>NC_057864.1:35169859-35769859 GCF_019393635.1 Dromiciops gliroides
GAGCCCAAAGGACTAGGAAGTAAGTGTATGAAGCCAAATGCCTTTGTTTAACCTCATCTCTCCTTCTCCCTTCCCCTCTTACTCTCCCTCTCTTCTTCTCTGTCTCTTTGCCTCTACCCCCTCCCTCCTTTGCTCTGTCTCTCTCCATCTCTCTCTCTGTCTCTCTGTGTGTCTCTCTGTCTCTCCCTTTCTCTGCCTCTCTCTCTCTCTCTCTCTCTCTCTTTCTCTGTCTCTCTGTATATGTGTCTCTCCCTCTGTCTCTCTCCCATTCTCTATCTTTAACTCTTTGTCTCTGTCTCTCTTCGTTCCATTTGGAGTATAGTTACATGGCTTGCTTTCCGAGGTTTTATCCCCAGAGTTACACCTGGATACAGTGGGGGTTCTGAAGCCCCACAGATGGGCAGCAGGCAGAGGTAAGTGCTTTCTTGCCCCCTGGCTATTTTTCTGTCCATTTTTTTTATTATTTTCCTTGAAAGCTTGTGTGTGTGAGGCGGGGCGGGGGGGGGGGAGGAAGAGGAGGGACCGTCATGGGGGAGACAGACAGACAGAGGTGTTTTTAAATGTCTCTGGCTTATAAACAGCTAGAGCAGGAGCCTGTGAGACATTTCAGTGGCTTAGGACATTCACAGAATTTTGGAGCTAGAAGAGACAACCAATAGAAATGGCATCACATTCCTGGGTGGACCACAGAGGCAAGGATCTCTATGTATGGGGATTACAGGAATTTAATGACAGAAACGCCAATGAAGATAGTGCAATATTCAAGAAGATCTACATTTAGATCCTGCCTTAGATCCTTCCTAGTTGTGGGACTATGGGGAAGTCACTTTACATACCCGGGCCAGGAGTTTCTCATCTGTAAAATGAGGGGTTTGGACTTCATAACTTCTAAGATACCTTCTATAAGACTCAGTGAAATGAATGGAGTCATCCTACATGGCAGAATTGTGGCATCTTGGAATTCTGAAGGTGCCTCATCACCCATCTAATGTAACTAATTAGGATCTTCTCTACAATATGCCCATTGACTGGTCAACCTTGCTTAAAGACCTTCTAAGGCAACCCATTCCACTTCTGGATCACTCTAATAGTTAGGAACCTTTTCAGCTAAGGCACAGAGCCACAAGGCACAGTGGATAAAGCACTGGGCTGGGAGTCGGGAAGACTCATCTTCATGAGTTAAAATCCAGCCTCAGTTACTCACTAGCTATGTGACCCTGGGCAAGTCACTTAACCCTATTTGCCTTAGTTTCCTCAAATGTATAATGGGGGATATTAATAATTAATAATTCACCAAGTGAAATACTATTAGTAAAAAAATGCTTAGTAGAGTGAGGGGTACATAGTAGGTGCTATATAAATGTTTGTTCCCTTCTCTTTCCCTCCTATTGCCTAGCACAAATTTAAATGGAATTTTGGGTAGAAATAAAGTAAGAGTTAAAATTATTTTTTGTAAATTGTATGAGAATTCTTTTTTTTTTTTTAGTGAAGCAATTGGGGTTAAGTGACTTGCCCAGGGTCACACAGCTAGTAAGTGGTAAGTGTCTGAGGCCTGATTTGAACTCAGGTACTCCTGACTCCAGGGCCAGTGCTCTATCCACTGCGCCACCTAGCTGCCCCTGTATGAGAATTCTTAAGGGAAAAAATTGGAAAAGAAACAAGAACTATTGGAAGAAAGAATTGGAAAGGAATTTAATACCCTGGCAGAAGAGATATGAAAACTTGTCCAAGCAACAAACTACCTCAAAACTAGAATGAACCAAAAAGATGCTAATGATTCCATAAGGTAACAAGATATATTAAAGCACAGTCAAAAAGCTTTAAAAAAAGAAGATGCAATGTATCCCATAGTGAAAACAACCAACCTGGAAACATTTAAGAAAAGTTCAAGAATCATTGGGCTATCTGAACACATGACCAAAAAAGAGCCTAAACATCATATTTCAAGAAGTCTTAAAAGAAAACTTCCCAAATCTCTTAGAACCAAAGAACAAAATGAAAATAGAATTCACTGATCAACTCCTGGAAGAAACTTTAAAAATGAAAACTTCCAGGAACATCATAGCCCAAATCCAGAACTTCCAGGTTAAAGACAATATGTTGCAAGCAGCCAGAAAGAATTTAAGTACTGAAGAGCCACAATCACAATCACACATGATTTAGCAGCCACTACTTTAAAGAAACGGAAAGCTTGGAATATGATATTCCAGAAAGCAAAGGATATGGACTTACAGCCCCAAATAATTTACCCAGAAAAACTGAGTATAATGCTATGGGGGTGGGGGTGGGGGGTGGAGGTGGATCTTTAATGAAACAGAAGACTTCCTGATGAAAAGACCAGAGCTGTGGGGGCAGCTAGGTGGTGCAGTGGATAAAGCACTGGCCCTGGATTCACAGGTACCTGAGTTCAAATGCGGACTCAGACACTTGATGCTTACTAGCTGCGTGACCCTGGGCAAGTCACTTAACCCCCATTGCCCCACCAAAACAAAACAAAAGAAAGAAAGAAAAGACCAGAGCTGTGAAGAAACTTCAAAGCTCAAACATAGGAGTGAAGAATGACATCAAAAGGTAAACATGAATAACAATGATAAAAGACTAAACAAAGATAAACTGCTTATATTCAAATATGGGAAGATGATACATGTATCTTTTGAACTCTACCATCAACCCTCCCATGGAAGGACTCCAAATAGGCAGGGTCTGGAAGTGATTGTTATGTTTTGATGATTTTAATAAAAGAATGGAAAGACAGGGTGGTGGGGATGTAGGGGAAAATAAGGAAAAGGAAGGTTAGGGAAAATTATCTCAAATAATCAGGGTGCACAAGTAGAAGTGTATGTATAGAAGAAAGCATAGGGGAATAGACTGACCCTTACCTCCCTCTCATTCGAACTAGCCCAGAAGAAGAGAGAAAACACACACACACACACACACACACACACACACACACAACTAGGTAAAGAAATGCATTTCACTCAGTAGGGAATTAGGAGGAAAAGGGATAAAGGGGAGAGATTTGGGGGGGGGGGTAGATGAAGGGGAAAGATTAGTTTTAAGCAAAACAAAATCTAAGGAAGTAAAAAAAAACCCGGCTCTTTCTGAGGTGTCAAAGAATGAGAATCTGAGGTGTGTCTAAATTAGGGGATGGCTGAAGAAGTTATGGTATATAAATGTGACTATTTTGATGAAATCTTATCTCTTATCTTATCTGTGTAATAAAGAACAAGGATTCTAGAAGACTAAAGAGAAAATGTGCTGCTTGTCTCCCATAGAGAGACGAAGGATTCAGAATGAAGAATGAGACAAAGATTGTTTCAGACGTGGTCAATGTGAAATTTGCTTTGATTGAGTATACATTTGTTTAATGGTTTTTGAGGGATTTTGTGTTCTCAATTGGGGGAATGTAATGAAGGGGTTGAGAAAGCAGATCTTGGCTGATTAAAACAAATAAGATAATTTTCAAAATTCAAGAAAGAAGGCTGTTTTGCCTAAGACTATACACCATGCACCAGTCATAGTCCGACTGGGAAAAAATACAAGAGGACTGTAATCTCTCTAGTCCCAGACCCAAGGCTTCTCTTTTTTTTTTAGTGAGGCAATGGGGGTTAAGTGACTTGCCCAGGGTCACACAGCTAGTAAGTGTTAAGTGTCTGAGGCCGGATTTGCAAACCTTACTTTTATCCCAATTATATTTAATCTTAACTCAATGATTTATCCTATCCAGATCTTTTTTGAATCCTGATAGCCAGTTTTCTATCATCTCTTCATATATATGTATATATGCATAATATATATATACAATTTTTAAACATTCATTTAAAAAATTTGAGTTCCAAATTCTCCCTCCCTCCAGGCCCTTTAATCTCTAGCATCTCTTGCAATCCTTGAAGTTTCCTTAGGTCCTATGCTCAGTTTCCCAACTGAACCTTACTCCCTGTCTATCTCAGAAGTGAACATCATGTCAACTATATGATTTCGCAGTATCCATTATCCCCGGGGTTCCATTGTCTCCAGGCAAATTTCTGCATCCACAGACTCGTTGGAGGGTTCCAGTGCTTATCAAGCAGGAGATCCCAGGCAAAAGAATATGATCGTTTCTTTGTGGGGAAAATGACCCAGAGAGTTATGTACCATGGGCTGAAAAGAAGAACTCTCTCATTTGTCATTGGGACAAGAAGATATTGTCAATTATTACCATATGGATGAATGAATTGAAATATTTACGTATCAGGCATTTTGTGGTTTGTGGTTTGTTCCCAGCTGTTTGCGGGAACAACCTCTTAGAAGTGAAATCGAGAAGGCTGACATATGATATTGCCATTAGAAAAATGGGTAGCACTAGGGGAGAGACAGGGTGATTCAGAGGGAAGAACTCCAGTTTTGGAATCATCAGACCTAGGTTCAAATCCTGGTTCTCCCACTTATTAGCCATGTGATCTTGGGCAAATCATTTAACTCCTCTAGGTCTCAGTTTCTTCATCTGTAAAGTGAGGGGGTTGAATCAGATGGCTTCCAAGGACCTTCCAGCAAGATCCATGCCCCCAGGAACCCATGTTGTCGATTAAAAGGCTCTTTTCTCCCATAAAGGGTGGCATTGGGGCGGCTAGGTGGCGCAGTAGATAAAGCACCAGCCCTGGATTCAGGAGTACCTGAGTTCAAATCTGGCCTCAGACACTTGACACTTACCAGCTGTGTGACCCTGGGCAAGTCACTTAACCCCATCGCTCTGCAAAGAAAATAATAAATAAATAAATAAAGGGTGGCATTGCTTTCCTCTCTGCTGATCCCACAAGAGGCAAGTCAATGAGCATTCATTAAGCACCTACTGTGTACCAGGCTCTGTGCTAAGCGTTAGGAATACAAATACAAGAAAGAGAATCCTTGGCCCTCCAGGAGCTTAGATTCTAATAGAAGAAGACAACCCAAAAAAGGAAGCAGAAAAGAGGGAAGGAGGGAGGTAATTGGGCAGGAGTTGTTGTTTGTCCTTCATTCTTGAAGAGGACCGTGACATCGGGGTGATGTCATGACTTACAGGGAATTGAATTTAAGTGAGGGAGGGCTGTGCAAGGTCACCAGCCTCAACTCTCTTCTTCAGAGCCATCTGGGTCAAGTGGCAAGATACACATCTGGACTGGAGATGGCCCTCGATGTTAAAAACAATTGATGTTAAGTGACTTGCCCAGGGTCACACAATTTGTCTGAGTTAAGATTTGAACTCAGGCCCTAATTGGACAGGAGTATAGTGGAGAAGGAAGTCTGGAGAGTTAGGAGTGAAACCCAGAGAGGAATAAAGGAGTGGGCATGGCTGGCCTGGGATTCTGAGAGAAACTGAACAATTAGAGGTAGGGGCTTTGGGGGAATAGTGATCATCCAGGTTGAGAAGGCTTCTGGATGATGGTGAACAAAGAGAGTGAGGAGATGGGCCCAGAGAGGAATGAAGGACACAGTAGGAGTTGGGTGGCCTGGTTGGCCCTCAGTGGTAATGGTATTATCAAAACATCCCTTCAGGTGCCAAGCCTCTCTTCATTCCCTTGCCAGTTCAGAAATGAGGAATTCTCTCCCAAAAAGTCACTGTGACATGAACTGGCCTCACAGAAATCTGGGCAGCTAGAGGTGGTCACCTGGGCCTCTCCTTACTGGCCCCAGAGGGAACAGCAGGTTCAAAGGGCCCTCCCTAGCTCCACCTGTACCACACTGGCTTCCCCTTAGAGGCCACAAGATGGGAGAATGGACAGAAGTGTGGAATCTGGGCATCAAAAGCTCTGGACTGCAGAAACAGCCTCTCCCAGACTCAGTTTTCTCTTCAGTTTAGTGGAGATGATCATTCTCGTACCACCTCGTGGGGAGGCCCTGGGCCTTATGAGGAAAGCACATTGTGAAGCGCTCTAGAAGTGTGAGCCGTTTTTATTTCTGACTTGCCCTAGCTGGGCCTTTTCTGCCTCTCCCCAAACGTTGCCAGCAATCTCACTGTTACAGCCCCTTCTTAAAGGTTTTCCTGTAATTTCTAGAGTAAATTGTCTTTTAGAAGGCAAAATAATTATAGAGCATCCCTGTGTAAGTGAGGCTTACATGGGATGCAGTTGGTAATCAGCTGAGTATGACCTAATGGGATACCTAGGGCTGGTGGTGGTGGTGTGTGTGTGAATGTCTGTGTGTATATGTGTGCGCGTGTATGTGTGTGTGTATGGGAGTATGTGTGAGTGTGTGTGGTGTGTATGTGTGTGTGTATGGATGTGTACTGTGTGTGTGAGTGTGTGTGGTGTGTATGGATGTGTGCTGTGTGTATGGGAATATGTGTGTGTGTGAGAGTGTGTGTATGCATGTTGTGTGCACGTATGCACATGTGAGTGAATGAAGCCAGTGGAAGACATTGTAGTATAATGGAAGCAGCCTTGGACCTGGTGTCACTAGGAACATGGGTTCAAATCCCAGTTCTGTGTGACTATGGGCCGGGACCATAACCTCTCAAAGCCTCAGTTTCCTTGTCTATCAAATGGGAGGTACCTACAAGGATGCTAGGAGGCTTAGAAGAGATGAAAGAGGAAAAGTGACTTGCAAACCTTAAAGTGTGTCATATATGGTGGAGTCCCAACCCATTGCCCGCCCACCCGACTCTGCTAGCTCGTTGACCCTCTGTGACCCCCTTTCACTCTAATTTCCACCCACACCCACACTGGTCCTGAGTACCTGGTTCCAGGAGGAGACCCAAGTATCATTTCAGTACCACCAGCTCTTCAGAAAGCCTGGACGCCCATTGAAAACTGAAAGCTCAGATTGCAACTCATCTCTGGAGAAGTCTCTGCTCCTTCCTGAGCATGTGTCCCTGGGCCCCAGCTTCTTTGGTTTCTGTGGTTTTAATGCTTCTTGGTAGTTTTCAGGTTTCCAGATGGTGAGTTGTTTTGTGGGGAGGAGGGTACCTTCATGGGTAGAGAAGGTCTACAGAAACCCAGAGGAACCTGTCTGCCCAAGTGGGGGAAGCAGTTGAACTTTGAGTCAGAGGACATGGGGTGTATCACTGAACAAATCAGTCACTCAACCACTAAAGGATACAAAGAAGAGGGAAAAAATTGACCCCTGCCTTCAGAGAGCTTATACTCTAGCTGAAGAAATGAGAGCAAATACTGTGGGGTAATGAAAAGAGTGTTAGATTTGGAGTCTGACAGTCAATCATCAACCAGTAAGAATTTATTAAGCGTTTATATCTATCTGTCTGTCTATGGATTAATTCCATAATTTATTCTTTCAGTTATCTATTCACTCATCCTTTTATTTATTAATTTATTTTCTCATCTATTTACTTGTTCATTAAATCATTTTAAATTTTTCCTTAACTCGTCTATTCACTTATCTCTTTATCCATCTATCTTTCCATTCGCTGATTCCTTCATCTATTTATCTATTCCTTCATCTTTTTATTAATGTATTTGCTCATCTACTTATTTGTTAATTTACTTTCTATTTTTCATTTACTCATCTATTACCTTATCTCTTTATCTTTCCTTTTATCCATCTATTAGTTTATTCATTCATTTATCCATCTATTTATTTGCTTATTTATTTAGTGATACACTAATTACTGTGCTACCAGTTGGCTATACTCAGGCAAAGAATGAAACAATTTCTACTCTCAAGGGGCTCACATATTAAGAGGAGAGACAATGAAGTTGAAGTGACTTGGCAGGGTCACGTGGTCAAATCCTGAGAAAGGATTTGAACCTAGGTTTTCCTGACTCCAAGTCCAACACTGTACCCCACCTGCTTTGTTTCTTTGCAATCTGTGTGGTGCTGGGTGATATCACTTCTTTGAGCCTCAGTTTCTTCATGTGTAAAATGAGGGGCCTGTACAAAACAGGCATTTAATAAGTCTTCATTGACTGGATCATCTTCTCCTTCCCACTAAGCGTGGGAATCACCGAGGCTCTGCCTTACACCCTCTCTCTGGTGATCTCATTAGCTCCCAAGGGTGCTTCATCATCATTCCTGTTCACGTAGATTCCACATCTACATGTTCCATCCTAGTCTCTGTTTCACGCTCTGGTGTGGTATCATTTTGTTGATTGCCTGTTGGGCACATTCATTTGGATATCCCATGGGTATCTCAAACTCAACATATCCGAAACAGAGTTCACTGCTGTTCAGTCATTTTTCAGTCATGTCGTACTCTTTGTGACCTCATTTGAGTTTTGGGGTTTTTTTGGCAAAGATACTGGAATGGTTTGCCATTTCCTTCTTCATCTCATTTTACAGATGAGGAAACTGAGGCAAACAAGATTAAGTGACTTGTCTAGGGTCACACAGCTAGTAAGTGTCTAAAGTCAGATTTGAACTCAGGAAGATAAGCCTTCCTGACTCCAGGCCTAGCATTCTATCCACTGCACCACCTAGCTGTCCAGATACTCCCTTTTC
Organism: Dromiciops gliroides; assembly: GCF_019393635.1. NCBI lineage: Eukaryota > Metazoa > Chordata > Mammalia > Microbiotheria > Microbiotheriidae > Dromiciops > Dromiciops gliroides. The sequence continues at coordinate 35,178,269 of NC_057864.1, forward strand.
AGTGCCCTCCCCCAATCAATTGCCTTTTTGAGGAGTCCTTGTTTGGGAGTTACTCATTGAATGGCTACAACCTGTGCCCCTCCTTACTCAAGACTGTACTAGTGTTGTTTTTTTAAAATTTAAATTAAATTTTTTTTTGCAGGGCAATGAGGGTTAAGTGACTTACCCAGGGTCACACAGCTAATAATTGTCATGTGTCTGAGGCCATATTTGAACTCAGGTCCTCCTGAATCCAGGGCTGGTGCTTTATCCACTGCACCACCTAGCTGCCCCTAGACTGTACTAGTATTGGGGGCATGATTGTATGATGCAAATAATCTTAGGAGGACAGAGCAAAACAAAACCCAAAAGATTGACAACCAACAAGACCCTGCCAGCTTAGACCTGGGCAAAGCAGCCTCAGTCTTCCTGACTCCAGGCCTAACGCTCTATGCCCTCTGGTGCCATCTAGCTGCCCACTATATTACCCTCTAAAACTATCTTACCCATTTCTTCCAGTCATGTAGGTTTGCAACCTTGGGGTCATCTTTGACTTTTATCTTTCCCTCATCCCCCATAGCCAATCAGCATTCTAGATTCTACATCAATCAACCCATCAATAAAAAACATTTATTAAATGCCTACTGATATGCCAAGTTCTGGGGATACAAATCCAAAGAAAGAAACAATCCCTCCCCACTCCTGTAGTCTGGCCTGGACCCCTAGTCCTGGGTTTTTGTTGGTTTCTTTTGCTCACCTGAACCTCTTCAAATCTAGCTGATGTCACAGAGCCGTAGAGTGGTTCATGGGGTGAGGGTCAGGTTTGGGGGAGGGAATGCAAGATAAGTAAAATTATCATCCTGGAAGCAATGCTTCACCCACAGTTGGCAACTAAGTCATGACTCATGGGCGACCTTTTATGACAGCCAGATGTTGGGCACAGTCAAGACCTCTTCCTGAGGAAGAAATGGTATGTGGATGGGGGGGTGGGGTGGCTAACCATACCTCTACCATAGGACTTCCTAATCAGAATTGCCCACAAACCAGGATTTCCATACCTAGTGAGGAGGGCCTAGTGTCAATAGAGACAAATTGATCTCAAACATGAGAGATTTTTAATCAAAATAGAGGTTATAGGCCTAGCCAGGGTAGAGCTAGGTCAAAAGGCATGCAGTAACTGGTAACTCTTTGTGTATTATTCCAAATTGGTTTGCAGAGTGGCTGTACCCATTCTCAGGTCTACCAACAATGCATCAATGTGCCCATTCCCCACCCCCAGTCTCCAATATTTTCCTTTTTTGACAGCTTTGCCAATTTGATGCCCGCAATTCTTTGAATTGTGCATTTCTCTAGCTAATAATGTCTACTTTCTACAATACATCAAGCTATCGCTCATGAGCCAAGTCCATACCTGGCTATCTCCCCCCCTCCCCCATCTCAAATGCCTTAGTGCTGCCCCCCCACCAAGGGTTAAGACTCAGGGAAGCTGCTTGTTGGAGGGCCAGTGGAGCATCTACCCAGGCTGGCTCATGCACATTGTTATGGAAGATGCTAGTACTGTAGGCTAGGCTTTCCCTTTGTGGGAGGGCCTGGGAAGACCCTAGGTGAGGCATCTTTACCTCAGTGGTGCACACCTGCAAGGTCTCTTCTTGGGTGGGATGGAATCTGGGCTCTTCTAAGGCTGCTACTGCTTGCTGTTGGGCCTTGATGCCTCTTGGGGGTGTCTGATGTTCATCATTCAAGTCCAGGGATTTATTGAGAAGCTACTGCGTGGTGTCCTTGACTCTAGCAGCTTTGTTAGATAGACTATAATGGGGATTCTTTCTGTGTGTTTGTGTTCATGTGCATGAGAAACAGACAGACTAGATAGAGCCTGAGTCCTTTTCAATTTCCAAATTCTGTTGATATGTAATTCTAAACTAAAGTATCATTGTCATATATTTTTTAAAGGCAGTTGAGGTTAAGTGACTTGCCCAGGGTCACACAGCTAGTAAGTGTCTGAGGTCACATTTGAACTCAGGCCCTCCTGACTCCAGGGCCACTTATCTACCCCAAGCATTATTTTTAAGTAGCAGGTATAATTGGGAGGTGGGGAGAAAAGCCCTGGAGTTGGAGACCAAGGACTTGGGCGGGAGCCCGAGCTTGGTTTGTGTGACCCCCAGCTCATCATTTAATCCCTCTGAGGCTCAGTTTCCTCATCTGAAAAATGGGGATAATGACCCCTGCCTTACAATGTTGCAGGGTCTTTGTGAGGCTCCAACAGGTAACACATGTGGAGCCCTCGGGAATTGCAGAGGGCTATTTGGCTGGGAGTTTTTACAGGTCAGTCACTTTGAGGCCACCTTCCCTGGGGCCTCCTCCCTCTGGGAACCACCTTTCCAGGGCCCAGCTTATGGCAAAGTCCATACTGTCCACACCCTCCACAGGTCCCACCTGCCACAGGTGTGGGGCTGCTGGGGACGTGGGATTCTGGGTATTGGTCCAAGCCTGAGCTGGTGAATTTCCTCTGCTTTTGAGTAACAGGATCCCAGTGTTTCTGAGCTAAAAGAAGTCTGGAAGCCATCAGCAAGGCCCAACCCCTCACTTTCTAGAAGAGCCCAGAAAAGTGAATTGTCTAAAGTCACACAGCTAGTTATTGGCTGAGCCAAGACTCGAAACCAGGTCCCTTGGTTCTATGTTCCTCTTTAACAGCAAAAATCCTTTTGAAAAAAGGACCTTTGTGCCACAATGCATAGAGCACTGGGCCTGGAGTCGAGAAGACCTGAGTTCACAAAAAAACCAACCAAACAAACAAACAGAAGACCCGAGTTCAAATCTAACTGTAGCGGCTTCTAAGCTGTATGGTCTTGGGTAAGTCACCTAACTTTTGTTTGCCTCAATCTCCTCAACTGTAAAATGTGGACAATCACAGCACTTACCTAATGGGGTTGTTGTGAGGACCAGATGAGATGATAATTGTAAAGTGCTTAGCACAGTCCCTGGAACATATTATTGTTATTGTTCAGTCATTTTTCAGTCGCATCTGACTCTTTATGATCCCTTCCTTGGGAAAGATACTGCAGTGGTTTGTCATTTCCTACTCTAGCTCATTTGACAGATGAGGGTACAAAGTCAAACAGGGTGAAGTGACTTGCCCAAGGTTACACGCTAGAAAGTGGCTAAGGCTGGATTTGAATTCAGTAACAGGAGTCTTCCTGACTCCAAACCTGGGGCTCTATCCATTACACCACCTGCCTGGTACATAGTAGGTACTTAATAAATTCTTGTTTCCTTCCTTAAAACAAAAAGTCCTGAGACCAATCACAATTTTTTAAGATCTTTTTTCCCATTTATTTAGAATTTTATTTTTTCCCAGATTACATGTAAAACAAATTTTAACATCGACTTTTAAAACTTTGTGTTTCACATTCTCTTCCTCCCTCCCTCCCCCCTTAAGAACTCAAACAATTCAATATAAGTTATACATGTGTAGTCACGTAAAATATTTCCAAATTAGTCAGGTTGTGAAAGAAAACAGGCAAAAAAACTTTAGAAAAAATAACTAAAAAAATTATGCTTCAATCTGAATTCAGACACCATCAGTTCTTTCTCTGGAGATGGATTGAATTTTTCATAAATTCTTCAGTGTTGTCTTGGGTCATTGAGTTGCTGAAAATAACTAAGTCATTCACAGTAGATCATCTCACAATATTGCTGTTCTTTTTGTATACAGTACATTTCACTTTGCATAAGCTTATGTAAATCTTTCCAGGTTTTTCTGATAGCATCCTGCTCATCATTTCTTATAGCACAATAGTGTTCCATCACAATCTCATCCCACAATTTGTTCAGCCATTCCCCAATTGATGGGCATCTCTTCAATTTCAAATTCAACTTTTTCAACCACACTTTTAAAAGCATTATTAGCTGAAACCATCACTTAGCACCTTATTGGACACTGGCTGGTTGATGACCAGCAGCAATGGGACAGGAGAGCCTTGGGGAGTTGAGGGATAGGGGAAAGGAAGGAGGGAGAGAAGGGAGGGAGAGAGCCCCAGGGACATTTGCTCTACCCTGTTGTCAAGAGCCAGCTTTGGTCCTACCATTTAAAATCACTTCGTGAGCCACTTTTGGCCCAGTAAGGGACAGTGCCCTCTCCTACTCCCATTAGAACTTAAGCTAAGTCTTTCTCCATTCAGTTTCTTTTCTTTTCTAGGTGGCAGCTAGCTAATTGGATGCAGGGATTACTGCTAAAGAAAAACCTTCCCAGGGTACCCTTTCTCAAATAGAACACTTTGATAGGACCATTTGAAAACTTTAACCCAAAGGAGAAACTGTCGGGGGATAGAGGGAGGTCAGATGTGCTTGTAAGGGGAAGACTTGGGGGCAGGGGGGTTTTCTAGAGCCACCCAATTGATCCACTCGTGGTGGCTGACCCCATAAGCCAGTCTTAATCCAGAGGAGATCCTCTTGTAGGGTGATGCCATGGGCACAGTCCAGAGGTAGATTGGGATTGACAACTCGGTTCTACTGCTTATCATCTGTGTGCCTTGAGGTGAGTACCTCTCAGCTCTCAGTTTCCTCATTTGTAAAATAAAGGAGGTTGACAAGGAAGTTGAAGACAAAGGAAAAATCCCCTATTTACCAAAAATAGTCATAGCAGCTCTCTGTGGTAGCAAAAAACTGGAAACAAAGTGTGGGCCCATCAGTTGGAGAATGGCTGAACAAATCATGGTATGGAGATATAACAGAATATTATTGTGCTGTAAGAAATGATGAGCTAGGGGCAGCTAGGTGGCGCAGTGGATAAAGCACTGGCCCTGGATTCAGGAGGACCTGAGTTCAAATCTGGCCTCAGACACTTAACACTTACTAGCTGTGTGACCTTGGGCAAGTCACTTAACCCCAATTGCCCCGCCAAAAAAAAAGAAAGAAAGAAAGAAAGAAAGAAATGATGAGCTTGGGGGACTCAGAGACATATGGGAGAGGTGAGGCAGAGCCCAGAAAGCAGAGCCAAGGTATCCTATACATAGTGGCTACAATACAACCAGCCATCTTGCTTTGGGGGGGATAAGGTGAAACCTCTCTTCCTCCTCTCAATTGACAGGTGGGGGTCTAGGGCTGCAGAATGTTGCATGTGCTTTTAGACATGGGTGATTTGCCATGTAGTTTGCTTAAATGTTCACCTTTGTCACAATGGGAAGATTTGGTGATTGGGGGAACATTGAGAAATGATTATGATACTTTGGGGGGGGCGGGGCAATTAGGGTTAAGTGACTTGCCCAGGGTCACACAGCTAGTAAGTGTCAAGTGTCTGAGGCCACATTTGAACTCAGGTCCTCCTGAATCCAGGGCTGGTGCTTTATCTACTGTACCACCTAGCTGCCCCATGATTATGATACTTTAAAAAGACAGCAACTTAAAAAAAAGGAAACATAAAATCAAGGCGGGGGGCGGTAATATGAGCTGAAAGGGACCCTTCTAGCTTTAAATCTCTGAGCCCATCATGCTAGGGACCTTCACAAATGGACACAAGCCTTTTCCTAGGGGCCTGAAGGGTGTTCCCCCCTTCTCCCTTGTAGGGAAAGTTGTTAGGCTGTTGGATAGCCCTGAGAAGTGGAGGCAAAATAAATGCAGAGCTTTGTGGGGTGGCCAGCTGGCCAGGCAGCCAAGGTCAGGCTCTGGGCCCACATCTGGCGCTGGCAAAACCACAGTCCAACTTTGGCAGAGACAGATTAAGAGCCTGAGCTCAGCATTTATGGGATAATTGTCAGGTTATCTGAGGCATTTATGGAGTGTTACGAAGGAACCATATCAGCCCAAGGCAGTAAATAGGGAACTCTTCTGCCCCGGCCCTGCCACCGGCTGACTCACAGAGCTGGTGACCTTGGTTTGGAGAACCTCAGAGGCCTCAGCCTCTTGCTGGAGGTAATTCCTGGGATAATGTCCAAGTGAGAGGCCCCCTCCGTCCCTGGGACACCCAGAGGATGGGCCAATTGACTCATGGGGATCGACTTGCTCCAGGAGATTGGGGACACCAAGAAGGGGTGGAGCTCAGCCCCTCTACCCTCCATGATCTCGCCCTGCCCTGTTCCGAGAGGCAGTTGGCACAGTGGATACCACCTGAAACTTGTAGTCTAGAAGACCCATTTTCAAGTCTTGCTGGGAATGCTTTTGAGCCGTGTGATCCTGGGAAGGCATTCAGCTTGTCTGAATCTCAACTTCCTCATCTATAAAATGGGCATAAGAAAGTAGAAAGGTCTTAATTTCTTTGTTACCCAGACCTGTGATTTCATCAGTGGAGGGAGAGCCTGGTGCAGAACTCTTCTTACCCAGGCAGGTCAATCCTTGTTCCTGGATTAGTTTTATAGAGTTGGAGGGAGGGGGGAGGCAGGGAGTTACAGTAACTTGCCTGATGTCTTCCAGTCAGGACTTTGTCTCAGGGCTTCCTGAGTCTGAGGACAGTTCTCTGGCTACCATGTTGCATTCTCTCTCCTGGCTTGTTACAAGACTTACCTAAGATCATTTGTAAAGTGCTCTGCAGGTTTTAAAGTGTTAAAAAATAAAAGGAGGGGGCAGCTAGGTGTCGCAGTGGATAGAGCACCGGCCCTGGATTCAGGAGGACCTGAGTTCAAAAACGACCTCATATACTTAACACTTACTAGCTGTCTGACCTTGGGCAAGTCACTTAACCCCAATTGCCTCACCAAAACAAACAAATAAATAAAAGGTCACTTGTTACTACCTTGTTTCCTACTGCATCCTGACCAGCACAGTCAAATCAGTGTCTTCTCCCTAAACCCAAATACTTGCACCTACTTCCATGCCTTCGATCATTTTTGATGATCACTTGTCTAGAGAACCAGGGTTCAAATCCTGCCTCTGGCACTTACTACCTTTTGTGACTTTGGGTAAGTCATTTGACCTTGGCTTCAGTTTCCCCAAATGTAAAATAATAGGGTTGAGCTCAGTGGCCTGAGGTTCCTTTCAGCTCTAAAGCTATGACCAGAGTTGGGGTTTTACGCCTTGTCTTAAAGTTTTCCCGTATTTTCTGACCTACAGGAATAGTGTAGCCTTTAGTCCTTAATTATTCTCACCTTGATTTTTCACCCATGGCCCCCAAATTCAAGCTCTGGGTTTACTAGGGCTGGGGTTCAGTCTTAGGGCTTTACACTCTCTTAGGCGCAAGACCTCCTGTGGGAAACTCATTTTACCCCCAACTCATACTTTCCCAGTTGTGTCTGACTCTTCTTGGCCCCTTTTGGGGGTTTTCTTGGCAAAGATACTGGAGTGGTTTGCCATTTCCTTCTCCAGCTCATTTTACACATGAGAAAACTGAGGCAAGGGTCATGCAGCTAGTAAGTATCTGAGGCCTGATTTGAACTCAGGAAGATGAATCTCTATCCACTGCACCACCTTGCTATCCCATACTTTCCCTAGAACAGCACAAGAGTTCAGATCTAGATCTCCCTTTACAAATATTATCTCATGGGGGCAGCTAGGTGGTGCAGTGGATAGAGCATCAGCCCTGGATTCAGGAGGACCTGAGTTCAAATTTGACCTCAAACACTTGACATTTACTAGCTGTGTGACCCTGGGCAAGTCACTTAACCCTCATTGCCCTGCAAGAACAAACAAACAACAACAATAACAACAAATATTATCTCATACAGGGCCCCTAAGTACTCTAACAATATCAGAATCTGAACAGCCTTCATTGAACTCCACAGAAAGAATACATGACCCACCAAGGACTCACAGGGCTACATAAAAATGCAAGTTATCCCTCCTTCCCTCTCGAATGAGTCCCAATTTTCCCCAGGGACCTATCTAGTCCTCCACACTCATAGCACCACCCTGTGGTTCAGACACTCTTGGAAAGGGAAACATATTTGGGGTTGCTAGAGATACTAGATTAGACAAGTCTTCACCTTCCTATTAATCTCTTCCTCCCCCACCCAGGGACCTCTGAAGTTACCCAGGCTTGCAGTCTTGCCCAAAAGGTTTGGGGCTCTTCTGAAAAGGAATTCTGCCTGTGGGGCTGTAGAGAGGCAAGCCCCTTCCTGTTATTAATCCTGCACGGTCCAATGTTCAATGTCTAGGATTGTTCCTCCATAGCACGACCACATCCTTCCAGGTTGGGGGTGTCTTTGCATCTCCCACACTTTGCCCTTAGTTTGGTCTTCAGTATTCCCCACCCCCCCCCCACCCTTCAGTCCCCCATACCTGGAATCTACTTCCTCTACAATTTCACTATTTAGAATCCGTAGCTTCCTAAGGGAAGGCTCAACTCAGCTGTGAGCTTCTCTGGGAAGCTTCCAATTCCCCAAAGTTATTAGTTCTCTCTTCCTCTTCAAATTATATTGAATTAATATTTTAAAATATCCCCAAAGGCTAGGTTTTTCCTTTTCTTTCTCTCTTTCCTCCCTCCTCTTCTTTCCTTCCTTTCCCCCCTCCCTTCTTTCTTTCCTTTCTCCCTCCCTCTTTCCTTAATTTCATTTTCCTTTGTTTTATTCCTTCCTCCCTTTCTTTCCTCCCTCTCTCCTTCCTCTTACTTTTCTTTCTGTTCCTTCCTTCCTTCCCTCCCTCTTTTCCTTCCTACCTTCCTTCCTCTTTCTCTCTCTCTCTTTCTTTCTTTCTCTCTTTCTTTCTTTCTTTCTTTCTTTCTTTCTTTCTTTCTTTCTTTCTTTCTTTCTTTCTTTCTTTCTTTCTTTCTTTCTTTCTTTCTTCTCTCTCTCTCTCTCTCTCTGTGTCTCTCTCCCTCTCTGCATCTTATGGTCTCTCTCCCTGTTCATGAGAGTCCTGTCCCTCTCTCACCTCACAGCAGTGGTCCTCCCTATTTCCTCTAGAGGAGTTGCTTAATGTACTAGTACCTGATTGGGGTGGGTTGCAATGTAATCATGCTCCCCTTCTACTTCACCCCTCTCCCCTCCCAGTAACTGCTCCAGGCATCAGAATTCCTGCAAGCAGTAGAACTGGATTTTCATACTGGGAGATGAGAATATGATGCTGAGTAAATTACTGTTGGGGTTTTGTTTTTTTTTGGTGGGGCAATGAGGGTTAAGTGACTTGCCCAGGGTCACACAGCTAGTAAGTGTCAAGTGTCTGGGGCCAGATTTGAACTCAGGTACTCCTGAATCCAGGGCGGGTGCTTTATCCACTGCACCACCTAGCTGCCCCAGTAAATTACTTTTAATTATATTATTCTATTCTCTGAGAGGCAGGCTGTCCTATGGCTAGAGGGTCAGCCTTGGAGCCAGGAAAACCTGAGTTTGAGTCTTAGCTCTGTGACTATGGGAAAAATCATTTAACTTCAATGCCCTAAGGGAACTTTCTAACGCTCTGTCATGGATGAGTTGCCTATTCATATTTAATGTTTCCTTTAATCAATAAAATCAGAAGTACAGCCAGTTTTTAAAAATTGTGTTGTGAAACTAATTTCTTGCATCTACCCGAGGCAAACACATAGTCCCTCCACTATTGGCATATTGTTTCCTCCTTGGTATGGCTCCAGAAAATGAATTTGCTTTCTTCAATATTTCCAATTCACTGGTTTTTCCACCAGGACTGCAGGAGTCTGCCAGGGCATATGGGAGAGAAAGTTCATCTTGAAATTTAAAAAAATGCAGAGGATAGTTCTGGATAATGCCCCCAACTCTGCACAATATCCTCTTTTTTGTGTTCAGTCAAATGTGGAAAACCCAGTCCATCCCTTCTAGCCACTGTCCTTTATCTCTGCTGCCTTTTTGGGCTAAATTCCTTGAGAAGGCAGTCTATAATAGGTGCCTCCATTTTCTCTTCTCTCCTCTCCTCTCCTCTCCTCTCCTCTCCTCTCCTCTCCTCTCCTCTCCTCTCCTCTCCTCTCCTCTCCTCTCCTCTCCTCGCATTCTCTTTGCCACAAACAGACTTCTGACCTCATCATTCAACTGAAAGGGCTCTTTCCAAAGCTGCTGACAATTCCCCATTCCCCAATCCAGTGGCCTTTTCTCGGTGCCCATTCTTCTTGACCTCTCTGCAGCCTTTAATAGCTGCTGGTCTCCCTCTCCTCCTCGATGCTCTCTTCTTTCTAGGTTCTCATTCCACTGATCTCTCCTGGTTCTCCTGTCTGATCTCTCCTCCTCTGTCTCCTTTACTAGATCTTCAGAGTAGGAGTCCCCCCAGAGCTCTGACCTGGGCCCTCTTCTCCACTTTCTCTATACTCTTTCACTGAACATCTCATCAGCAACAATGGCCATCTTGATGCATATCTATTTGTCCAGCCCTACCCTCATTCCTGACTTCTATCTAGTATCCCATCTGCCTTTTGGAAATCTCAAACTGGATGTTCCATGTTGCTGCTGATCAGTCATTTCAGTCGTATCTGACTCTTCATGATCCCATTTGGGGTTTTCTTGCCAGAGATCCTGAAGTGGTTTGCCATTTCCTTCTCCAGCTCATTTTACAGATGAGGGAACTGAGGCAAATGGGGTTAAATGACTTGCCCAGGGTCACACAGCTAGGAGGAGAATGAGGCTGGATTTGAACTCACAAAGATGTGCTTCCCAACTCCCATAGACATCTTAAATTCAGCAAGTCCTAAACTCAGCTCTGTATTTCCCCCCAAATCCTCTCCTCTTTGCAACTTCCTCATTACTCTTGAGGGTACCACCATCCTCCCAATCACACAGGCTCACAAGCAAGGTGTCATTCTTGACTCATTCTCTCTCACCCTCTGATATTAATCAGATGTCAAGTTCTCTCTATTTATATACTCCCTTCTCCCCTCTGACCCTGTCTGTCCCACCCCCTTTGTGCAGGCCCTCATCACCTGGACTATTGCAAGAGCCACTGGTGGGCCTTTCTGCCGCAGAGCTCTCCCCACTCAGCTGTCAAGCTCACCTTCCTAAAGCCCTGCTGTGATCATATCATTGCCCACTCCTCACCTGCCACCCCTCCTCCCCCCATTCAATTGACTCCGCTGGCTCCCTATTACCACTGGGATCAAATACAAAATCCCCTTTGGCTTGCAAAGCCCTTTAAAATCTGCCCCTTCCGACTTTTGCAGTCTCCTTAGGCACTGCTGCCCTGCATATACTTGGCTCTCCATTGACACTGGCCTCTCAGCCCTTCCTCATACATGACATTTTACTTTCCAAAGCCAAGTTTTCTTTGCTGGCTGTGCACTGTGCTTGGACTGCTCTCCCTCCTCACCTCCTGCTCCCAGCTTCTCTGGATTCCTTCAAGTCTCAGCTGGAGTCCCACTTTCTGCAAGGGGTCTTTGCCAGTGCTCCTTCATGTTAGCTCCTCCCCTCGGTTTATTCAGTCTGTAGCTTGGTTTGCACATAGTTGTTCACATGTTGTCTTTCCTACTCAACTCTGAGCTCCTCGAGGGCAGGGGATGTTTTTGTTTCTGCCTTTCTTTATATCCTCAGTGTTTAGCACAGTGCCTGACTCATGGTGAACATTTAATAAATGCCAGTTGACTAGGTGGTGCCATAATACATAGAGTGCCAGGGCTGGAGTCAGAAAGACCTGAGTTCTAATCATCTGTAAAATGAGCCAGAGAAGGAAATGGCAAATCACTGTGGTATCTTTGCCAAGAAAACCCCAAATGGGGTCACGAAGAGTTGGATATGACTGAAAAATGACTGGACTGCTAGCGAGTTGACTGACTTCTGCTGACAGACCCTGGTGGAAGGGTATTTGTATTTAGAGGGGAGGTTCTGGGAGGGGTGGAGAGGAGGAGCCTCAGAAAGTCTCTATAGAATTTGGCTCCATCCCATAAATGTGCCAGGAAAATATGGGACAACACAAGAGTAGATTCTCCTCTGGACTCTTTAGGACATCCAGAATTCAGTGGATCACAGAACCTCTGAGGTAGGAGTGACCTCAATGGGCATCCCGTCCCACCCTCTCACAGTTTCTTGTTTCTGGATGTTTCCTTGGCATGTGTTTCCCAAACAGAGGGAACAGCCCAGCCCGCTGCATCTGGTGGAGGTGTGTATGGTGCTTGGCAAATCTCTGGTGCCAACAGGTGCAAGGCTTAAAATATGGACAACTGGGACAGATCAGGTTTCAGCAAACACTACTGAACCTGAGCAGTCATTGGCCCACCAGCAACAAGGCATTTTTATCAGCCAGGTTAACAGGCTATTTATAAGCTTATAGTCCAATGGTGGTCATGCTTCATTACAAAGATAAGCCTTTACACAAATATTAGGGCCTTCATCCTGTGATCTCAAAGCACTTTTCTGCCCTAGTCACTCTTCTTTGCCTCTTCAAGTTAGGCTGTGAGTTCTGGAATTATCATCTGGATGCCCAGATCTTAGAATGTCTCATTGTGCATCTTTGTTGTTGTTGTTGTTTTTTGTTTTGTTTTTGTGCGGCAATGAGGGTTAAGTGGCTTGCCTAGGGTCACACAGCTAGTATCAAGTGTCTGAGGCTAGATTTGAACTCAGGTCCTCCTGAATCCAGGACTGGTGCTTTATCCACTGCGCCACCTGGCTCCCCCCTTTCTTTTTCATTGTGCATCTCTTAAAGCATCTGAGATTTCCTAGAGACTTGGCCTTTCTTTCTCCTAAAGCTTTTCCTTTGCACTTCTGAGTAGCTCTGGGGATGGATTTGCAAGATTCGTACCATGCTAAGAAGGTTGTTTCTGGGTGGAGTCCTGGAAATAATAAGTCAGTGATTGAATTTTCTTAGCAGTAAGAAAAGCGGGAAAGGTACTGATGTGTAAATACATTTAAGATTTTTGGATGCCGCAGGAATTAAGATTTTTTTCTACCAAGATATCCTATTGCAGCCCCTAGAGGGCAGCAGCAGAGCTAGACAGAGCCATAACTAGGGTGGGGCAACTAAGTTGCCAACATTTGGATGTTGCACTTGTTCCTGGGGGTGAGATGGGAGGCTTCCCTTAAGGTTGCTCCCATATCACCTTAACTAACATGCTGGACTTGGAGTCAGAAAGACCTGAGTTCAAATCCCTACTAACTTTGTGAACCTGGAAAATGCCCTTGAAAATCCCCTCTCTGAATTTGGAACACAAAGTTTTTTAAAATTTGATGTTAAAATTTGTTTTTACATGTAATTTGGGAAAATATAAATTCTAAATAAGAATAAACATGGAGCAAATTGAGTAAATAGAAAAAAAATTCCCTCTCTGGGCCACAGGTTCGTCATCTGTGAACTGGGGATAATAGGACCAATGTTACAGGGTTGTCATGAGGATCAAATGAAAGATGGCAAAAATGATTTGCAGATTTAAAGCTCTATATAAATGGGAGTTATTCTCATCTGCCAACTTAGGCTTCAAGATGTGCCATCAGACTCTCTGGGCACAGACCGCCTCCTCTCTTGTACCCATTATCCGACTGTCTTCTGTATTCCTCTCCTCTTCCTCCTCTCCCCACACTGAGCTCTTTTTGCCCCATTTGAAAGAATCTCTAATTCCAGGTCAGACACTTGAAATGGGCTAACCAGACCTTCTTTCTCTTTGCTGCCAGGCCCTTGCCAATGTCGGGCTGAAAACCATCAATTTCCCTCGAGGAATGTGCCACTCAGACAAGAAGGTTTTATTTGAATGTATTTTTCAAATCCATGTTTCTTGGCTTAATGGCAACACTTTTAACCTATAAGGAGACCCAAGTGTTAGTCATTTTTTAAAAAAGCCAACCAAAAACACCCTGGGTTTTGAAACCAAAGTTAACTTTTGACTCAGAGCAGTCTGCCCTAGCGAGATCTTGCTTTGTGACTCAGTTTTGGCTACTGGAGAGTGGGTGGAAAAGGGACATGAGGGAAGAGAGAAATCTCAGCTCAGTGCAACGAGGAGGTTGGCTCCCAACTCTAGCCTCTTCCAAAGTCACAGCTTAAAAGCGCCTTAGAAGCACCAGCCCTGGAGTCAGGAGGACCTGAGTTCAAATCCGACCTCAGACACTTAACACTTACTAGCTGTGTGACCCTGGGCAAGTCACTTAACCCCAATCGCCTCACTTTAAAACAAACAAAAAAGCACCTTAGAGAGTCACTAATCCAACTCTCTCATTTTACTTTATTGATTTTCTTTTCTTGATTGTGAACCGAACTGCCAAACATGAATATTTCAATATACAAAAAAAACAACAAAAGAAATATTGTATATGAAACTGTGACTGTTATGTAGGGTTTTTATGTGTGTTCTTAATGTTAGTAACGAAATTGCCATTTTTCTTTCCCCTCTGAACTTTTTGTTTTCTTCTGGGTATTTCTAAATGTTTTATTGATGGGGGTACTTCTACTACTTTAACTCTCCCTGCCCCCTTCACCAGTGCCCATAGAAGTCTTCCCTTGAAACAAATAAATACAAGATAATGTCCATGTCTGAAAATGGACACCTCACTCTACATCCTCTATCTCTCTGCCAAGAAGTTGGAGGCATCGCCAATAGTATATAAACTCCTTGAAGGCAGGGCCTGTTTCATTTTGTTTTCCCAGTGCCCAGCACAGGGCTATATACACACATACATATATATGATATATTATATATACGCATATGTACACATACACATATAGATATGTGAAATCAGTGAAGGTTAGTGTGATCTAACCAGCCCCCTCCAATCTCTGACACTTTCCTAGAGGGGAGGGAGCTAATCTGGGACTAACACAGATTGCTTTGGGTATAAAAACTTATGCCTACAGCACCAGCTGTGTAAGGAAAAAGGATGAAATCAACAACTGAAAGATATAACTATTGTCCTTTTCACATGTAAGTAGTTTGATTGTTACAAGGCACAAAACATTTTTTGTGTGTATACAAAACTGATAAAAATACAGTTGTGAAGAAGCCCAGTTTCTCAGATAAAGTATGGAGAGATACTGACTGTTAGAACTGGATAGAAATCTGCTTGGGTGCTAAAAGAACATTTTTGAGGTCAAAGAAATAATTGAGGTTGTGAGGCATGGTGGACAATAAGATCGTTTGCATGTGGCTGTTTTTAGAGTTTAAAAATGACCAGATTAGAAATTTTTCTAAAAGGGGCTTGGAGACTATGGAAAGGTTAAAGATCGTTTAGTTCACACTTGATAGGTAGATTTCATGGGTTTTCTCTCATGATGGAAAGATGAATCACCACCCACGAGGATGCTCTGATATCGGCATTAGAGTCAGCTGGAAAAGTGAAAAAAAATCCAGTTGTGTAGGAGTTGAGTGTGACTTTGTGATCTTCAGCTGCTGTGCTGGGAGCTTGCCAGTTGGGTAAGAGGCTTTGCTTTGTGGAGTGGCTGAAGAAAAGGTTGGAGAATTTTCTGGGGAGCTCATTGGAAAAGAGTTAACTCTATTCTGATCTGAGCTTTTGCCTTCCAGTGCCACCTACAACTTGAGACACCTGAAACTTTCCAGAGGTAGTGGTAGCTCTCTACTGCCCTCTCTGGTTTGAGGAGAAACAGGGGCGGGGGTGGGATAGAGAGACACAGGCTTTGCATCTGTTTTTGCTGTGAGAAAAAGGATGGGGCTGATCGAACAAAGCAGAATCCTGTTGAATAAAGAGTTGTCTGGGTTTGTCTGCATTGGCTCAGAGAATAATCCTGGTGACTCTACTGTGATCTCTACTTGTCTGTAAAAGGCTTGGAGCTGACTGGATAAAGCAGAATCCCATTGAGAGAAGAGCTGGCAAGGTTTGTCTGCATTGCCCAGAAAGCCAACTTGAAGTTTTTCAGTTCTCTGACTACTGTAGCATAACACTTTTTCAACACCCTAAGGGTAAGCTTAATACATATGAGGGAGCACTAAAGAGCTTGTCACCATGTCATCCCTTAGAGAACAGAAGAGGGGGGCTTGCCCAGAAGGAGAGAGGTGAGGACCAGAAGAGAAGCTAACAAAGACATGGTTTGTGTAGTAAAGATTAGTCCTGAAAGGATCACGCACATGAAGGCTGCAGTCCTGAGCTGTGAGTTGCTCCAAGCATATGTATGGGTTTCCCCACTCATGACTCTCAGTTGAATTTCTATAAGTGTGTCCAATCCCCTGTGGATACTATATGTACATTGGTGGGTGAACCAGGGTTATGGGTGAACTGTGATGTTTAAAAGATCATTGCATTTGCCTGACACTAATGGTGATGCTATAATTACTTGTGCTGTTGTCTTATAGTTAAGTCTCCATGCTGCAGTATAGAAGGCTGGAAGTGGCTCTTTGTACTACTTTAGTAGTATGGGTGGGAGAAAGGGAATAAATATAATAGAGAGAAGGTTCAGGGGACACCAGATTATTATTATTATTTTTTTTGGCAGAGTAAAGAGGGTTAAGTGATTTGCCCAGGGTCACACAACTAGTAAGTGTCAAGTGCCTGAGGCTGGATTTGAACTCAGGTCCTCCTGAATCCAGGGGTGGTGCTTTATCCACTGCACCACCTAGCTGCCCCCAGGGGTACCAGATTCTAAGAGCAAAGCCTGCCTTTGAACTGAGGTCCAGCAACACGTATCTTTGTTAGGTAAAGCTCCTGCCAAGCGCCCAGCCCACAAACCCTGCTGAGCCCTTCCAGAATTACCAGGGCTTATAAGGAGATGTTTGTGTTCCAGAACTGTATTGATTTCTTAGTCCAGATAAATGTAATGGGACTTCAAATATACCTAGATCATGTAATGTGGAGGTGAACACATGGACAAAAGTACCTGCTTTTTTTTTTGGGGGGGGCAGGGCAATGAGGGTTAATTGACTTGCCTAGGGTCACGCAGCTAGTGTCAAGTGTCTGAGGCTGGATTTGAACTCAGGTCCTCCTGAATCCAGGGCCTGTGCTTTATCCACTGCGCCACCTAGCTGCCCCCAAAAGTATCTGCTTTTGAGAGAAGGCATTCTTAATTTCCCTGCCAAGTAGAGAGGAGTAGCCTCTTTCAATTGGTTGCATACTGGGACAGGCTGCATCTTTATCCGTGACTGGGGACAGTCTCTCCCTCTCCAAGTCCAAGAAGGGTCAAGCTCTTTTTCATAGACAACACAGTAACATCACTGTGTGAGGGGAATGCCTCCCTCCCTCTCTTCCCCTCTGTTAGATCCTGTGACCCTAAGAAATAACCTTAGGTTTTGTTCTGATCTGTTCACCAGACCTGGACTGGGCCATGGCAACCTTGGAGACAGGATTCTAGGCTGGGTTGCAGCTAGACCAGCAAGTAAACCCTGTGAAGCCAGGGTGCCTGAGACTCAAGTTCAGGGAGGCCTTTGGAACTGGTGGGGCTATGCTGTATAGGCCCTGAGCTAAGCTGTGAACCTAATTCTCATCTCTTCCCCAGTGACTGAGATGGGGCAGAGAGAAAGAAATTATTCCCCCCAGGTGTCGTGGGTGGTGGTGGAAATGTGTTTGTTCTTGCTTTGCCATCGCAGTAAATATTCCTCTGTAAAAGCTAATACCGGGGGCGGCTAGGTGGCGCAGTGGATAAAACACCGGCCCTGAATTCAGGAGTACCTGAGTTCAAATCCGGCCTCAGACACTTGACACTTACTAGCTGTGTGACCCTGGGCAAGTCACTTAACCCCCATTGCCCTGCAAAAAAAAAAAAAAAGCTAATACCGGGACAGCTAGGTGGCACAGTGGATAGAGGACTGGCCCTGGAGTCAGGAGGATCTGAGTTCAAGTCCAGCCTCAGACACTTAACACTTACTGGCTGTGTGACCCTGGGCAAGTCACTTAACCCCAATTGCCTCACCCCCCCCCCCAAAAAAAAGCTAATACCACCCCTATGGTTAACTATGGGGACTTCCTCAACATCAGTGAGGGCTTACGCCAATGGCAGAGAGACTAGATCCCCTTGTCACACCCCCTTGAGGGTACTGGAGAACGCTGGGGAAGGGGTGAAATATAACCTACCTGGTCTTCAGGCAGTGGGGGCCAGCATAGTCACTGTTACATAAATCTTCAGGAAGATGGGGGATCTTGTTCCCAAGTGTAAAGGAAGATGGGCTAGTTTTTGGACACAAGTCTAAGACACAGATGGTAAATAACACCTTAATGAGACACTGACAATTTGCTTGCTCTAAGCCTAGTATGGGTGTTCATTTATTTATTTTTTTAAGCAATGAGGTAGCCTTATGGGAATGAAAATGAAATGTATTTCAGGGCATACAGGGGAGCCTAAAAATTTTGTTTTCAACCCGTCCTAAGCTCAGGGGACAGGGAGTCTTCATTTGGGGAAATATTCTGAAATGAAAGAAAAAGTAAAACTCATTACTTTTTAGTCCTCCAGCTTTCCTGGAAGGGCAGCCTACTGTACACTTTTGTTGGAGTGGGGGAGACCCCCACACTCAGCTCTGAGTTTACCAGAGTTCACCAGAAAGCCACTGGGCCTCTCCAATGCAGAATTGCCCCGAGGAAGGCTCACTTCCTGGGGAGAAGTGCACCCAGGAGAGGAGGGAGCTGTCTTTCTCCCTTCCCTTGCTGTTCCCTCTCCCCCAAGGCTACAGGACAAGTCACTGCATCAGAGATCAGGTTTTAAATTCCTACAGCTTTGTCGGGAACCAGCTGCTCAAATCTTGGCAGGGCCTCAGCCCTAGTAACTGACTTCGAAGGAGAGAAGCTGGGATCTCCTGATACACCTTGGAGACTGGGTATGCCCGGGGAGGAGGAGGAGGCTCCAAGGGGACATGCGACAGGTATCCCCCTGACAGGCTTGAGGTCAACAAACATTGCTTTAGAATGCTGACAGTATTGTGCAAGGGTCCGTGTCAGGCTGACCATGCCAAAGGAAAAGGAAAACACTGGAATCCATGGAAAGGCCTGTTTTTGTTTTTCAGGAAAAATCAAGCTTTTCTTATTGATGAGCCCAGAGCCTGGCTCTTTTGACTAGTAGCCTCATTTTGCCACTTCCCATCTGGCTGCACAAGTCTCTCTGGCCTTCAGTTTCCTCTTTGACAAATTGAGAGCTGACGACCTCTAAGTGTGAGTCTGTGAGCCTCTGGCCCAGGCTGGCTTAGTGCAAAGAGTGAGGCCCACCAGCTGCTGGGCTCCTTGGGGCCTCAGTTTCCTAGTTTGGAAAAAGAGAGCCTGATGCAGCAGTGGGTCACATTCATAAGATGCTTTTTCACAAGCTGTTTTCCTCCCAGCAGCCCCACGTGTGCCCATTTTGCAGAGCCTCCGGGGTGCTGAGAGGACAGCACCAAGGCAGAGAGAGAGAGAGAGAGAGAGAGAGAGAGAGAGAGAGAGAGAGAGAGAGAGAGAGAGAGAGAGAGAGAGAGAGAGAGAGAGAGAGAGAGGAGAGACAGACACAGAGAAAGAAGGAGAGACAGACACACAAAGTTTAGAGGAGCCTTTACTAGGTGCTAGACACTGTAGGAGGTGCTGGGAATAGAGACAATGGGGTAGAGCATGTACCTCTATATGTCTTTACCAAATCAGTACAAGGTAACTTGGGGGGAGTCCCCAGCAGTAGGAAGAACCAAGCATGTGGAGAGGGGCTCTTGGGCTGAGCTTGGAAGGAGTCCCCCAAGGGAATACCAAGACAGAGAGGGACCATGAGGGAGGGTGGTGAGGTTAGGTGGTGGAGGGCCTTGAATGAATGCCCTGTCTCTCCAGAAGACCGGCGCCCCTCACCCCTGACAGCAGCACCCAAGGAAGTTAGGGGTGTGAAGTATACGGAGTCCCCTGAATCTGTTCTGTGCTCCTTATCTGAAGCCCGGGGATAGGGGAGAGGCAGAAGGGCTCAGTCTATTTCCTCCTATAGCCTCATGTGTTTGTTAAATCACAGAATCTCAGGCTTGGAAGGCACTTCAGAAACCATTTAGGCCATAACTGAAAGAGAATCCCCTGGACAACATAATGGACAGGTGGCCAGCAGTGTGAAAGCTGCCCATTAGCATGACCCTGATTGCTATGCACATTTTCTGAAAAATGGATCCCAGGGATTCACTTATCTCTCTCTCTCTTTTTTTTTTAAGTGAGGCAATTGGGGTTAAGTACTTGCCCAGGGTCACACAGCTAGTAAGTGTTAAGTGTCTGAGGCCGGATTTGAACTCAGGTACTCCTGACTCCAGGGCTGGTGCTCTATCTACTGCACCACCTAGCTGCCCCGATTCACTTATCTCTAATGCAGATGATTCTAAAAATTCTACTTTCCAGTCCTAACCTCTTTACAATAAAGTGCCAGCACATAGTAGGTACTTAATAAATGCTTGTTCCCTCCCCCTTTCTCCTTCAAACTGGATATCTTGTAGATTTCTTTTTTTTTTGGTGGGGCAATGAGGGTTAAGTGACTTGCCCAGGATCACACAGCTAGTAAGTGTCAAATGTCTGAGGTTGGATTTGAACTTAAGTCCTCCTGACTCCAAGACCGGTGCTTTATCCACTGCACCACCTAGCTGCCCCCTGGGTTTTAAAACCCTTCCTAACCTGCCTCCCTCTTCCCTTTCCAGTTCTCTTATCAACTCCTTCCCACCAACCCCTCTGCCCCCCAATCCCAGGTTCCCTTCAATCCCTGTCCTTGTTCCCTGAATAAGACCCTCTGCCTCCTGGCACTGACTCCAGGCACTTCCCTGGCTGGAGTGCTCTCTTCTCTTCTCTCCTCTGCCTCCTGGCTTCCTACCAGTCTCAGCTAAAGTCCCATCTTCTGCAAGAAGTCTTTCCCAACTCCCCTTGATGCCAGTGCTTTCCCTCTGAGACTCCTGCCAATTTATCCCATCCTCAGGGAATTTTTCGTGTTGTCTACCATCGTATTGTCTCCAAGGGCAGGGACTGTCATTTGTTTTTTTAATGTATCCTCCATGCTTCGGCCAGTGCCTGGCACATAGTGGGTGCTTAGTAAATGCTGGTGACTGATTGAATGCAAGGCTTCTGATATGATCTGACCACATTACCTCCTGCTTCTGAACCCTGCTTTTCTTAGTACAGTTTAAGATTGAATTCGTTTTTGGGGCCAAATAACCCTGTTGATTCATACCGAACTTGCCATTCTCTCCAGGTCTCTGATCTTTTTTCAGATGAACTGCTGCCTGCCCACGCTCCTCTCCCACCTCATACTGGTGAAGCTGACCTTTTGAACCCAAGCGTAAGCAAGCCCCCGTGCTTATACCTATTCCATTTTGGGGCCAAAGCTCTGGCCTGTCAAGATCTTGCAGAATTCTTTAATCCAGCTTGTTAGTGACCACCTCCCAATTTGGGGTGATCTGTAAATCCGAGGCCATCTACCCAAAAGGCTGATAACCATGTCAATGGCACAGGGCCAAGCCCAGATCCTTGGGGCACTCCCCCGAAGGCCTCCTGCTGAATTCAGTCTTCAGGAGCTGGAGCGGCCCTCAGAAATCATCTAACTCACGAGCCTCATCTCCCAGAAAAGGGAATTGAGACATGGAACAAATGCCACTATTTGGGGTCTGGCCAGTCAACACGTTCTATGTGTGCTGTTACTGCCCAGCCCACATCGCTTTCCTTCTTTGTAAGTCTAACTCAAGGGACTCTGTGAAACGCTCTGTTGAAAGAGGTGAATCCACTGTTTGCTCAACTACTCCAGTAGGCTTGTTAAAAGGAGAGGAGGCCAGCCCCATTTGGCTGGCTCAGAGTTAGACTCATGGTCAGTGAATCTTTATTAAGCACCTATGTGTCAGGCGCTGTGCTAAGTGCTGGAAATACAAATGGGAAAAAGACAGTTCCTGCCCTCAGGAGCTCACACTCAAATGCCATCTCTCTGGGATCCTGACCTTTTTTCTAGTTAGTAGAGACTTTCCAAGTAGTTTAGTCTGGCCCCCTCATTTTACTCTTGGGGAGAGAGGGAGAGAAGTTACATGATTTGAGCAGTTACCCAGGTGAGAAGTAGCCGACATGAGCTGACAACACAGATCCAAAGGTCTTCCCATTAGGTAGAATTCTCAAAGGGTATTCAATCACAGTTCCACATTCTACAATTTTGCCAGGAATCGAGTCAAGCTCAGCGGCCTGTTGTCCCCACGCCTTCCTTTTGTTGGAAGTTTGCCCTTCTGCTGTCATGAGGCACCAGAGATAACAGATGGACTGACTCCTCATTTCTTTGAGTCACCAGGGTGTGGTTCATCTGGGCCTGGTGACTTGAACTCACCAAGGGCAGTTAGCTAAACCACTCCCTATTAGTCATTCTTGCTCTTTCCTTTCCAGTCCACAGTATCCTCCTTGGCAGAGAAAAGCCTGAGTAGCTCTGCTATCTCTTCGCCACACATCAGAATCCTTTCACTCTCTTCACCCCCTCCCAAAGAAGCAGTGGTCCTACCCCACCCTGGGTCCACCTCCTTCCCCCCGCTAAAAGGCTCATAACAAAACTAAACCCAACTGTTTGGTCATCCCTGGGGTGACTCCATCCTGAGTGCTGGCCATACTGATGCTTCTCTCAAAGGACCACCGCCAGCATTTTCATTCTCTGTTATTTGCCCCTGCTTTCATCTCTGGTTCCTGTTGCATCTTCTCCTCCTTCAGCACAACCGGGGTGGAGAGGTCACTCCCCAACATGCCGACTTCAGCAAGCAGCGACTCCTTGGTACAGTGGACAGGCTTCTGGCTCACCAGTCCGGGAGCCCAGTTCAAATGTCCCTTCAGAAACTTCCTATCTGGGTCTCAGTTTTCTCATCTGTCAAGTGAGAGACTTTTGACCAGACGGTCGCTTTTGCTTTAGGGCTATGACATTTGTCAAGCATAGCAATTTCCATGTTTAATGTGATTGTACATATATAACCGGTATCAGATTGCTTGCTGTCTGGGGGGCAGGGGGGGGTGTGGGGGGGGAGAGGAAGGGAGAAAAGTTTGGAACTCAAAATCTTATACAAATGAATGTTGATGACTAATGCAGAAATATGTTTAGTGTGATTGTATATATATATATATATCCTTTATCAGATTGCTTGCTGTCTTGGGGAGGGGGAAGGGATGGAGAAAAATTTGGAACTAGAAATCTTATAAAAACAAATGTTGAAAACTATCTCTACATGTAACTAGAAAATAATAAAATACTTTTATGATAAAAAACTTTTAAAAATAAATGTTGAAAACTTTCTTTACATATTCCCTGGGGCAATGAGGGTTAAGTGACTTGCCCAAGGTCCTATAGCTAGTAAGTGTCAAGTGTCTGAGGCCGAATTTTAACTCAGGTCCTCCTGAATCCAGAGCCAGTACTTTATCTACTGTAGCTGCCCCCACTATCTTTACATTTAACTGGAAAAAAAATAAAATACTATTAAGATTACAAAAAACTCTTGTTGGTTTCACACCACCAATCATCATTAAGGCAAGCTGAAAAGTTACTAGCTTTCTGGAAAACTCTGGAGAACATCCACATAATGCAGGTCCCCATCTCCATGAGACATCACGGCCCCATCAGTAGAGGTGGGCTTGGAGTCAGGACGACCCAAGTCTTAATCTTGCCTCTTGACTTTTATTTGCTGTGTGACCACAGGAAAGCAACCACTCAACCTGCTTCCTGACTTATCAAATGGAGAAAAAAAATGTATCTTTCTTTGCAGATTTGCGAAGGCCAAATAAAGATCATGCATGGGATATCCCACTTTGGTACCGAGCATTGCTGGTTCCTACTTCTGAATCCACTGGGAATATTGGTTCTGTTTGTCCCTCTTTGATCTCTGCCCAAAATGTTCTCTGCCATTCTTTCCTGAGCTGATGCCTGAATTTCCTCACATTAGTGTATCTTCTTAATGTCAAATCTAAATCTCTTCTCACCCCCTTTAGCTAGGGGGTGTTGTTTGTTCTGAATAAAGTACACTTTCCTAAGACTGTATATCCTAATCTTAGGGATGTCTGTGTGCCGTCAGTTTGCTTTAGCTTCTCCAAACCACCTTGCTCATTATCTATACTTTGTATAAAGGTATCCAGATGTCTGAGCCCATGGATCTCATTAGTGGTTTTGGTCTTCAGTTTTTCCTTCTAAGAGTCACTGGTCCTCTGGCCTGCTGTTTCTCCTCTGGCATGGCTACTTTTTAGGATATCTAGATGGGCAAACAGGCAAATTTTTCTCTTTCCTTCCCTTTTTTTTGTTTTGTTTTTGCAGGGCAATTGGGGTTAAGTGACTTGCCCAGGGTCACACAGTCAGTAAGTGTTAAGTGTCTGAGGCCGGATTTGAACTCAGGTTCTTCTGAATCCAGGGCCGGTGCTCGATCCACTGCACCACCTAGCTGGCCCTTCTTTCCTTCCTTTTAAAAGTCCTTGTTGATTAGATTTATGAGACTCCAGGCAATTCCATTTTACCAGCCATGAGGAGCAAGTCTGTAAGTTCCCTTTCCCATCAAAAATGTTGGATCTGATCCTTCCCAGTGGTCCAAAGGTATCTCAAGCTAGAATTTCAGAAGAGCACAGATTTTAGGGAGGAGGTATGACTTTCTTTCTTTTTTTAAATTCTTTTTTCTTTTTAACTAGTCACTAAAAACATCAGCAAAACCTTTGACTACATTGTCAATATTCTTTCTAAATGCAGCACAATACTTAAATGGGTTGGAATAAGTAAATCATGCTTTTTTTTCAATGGTGGCTTAAAAATACAGACAAAAAGGAATTTTTTATTTCATTCCCTTATTAGTTCATTTAATAAACTGGCCTGCACTAAGTATTATAAATGCTATTTTTATGTGTACTTTGGGGTCGTAGTCAGTACACTAGCCGGTCAGTCAACAAGCATTTATTAAACACTTACTGTGTCAGGGACTGCTCTAAGCATTAGGGTTACAAAGAAATGCCCCCCCCCCCCCAATCACTGTCCTTGGCTTCAGGGAGCTTACATTCTAACAGGGAAACCCTGTAAGTACAAGCTATACAGGGTGGAGCTGCTTCTCAGAGGGAAAGCACTATCAGCAGGAGGTTCCAAGAAAGGCAGAAGGTGGGATATGAGCCTTGAAGAACAAGGCAGGCAGGAAGTGGATGCGAGGAGGAAGAGAATTCCTGGCCTTAGAGGGGTCAGACAATGAAAAAGCACATGTCTGGGAGTGCTGTGTGCTAGGAGTAGCAAGTGGGTCAGTGTGATAAGGTTGTGACGTTTAAGAAGACTGGAAAGGGGGCAACGGGCCGGGCTGTGAAATCTTGAATGTCAGAAGATTTTATATTTGATCCTGGAGGTAATAGGGAGCCACTGAAGTACACAGAGTAAGGGAATGAGATGGTCACACTTGAACTTTAGAAAAATCACCCGGCAGAGGACGGATGGAGTGGGGACAGACTTGAGGCAGGGAAATGGTAACGAGAGCCCATGCTAGGGTGTGGTGTATGAGCAGAGAGAAGGGGGTATATTTGAGAGATGCTGTGAAGTTAGAAACAAAGATCTGAGGACAGATGGGATAAGTGCAACTGAGAGTAGAGGACACACCCAGGTTGTGAGTCTGGGGGATTGTGGGAATGGTGGTGTCCCTGACAGTAATAGGGAAGTTGGGAAGAAGGAAAGCTTTGGGAGGCAAATATTAAAGTCTGCTTTGGGACATGCTAAGTTTATGATTAGGGGACACATCCACTTCAAGACAGCCAAAAGTCAGTTGATGAGAGACTAAAACTAGGAAGAGAAATTAAGGGTGTTTGGATATACACACATTATCACACACATTCACATACACGCGCACACGCACACACAAACACACTCTTTTTTTGTGAATGCGTGTGTATATCTATCTAGAGAAACTAGTATGCATGTGTGTATATGTATTTATAGGCACATATGTATAAATGTATACACACACATATGTACACACACACACACACACACACACACGAATCATTGGTATAGAAATGATTTCTGAATGCTTGGGAGCAGATGACAGCACCATTCTACAGAGTTTAGAGGGTGAAGAGAAGGCCACCCAAAACAGGCCCTTGGGGAACGCACAGTCACTGGGCACAACAAAGATGAAGATGCAGCAAAGGAAGGAGGAGAACCAGGAGGGAGCAGGGCAGCACCAGAAGGGAGCAGGGCAGCACCAGAAGGGAGCGGGGCAGCCACAGCCTGTGAGAGACCTGAAGGATGGAGAGACTGAAGATCCTGCTGAGAAAAGAAAACAAGGTGAGGGTTTGTACAGATCAGGGACAGATGAAGTGCTAAAACACTGGGATCAATAGAGGGATTTCAGAGTTGGGGAACAGAGAAGGCCTGAAGCTGGAATCTAGAGGCCTGGGGGGTCGGAGGCTATGCTAAGACTCCCTGAATGAGTCCTACCAGCCCCCTTTACAGACAAGGATTCTGAGGTTCCAGAGCCCAGGTCTCCCAAACCCAGGCCAGGCCTCCTTCTGGTGGAAGCTGATTTCCATGATGGTTCCTTGCCTTTGGTCAATTTCAGGTTATCCAGAGGGCCTCCAGAAACCAACGGGGGGCCAGGAAACAAGTTCTGTTGGTTACCACTGCTGGGGTGCCCCATTTCCCAAACCCCTCAGCCCCCCACTGTCTGTCTGGCCTCTCCAGATTTACTTAGGGCAATCTGACAGTAAGAAGGGCAGCCACGTGGCTCAGTGGATAGAACTGTGGGCCTGGAGGCAAAAAGGCCAAAGTTCAAATCAGGCCTCAGACACTTACTGGCTTTGTGAACCTCTGACTTAAGCCACTGGAGAAGGAAATGGCAAACCATTGCAGTAGCTTTACCATGAAAACCCTGTCCATGAGGTCACCGAGAGCTGGACACAACTGAACAAACAACAAAAATCTGATGGTTCCCTGTAGGTCTGGCGTCATGTCTGATACATGCCATTTGAAAGACAACTTAGTTTCTAGAAAATGATTTTCTTGAAAGTTAAAGACAGAGAATTTCAGGTTTCCTGAAATCTAAGAAAAGATCACCAGGCCTCAGGCTTGACTTTGGGTTTGCGTGTCACCTGTAAATTCGTGAGTCGTTCATTTTCTAGGAGAGTGATGGAGCCAGTGCCAAGCAGCTTCCTGTCAAAACCCCCTTTGACAATTAATTGGTAAGTGCAGCCCAGATGAGGGATGCTTTCCCACCTCCTGTCAGTGAGCTGCCATGCTGGTGTAAGGGGCTAAAATTCTAGCTACACTATCTAAAATCTAATGAGTGGTTGCCAATAAATTATAAGCTTTAGCAAGAGTATTTAAGAGTCTAAGTATTTATTAAAGAGCATTAGGATCAGAGAGAAAGGTAAAAATCTAACTATTTCTAAGAGACCCCATCATCCGAGCTGCCATGGTGAGGTCAGGAACCAAAAGGACCCAATGCCTCCAGTGAAGCTGGGACCCCCCCCCCACACGCACGTGCGTCCGTAGGCACACACAGCTCCAAGCTAATTGGCTGGCAGCTTTGATAGACAGCACCCACGAGCAAACGTCACTTCCTGACGCCAAGCACCTGACTGCGTGGCTTGCCCTCAGACGCCTTCTCCTCATGGCAGAGCTTTCCTACAGTAATTCTCCAGCAGGCGACGTCATTCCAATCGTTACACTGGCTGGAACTGACCCAGGCAAGTCAGGCGCTGGCTCAGATGTGGATGCTGAGACTTCAATGAAGAAAATAAAAGTTGCAGAATCTCCATAAATGATGAAGTGCCCGATCTGGGAGAAGGAAGTGAAGTTCCTCTTCTGCTGCCTCTCCATGGACGTGTCTGTGAAGCAAGGGGAGGGGCCCAGAGGAAAGGCGTCGGAAAGTTTTCCATGTTGACTGGCAGTTCTTTTGTCTAAAATGAGGCAAGCTCGGTGTTATAGCAGAATGCACACGCAGAGAAATAGTTAATACTTAAGACAAATGTTACCAAGTCCCTGAAATAGGAACCAAAGGGAAAAGGTTGGGCATGAGACCGGAGTTCAGAAAGGGCAGGAGGGAAAGCGAGCTAACCATGGCCAACTGGCCCAGGGCACTTGAAGCTTCCTGTATGTCCCTGAGGTCAGAGAGTAGAGCAACTACTTAGGAGGCTGCAGACATGAGCGGCTCCAATTCCCTCAAACTCTCATCTAAGGTGGATCTTCACCTTTGCTAAGCAGAACTATGTCACCAGTGCCATGAAGCCTAGGACTGCCCTCCTCCTGTTCTATTGTGACTTGGGCTCACACACAAAAACAACAAAGCCCCAACAAGGCTTTCTGCTAGAACACTACATTTCATAGGCTGTACTTGAGGTATGAGAATCTTACATTTTCTCTTGGAAATGGATGAAAAGATATTTTCTATTTTGGGAGAAACTTGCAGTAACAAGCGTGGTGCATTCACAGGGGAGGGCCCTGTCAGAGGGCCTGAGGCTCCTCAGTCCTGCCGGGGTGGGGGCGGGTGCCTTCCTTCGGGCTTTAGGGGCTGGGGATGAGAATGTTCTCTCTTGGGCATGGCTGGCTCTGAGGTTAGGGTAGTTTCCACTTCCTGGTGGGAAACTTCCCAGCTGGGAACTGGGAAAGCAGGGGTTGGGAGAGTAAGCGGTACTCCTGGGCCCCACTTTGACATCTGGCGGGGCAAGGGCTGGGAGGCTTCCTGAGTAGTGCTGCTGTGGCCCTGAGAAAAGGGGCATCGGGCAGAGGAACAAGAGGGGACAGAAAGTGACTGAGGAAGCACAAACCTGTGATCTCTGGGTCTGACGTTTGGGGATTTGCATTTAGGTTTCGGACTCGTGTGTGTGTGTGTGTGTGTGTGTGTGTGTGTGTGTGTGTGTGTGTGTGTGTGTAAGGAGGCAAAGGGAGCCTCGGGGCTTGACAACTCACCATTCAGGTAAACAGTTCACCGCAAATATCCTGGTTAACCTTTCAAGGTCTTCATTCTTGAAATGTAACTCTTCCAGTAACGTGGTGATAAACTGGGTATACACGGCATTTCTCTGGGAATGCTTCTGCATCGGGCTCCTCTGCGACAACCTGCAAGAAGAGCAGGGGAGGCCTGGCTCTGGATGGGCTCCTGTTTCTTCCCTGCCATTGCAGGCTCCCAGGCCCAGCCTGTTCTTGTGTAAGCTGAGACCGTTAGCACCTGTTCTGGATGTGCTCAATGGGATTTGGTGAGGATTACCTAGAAGCTTCTATTTTAAACATCTGTAGCACTGATGAAGGTGGAGAAAGAATCTCGAGAAAGAAGGGATGATGGCAGGCTGCCCAAATCAGCTTACGACTACAAACCAACTGGAAGGAGGAAGGGGCTCTAGGAACAGAAGAAAACCAGCAACCCCGCTGTCTACCTAATAGAACAGCTATTTAATTACCGGGGAGATTAAAGGACAAAAGAACATCATTTTCATTAGCTTTGTGGACAGCAGGCTTCAAACAGCCTTTGCAAATCACGTTCCTGGAAAGCGTCTCTGGAGCGGACTTGATCTGATCTGAGATTTTCCAAATACTGATGTGTTTCCCACAAAACCCTTGTAAATGATTACTTAACTTCAGCCACTGCCACTGGGCACATCAAATATGAATAGCCGAACTTTCAGAAGCTGTACATCAATAATGCTGATGGGCAGGCTGAGCACAGCCTGCATTAGTGACTCTGAAGGAAATCCCCGTATTCTTGTCTTTCTATGAAAGTGCACTCAGAAAACCCGAGCTAAAAGCTGACCATGTGACAAGCACAGTTTTAAATGAAAAGTCCCTGCTCCACACTCTCCTGCATTCTCTGTCCCTCTACCTACCCCTCCTGTCCCTGCCATTCTCTGGGCTTTCTGTTCAAGCAGCCGGGGAGAGCAGAAGGGAAACAATATCAGACTCAAGTTTCCAACCACATAACCAGTTCTGTCTGTAGGTATTCCCCAAAGGCTTTTAGAACCCCCATCTGCCAGGCAAGGGTCCCTGGTCTGTCAATCACAGATCCCCGAGGGCTCTACTGCCAGGCAGCAGTGGGATCTAAATGCTCTGAGGCGTTTTCAAAGGTGAGGATGAAGCTGTGGCTTGGGGTCCCCTAGCTGCCAGTCTTCCTCCACCTCTCCTTCCATTCCACCCCCACCCTCCATAGGGGGAGGGGGGAATGAGAAAGTAACTCCTGAATCCCTGATGTACGGCGGCCTTTCCCCCCAAAATGGTTCAACAAATATACTCTGAGTAAATGTAAGCCAACAAGCAATTACTAAACACCTACCAGTTGTCAGGTACCAACACATACAAAGAAAGGCACAACAACACACAAAAATAACCTCTGCTTTTAAGGAGCTCATGGCCTGATGAGGAGACAACATAAAACGACTCTGGTACAAAGAAGCTATTTATATACAAGATAAATGAAGGCACTAAAGAATTCAGACAAGTTGAATGACCAATGGAATGGATGGATTTTTGGTTTACAAATGTCTGTTTCTTTTCTTTTCTTTTTTTTGGTGAGGCAATTGGGGTTAAGTGACTTGCCCAGGGTCACACAGCTAGTAAGTGTTAAGTGTCTGAGGCTGGATTTGAACTCAGGTCCTCCTGAATCCAGGGCTGATGCTCTTTGTTTCTTTTTGGCAGGGCAATGAGGGTTAAGTGACTTGCCCAGGGTCACACAGTTAGTAAGTGTCAAGTGTCTGAGATCAGATTTGAACTCAGGTCCTCCGGAATCCAGGGCTGGTGCTTTATCCACTGCACCACCTAGGTGCCCCATCTTTGTTTCATTTTGAATGACAATTACTTCATGGTAAGATTAGGGCAAATTTAAAATTCAATTGGTACCTGCCTCTTGAAAGGTTGGCTGCTAGTTTTAAAAAACTTCACTTGTTCCAGCTGGGTATGCGTGTCTTTGTGTGTGTCTGTGTCTGTGTCTGTAGACATAAACATATACACAGCATAGATACACACACATACACAAGTGAGAAGAAAATGTCTGGATGTGTGGTTTCCCCACTATGGGGGCCTCTTCCCAGTCAGTAAAAGCCGTCCCAAGGAGCACACGTGGCTTGCTCACCAGGGTGAGGCAGGGACAAGACTTGAACCCCAGTTTTTCCCGGCCCCCAGGTGAGCCCTCCATCTACGAAGCCTCTTAGCAAGTAGACAGTATTGCAACGCTTTCTCCAACAGCTCCTCGTAGCAAACGTACAAAGCCCAAATCAAAATTCAGTCTGCAGATGGTGTTAAGGTGCATTAGCTTCCACAGAAAACTAGTCCTGCCAGGCTAAAATGATGACAAATAATTTAATTCTGTGTGGCTTCAAATGAAATCTGAACATGCAAGGTGTGAGAAAATGATAGAACCTCGCTTACATCAGCTGCTGGGCTCTAAGCCTCAGCCAGTTATTGCACAATGGAATGGTGTGTACATTTCCAAAGAAACCTGCTAAAAATCCTTATTGCCTGCTGGTATGCCGAGGTCTTCGTCCTGGAGTATGAGCAGCTTGGAGCAGCAGCAGGTAACCCATCTCAGAAGACAGACACTTTGAGGACCAAGCTCTTGGACGAGCACAAGTACAGAGGGCCAATGTTTCAAAATCGCTTTAGAGACCCTGAGGACTCCAAATATGGTGGTGGCAAGTGGCCAGGAGGCAGGCCAGAAGAAGGGCTGATAGGAGTTGTGTGAATGTGCCTGGAGATGGCAACAGGAGTGTGGGGCCTGAAGAAATCTGCATGCAGTCATCAGTCCTTGGCACTTCCAGCCCCCAGGAGCCAGGACTGCTAATGTTTGCTCCAGAAAAGTTGTTCATCATTGAATGAGATTTTCATTTCCCTCCATTTTCTCTTGAAGTCTTGGCTTTTAGGGCTTTCAAACAAAGGGCAAATTGCAAGCAGCTCAAGAAATCCCAGCTGTTTGAGAAGCTTAGGTTCAAAGCCAACCAGTCCTCACTGAGCTACATCCAAAGAGCATTTGTCTTTACTCATCAGAACCACATTCTTATGTTTAACATGAATGGAAGGTATAACCTATATCCAAGTGCTTGCTGACTTTGGTAGGGGGGTGGGAGAAAAATTTGGAACTCAAAATCTTACAAAAATGAATGTTGAAAACTATCTTGACATGTAATTTTTAAAAAGAGGAAAATACTAAGAAAGAAAAGAAAAATGTAATTGGGAAATTTTTCACAACATAAATAAAAATACAACCAAACACAGATAACATTTTAAAAAACCCAATACCACTAGTCTTAGGAGCCACTAAATGACTAGGATCATGAGCACATTTTGCCAAATCACCTGGCAGAAAATGGAGAATACATTCAGCACTGTCAAGTCAGAAAGGCTCTATCAACAAGATGACACCTATGTGGAAATCTGAGGTTTTGAGCTGTTACATTAGCAAGGAAGGACTTAGGCTTTACTGTGCAATTTATAGTTGGCTTCTATTACGCACAGAGCCAAAATAACTCAAACATCAGGCTTTACAAGCCTCTATCAACACCCTGAATTTCCTAGGTTCTTCCACTCACCCCTTTTTATACCTGCAGCAGGGCTATGGGATGAGGGAAGGACAATCAACTACACTCACCTGGAAGTTTCTGTCTATTGTTTCCTTCCCTACTGCCTTCAACCATACCTAAGTCTCCTCCATCCTTAAAAAATCTTCACTAGATCCTGATTTTCTCTCACACTGTAGTCATCTCTTGCCTCTCCTTCCCAGCTGAATTTCTAGAACAAGTTGTCTACACTGAATGTCCCTCTCACTTTTCAAGCTGGACTCCAACCTCATCATTCAACTGAAGTTGCTTTGTCCAGAGTTACCAACCATTACTATATTGCCCAATTGAACGGTCTCTTGGTTCTTACATTTCTCAACCTATTTGTTGTTTAGTCATTTCACTTGTGTCAGACCCTTTGTGGTCCTACTTGGAGTTTTCTTGGCAAAGATACTGGTCTGGTTCCATGTGTCTGTCTGCTGCCCACCCTCTACTACTCTGTCTTGGTTCTCCTTCACCCTCTCAAATTCCTTCTCAGTCTCCTTTGTTGGGTCACGGTGGATCTCACATCCTCCAACTGCAGAGGGTCCCTAAGGTTGTGTCTTAGATCCTCTTATCTGTCCCTCCACTCTTTCATCAGCTCCCATGGAATGGATTATCAGGTCTATACAGATGACTGTATCCAGGCCCGGTCTTCTTTAAGCTTTAGTGACGCATCACCAATTGCCTGCTGGATGTTTCACAATAGGTGTCTCACAGACACATCAAACTTAACATATCTAAAGCAGAACTTACTCTCTTTCTTCCCAAACACCCCCCTCTCTCCCAGACTGATAACCTTGGCATTATCTCCTCCACCCCATTTCCCATTCTGCCTCACCCCACACGTCCAATCAGTTGCCAAATCTTGTTTCTAAGTTCACAAAACCTCTGGCGTCCAACTTCTCTCTACTCACATTGGCATAGGTTCTCTTCACGTAGCAACTACTACAACTGCTTCCCAATTGCTTTCCCTACCTTGAGTTTTTCCCCATGCCAGTTCATACGCCAAACTGCTAAAGTGATTTTCCTTAAGCACAGATCTGACCATGTCATTTGCTCCCTTACACAACAAACTCCCCATTTGCTCCTAGGATAAAACATAATCTTCCTTGTTCAGTTTTTAAAGACTTGTACAACCTGGCTCCAACCTGTCTTTTCAGCTTCTTTGGACAATTTCTTACCTCTTCTCACATTCTCCATCTCTGGCCTCTGGGATGTTGCACAGGCTGCTCCCGATACACAGAACGTACTCCTTTCTTCCTTACCAGTCTCTCCCTTTGAGACACAGCATCTGGAGCACCCTATGCAGGAAGTCCTCCCTGATCTCCCACCTGCTAGCACCCCTTTTCTGAATCTACCTTGTATTTAACTACTTTGTATTTATTCTTTTCCTATTTTGCTCTGAATATACTTATTTTTTAAAATCTTTGCTGTTTCCCTCCACCCTCTTAGAATGTAATCCCTACTCCTTGAAAATAGGGATTGTCTCATTCACTGAATTTGTATTCTCAGGGGCTAATTGGGTACCTGGCCCCTAGTCAGTACTTAACAGATGTGAGCCAAACCTACTACTTGACTCCCTGCTTCTCATTACTTGTGTTCTAGGATAGTCTAGGTGTATGTTTATATTTTCTCACTAATTAATAAAACTGCAATTTCTCTCTCAATTAACCATCTTGGAATCCCTGTTCTAGTTTGTTAAATATGACTTATTTAATAAACCAGAGAAACTTCTTCCTAATTTCTCTTTTTTCCCCCCTCAGGGCAATGAGGGTTAAGTAACTTGCCCAGGGTCACATAGCTAGTAAGTGTCAAGTGTCTGAAGCCAGATTTGAACTCAGGTCCTTCTGAATCCAGGGCCGGTGTTTTATCCACTGGGCCAGAAGCTTTCTCAAAAGCAATTTCTCTTTCCTTGCTCATCCACATTTCTCAGCATCCTTTGAGACTCAGCTCAAATGCCACCTTCTAAAGGAAGCCTTTCCTGGTCTATCATTGCCAGCTCCCAAAGCCCTTCCTTCTAAGATTACTTTCCAGGTCCTCTGTGTATTTCCTGTAGGCACCTATTTACTCGTGGTCTCCCTTATGAGAATGTAATGTCCTTACCGGGTCTTTATATAAGGTGTTTACAAATATCATCACATTTGATCCTCCTAACAATTCTGGGAGGTGAGTGCTATTATTATCCTCATTCTATAGATGAGGAAACTGAGACACATAGCAGGTAAGGGACTTGCCTAGGGTCACACAGGTAGGGACGTCTGAGGCCAGATTTGAATCCAGGTCTTCCTGATTCTAGGCCCTGTGCTTTGGGCACTATGGTACCACCTAGCTGCCTATTGTTTCCCACAGTGCCTAGCACACAGCTCTTGCTAATTATGTATCAAATCTCTTAGGCTTATCTAAAGTTATCAGGATATAATTTATCAACAAGGTAACCAATAATAACAAACTATTTACAATGACAAAGCTTCCAGAAAGATCACAGCCATGGTCACCTCTGACCATCACAACTCTTCTCATTCATATGACACAGTCCCATCATTCAGTTATCTCAAGATAGCAAATAAAAGTCTCTCTTCAAGAATTATCCTCATTCTTTATTCAAGATAAGGGTTAAAACAGTTCTTTAAGGAGGAAGACTTCTTTCTCTTCTCTGCACCTCTCTCCAGACATGACAGGAAAACAGGATCTGCACAGATGATTCCTCACAGACTGGCAGTTAAACAGTTGCTTTAAGATCTTATAACCTCTCTTAAACATACAGCATTGATAGCCTCTGATAGAGGCCACTAAAGGTGGTATTAGTCCAATCTCATTTGGCCAGGGTGGAGGGGGAGCCTCAACATTTATCAAAATGCAGATTAAAACATATTGTTGGATTTCCTGTAAAGTAAAAGTCCTTGGGGTTTTTTGGTTTTGTTTTTAGCTTTGAAATAATGGTAAGTATACATGTATGTATGAGCATATGTGTGTGAATATATATATGTCCCAGAATATTCAAGTGTATGTGTGTGTGTGGGGGGGGGGTCTGTATTCCCAGTGCACCACTGAATTCTCTCTCACCCTGAATTACTCCCTATCTGAGATTACACTAACCTGTGTACACCACAGATTCCCTATTTCCCTCCTAGCCACTCCCTGCCCCTGGACCAACAGAACAGAAGCTTCCTGAGGCCAGGGACTGGTTTTTAGTTTGGTCTTTGTATCTCCAGACTCTTGTACATTTAGGCACTTAAGATATGTTTGCTGGGTTGAATTGCTTACAGATCTTTGGAGGACAAAGAAAGCTGCTTTACTATGAATTCAGTCGCTGTGCCTACACACATTTAGACATTAACTTATTACATTCTTCCTCCTGTACCTGTGCTCTCATTGACACAGGAAGCACCCAGGGTAGAACTTCCCCTACCAGTGGTCAGCATCTGCTAGGCAATGTGCATTGTAGGGGGTCGCTCGGGGCCCTTCAAGGCTCTGTGACTTCCCTACAAACGTCTGACTGGAACTCAGGCCATGCATGCTCTTTTCCACTTTGCTCAAGTGCCAGGTAGGTGTTCATTCAGTAGCTGTTTAGGGTGTGTCTAAAATGTCCCTCCAAGACTTAAGGTCAAAGTTTGCATTAAGGCGGACAGCTGGGTGGTGAAGTAGATAAAGCACCAGACCTGGATTCAGGAGGACCTGAGTTCAAATCCGGTCTCAGACACTTGACAATTACTAGCTGCGTGACCTTGGGCAAGTCACTTAGCCCTCATTGCCGGGGAGGAAGGGGGAACCCCAAACAAACCCAAACCAAAAAAAACCCAAAAAGTTAGCATTAAGTACTGACTTTTTTCAAGGTCTGGAATTCCCTGTTTTTAATGAACACCAATAGCCTCTGGTTACTGGGGCAGGACTTTTAGAGCCTGGGCCCTGTGTGCTTTTGGCCCAGCAGCCTCAGATCGTGGTGAGCATCTCTCATTTTCAGTGGGGCACAGATACAAGGAAGGGGGCCTGAAGTACTGGGAGATACAATACAGAATTTCAGGTGGAGGAAACATCCCCCACAATTACTTGCAAATCATCAATCACTGATTTAGAGTTAGAAGGGCTCGGAGGACATCCAGTCCAATACCCTCCTTCTGACAGCTGATGCAGCTGAGCTTCAGAAGTTCAAAGACCTGCCTGAAGTGACCTAGGTAGGGATTTGCACTCAGGCCCTTGGTGCCCTTTTTCCTGAGTTCTCCATTTGCTTTTTTAGACCTAAAAGGTCCTCTGACTCCAAATGTAATGCTCCCTTTTTCATTGCAATAACTGCCTTGTGTACAATTCCCTTAACTCCCATTTTCAGAACACTGAGAAAACAATTTCCTCTCTGTCCTTGCCCCCTACCTCACAGCAACCATGCCAGCCGGCCTCTTTAATCAATGAAATGTGTTTTATTCGGTCAGGCAGACCAGCTTTGGCACTGATTACCCGGACAACCTTGGCCACATCTCCTGGGGGTGGGGGGGTGGGGTGGATGTGTGCCTGTGGTTTAGTTTCCAACCTATAAATTCAGGGGTTTGGCCCAGCTCTCTGGAAGGTTCTTCCAGCTGCAAAATCCCACGACGTCTCCCTTGTTAGTTTGCTGTTTGCCATTAGCCCGGCCTAGCTGCCTGCTACTCTCCCACATTTCCAGGATTAAGGCTGCAGGCCTGTGTGCACTGACCCTGGACAGTGGTCACTATCTGAAGGTCTGATACACTTTTCACTTCTCAACCTGCAGAGGAAACCCTGGAGCAGAGTGCCCAGACCAGGGACTTAGAGCTTGCTTCCTCACTGAGGCTAACACGGTTGTATTTTATTCGATTTAAATACATTCAAACATTTCCCAAGCCCCTCTGTGCCTGACACCGCTCTCTAATACAAGCACAATGACACGTGGGCACTGCCCTCCAGGAGTATTCAATCTTGCTACACAAAATGTGTCATATATCACACTAAACGCAAACACAAAAACGTGTATTACACCAAGTGTATATAAAGTGTCTAAGTGTAGAAAAGAGATGCAAAGCTCTTTAACAGGAGTTCTGAGAAGGGAAAGATGTATTCTTCCACATGGAAGGAGGAAGAAGAGAACGAAGGAAGATTTCAGGGAAGAGAGTTGGGCTCTGAAGGTTGATTAGGATTTCAACAGGCAGAAATGAGTGAGAAGAGGAAGAAGGGGGCATTAATTCTACGTACACAGGCAACAGAAGGAGCCAGGGGTGGTTCGGAGAGGGCTGAACAGGCCGGCCAGGGCTAGGTACTAGGGAACTCTGAGAACTGGGTTCAGCATGTGAATCTATTGGGTAGCCAATGGTGAAAGTTTTGGAGCACCAAAGAGATGCACTCGAATCCCCGTGTTGACAAGCTGAATCTGGCAAAGATGTAAGAAACAGATTGGAGGTGGGAAGACAGTGGAGACAGAGAGAACAGTTAGGAGATAGCTGCAGTAGTACAGGAGAGGTGAGAAAAGCCTGACCTTTTTTTGGGGGGGGGGGGACAGGGCAATGAGGGTTAAGTGACTTGCCCAGGGTCACACAGCTAGTTAAGTGTTAAGTGTCTGAGGTTGGATTTGAACTTAGGTCCTCCCGAATTCAGGGCCAGTGCCTTATCCACTGCACCACCTAGCTGCCCCCGAAGGTCCTGACTTTATACACTGTCAAAGAACACACAGCCATGATGGAGAGAACTTAGTAACTTATCAATGATATGACACCAACATTTTAAGCATAGATGACTAGGACAGTGGTGGTATTGACAGAAATAGGAAAGTCAGGTGGAAGCCGGTTTTGGGGAGAGATGGGTTCAGTTTTGGACTTGGTGAATTTGAGGTGCTATTGGGGTATGTAGGTGGAACTATCAAGCACGCAGCTGTTAAAGCAGATACCGAGTCTGGGAAAGAGGCCAGGTGAAACAGAGGTGTGCAAGTTATCAGAGATGAAAGAGTCAAGGCCCCAGAGTACAGGACATTGACAAGGAAGAGGGAGTGTAGAGAAGGTCAAGGACAGACCAAAGGGAAGGAATTACTCAAGAGACTAAGGAGCACCCAGAAAGGAAGGAAAGCTGGGAGAAGAGGGGGCCGTAACCATCTAGAGATATGTGCGTGTGGAGGAGGAGGAGGGCAGCAGGATGAACACTTCCCCAAAACAACAGAGCTCTTTGTAGCTTCACACAGCAATGGATCATGCTCAGGATGAAGGAACACAGACAACCTCAGACTAGGCTGATCCAAGCAAGAGTGGCACTGATGGCTTACAGACCAATTTAAAGAACATCCTTCTGGAATTCTGAAGGCTACAAGATGGGGGTGCCCCCTCTCATTGTCCCCACAAGGCCTCCATCTGACCTGGGTTAGGGGAAGGAAGTCTCGTGTGTATAAGCTACCAGCTCTATCTAGGCAGCTGGCTAATTCTAGCTGCTTGGCAGATATTGGGGGATGAGCAATTTTATACTGGGGTAGATGAGGGAGCTGGAGTCTCTTAGAAAGGCAGCCTTAGTTGGGTCAGATAAGGCTAAACAAAAAGTTTTAGAGTCCGGGGTTTCACTCTTCGATATTCGTCAGATATTCTGGTGGCTTCCATCCACATGCCTCCTCTCCTTCTTTGGGGAAAGAACATATGTCTATTTAGCTTGTATCAAGTGGGTACTAGTGATTCTTTTTCAAATCACCTCTTTCTCTCTCTCTTTTTTTTTTTTAGTGAGGCAATTGGGGTTAAGTGACTTACCCAGGGTCACACAGCTAGTAAGTATTAAGTGTCTGAGGCCGGATTTGAACTCAGGTCCTCCTGACTCCAGGGCCGGTGCTCTATCCACTGCACCATCTAGCTGCTCCAAATCACCTTTCTCAAACACTGACCTTCAAGCATATTATTCTAAGTCTATTCTGTCTTTTACTCTAAACCTTGACTATTGACTTAAAGGAATGACTTGTCAATTTAGAAATTGCTTAACTTTACCCCCTAACTGATGTATTTTAGCAAGACAAGGTCCTTAGACATTAGATGCTGCTGTTTCCTGGTGGAAAGGAAGTCAGATTCAGAAAGACATGGGTTCAAATTCCATGACCATGGCAACCTCACAGCATCAGATCCCTCACTTGTAAAACAGGACTAAAATTGTAGGGTTGTTGTAAAAATCAAATGAGATAACAATTGTAAAATGCTTTGCAAGCCTTGAAGCATTATGTAAATGTTTATTATCAGCATAGAAAAATGACTCTTCTTAGCTTGTAAGATGAAGGTCAGATGAAAATGGAACTGGGACAAATCACTACCCTTCTATCCTTCTTTTATAATTACTGTTCTGTGGCCTGCTGCACAAGTGGAGGATCATGGGTATGGAATACCATCTGCATATGCTGTCAAACACGTTGTCTAATCAGTAAATTTTGGTTATTTTTTTCTTTGTTACAAGAGGATTTGCTGGTATGTAGAGGCAGAGACAGAGAGTATAGCAAAACACATCTGAAGGGCAAAAGGCAAAAGCATCAAGAAACTTAAAAAAAATTTAAATGAAGGGGGCCGCCAGGTGGCACAGTGGATAAAGCACCGGCCCTGGATTCAGGAGGACCTGAGTTCAAATCCGGCTTCAGATACTTGACACTCACTAGCTGTGTGACCCTAGGTAAGTCACAACCCTCATTGCCTTCCCCCACCCCCCAAAAAGGGAAAATGTCCTTTTATCAGTTATTAAAGTGGTACTTCAGGGAATGCTATAGAATAGGTCTACCTAGGTTTTAGCAGTGCTTGATTAATCTACCTCATACTGTTCTCATTGGGGAAAAAAAATGGAGAAATGTGGATTAATTAGTACAATTAAATGGATTCAATCTGGTTATATGGCAAGACTCTAAGAAGCAGTTAATGGTTCACTGCCCCTAAAACATCTATAGAGTGGTTCAGGGATCTTTGCTTGGAACTAAGCTGTGTAACAATTTTTTTAATCAATAACTTAAGTAAAGGTAAGGACACAATTCTTATAAAAGATGAGAATCACTGTTTTAGCAAGTAAAAAAAAAAATAAATGAAAATGTTAGAGTATTTGATGCCCACATGGAGAACTGACACCAACACAATATCAGGAACAAGTGATTTACAATGTGTCTTCTTTCAGAGATTGTGTAAACGGCTTGCTATATTTCTGTCAACCTTAAATCCATTATTCAACAGAACGGAGCAGGACCTTCAAGTCGAAGAGGCAGTCAGACCCAAACATTGTATTAGTGACTTAAGGTAGATGTTACTCAGTTATGTGGCTCCACTAAAAAGCACACTGAGCAGCTCCTCAACCAGTATTTTATACCAAAGCAGGAATGATGCCGTAGACCAAACAGTTACCTATATAATCACCCGGACAAAAAAATGGATGCTAAAGATGGAATATTTCTAACAGGTGCCACCATACCAAATACTCATCATCTCTACATTGTGTCCAAATATGGAGACTGACAAAAAAAAAAAAATCAAAGCCATGTTGCATCAGGCTGAGGTACCTTATCATGCCTCCCCACCATCCAAGGATGCTTTCAGTGAGCTGGCAGAGGATGAGCTTTAGAGCCTAACACATTTTATTTAACTACACAAAGCAGTTAGTGATGAGAGGTAAGTTAGGCAACCAGAGACAATACATTCTAGACCTTTGGTTGTCTGTATAAATATACATAGATGAAACGATAGGTCTGGACTCTCCTTTCCAACCACACCCCCAAATGAACAAGCCACCACGCTAAGTAATGGAGATAAAGATACAAAAGTAAAACAGTACCTGTCCTCAAGATGTTTCTAGTCCACTCTGTGGAGAAGTAAATATGAGGTGATCTGAAGAGGGAGAGCCCACTACCAACTGGGGGAAAAGGAAAGGCTTCCAGTAAGAGATAGAACCTGGACCAAGACGGCAAGGAAAATATTTAGGGGTTGTGTGATCACACTTCTGGCTTCTGACAAGTCTGAGTATCTCAGGGACTTAGCCAAAAGTCTTTATTTTCCTTAAATCTGCCTCCTAAGATGCTTTCATTGCAAAACCAAAAATTATAACTTGTTAACAACTTATCCACAAGCCACCCCTCTCTGGTATGCTTCGGGGGCTCGGAAGAGGGCTCTGCTCTGGCTTTGCCACG
This sequence comes from Dromiciops gliroides, assembly GCF_019393635.1. Taxonomy (NCBI): domain Eukaryota; kingdom Metazoa; phylum Chordata; class Mammalia; order Microbiotheria; family Microbiotheriidae; genus Dromiciops; species Dromiciops gliroides. The sequence continues at coordinate 35,219,525 of NC_057864.1, forward strand.
TCTAACAATGAGGGCCAAACAAACTCACAAGCAAATCCTCTTTTTCTTAAGGTAACCTGCAATACTTGATTTCCAGCTCACTCTCTTTTTTATGTAGAAAGCTGGCTTCAACCTCATCAGCAGAAAATCTGATGGCTAGAAGTACACAAAACCAGATTTTTGCATATTAACCCATTTCCTCCAAGTGCTTTAAAAAAAAAAAACATGAGCAAATCCAAAACCTCTAAATGACAGCTTAGCACAAGCAATCTGGGCCAGGCCGGGTCAGACCAACACTGCACAGGAAATGCTGAAGAACAGCTTTTATGAAAAGCCCCAAAGAGAAAATGGTTCATAGAGCAATCACATACAGGAAGGGGAATTTGAGCAGGAAAGTTCATCTTCACTGCAAACTTCAAGGCCTCAAACCTCCAATCTAAAGACAGTGCAGCTGCTCCCCCCGGCCCATGCTTTACCATATGGTAAGTGGTACAACAAAAAAGAGAAAGGCCAGTGTCAAACTGCATCTTCATGATAAGGCCATATTAAGCTGACCGCCCCACATCTGCTCCACATCAAAAGCATGAATGTGAGTCGGGCTAGAATAAGTATCCTCAATTTGTTATTACTGAGCTATCAAACAACATCTGGTTAACAGCAATCATTACACAGTAGTCAGAAAAGTTCCAAATTAAGAGAATGACAACAGTCAGCAAGGAGGCCTTAACTGAAAACAGGCATTTCTACAGGTCCTTAAGTCCAAGAACTCCAGGGCTCCCTCCACAAACTGATTGGAGTCTCGAAATCAGTGATTTATGCGACTAACCTCGGTTTAATGGTTGACTGATGAGGTGACAGAGAAAGCAAGAGAGAAGCAGAGATACTTTGGGAATTCTGGGACCAAATTCCTTCAGTACTTCAAACCAGTGGAATATATTATCGGAACTGTCTCCTCTCTAGTGTTAGTGGAGGAGATGTGTAAAAATCTCATCTCTTTAAACTGGAGAGGAGAAATCACTTAACTCTATCTAACTCTGAGGCCAGAGTGAGGTAGCTCAATCTTTAAAGAGAAGTTAGGACGTGGCTATAGACCTTCTGGCTGATCCTAGATGAGGAGGGGATGTTTGGGGGAAGGCCATGGCAGGTATCTCTTCGTGCTAAAGGGAAGGGAGAGGAAGTGAAAGGCCAGGCCATTTTCCATCCTCTCAGATCATACAAGTTGCTGAGTTCACCGAGAGTTCTGTTAATCACAGGCCAAAAAAAAAAAGACAGAGGCATAGACTGGCAAAAGATAAAGTTGGGTTTGACACATTTAACAAACACCTTACAGAAGAAGTGAGACTGGAGAGAGGGATGCCAGGGGAACATTATTAAACGGGATATATTAAGTGCTTGCACACATATAACACTGGGCTTGGTGACCAATTGAAAGTCACCAGATGTAATCACTGCCTTCCTTCCATAGGCTTGGAATCTAACAAAAGGGGAGGTGGGGGGACCCTACTGTCGTTGGCATTCATCTGGGGCCGAGCGGGTGAGTGACAAATGTCAGATATGTGGTTCTCCTAGGGGATACTCTCTATCCTAATTTTCATCGCCGGAGAATCTGAGGGCTCAATCAACTATGGGTCATGCTGGCGATGCCTCACTGGGCCCTTCTCTTACACTCAAGTTCTCTTCTGTATCATGCTCATTTCTACACGTCTCATCTCCCTTACTTGAGAGCAGAGTGAATGTATCTAAGCCTCTGGTTTAGATTCTTGTCACAACTCTGTGTCCTTGGCATTTGCATTTGCCTTCACATGAAAGGCACAAGAAATGGGGAATGGACCTGTGGTTTCACTTGTATAGGGAACCACTGCTGAGAGTCAGCACCTTCTTGGCCCTTCGCAGAATGAGGGAGCTGTCTGGCACTGACAGATGACGAGACTCTCCCAGGGTCACACAGCCAGGATGGATCAGAAGTGGGACCTGAACCCAGGCTTCTGGGTTCTGAGGCCGGCTCTTTGTCCGCCACACCGCATCGCATCATATCACATCACAATGCCTCCTGCTCTCACGTGAACAAGTGACAAATGATCAGCCCAGGATACTGATATCGATCTTCACAAACACACACTCAAAACTAAGAGATGAAGCCAGCAACAAGCTGGGCCGAAGTGTCATTTTTTTTTTTTTTAATGTCTGGGGCTCAAACAAACAGGAGAGGTGTTTTGTTGATGAATCCTCAAGGATTTTTTAAAAACCCACGTATATTTTCAGAACATTTTTCCCCCTTTACATTCAAGGTTTCTCTTTGTGATAAGGAATAAATAAATGCTGGGTTATTTTTAGTGAGGCAATTGGGGTTAAGTGACTTGCCCAAGGTCACATAGCTAGTAAGTTTTAAGTGTCTGAGGCCGGATTTGAACTCAGGTATTCCTGACTCTAGGGCCGGTGCTTTATCCACTACACCACCTAGCTGCCCCAAATGCTGTTTTGAAAACACTCCTAACCTATTTTTGCTTTGTTTTGTGTGTTTGAAAAAAAAATAAAAGCTTTAACCCAACGGTATCAGACGTTTAAAAACACTTGTCTGGTCCCCAGGCCCTGGATCACTCCTGGCTCTCCTATGGTAATCCCACTGCCCCCTGCTGGCTACAAGTAGTTCAGGACCTCTGGCCACATGCGGAATCACAGGCTCAGAGTGGCAGGAGACTGCTCCTCTGCAGGCCCCCCCAAAGCATCCCCATCCTAACACATGCAGTCAGTAGCCATCGGGCTTTTGCTCGAATATCTCCAGTAAGGGAGAAGCCATGACCTTCTGAGAGGGCCTATTCCACTCTCAGACAGCTCTACACGTTGGGATGTTTTCCCTGATGTCAAATCTAAATTCTCTTCTTCAGTTCTCATCCGCTGATACTAGTTCTGCCCTCTGGGAACAAACAGAACCTGTATAATCACCCTTCCCCACGGCAGCCTTTGAAATACTTGAAGACAACTGTCCGACCTCGGCAGTCCTTCCCTCCTCTGATCCTCCCCGTGGAACAGTGTGACGGCCCATCAGAATTCTGCTTGCGCCACTTCGGCCAGGCCCCAGATAATCAATGGCATTCCTAAACTCTCACATCCAGAACACCTGGGTCTACCCAGGGCAGAAGCCAACAGTGGCACCTTCCTCAGGCAGGTCATGTGGTTTTCTTTATGAACAATAGAAGTGGCTGTGACACCAATGAGGAAACTCATATGCAAAGTGGCAGCTGGAAAGGCAGCCGTCAGGGTGGTGGTGAGTGGTTTCTGAATCTGAGTTCCTTTCCCCTAACAAGTGGCCACTCAGCTTCCTCATCCTTGTCATTACAGCAGGACCTCTATCAGTCAGCCTTAAAAATGAGAAGCTACACTGATTTCCATTCTCTAAAAGCTCTGCTTTGCGAGAGGCCACATGGTGTAATGGTGGGCTGACGGAAAGCTGGCCTCCAAGTACTCTGTGACACCCATCCTAGGGAGATTGGTTTTTAAAGTCCAGCAGAGCCCCCAGCAAGCCCAAGCCAGCAAACACCAACTCAACATTTCCGCCCACTACCCTGTGGCAGTGAATTTAATTCATGCCGTTAAGAAGCACCAGGATTTAGGGGAGTGAATGTGAATTAGTATTTAATAAGCGAAACCAGAGCTGCTTTAAGAAAAAGCCATCACCCAACCAGCCAACCATGCGAATGGAAGCAGCTCCACACAACATAAAAGACACCAGCAAAGAGGCAGGGCAGCATCATGATTTTTACTGAACAGCAAAGTCAACCACAAGTTAATTAGGAGTCAGGTCAGAGGCCTGGACAGAGTCCAGCTAAGAGCCAAACTGCACTCACGGAGCCCAGAGGGGGCTAGGGGCATGGATGGATGGATGGATCTCTCTCTCTCACTCTCTCACACACTCACACCCCATATCATTGATTGGGGATGGGGGGCAGGGAGGAATCAGAGAAGGCTTTATGAAAGAGACATTTTCAGAAGGTAAAGAAGGAAAGCAGGCAGGGCATTGCAGACACGGAGATGAAGATTTCATTATATTGAGTTTGGTGACTAAAGGAAAGGGTCGCTTCCTACATTCTCATGGGGATTTCCTTAAAGAATGAAATCCAATATGAAAACATGATTTTTGTGTACACAACTGCTTAAATCCAGCTGTTGGTCAAGCAGTCCTTACTGACCTGAACCAGGGGCCCAGTTTTCTTTTCATGACAACAAATACTATCTTTGCTTTCAGATCAGCCTGATCCACCATTCCCATTTCTGCCCACACAGGCCAAGGATGCTCGCTGGCCTGGGGCAAGTGGCTCTTTGTTGTAATGGTCTCACTGGACTTGCATGAGCCAGGGCTTCTGAAGATGAACCAGAGCACGACTCAGATAAACTTGATAGAGAAGGGGTTTCATTCTTGAAGGGCTGAGCAACGCGTGTGCTTCATTTGTGGTTGGTCTGGTGCTCTACACCCCTGGGAGGCAGACAAGGCAGAGTTACTGGGCTGTCTGAGACCGGAAACAGTGGGGCTTAGCATGAGGTCCCTCAGTGCCACCATGGTGTGGTGGGAGGACTGACTATTTCTGAACAAAAACAGCCTGTCTGATCATCCGACCAGAGCCAGGACTGTGGCCGGGCTCGGGGAAAACAATAACAAAACAAAAAAAGAGCTGTTACTCTTAAAAAAAAATGGCTCCAAAAGAGTTACCAAAACACACAGAAGCAGGTCTCCAACATATTCAGTTTTTCCAAACTTCTAATTGAATCTAATGGGTCAAACTTTTTGAATTCAGAAAAAAATAATTTAAATAAATTTAAATTGGTATTTCAAAAAGCATAAAATAACCCAGAGCCATAAGCAAATGTGCTCTACACCTCCCAAATTGTCCTTCTCCAATACACGGTTTTATTCAATGTGAATCAAAATAGGGTTTTAAAATCCCAATCAAATTCTAACTGCCATATGCCCATGAATATCCATTAAGCCTTGGTAAAATGACAACGAAAAGGCTTCGCAGTAATACATAAAATCCTTTCTAAAGAATAAGCAGGTCTATTCAATAAATCCTATTCCAAGAGGCTGTGTGGTCCAGTGGGAGAGTCCTAGGCCTGGAGCCAGGGAACCCTGGCTTTGGAGATCCTGTCCTGCTTTCTTACCTCCTGCCCAAGGGAGAGCCTTTACTTCTCCGAGCCTCACAGGAATATCTGTGGTTGTGAGGATGAAAGACAACAATATATAAAAATCTTCCAGTGCTATATAAATGTTGGCTATTATTGTTAGGAGAAGGGAAGAGAATAAGCATTTATATAGAGCCTACTATGTGCCAGGCTCTGCTCTCACAGAGCCCAGAAGGGGATGAGACACCCAAAGATTAACAATACAAATTACTGGGGGCGGCGAGGTGGCACAGTGGATAAAGCACCGGCCCTGGATTCAGGAGGCCCTGAGTTCAAAGCCGCCCTCAGACACTTGACACTAGCTGTGTGACCCTGGGCAAGTCACTTAACCCTCTCTGCCCTGCAAAAAACCCCCAAAAAACAAACAAAAAAACCCAATACAAATTACTGGTGGGGGTAGGTGGGGGCTGGGAGAGAGGAATACAGGGAGAATCTATGAAAGAGGCAGCATGAGAGTTAGGCTAAATAATTACCCAGCGCCCCTCCCTCTCATTTAAGAGATGAGAAACCTGAGGTCCAGAGGGGTTCAGTGACTTGCTCAAGATCACAGAGTCAGCAGCAGAGCTGGAATTTGAACTCAAGTCTTGTGACTCTGAGGTCTGTGCTCTTGCCTGTACTGCACTGGCTCCTACAGTCAGAGCTTAATGGATGTTTGTTGAACTGAACTGGGCCTCAGATTTACTTCTGTAACTATTATGGTTAAGCTAATCCAATGAAAAGTGAAAGCCCGATAGCTCAGGCCACTTAAAAGAACACGTTACCTTCTACCACTTGGTGGCCCTTCAGAAGCACTCACTGCCAAAGAGAATGCTTGTTTATCATTTGTACCCCATTAAAACCAGTCCAAGGAAAGCCTTTGTTCACCTAGTTCAAGTTACTGCCTCTTCTTTTTTTATTTTTTTTTATTTTTTAGTGAGGCAATTGGGGTTAAGGGACTTGCCCAGGGTCACACAGCTAGTAAGTGTTAAGTGTCTGAGGCCACATTTGAACTCAGGTCCTCCTGAATCCAGGGCCAGTGCTTTATCCACTGCGCCACCTAGCTGCCCCATTACTGCCTCTTCTTGAAAATAATGAAAGAGCTTTTGAAAAGCAGAACTTCTCTCATCGGTCCAGGTATCCATACACTTCATCCAAATAAGTAAGATTTTATCACAGGGTGGGCTGAGTTTTAATGGACTTCAGAGGCTTGAGAGTCGAAGGACCCTCAGGACAAGCCATCACGGAAAGGTGGACGGCTCTATCTTCTGAGAGATTTGGGCCTGCAGGCCAGAAACAAGACGGCTTGGCTCAAGGCCACCCAAGCAGAGACTAGCCAGGTCCCCCAGCATCTGAACAACGTCTGTCTGGGCAGACCTGGGGCTCTTCTCCACTCTCTTTGCCAACCCCTTTGGTTTACTTCATCTTGGTATGAATGAGCTTTGTGCTTATAAAAAAGGAGCAAGAATCTGCTCATGTTCACTTGAGATCATTCTAGACCAGCCTCCTTTTTGCTCATCAGGAAACTCAGGGCCTTGAGGGGAACTGCCCTGACATAGGGGAAAGAGCATTGGGTTCAAACCCCGTTTGTGGCCCGTGTGGCCTGTGTGACCTGAGGTGAATGACTTCCCTGACCTGGGCCTGGGTTTGTCTGTGCCTCTCCTGGCCTGCATCCCAAGACTGTCTGTCTGCCTTCTGTCACACACCAGACTGACCCTGGAGGGCAGCGTCTGCAGGTGCCCAGCCCCCGGCCTGTCTTTCTGTCCCCTCTTCTTTAATGTCCGCGGAGCTACCCTTGATCCTCGTCAGATTTTTCTCAAAGCACTTTGCCCTCTTTGTTCCATCACACTCCTCTTGTGCAACAGGCCAGATGCCACCCTCAGGGCGTCGCATGCACCTCTAGGAGGCCCCAAGCCCCTTCTAAGAAAAGGCTTTTTTGCCAGAGGCCCAACTGTGCCCACAGAAGACCCATAATGTGCCTACTGATCGCGAGGGGTCCGTAACAGGAGCTTCATGGGCTTCTTGTCCTGGACCTCCCCGTGAGAATTCTTTTTGGAGATCCCTCTGACATCGAAGGTGGTTATCCTGGACCAAAACGGTTTCTAGCTCTCACACTTGTCACGTGAACAGATGGCAAGATGGCACAGACAGTGAAACCCACAGATGATCCTGAACCTTCCTTCTATCTCTGGTTTTCATCACCTTGCTCTCTTATGTGCACTGATCTGAAATCTAACCATTTTTCCTTCCCTCTGGAAACCAAAAAGAAAGGGCTTGACACCAGAGAAACATTAATCCCGGGTTATTAACACAGTGAAGAGAGAACTGAAAAACACACTTCGGAACTCCAGGAGGTACCTGATACCTAGAAGACAACTAAATTCATATTGGGTGAACTGAATGATACAAAGATAATCGGGCTAATCTAGTCTTGACACACCATGTCTTTATAACTTTGGTTTAAGGAAACATCTAATCAACCTTGTTAAGAGAGAGAGAGGCTAGGGGCAGCTAGGTGGTACAGTGGATAAAGCACTGGCTCTGAATTCAGGAGGACCTGAGTTCAAATCCAGCCTCAGACACTCGACACTAGCTGCGTGACCCTGGGCAAGTCACTTACCCTGCATTGCCCCGCAAAAAAAAAAAAAATTTAAAAAAAAAAAGAGAGAGAGAGGCTACCTCTTTCTGAGACAGAGTGAAGGCCTTCCATTAGACAACGTTAATATTTGATAAATTCTCCTAATTCAACTAGCACACACCAACACCTAGAGGGTCTAAAGAGTTCTTCAGGATGCTGTTTGGGATGTTATTAGATACTGACATAAGATACATACGATAATCACCAGCACCTACATGGTGATAAACTATTCTGTAATCATTCCTTCCATCCTTTTGGATCATAGGAAACACAGGAAAAATATCTGGGAGTAAAATTGCTGAATTAAAGACATGTTTTTAATATCATCCCCAAAGTACAAAAAATATTTGAAAATATTTTACTTTTCCCCGATTACATGTTTGTTTTGTTTGTTTTGTTTTTCCCCCAATTACATGTAAAAAAATGTTGCGTTCCAAATTCTCTCCCTCCTCACTTCCCCATCCTTGAGACAGTAAGCAACCTGATATAGATTACACACCAAACTTAAAACTGCTGAATGCTTTATTAGCATAATATACAATTTTATATTTGCACACATCTTCATATTTTCCATGAACTTTACTAAAATATTTAAAATGATAATACCACTTTTAAAATCCTTCCATTCTTTAAATAATTCAATTCCTTAATTTTTACTTTTTAAATTCAATTTTATTTTCAGTTCCACATTTTCTCCTTCCTATCCACTTTCTCTAACCACTGACAAAACAAGAAGAACAAAACTGTTACAAATATATATCATCGTAAAAACCAAATTCACACATCGACCAAGTCCAAAGGAAATCTAGGTTTCAAGTGCACTGAATCCATCAGCCTGCTCTCTCTCAAGAGCTGGAAAGCATGTCTCTTTGCCAGTCCTCTGGAATGGATGCTGATTGGCAAAGGGAGGTATTAAAACGTCTTCTCCTTTTATTCTAAGCTTACTTCCTTACTGTATTGTACAGCGGCTAGCCTTTCGAGGTCAAGAGAATCAAGAGGCAGCCAGCAAGAGCAGCGAGCCGGGAGGTCAGCGTCAGTTAGAAAGAATGACCTTTTTCCTAAGGGAATTCCCCACACCACTTAAATCACAAGCCAAGAGCAAAAGAAAAGAGAATAAACATGGGCCTTGTCTTTCTTTTGTCTGCCTACCTGCTAGACCCTGATGTCCTTAACAAGGAGAGACAGCAGAGTGTACAGAGAAGAATGTTGCATTTGGGGTCTTTTACTAGCTGAGTGACCCCAGGAAAGGCATTAAATGTCACTGAGACTCAGTTTTCTGACCTGCAAATGGGAATAATAATACTTGCATTATTTCACAGGGTTATTGTGAGGGTCAGATAAGGGTGCGTGTGTGTGTGTGTGTGTGTGTGTGTGTGTGTGTGTGTACATGTATATGTATAAATGCTTCATAAAACTTAAAATACTATATACTATATACATTTCAGCTATAACAAATAATAATAGTTATTATTATTATTAAGAATTAACCAATCAAAAAGCATTTGCTCAGTGCTTCCTATGTAGCAGGAACTGTGTTAAGTACTGAAGATCCTGAAGGCAGTAAAGAAAAAGTAAAAACAGTCTCCTGTCCTCAAGGAGCTTCCATTCCAATGGAAACAAGTGATCCCAACCAGTTGGACGAGCCTTCAAGCTCATTTTCTCCATAGTTCTCATCAGGCCTAGAAAGAAGAGCTCCTCTAGGCCTGTATGAGCTGAGCTGAGCTGGTTGTGATCCTTTATGGTGCCTCACACAAGGTGGGGAGATCTGAGCTGACTGCAGCAATGGACTGCATGCCTGAGGACCTACGTTGTGACCGTGGGCAAGTAATTTTACCTTTTCAAGACTCAAGCTCCTCACCTGTAAAATTGGACTAAATTGTAAAATCATTGGACTCAACGGCCTTTGAGAGTTCAATCAACTCTAATGCCTCGGCTCCTAGATGTGACATTGTACAGAATCCTGAAAACAGTAGGGGCTTGACAATGACCTACTGAGTCACTTGGAAGAATCACAGTGCTGCTCTATGACAGGATGAGCCAGGCTTGGAAATAGTACAGAGCAGTGGCATCAGACTCAAAATAAATGGGATCACTAAACCATGTAGGACGCCTGTGGGGGTGACTATTGACTTAGAAAATCACATAGTAACATTTTCTACAGTCTATCGTATTCTTATTTATTTACTTAAATTTCTCCCAGTTCCACTTTCATCTGGTTTCTGGTCCCACTTGGGAGTGTTTGACCCCTCTGCTGTACAGCCTACATTCATTCTCCTGGATTAGGAGCCGGGGAACTTTTTGTTATGAAGGATTGCTGACCGGGGGAGGGCCATACAAAGAAAACTCAAGTTTATTTATTTTTTTCTAAGAGAGAAAACTATATCATAAATAAGGTAAACTCCTTTGCCTTTGAAATTACTGACAAGGTCCTGAAAACTTGAATGAAGGCTATTTTTATAGTGCTGAGTGGAAAGAATATTGGCCAAGGAGTCAAGAAACCCAGGGTCTCAGCCCAGTTCTAGCACAATTGACTGTGTGACTTCTATGAAGTTAAAACATTTCTAGACCTCAGTTTCTTTATTTCTAAAATGAGTGATTGGAATAAATCATTTTTAAGGTCTCTACCATCCCTTAGGAGGCACCTAGGTGGCTCAGTGGATGGAGTACTTACTGGGCCTGGAGCCAGGAATACCTGAGTTCAAATCTGGCCTCAGATACTTACTGTGTGACCCTGGGCAAGTCACTTAACTTGCCTCAGTTTCCTTATCTGTAAAATAATCTGGAGAAGGAAATGGCAGACCACTCTAGTATCTTTGCCATGAGAACCCGAATGGGGTCACAAAGAACTGGACATGACTGAAAATGACCCAACAACACCATCTCTAACCTTCTACTGCTGTGAATAAAATAAAATACCTTCAATTTCCAATCAAGCCCAATTAAGGGAGGGAGAAGCAGAGAATTAAGACAAGGAGCTGTCTAGTTGCTAAGTCTTATCCATTCTATCCCCACATCTCCACATAAACCATCACCGTTCATAGGCTTCCTGACTCCTCTCCCTTCCCGACACTCAGGGACCCAGGCAGCTTTTTTTTTCTCTCTCTTTTCTTCTCCCCCCTCTCTTTGGTGTGCAGGACTCTTCCTCTTTACTTCTCCTTGAAATCAGAACCTCAGCTCAATAGCATCTCATGCATGAGGCCTTCCCTTACCCTCCCGCCTGCCTCCCCACTGCTCCTCAGTGCCCCCAAATTCCTGTGTGTTTATTTTGCATAGACTTTCGTATGTCTTGGACAATCTATTAATGACTAATCTTTTGGGCCTTCAATTAGAATGTTCTGCAAGATTATCAGTAAAGCCTGAAAAACTCTGGGAAATATACATTTCTGAACTGATCCCCACATTCGAATGTGAAGTCTTCTGGTAAAGCCTAATCTGTAAGGATATGAAACCTCCCCCATTACAGAACATGGCTATTATGACCCCCTGACTCTCATATAATAGATGTTCCATCCCCTCTCTGCCCCCCAGACTATTCCCTGGCATTTATGGGCTGTTTCTTTGAGCTCTGCAGCACTAAAAACAACTGTGGCAGAGCCGCACTGCCCTGTGAGCAGAGAAGGGCAGTATTAGAAGGGCTGGACAGCTCTGGGGAGCACACCTGCCGTGCCTTGGGCAGGTCAGGGCTCACCTCTGCTGACAATCAGCTGCCAGCTACCATAGATAAGAAACTGGGGCAGATTACCATCCTTAGTTCAAAGAAAAAGTTATCAATGAGAGCCTTATTACTCCAAGCCTTTCATCACAAACGAGGCAAAAAATCAGGAAGTGAAAAGAGAATAAACATCGTCGGGAGAACAAACTTTTTTCATTTCCTTAAATGTGATTCCGCTAATAGAAGAGAAATCCAATGTAGAACGCCAGGGTCATAGAGGTGGGAGCTGCCTTGTCAGGGACAAAAAGAATGCCCCAAAGTGGCAAACCAAAATATCTGTGGGCCGGTGAGGACTTTTATAAACAAGGTGGGTTTGTTGTCTGGCAGAGTAAGAGTCTAGCAGATCACGTATCTGCTGCCTCTGCTAGTAGTTTCACTCCTTCTTGCCAACATCTATTTTCACCAGACTGAGGTGCTGCTAACAATCACTTATTTCATCATTTAAAAAACTCCAAAATCTGTGTATTTCATCTCAGATGACTGAGGCCGCAGCAGGGAGAGAACGAGGTTGGGGCCACTCCTTGGTGGCGCCAGTGCCTGGTCTCCTGCAGTTTTCCCATTCCCATTACCTGACCCACTTCTTTGCTAAACTTTTCTCCATTCATCTCCTCCCTGACCATGCTAGCAGAGTTATGCCTCTGGCAAGGATGGGCCCCCAAATACTTTTGATAACTGGGTCTTAATTCTCTTTTAATGTCCCAGTCTCTTTTGGTTTCCAGCCCTGTTGACAGCAATGTGCCCTTGTCTTTTGGATGCAGCAGCGACCCTCCCCATGAGAAATCTTTTTTTAGTAAAGTTCGTTACTGAACCAAAGCTAAGGTGGTATTTTCCCAAGTTGTTTCTCACGCTAAATAAAAACACAGCATCCTAGGTCTGTGACCTTGACTAAGTTACTTAACATCCCCGTGCTCCAGTTTCCTCATCTGTCAAACTGGGGGTGGCCTTTAAGGTTTCTTCCAGCTGTAAGCCAATGATCCTTCATACTGCGGTAGAAGTGCCCCAGAGCTCCTCTAGTTCACCCTCTATTTTATGGATGAAGAACAGGAGGCCCCAGAGGTGAGGGTCTTACTGAGAGTTACCATCAGCTCAGCTGGCAGGGAACCGATATCCCGACTCCAAAGCCAGCGCCTTTCCCATGACTACACGCACTAAACACATCCTCTGTTCTTGTGAGCCCTTAGGGTGTGTGCTTTGGGTCTTCTGGATGTTAGATAATGGAGACGGCATCGGGTACAGAAAGAGCTTGAGACTGGCAAGAACCTAGACTGAATGGTTGATGCTCACCAGGCGTGTTTGCTTCTCTGGGTCTCAGTTTCCTTGTCTGTAAAGTGGAAGTAACAGGGTGATTGTGAGGATTGTTGGTGGTGGTTGTTTGCCCTTTAAATGAGATAATGGGCACACAAAGGCTTTGGAAACCTTGAAGCACAAAAGACATGTTGGCCGTGACCATCATCACACTGACATTCAAGTGCTGGTACATAGAATGGTATGCCTGACGTTTTCATTTTTAAAATGTTTCATCGATGACTTTTGTCGTTATACCACAGACACTGTTGGACAAAGATCCCCAAATCCCCTCCAGACTGAATCCTCCCTTGTAATCAAAGAAAATAGTTAAGCAAACATTTGATACAACGACCACATCTGGCAATTAGCCCAGTGGTTTGTCCTGTTAGCTCCCAGCCTCCCTGCTGTGACAGGGAGCTTGGCTTCTTTTTAGCAGTATTTTCATTTACTTTGTTGTAGTCACTGTGACTTTTCTTTTGGTTCTACTTAATGCTCCCTTCATCAGTTCACACACATCTTTCTATCTACCATAGCCTCCCCACCTCCTCATCTTCAACCTCTTCTCTACCGGTTGCTTCCCACTGCCTCAAACACGACCAAAATGAAAACTACTCATCCTTAAAACATCTTCCCTAGACACCATCATTCCCTCGAGCTGCCACACTCTCTTCCCTCTCTCAGCCAAATCCTTTGAAAAAGCTCACTATTGTCTCCTCTCTGGGACAGGGAAAACTAAATGTGTGGTCGCCTCACCTGTCCCCGGTGTGGGGAAAGCTAGCTAGGATTTATTTATAAATTAGAAGCTTCAGCAACAGTTTAGGCATGAAACATTTATTAAGGTATATCAGAGGTTAGCAAAGAGAAAGCACATGTCTCTGAAAGAATAGGAAAGCCTAGCTAAGATCTACTAGAGAGAGAGAGAGAGAGAGAGAGAGAGAGAGAGAGAGAGAGAGAGAGAGAGAGAGAGAGAGAACTGCCTCCATTTAGCAGAGCCACACCCCAAGAGAAAGATCCTGTGTCTCTGTGAGCAGAAGCTCCCTGCGGGACAGGAAGAGAGGCAGTCCCCATGCACAGCTCCAAGCTAATTGGCTGGTAGCATTCAAATTCATTGACTGACATGACTTGAAGGTGGTCGGTAACTTCCAGATGCTGGATTGACCTTAGAAAGGTCAACCCATGCTCTCTCAGCAGGGGAGCCCCTGGTAATAATATTCTCACACTCCCCTTGTGCTTCATTAAGAAACAGGGTTTCCTTAAATGAAGCAATAACATTACATATACTTATGACTAACAATGTCAAGGGAATGAAAAAAGAGAAAAAAATAAAGGGGGCACTCCCCTTTAGTAGGTGGATATTACAAACAAAGAAAAACTAAAGGGGGCACTCCCCATTGGGAGGTGAATATTACAAATAGGGTATGCAATGGGAAAAGGGAAACAGGAAAATGCCCATTTGAGTCTTTGGAAGTCTTTTCTTGGGATGATTCTCGGGATGTCCTCTTGGTATAAAGTCTTTCAGGAGTGGATGCCTGAGTGGATGATGAGTTAGAAAGTCTCAGCTGGAGAGTTTCGGGTGTGGCTGTAAAGTCTCTCAGGTGTTTCTGGCGATGATATTCTCACATCTTACTCTTCAAGCCTCTGCAATTTGACTTCTGACATCATCACAAGTGAAATTGCTCTCTCCAAGGCTACCAATGAATTCAATGGCCAAATCATCTGGTCTTTCTCAAACCTTATCCCTTTTCTTTGGATAACACTGATAGCCACTCTTTCCTCGAGTGTTTGGGACACTGGTCACTAGCAGCAGCACTACTGGGTCACTGGGTAATAGCTTAAATTGGACCAGTACATATCTCCACCAAGAGGGCACGAATGCACCCGCTTTCCCACAGCTCCTCCAGCATTTGTCACTTTCCTTTTCTGTCCATGTTGCCAATCTGATGGATGTGAAGGGGGACCTCAGAGATGCTCTCATCTGCGTTTCTATACTTATCAATGATTGAGAATATTTTTTTCATTATGGTTCGTTTATCCCCTCTTCAATTCTCGCCCACATTGCTCTCCTAATCCTAATTGTTCTTCCTGCCTCTTCTAGTTCTTGCTACATACCCACTTATGCCAAAGTAACTCCTTAAACACAGATCTGACCGTGACTTCCCTATTCAACCCCAATGGCTTTCTCCTGCCTCTTGGACCAAATATCTGCTTAGCTTTGAAAGCCCTTCACAAACTGAACCCCCCCCCCCCAGGTCCAGCTCACAAGTGCCTTCTCTACTCCTCTTCTATTGCAATCTGTCTCCCATGCCTGCATTTGCACTAACTGTCCCACATGTCTGCAATGCATTCCCTCTTTACCAGTGCCTCACAGGATCCCTCTCTTTTTTGAAAATACAACTCAAGTATCATCTTTAGTCTCAAGCCTTTCCTGATCTACCCCTTCCCCCACTACTAGTGCCCTTCCTTCCAAACTATCTTGTGCTTAACTAAGATATTTTAAATATAACATATACTTTGTGAATATATATATATACACACACACACATATATATGCCTTTATTCACTTTATATCTGTGATATATTTACTTATATATGCACTTGTCTCCCCTATTAGAGAGTAGAGATTGTTTGATTCTTTGTACTTCTATTCCCAGAACCTGGTACACAGTAGACACAATGTTTGTTGCTTATCAAGTGATAGAAACAACTATTTAAAAACATGCTCCAAATCTTTAAGAGAAATGCAAATTAAAACTACTCTAAGGTTTCATTGTATACCCTATGGCAAAAGATGGCAAAAAACAGGGGAAGTCAGTATTAGGAAGGATTTGGAGAGGGAGACACTAATACATTGTTTGCGGAAGTGTGACTTTGTCCAACTGCTCTGGATATCAATTTGGAATTATGCAAGTGACTGAACCGTCCATATTCTTTGACACTGCATTTCTAGGCAGATTCTCCCAGAACAAAGAAAAAGCCAAAAATCCGTTACACATCCAAACATTCATAATAGTATTATTCTTAGTAATAGCAAAATACTGTAGGGAAAGTGGGTGACGATCATTGGCAAATGGCAGACTTGAGAATCCTGCACATGATCTTCATCCTTCTTGACCTCTTTGTACCATCCTCTCTCTTCCTGGGTTTTCATTAGACTTCTCTCTCCTAGTGTTCTTCCTCCCTGTCTGCTGCTTCTTGGTCTCATTTGCCAGATCATGGTCTATATCCTTTCCCCTGTGGCTATACCCAAAAGCTCTTTTTTAGACCCTCTTCTATATGTTCTTTCACTAGGTGATTTCATTAGCTCTGACGTGCTTAGTCTAAGCAGATGACTCTCAGATCCATCTATCTATTTATCTGTCCCTAGTCACTCTCCTCAGTTCTAGTCCTCCCTATCTTCTGATTTTTTTTTTTAAATAGGTGAAGAAACAGGTCCCTCAAGGAAATCACTAGTCCAATGTCAGTATTAGAATCTGGATTCTAGAACCTTGGCTCCTACTCCAGTGCTCTTGAAAAAACTCTTATTATTTATTTCAAAAATGCATTTAAAATGCTTTGAGTCCCAAATTCTCTCACTCTTTCCTGCCCCTCTCCTACCCACTGAGGTAAGAAATACGATATCAATTATACATGTGGAATCACGCAAGATATATTCTCATGTTAGTTATGCTGCCAAAAAAGGGATAAAAAAGAAAGTGCAGAAATGATGCTTCAATCTGTACTCAGACTCCACCAGTTCTCTCATAAATCTTTTGAAATTGTCTTGGATAGTTATATTGATCATAACAGCAGAGTTATTTACAGTGTTACTGTAGCTGTGGACAATGTTCTCCTGGTTTTTTTTTTTCACCTCACTTTGCATCAGTTCATCTAAGTCTTCCCAGGTTTTTCTGAAACTATCCTGCTCATCATTTTTTTTTTCCACAGCACAATAGTATTACACCATGACCACATACCAAATCTTGCTCAGCCATTCCCCAACTGATGGGCATCTCCTCAATTTCCAATTCTTTGTCACTACAAAAAGAACTGCTCTACATACTTTTGTACACATAGGTCTTTTGATCTCTTTGGGATACAGATTTTACAGCCCTTTGGGCATAGTTCCAAATTGTTGTCCAGAATGGTTGTGCCACTTCACAACTCTACCAACAATGCATTGGTGTCTCAATTTTTCCATATCCCCTCCAACATTTATTGTTTTCCTTTTCTGTCATATTAGCTGATCTGATAGTTGTGAGGTGGACATTCAGAATCATTTTAATTTGCATTTCTCTAACATTACTGGTTTAGAGCATTTTCCCATATGACTATAGACAGCTTTGATTTCCTCTTCTGAAAATTGCCTGTTCATATCCTTTGACCATTATGAATTGGGGAATGACTCATATTTTAAGAAATTTGATTAAAATGACTCAAATATATTTGAGAAATGAAGTCTTTATCAGAGAAATATTATCAATCAAAGTTATCCATTTTAATTCCTGTGATCCTCTCAATCGGTCATATATTCTTCCCTTATTCATAGATCTGACCAGTACAATTTTCTGTGCTCCCCTAATTTGCTTATGATATCACTTTTTGTCTTAATCATGTACCCATTTTGACCTGATTGTGGTATATAGTGTGAGATGCTGATCTATGCCTAGTTTCTGCCAAACTGCTTTCCATTTTCTCAGCAATTTTTGTCAAATACTGAGTTCTTGTCTCAAAATCTTGGATCTTTGAGTTTATCAAACACTAGATTGCTATGATCATTTTCTAATGCTTTTTTTTTTTTTTTAAGTGAGGCAACTGGGGTTAAGTGACTTGCCTAGGGTCACACAGCTAGTGAGTGTTAAGTGTCTGAGGTCGGATTTGAAGTAAGGTCCTCCTGACTCCAGGGCCGGTGTTCTATCCACTGCGCCACCTAGCTGCCCCTCTAATGCTCTTTCAAAGTGTTTATGGTCTCATCTTCTGTCAAGAGAGTATCCTGGTCACATTTGTGCATGCATGTACACATACATTTATATATGTCTTTAGTTTATTAGTCAGTGCTTACATATAAAAGCGAGGTCTTTTGGGGAGGAATCCCTGAATATGCCACAGGTGATCATCATGGTGGGAGAATTTTCTTCACCAAACTGCTAATCTAAGTGGAAATCTGGAATCCTGAATGAACATTAAAAGAGATGGCAGGGGCGGCTAGGTGGCGCAGTGGTTAGAGCACCGGCCCTGGAGTCGGGAGCACCTGAGTTCAAATCCAGCCTCAGACACTTAACACTTACTAGCTGTGTGACCCTGGGCAAGTCACTTAACCCCAATTGCCTCACTTAAAAAAAAAAAAAAGAACTCAAAAAAAAAAAAAAAGAGATGGCAGAGGTCCTCAGGCTCTAGTGAGAATTTCTGTTATTCTACTCTAAAGAGGAAAGTTAAAAATAAGAGGTGGAAAGACTACCTGGTGATGAAGTCAGCTCATCTAGGCTGTCCCAGTGGCTGCTCTATTACATAGTTTTAAAGAACACTTTGCTGAGTCCATTTCAAAGCCATTATCTAGAAAACACAACTAAGATAAAAGAAAAACTCTGATTGCAAAAGACACTGTTGGCCAAATCCACCAACATGTTTTTCTTAAAACAGATGGCTTATGCTCTGACAGTGTTTGCATTTAATGCATTAAAGATTACCTATTAATAAGGAAGCAGGGATGCTTTCCACTGATATTTCTAATTATAAAAGAAACAAGTTCTTTGTAACTCACTTTATGATGATAAACTGCAGTGAGGTTTATTTAAAGGGTGGGCCTGATGTGACTTTAAAATTTTATATCTAAATCCTGTTTGTGATAGGCCTTTAGAGAGAGTTGACAGAAAAACATGCTTTATTTCCATAACTGCCACTATGAAGCAACATTTCTCAGATTCATGGTACCCAATCTTTTTCCTCTGCGATCCTTACTCAGACACAATAAGGCTGTGAGACTCAATCAGTGAGCATGTAATAAGTACCTAGGATGTACCTGGGGATACAAACCCCAAAGGAAGACAGTCCCTGCTCTTATGAAACTTACCTTTCTGTTGGGGTACTACAACACAATAAGGAAAAACTAATAGGAGTGGTATCCATTTCTAAAACTTGACGAGATTCACGTGTAGAAATGACTCTCACAGTACAAAAATGGACATTTGACTTTGAGGCCTTCCTCTCCACCATCCCAGGGAGCAGGTGGTGACTGCAGCCTCTCAGCTGAGATGGCACATCTCTGGGCCACTACCATAGGTGGGAAATGCCATCACGCAACTGGGGCAGGACTTGGAGCAGACGTCCCCACTCCTACCCCAGGGAGAGATGGATGGTTAGAGAATTCCATTCTAAGAATCCTTTATGATCTTTAGTGGACCCTCAATGATCCTTATTTGGGTCACTCTCCAAGCTCATGTTTCAGACAGACTGATGCTAAACCCTTAGACATTTAGGGCACCAAACAACTTGGTGTGAAATAGATAGAGCTAGCTAGCTAGACGAAGAGACATATCTCTCTATATATCTATTTCAATAATCTACAAACACAATATTTCACGCCTAGTTGTTTCATGCCCTAAATATATAAATGTACAATACACAGATGTATATCTATTACATGTTGTATGTATGTGCACAAAAATATATGCACATGTTTATACATGTGTATAACATACGCACACACCATCTTTTGCCTTTCTTTGTATCCCCAGCACTCAGCACCGTGCCTGCTGCACAGTTGGTGTTTCATCAATGCTCGTCGACTTACTAATTAGTTCCTCTCAAGCCGCCTCTCTCCCATTACGTGCATGAGAACACTGAGGCCCAGAGAGGTTGTGACTGGCCAGGGTAGCTGCCAGAGGCAGCTCCTCAACTCTTCATCCTCAGTGCTTGGCACTGTGCCACTCAAACCACAAAACTGGACCACTCCAGTATGATGAGGTGGTAACCCTCCTGAATACCCAAAGTCCCCCATCCCAGTGGTGCTGTCATCATAGAACTCAGAGTCAGAGAGGTTTGCAGAAGCCAACTAGTGCTGCCCCATACTTGAACTTGAATCCCTGCTACAAGGGACTCAGCTTGGCTCCTCTTCTAGGGAGTTGCTACTGCTGATGCCACAGAGCAAAGAAAGGGGGCAAGTGGGTCTTCCTCCTTCCCCTCCCAGCACCCTCTTGCCAGGGAGTAGTAACAGCAGCCAGGGTCACGTAGGTCATAGTCACAAGATACTTAATGTGTGTGGTTTTGGTTTTTGTTTTGCTCTCTGTCAAACGAAGCAACATTTACACACGAGAGAGCTATGTAGAAGAACCTCCCTGAAGACTGATGGCTTTTCTCCTAGTAACTCAACCCACGGTGTATGGAACACATTATACCAGGCACATCTTTGTTATAAGGTTTTCAAGCATATACTATTGCTCACTGAAGAATTAACTAAAACTTTTCCGAGGACTTTAGCCAAGTTATTGCCAGTGCTTTGTCTACTCTCCCCTCTAGCTTAGATCTGAACACGCATTCATTAAAACCCACTAGCCGCAAGGTACCGAGCGTACAAAAACAGAAACGAGAGTCCCTGACCTTATATTCTACCCAGGGAAACCAAGAAATACATGGGTATGTAAAGACAAGACAAGCTGAGGACTGAGAGAATAACTAACAAGTGGGGAAGGCTTACAGGAGGAAGCACCAGAACAGCTCCTTAATGGAAATCAGGCATTCTGGGAGGTGGGAGTTTGGCTGGAATGAGGACTTCTGAGGGGTCAAGTGCAGTCACTCCAGAGAGGCAGGCTGGCCTCAGATTGGGAAGCCATGGAACTTTTGTCTTAGAGGACACGGGAGTGATATTGTGAGTTTAGCTTCCATTTTTAAAACATCTTGTTGAGGAGGGAATAAAAAGTCAAAAATAAATGACTTTTTGGGGGCAGCTAGGTGGCACAGTGGATAAAGCACCAGCCCTGGATTCAGGAGGACCTGAGTTCAAATCCAGTTCAGACACATAACACTTACTAGCTGTGTGACCCTGGGCAAGTCATTTAACCCTCATTGTGCCCCGCCCCCCTCCCCAAAACCCGCTTTTTTTAGGACAAAAAAGAATGTTTTAACAAACACCAAGACATTGTTTTTTCCCCCTTGGTAAATACGTGCACTAGCCAGTAGCAAATGTCTAAACATCAAACACAACCAGAGATGAAATATTTAAATTTCATTTCAGAATATCTCCTGAATCACCATGTGACAGTCCCACAAGAGGTTCCCATTTGCTTCCCCTCTTAAACTGTAAAAATAATCAAACATCTCTTATTGTGTCCCTCAGTGGTCCAAAGTCTTTTCCCCACTTTGGAACCATCTTTAGTCTCATATTGAACCAATCTAAAGAAACCAAATTTCATCTGTGTATATTCTTTTGTTTTTAAGTGAGGCAGTTGGGGTAAGTGACTTGCCCAGGGTCACACAGCTAGTAAGTGTCAAGTGTCTGAGGCCGGATTTGAACTCAGGTACTCCTGACTCCAGGGCTGGTGCTCTATCCACTGTGCCATCTAGCTGCCCCTGTGTATATTCTTGATAAAGTAATGTAATACACAGAATTCTATGGCAAACAAAACTGAAGATTTGCACAAACAAAAATCCCATCTCTGTGTGCTATTGACTCTATAGTGGTGAGTAATTCAAAATGTGTGTCAGATCCCACAGGAAAGTTCTTTCTGCCTACGACCCCAATAGCCTAAGATGCTGACCTGAAGGCCCAAGCGCCAGAGTAAAGGCCCCAAATGAAATCAGGACAGACAGATTCAAGTCTGAGAATCACTTGCTTTTAGAGCAGAACACAGAAAGGGACAGAATGGGATTCCTGCCTGGGACCCCTCTGACTGAAGTTGCGTGCTTCTGTCACAATGCATATATTTTAAAAACCACCCCAACTGGGGGCAGCTAGGTGGCACAGTGGATAAAGCACCAGTCCTGGATTCAGGAAGACCTGAGTTCAAATGCAGCCTCAGACACTTGACACTTACTAGCTGTGTGATCCTGGGCAAGCCACTTAACCCTCATTACCCTGCAAAAATAAAAAATAAAAAAAACCCAAAACCAAAAACCACCCCAACTATCAAATTATCCAAACAGGAACACCTATGGCCATATTTAAAGAGGTGTAAATATGGCAACACCTTAAGAGAAAGGATGCAGACGATGACTTCTAAGGATTTGGCTCTTCCTCTTTCGCAGTAGGGTGAGTCACCATTTCACTTAAGAGTCCGCCAGGGTGAGGCTTTACAAAGGGGCTGCCAAGGGAACATGCCTTAGTCAGACCCCTCCTTTCGTGCCTGGTGACTCTCGAGGGGTAATTCTCCAGAGTCTCTCTGTAGCCGTTTACCTAAAGTGGCTGCACGTGTCCGCTGATGGCTTTTGTTTGGTGATCACGGCCATGTCAGACTTGTTTAATTACCACTTCCCAAGGCTTACACGCGACTCCCTAAACAGCTAAGGCAGTTCCAAAGCTTTTAGAGGGAATACACCATTGCACGGGCCTTGCCCATGAAGTGGACCACAGTTCACTGGAACCAGCCAGTTCAAATAAACAAAATGGAAACAGACATTTCTAGCAAACTCTCTTGAAAGCTTTCCATTAGAGTCTATCAGGGGTATAAGCTGAGAACAGCAAGTGTCCATGTTGGAGTGGCCCGTGTCTCTTCTTCCCTTTTAGTCTTTCCTAGTAATGATGAATAGGTCTTTTTCTGCTTCATTTGATAGCTAGAAATCCCCATGAAAAGCAACATGAGTCTCCCTCTGACTTCCTCCTGAGCTTACCTGACCCTTCCTGGAATGTACAACTAATGGCAACCTACCAGAATTCAAGGGAGTGGCCTCTTGGCCAAGGTTCTCCAATTGAATTTGGGGAGAATGAATACATTTAAGGTAGAAACGCTCCTCAACTTCTAGCCCTGCTGGTAATTTGTGTTTATATTGCTCGGCCAATTCCAAACGTATGCAGCACTTAAGAGCCGGCTTACAGCACACGTGTAAACTTCTACTGGTCACTGGGCTTGCCAATATCCTCCCGCAAAGCTTACCCCTGGCTCTGAGCTTCAGTCCCTCTTCTTAGGGCCCCTCTGCGCTAGGCCAGCACCAGCTTTGCTCTCGAGGGGTCCTTGGGTTGGAGGTTCATGGTAACGAAAGAGAAATTTTAAAAAATGTTCTGAGGAATCTGATTGCTTTAAAGAGTAATACTCATTCTGTATGCATGTTCCTGTATGTGAAAAACCAGTCTCTTTGTGTTGAAAGATGCTTTGAAGTGGCTGATCCTGCTCTCCAAACGCTTATTCTCCCTCACATACACTCATGAAACACTGCCAGTGCCTGGTACATCATGAGCTCTTACTAAATGCTTGTTGAGTGACTATGTAAAAGGGTAAAAGGCAAGACAAACAAAAACAAGCAGCGCCTGCTACCTGGGAACATACTCTACTGGGGGGGATGATAATAGGACAGAGTAGCAAATGCACTTTTATGAAGCGGCACAGAGCACGAGGATGTGAGAGAAGAACTTACTTTGGGCAATTTGGTGCTTTGTGCTGACTTTTCCCACTGTGGGCTCCCACCCTGGTGCTGGAGACAAGACAGCTCAAAGCCAAGACCTTTGGTTTCTGTGTGACAGCCCAACAACTTGCTCTCTGAGGGCTGTGCACTTCCTACAGGGAGATGTGCTGTGAGAGAAAGGAGGCAGGGAAATAAGACCAGCTCTCGTGACTACTTTGACTGACCAACACTTCCAAGCCTCAGGATGTGGAAGTGACCCTGGCTGTGCTGGTGAAGTACAAGTAGGGGGAGGGCCTCCAGGATGGGCCACGCACTATACTGCATGCTTGCAGTCTGAGGACTGGCCACACGTGACGATGATCACACTCACGTTAGCCTTGGAGCCAGAAAGACCTGAATTCAAGTCCTCCAACACTTCCTAGGTGTGTGACCTGAGGATGAGACATCAGGATATTGACCTCAGTTTCCTCATCTCTACAATGGGGCCGATAATAGCACCTCCCCCCCAGGATGATTGTGAGGATCAAGTGTCCTCTTTGAAAAGTGCTTTGCAAACCTTCAGGCGCTCCACAAATGCTGGCTGTTGTTATTAAGTTGAAGAATGGCTGCGTTTAGGGTAGATGGAGGTAGCATTTATGCCAGTGAGCCTGAAGGAGGTGCCCTTAGCACAGGGGGATCACTGCTCTAGTTGGTGGTGGCAGCCGTTGGGTTCTTCTTCCAGAGCACTGCCCCCTCCCCTTCTGTCACACTGTTTCTTTGGAAAAGCGCTTCAATGTCAACACTTTGAAGGGCAGAAGCTTTTCCAGGAACGCACCATCTGCTAATGGGCATTCTTGATGACCTGAGTACCTGGATCAAGAACCCCTCTACGCCATGCTCAGCTCTCAGACTAGGGCCCATGGCCTCTTTTATACCCTAACCTGTAAAATCCTCCACCCAACTTCAGACGCCCAGCAGCAGAGTCACGTGTCTTGGAGACCCCCCCACCCCCACCCCGGCCACCCTGGAATCCAGCACACCTATGCCATCCCACTGTCCCTCTGCTTGTAGAGGGACCCTTGGTTCCCTGGCTCATCCCTACTGGTCTGGCCCACTTGCCCACTCTGATTTCACTTGACTACACAGGTCACCTCTATCCCATGGCTGGCACCTTTAATGAACCCCTAGAGTCCTTGGTCCTCCCAACTTTCTTGCCTCCCAACCCATGAATCCTCTTCTCTGACTAGCCAGTGTCTGGCTTCTCTATTCCTGAGCGTAGCTGGAGAGAAATCATGAAATCATGCTGACTTTACCCATCACACATCTAGAAATTCCGAAAGCTCAAGCCTGACTACATCATGCCTCTGCTCAAGAAACTTCAGAGACTCCCTGTTACTTCTAAGATCCATTACAGCCCCGGGCACAGGTGGAATAGAGGGGGCCCATGGGATACAGCCTGGGGGAGATGAAAATCAGAAGGGGGTGAAAACCCAGTCCAAGGGTTCAGGAGAGAGTGGGTGGTGAGGAAGGGGAGCTTGGGATAGTGAGAGCTTTTTTCAAAAAACTGTGTGAAGGGAAGGGAGGAGATGGGAGAAGAGCTTGAGAGGGGAGAGCTTGGGGGGATCTGAGCACACTTGCAAGCAGAAAGAAAGGACTTTCATCTCACCTCACCCCGCCAATCAACTTACTCTTTTGATTTCAATCCTCTCAAATCTACTCCACCTACATCAATGGCTGGTCTTAGAGCTCAGAAACTCAGAACGAGCCAGTCTTTTCGTAACTCCTTTACAATCTGATTTCCAATTCTCAAAATTATACATAAATTGCTTTTTCAGAAGAAACCCATCACTTTCTTTTTCTTTTCTTTTTTTTAGGGCAATGGGGGTTAAGTGACTTGCCCAGGGTCACACAGCTAGTAAGTGTCAAGTGTCTGATGCCGGATTTGAACTCAGGTCCTCCTGAATCCAGGACCGGTACTTTATCCACTGCTCCACCTAGCTGTCTGCCCCCCCCCCCCATCACCTTCTAAAAGCCAAGTCCAAGTCCCTTCCTTCTTTTGTAGCTCTTGACATGGCTGACTCTTTACCTGGAGGAGAGTCTTCTCTGCAGCTTTAGACACGCCACATTCTCCTACTTCTCCAGCCCGTCTTTCTTGGTCTCCTTGGCTGTCACCTCTCCCTCTCTGCCACTCCTCCTTGTGGGACACCTCATGAAGGACCTGTCCTTGATCCTCTTTGCTTCTCTCTTTACCCTCTTTCCCTACTTGGTCCCATGGCTCTGACTGCTACCTCTAGGTAGATGACTTCTGTTGTCAACTCCAGACCAGCAAGTCCAGCTGCTTAGAGGACATTTCTCCTTGGATGTGTCATCAGCACCTCAAAGTCAACATATCCCCAAACTCAAGCAATGAGATTTCCCTTAAACTTGCTTTTCTTTCTAACTCCTCTCTTTCTGTCTGTTGCTCCACCCTCCACCCTGTCTTCCATTGTTACCTTTGTATTATTTACAGCCTACAAGTTTTCGTTGGCTTGCTCTTCTCTTTTACTCTTCTCATCGCCAATTGGTTGCCAAGTCTTGTGAATTAAATCTTTTTGACTCCTTTCTCTCTAATCCCAACACAAACCCCTTCATCCAGGCCATTTCACCCCCTGCCTGGACTACTTTAATAGCTTACTAATTGATATCTTTGTCTCCAGGATCTCTCCCTCTCCTTTACATCCTTGATAATATTCTTAAAGCATAGATCTGTGCTACATACTTAATAAGTGCTCACTGATTGATTCTTCCCTACCTCCCTTATCTCTCATATCCAAGTAATTACCAAGACATTTGAATGTCACCTGTGCAAATCTCTTAACTTCACTTCCCAAGGCGACTTTACCACATGTCCCTGTTGAAACAGTCCAACCTATTTTTCCATCACTACTCTTTTTTCCTCTAATCTGTTCTCCAAATTGCTTCCATAATATTTCTTATTAATAGAACTAGTCACACACTTATATAAACATATCTGCATGCACTGTTATATGTGTACATAAAAATAGCTATATATGTATTTATGTACACATGCATGCATGTGTGTGAGACATTGGCCACAGAAAGTGAGCTAGGCCCAGCACTGAAGAGAAGGAAGAGACTGTATTGGATTGCTCTTCAGAGTAAAGTTGCCCAGTATTTTTACTAACAAACCCCATCCTTTTTTGTTTGTTTGTTTTTTGTTTTTTTGAGGGGCAATTGGGGTTAAGTGACTTGCCCAGGGTCACACAGCTAGTAAGTGTTAAATGTCTGAGGCCGGATTTGAACTCAGGTTTTTCTGAATCCAGGGCCGGTGCTCTATCCACTGCGCCATCTAGCTGCCCCCAAACCCCATCCTTTAAACAATGACGTTCTGGGTGACACTACAACGCTGCAAATCTCAGAAAGCAATGCCCTCCTAAGAATCAAAATGGTGAGTAGGTTGAAGCGTGTCATTAATGAGGCCTTCCATGCTAGCAATGGCATAAGAGAGATCACCCAAAAGTTGTACTCAAAGGGGTCAGTGACCACCTCTATTTTCCATAATGAAGATCACAGCAGATTTGTGCCAGACCATCATGGGCACCTCTTGGCCAGGTCCCCCTGATAAAGTCACCAGTGATGATCTGTGCAAATGATATCTTAGATGCTGAAAAACTCCTGCCTGCTCACTCAAGACCCAGATCAACCGGCCTTTGGGTTCACTGATTCAACAAGTTCCAAGTCTTCCTGTACTATCACCTAATACGCATCTCTCAAAAAGCTGCTATTTTTGTGAGCCAATGGTTCTTGAAAAAAAGTTTTCTTACACCTGCACTTAACTCTAAACTTAAGGAAGGAACTAGGACTTAGAAGATCTATTGAAGATTTCAATATGTCTTTTACCACCTGCATTTTCTCTAATAAACTCAGCTGCAATGGTCTGAAAGAGGAATGGTGTACCGGCATCACACTGCTTATAAGACAACCAGACTATGCTTAAGAAAAGATCCTTTCAGTTACCGACTTTCAAGAAAGCAAGATTCTGAAATTACTGTGGTGTTGGGGTCTCCAATTTGGCAGGAAAATGCTATTTTTCCTTTAATGCAATTAAATTAGTTCAGTACAGTTAAAATAGTGCTTACATAGGCATCAGAGAGGACAGGTGAGCAAAGACACTAATATTTTTGTTAGTAACCAAAATATTCACAAATTTCATGAAATGTGAGGAACTCTGAAAAATTCATAAGATCTGTTTCACAAATTACCAAGTCAACTGGAAGCCTGAATGGTAAAAATGACAAAAGATTTGTTCTTATGGTTGATAAAAAATTTATATCATGGCCTTAAGTAAAGTTACTTTCTGTGTTCTGATTTAATGAATCAGATGAGCAGTAGGTGGGCAGTGTGACCCAGACAGGGCCGGCTCGCTGAAGCCTGTGCTAATAATGCCCCTGGTACAGTCTTTCTTGGGACAGTGAAGCCAGAACAATGTGTCAGACTGAGGCAATATCAAAGGAAGCACAGGCAGGGCTGGGCACGGCTCGTGTTGGCCCACGACACTCCTTGACTTGGCAATGGCTGCTAAGTACTTTTATGTCCTACAGGCTTCAGTGACCCAACAAGCCCCAGAGCAGCCGCAGCAGCAGTGTGGTAATAAATGGTCCCTGAAATAAGATTTTTGCAATTTTGTAATTCAAGCTGAAAAACACACGAAGATTACTTGATGGTTTTAACCCTATTGAAAGGCTCAGCCTGAGAACCCACCAGTGATTTCTTAAAAGGCGAATCCATGTTAAATGTTTTATGTGGGCTTGTGTAGCAGGATTGTTTTTATTTCTTTTAAGTGCACTGAACTTTAAAATTTCATATTAACTGGGGAAAATAGGGTCTACAGGGAGTTTTGGGATGCCATTAATGATAAAATATGTGGAAGAAAAGTGAAATCTTATCAGCTAGGGGAGTACGTCAGAGATACCTAAACGACGAGGCTTTTGGGATGACCACTAAAATGTTTTCATTCAATACTAAATTCACATTGATAGCCTTGCCTTTCATCTTCCCAATTTCCAGAACTTTCCTATTTCAAAAAGGACTAACTGAAATAGTCTTTGCTGCAAATTCTGCGGAATGAAGATTTTTAAAAATGCAAAAAGAAAGTGATTAGGATATATATGTATGTATATATACACACACACGTATATGTACACATGTATATATACATATATATACACACATACCCATATATACATGTATACATGCATGTGTGTACACACACACAAATTATAGATCACTTAAGAAAGTATTCTTCACACCATACAAAGCAGGGTACAGAGAAAAGGTAGAACCTTTACAATTCCGTTTGGAAAGATAATTAACAGCATTTTCTTTTCAAACAAAATTCTTCAAAAGCTGCTTGGCTTTTGGACACCAACACTGAAGCACCCCCCCCCAACACACACACATATGTATATATGTATGCACATACACATTAGCTATAGAACATTATTTAGAATTTAAAAACAACGTGTACTTACAACGATAATAATACAATAGCAATTAGGGTCCATTCTGCAGGCTTGTGAATGATATTTTTATTTGTCAGCCTGAAAAAGAGTGAGAGACAGGAAGAAAAAATCAAAGGGAAGGCACCAGAGACATCATCTAGTTCACCCCCACACCGTTCCCTCGCCCTCGGCCAGACCTTTCCCCACCCCAGAGTCATCAGGCTCCAAAAGTTCCTTAATAGAGCAGTCTCCATCTACTTCGAATGCCATCAGACCAGGATGAAGTGGAGCGAAGTCAGGCCTTCCTCGTTCTGGACGCAGCATGTATTAATGCAAGGCTAGCTCTGAAGCTTTTTCAGTAGCCATGGGATGACACTAATATTCCATACTGGGCCTTGACAGTAGAGGAACACAGGACTTGCCAGTGAATTCTGGGTTGTGAAAAAGTTAACTCTCTATTATTTCCAGATGAGACACGATGTATAGTAATATGAATAAAACAAAAGCCAGGTTTTGTAAAGAAGGGTGTGCTTGGCATTTGTTAAAGAAAAGGGTTTACGGACCTAGGGTGGTATATAGTAGTAGACAGATGGTATGCAAGGGGCAGCTAGATGGCCGAGTGGATAGAGCATCAGGTCTGGAGTCAGGAAGACTCCTCTTCCTGAGTTCAAATCTTGTCCTCAGACACTTACTGGGTGACTCTGGGCAAGTCACTTCACCCTGCTTGCCTCAAGTTTCTTCATGTGTAAAATGAGCTGGAGAAGGAAGTGGCAAACCCCTCCAGTATCTTTGCCAAAAAACCCCCCAATGGGGTCATGAAGAGTTGAACATGACAGCAAAATGACCAAAGATGGTATACGGTTTTCATTTGGTAAATACAAGTTCAAATAAAATAACAATCTCGCTCTGTTTTTACACAAATAATACTGATGTTGAACAGAGATGGGAGCCAGAAATGGTGTGGAAAACACATGGTCCCCCCCCCCCCCACCTTTTTTTGACAGGACAAGCCAAAGAAGCCTTGCCCAGCCCTCAGCAGAAGTGTTAAGGAATTCTGGAGGAAACAACACGGGCAACAGGAGCTCTCGAGGCAGCAAAGAGGGGACGATGGCTAAAAAGATTGCTGAGACTGTCGGACCAGATCTTCATCCAAGAAAATCTCATCAAAACCACCTAACACCAAGCTTCACCCCGAGCACTCTGCGTTTGGAAAGCCCTTCTCACCCACTTGCATTTCTGAGAAGGTCTTTGAACCCTCAATCATTGTTGCTCTGTGGATTCTCCAACAGCTCCCTTAGGATTGATCACTACTCTGGGAATACTGCCAGGGGACTGGCCCAGTAAAGTGAAGTCGCACGTCTTGTTTGGGGTCACCGTGGGAATGATTACGAAGCACTTGCTTCCTTTTCCAAGAGCCCCAAAGTCCCAATTCTTCAACAGACCCTTTTACTCCAAGCAGTTTAACTGTAAGATCAGGCAGACACAGCCATAAATATAATACCCACAGTGTGGTGTTCTAAAAGAACTGGCAACTCTAGTGTCTAAATATAAGACGATGACCCATTTCCAGCAAATCACAGTTAGAAGGAACCAGAGAAACCATCTTGAGCATCAGTTCTTGGCCTTTTTTGGTTTTAGTTCTCTTTGGTGATAGTCTAATTAAGCCTAAGGACCCCTTATCTGGTAGGATTTTTAACTGAATAAAATAAAGTACACAGGATTACAAAGGAAATCAATTATATGAAAATAAAGATGTGATTTTTTTCCTGTCCAAGTGCCCAGATTCCAGTTTTAAGAACCCCAATCTAGTCCAGCCTATGGCTGACTAGGAATTCTCTCAATACCTGAAA
Organism: Dromiciops gliroides; assembly: GCF_019393635.1. Classification (NCBI taxonomy): domain Eukaryota; kingdom Metazoa; phylum Chordata; class Mammalia; order Microbiotheria; family Microbiotheriidae; genus Dromiciops; species Dromiciops gliroides. The sequence continues at coordinate 35,250,149 of NC_057864.1, forward strand.
AGATTCAGCGATGGGGACATTACCACCCAGGGCAGCTCATTGGCTTTGGACTAACTCTCATTTTTTAATTCATTTCCCCAATAACTGGCTTCACCTTGCCTCTCTGTAACTGCACCCAGCTCTGCTCTGGAGCCAATGAAATGCCTGAAGAGTCTTTCCTAGGCTAATGGAGCCTGGCCCCCTCAAAGATCATCATATGCACTCCAGTCCCTTCATTCTCTTGGTTGCTATGTTCTGGATGCATTCCTGCTTCCCAGTTTCTTCCCTAAAGGAATCTGTTCAAGTGTGGGCAAGTAACAGAAAAGGACTTTGTGTGTGTTTGTTATAGATGCTGTGCTGATAGCAGTTTAAAAAGAAACAAACAAAAGTATCCAGAGGTTTAAATGGGCAGAATAAATGACAAAAACAGGTAAGCACAGCTCCTTTCCTTGTTCTTAAAAGCCCCAAAAGACTTTTAAAAATAATTTTAAGATTACATAAATGGTCAAGATGCAGCACTTTCAGTGCGTGTGGGCAAATTGTTTAACTTTCCCTTCGCTGTACCAACGTTACTTAATTTAATGGTTATTAAATGATTAGATTAGTTGCATTCTATCATTCAATAAATGAAGGTGTAGAATTTGAAATAAATAGCTGAAAAGTACAAGTACTGTTAGCTCTGAAATACAATTATGATTGCTAAAAATATCTTTAAAAAAAAATCTAAATGTTTTTTGTCCTGCAACTAAACCAAATTAGAAAAATGCCTTGATGAATCCTGATGACAGCAACAAACATTACTAAGAACCTTCTGATGGAAACACTGTGACAGGTAAATCACATGTAAACTTCCAGTTAATCGGCTGTGCTGAAATCTAGCAGAAAAGACAGCTCTGACCCACTGGGGAAAAGGCTCCTCAAAGAACACAGAAAGCAGCTTCAGGCTTATGCTGTACAAGGTCTCTCTATTGATCTGAGCTCTAGAAGCAAAGGGTCTTGTACTCGAATGGAGAAATACGGTTGTTGGTGTCAATGAACTCTTCCCCAGTGCCACTATTGATTGGCAAGGTCTCAACACTTGTCAATGTTATCAATCTGTTACTTGCAAAGAAGTCAGCCTAGAAACAGATAGAAACGTCTGTGGCAGGGCTGACTTCCAGAAGGAGATGAGTTTGGAACACCCCAAAGTCAGTTAGCAGGCTAGATCCAGCACAATTTTCCAAAAAAATAAAATAAAACGAGTCATTTTAAACAATTCCAACTAAATTACCAGGTGAAAGGTCCTTTGTAGTAAACAATCAAGGCAATCACTTTTAGGGACTAGCTGGTCTGTTTACACGAAGGTCTCAGAAGAAAAATTTCCCCAAAACATTTTAAAACAGGTTAGTTCCTGGTAAGAGACACTGCTGACTCATTTTTTACCTTGTTTTTTACCCAAATTAAATAATTTGCAACTCAAATGGAAGGGACTGACCTGTTAGAAAAGAAAGAAAAGGGCTGCTTTCACTATATAATGTTGGTATCACAGGAGCAGGAGCAGGAAGAGGAGATGGGGGAGCAGCAGCAGATGTGTTTCAGACTCTGTACCAAGACCTGATGAGCTACACTGAGGTCTCCGTTACTGCACTTACTAGATGGGCTGACTGTCAGGTGGGACTCCTCCAGGCTGTGAAGAGTTCAGAAGCCAGGGGCACTCCCTATAGACCACTGAGTTAGGACATCCCTCACATCTGGAGACAACTATTCTAGAACCATTTATGCTTCTTCTCAACCAAAGATATTCATGAAAATATAAATATATTCTTTAATAAACGTATCTCCTGTAGAAAGGCCATGAAAAACGAGGTGCCGATTCAAAACAAGAATTTAAATCATTTCCTAGTTAATTTTAATATGTCTCCCTTCCCATTTCCTCCTCTCATCTGAGGCCTTTTGCTATATATAGCTTGGGAATGCAATTCCATCTTGATCGTCCCCTTTTCTTCACACATGCCCCTGTGGAACTGCCCATGCAATGGCCACCACTCTGCTTAAAACAAGCTTACGGGCCCTTGGCGCACATCACATCTTCCAGCTCACTACCTGGACTCGGGCCTTCCCACTGTGGCGCTCAGATCCGCTGAAAACCTAAGTTTCATTTTTACTCTAATTTTGCTAAGATTTGCTAATAGTCCAATTGGCTTCTACTGGCAGCCTCTGGGAAACCATCTTAAATGCAGCTGAGCACAGAGACCAGAGCACAAAAACAGTTAAGCACCCGACTCTTCTCCAAGGACGGACATTTAAAGGAACAGCAATGACTCTGCTTCCTACCCAAGAAAACAGCCGGGATCGCAAATCTAGACCATCAGAGCAGGAGCCACTGGCCTCCAGTAGCACTTAATCTGTATCACACAATGGGCACTGACTTCCTCCCATACTAAGTGGCTCAGTGGATGGAGCCTCAGACATGGAGTCTGGAAGCCCCGATTTCAAATCCCGCCTCAGTGACCCTGGGCAAGTCATTCCACTCTTCTTAGCCTCATTTTCCTCCTCTATAAAACGGGGCAACAGCGCCTTCCCCACAGGGGAATATATATAAAGGGCTTTGCAAACCTATAAAAATGTGAGTTGTTAGAGCACGTCTTCATTACTGTTTGTGTGAAACTCGTGTCCCCAGTTAGAAGGTAGCCTCGAGGACAAGAACTTTGTTTTGTACTTTAAGAAATATTTCTCTCCACTCCATCCCCAACAATGCCTGACATTTGCTGACAACCAAAGATTTGATAGCCAGAGGGCCTGGATATCCATTTTTTCTTTAGTTTCGAGTAATTCCATGATAAAACTAAGCAAAACGGAATATATCAGGAAAATAGAATCTCAGAGGATAACACGGGGCCATCCCCAGTGTCTTGTGCAGTTTTAAGGCCTTTTCCTTACTTAGAGAGGGTTGAGAGGGAGGGGAGCTTCATCTTCCTGAGGAGATGAAAGCAACTAAGTCTATAAGAAAAACCAAAACCCTAGGTTGGGAACACGGAACCCAGGGCTCTAGCTTGAGACCCTAAGAAGGAAGAACCGCTCGGCCAAGAAGCAGTGGCCTAGAGGGGTGGAAGGAGCCCTCCACGGCTGGACGTGGCTGCCGAACTGATTTGTTTTTCTTGACTACAGTTATTTGTTATGAGGAAGGGCTCTGGGGCGGAGGGGATGTGGGGAGTAAGGGTTAGCAGGAAGTGCACAGACGTTCAGAAGCAAACACAAACAGGGACATTTTGTCACCACCTTTGAATACACTTCAAAATGCCATGGTAACAGAAGTTCATGGTTCCATATATTGGACCGTCTATGTTTGCTGATGGTTCTGTTCCTCGAGGGCAGGGACAGTCTATCTCTTTCTCGTCTCAGTGTCCCCAGAACCAAGCACTGGACCTCATGCCCACAAGGCAGATACTTCACAACTACTGACTGTATCACACTTGGGGTCAGGAAGCTCAGAGTTAGACTAAACTCACCAGATATGTGCCCCTGGGCAAATCACCTCACCTCTCTCAGGCTCAGCCTCCTCAAATTTAAAGGGAGATACAGCACCTCCCTCATGGGGTTGTGGGGAGCAAATAAAAAGAACACATAAAGCCCTTTGCAAACGGTCAAGTGCTAAATAAAAAAGCTAGTTTTTGTTATTATTATTTTAATAACTGAAAGACAGGTTGGGGCCAAATCATGTTGGTCCTGAAAGGTTCAACAAAGCTCAGGCTTTATTTGGATGAGAACCATTCAATGGTCGCGAATAAGAGGGTGACACAGATCATAAAAGGAAGCTGATCTTGCAGAGAAGGAAAAAGAGAGGCTCAGAGAGAGTGAGATGGACCCAGGTCACACAGGTGATGAGGAGCTGAGCTGGAATTCAAAGTGAAGCCCCCAGGCCCCCAAGCCTGTTTTCAGTCTACATGATGCCGGGCTATGCCATAAAACAGTTACAATGGCAGGAGCAGACAGACACTGGGCTTTGAAGAGCAAAACCATCTAGATCGGTTGTCTGTCAAAGAGGAGGAAGACCTGAACTGGGGGCGGTGACAGCGGGAAAAGACAGGAGGGGACAGATGCAAGGGATATCATGAAGACAGAAACAAAAAGAAGACTCGGAGACTGAAGAGATACATGTGGGGGGAGGGAAAAGAATCAAGGATGACACTGAGGTTTCTGACCTGGGTGACTGGCTGTGGTATTCCTGACCAAAGTCAGGAGGAAGAAGAGATTCGGGAGGGCAGGAGGTGAAGCTGCTCAATTGAGGAAGGCCCTCCTCTACAATGGGGGGTCTTAGTGCTTCCCTCTAGGGGTGAGGCATCCTATAAATGTGAGACATGGTCACAGGGTTCCATTCTCATGAGGATTCCTTTAGTCACCAAGCCTCACTTCTCGGGGTGGCGCGGAAATCTCAATTTCCAGCCAATCGCCAAATGTTTTCTTTACAAACCACAATTCCTTCTAAGCCATTGATTATAAAAGTTTAGTAGCATATGCACCATCATTATTCATAATTATGGCAAGCAATGCAATATCAGGGTGTGGTTGGGTGGTTCTTGGGGTTTTTTTTGAGGGGGGGGATCTTTAATGTCTACATTAAGAGTAAGGTCAAAGTAAGGGAAAAGAACTTTGTTATATTTTATACTAACCTGAAAGTCTGGACAAGATGTTTTAGTTCAGTGTAGATATCACTCAATGTAACCTGAAGAGGACCCAAAATTCCAGGCAATCTGAAAATAGTAACAAAAATGCTTCAATTGCTTTCTTTTAAAAATATTTTCTTGGGCAGCTAGGTGGCGCAGTGGATAAAGCTCTGGCCCTGGATTCAGGAGGACCTGAGTTCAAATCCAGTTTCAGACACTTGACACTTAGTAGCTGTGTGACCCTGGGCAAGTCACTTAACCCTCATTGCCCCACCCCAGCCCCAAAATTCTTAATTCTAGATATACTTCTGGAATTTCTGAGTAGAATGAGTCTATTCCTATTTTATCTGCAGGTAATTCTAGAATGTTCCCAGAATACTTTGATGATTTAACTGAGACATATGGCAATGTTTAGATTCTGTGACTAGTGAGGTAAGTCACTGGGACGTGGCTGGCTGTGACAAGCCAATCTGCTTTCCAGGAGGCTGACAAAGTGATCCTAGAAGGAGAAAGGGAGGCCAGAGGCCATATGGCTGCGACTTGGCACAGTCTGACAGTGTTTCTCATTCCTTTACTTCCAGTTTTGAGTGAAGGAAGATCAGGGTATAGGAGGTACACATGAGAGAAGTAGAAAACAAAGTCAAAGGAGGAACTGGTTTTGAAAGCATCAGGTCTCCTAGGGACACGGTTCCTCTCATGCCCATTGCCCTGGCTGCCAGCCTGCCTTCCATCTTCTCTTCTTTCTCTCCCCAGTTCTCATTTTAAACTCCCATCATTTGCTAATGACATCCTAGTATGGCTCATTCTTCTACAATTCTGTTGCAGAGAAAATTTAAGAGGAACAGAATTCCTTCAATGAAATAAATGCCTACATAGTTCTAGTTTTAGAATCAGTGATTTTCATTAACCAAGATACAACTGAACTGCAACTACAAAGTGATGGGCCCTGGAAAATGGTGGAAGGAAGCTATACCATATTATTTCCATTTAATTAGACAGAGAAAGTCTACACTGAAGTAGAGGTTTAAAGAAAAATGGCTGGTTGGCACTGACAAATGTTTTTCCCTATGCATATAAACAGGAGATTTGGGATTTTTTTTTTTTTGGTGGGGCAATGAGGGTTAAGTGACTTGCCCAGGGTCACACAGCTAGTACATGTCAAGTGTCTGGGGCCAGATTTGAACTAAGGTCCTCCTGAATCCAGGGCCGGTGCTTTTATTCACTGTGCCACCTAGCTGCTCCCTGATTTGGACTCTTTCTGAAAACAGTACTTGAAAATAAATTTACATATATGCAGAAAAGTATATTTACTATTTAACTAACTCATAGACTCCCCTCACCAAGGGTTCCTTGCAACAATGAAATCATGGCTCTGGTCCTCCTCCAATACTGACCAACCCTACCCTCTAATTCCCCCCCCAACACCCCCAATCATTGAATTTAAATATCAAAATGAGAGACCTTCTTCCCAACAAATTATGTGTGCAATGTCAAGTAAAAAATGAAGATCAGATAAACAAGACAATTTCAGTTTTCACTTGGAAACAATTTTTAAAAGTCAAATAATAGCATTCTCCAACTACATTTATAAAACTTCCTTTGCTTTATACAAAGGTGGCTTAAAAGTCTAACAATACTCAAAAGTAAGTATGCCTGAATTCTACACAGCCCAAGCACCAGGAGTTCTCTGTATAAACATCAGACCAAAACCAAGTCCTTCCCAAAAATCCTAGGCCCCAAAGTACTTTTTTTGCATAACTCTGTGTGAAGTACAAAAATGAGGGTTGGATGGTTTTTTGAAAGTGACTGGTTAAAAAAAAAAAAAAAAAGTGACTGGTTGACAGCTGTCATCACAGCTCCAGAAAGGTGATTCACTCATGAGCTTCTTTTGGAAGAGAAGCCAAGGCAGCCCCAACATCCAAAGCTATCTATGATAAATAAGGAATCTTAAGGGCTACTGACTGGGCTAATTCCAAGGACAATAAATATTTTCCTTTAGGGGAAGCTAGAAATAGTGGAAAGAGCAAATTGCATGATTTCTAAGGTCTCCTGTACTAAAACTACACTTGTAAGACTCTAAGGAAAAAGGAAAACTTGCAACTCAAGATTCCACTGTTGACCATAACCTAGCTCTCTGTATGTATATGTTATCAACTGACGAAAACAATTAATATTCAGTTTTTATAGTAATTTTTTAACAAGCACACTTGAGAAATTTACGTATAACATGTCTACCACAGATCAGTGTTTGAATGGGAATAACTTCAAATTCAGGAGTCACAGATCCTAAAATCTAAGCTATTTTATTTTTCTACTCAACAGTGTGGCAGTTCCCAGGAAATCAGTTCTCTACTTACCTAATCCCAATTTCCCAATTAATTTTGTGACTCCCATATTTTATCTTCCCCTCCCCACTAACATTATAAAAATCCACCCAAAATTTCAATTAATGGACTTATTTTCAGAGTTGAAGGACCCCATATGGTATCTCTAAAATTATTTTTCAAAATAGCTGTCAAGTCTCAAAATTATTATATAAAATTTCTAAAATTATTATATACTTACACTTTAGTCAATTTTTCAAGTACAATGCGTCTTCTAATCTGGTTCTGAGAACTTGAATCTATAAGTGGAAATGTGGGATCACCCTGAATCATATTTGTAAAAAACAGAGAAGAAATGCGATTTAATTTATTTTAAAGAATGGAGAATCACCACAAATTTTAAAAAACAGTATTTTTCTTAATCCAAAGTTGGTAGTTTTAGAACTAAGGATAATACTCTTAAAATCAATTTTTAATAAAATGACTATAAACGTTCTAAATGATCAAGGACTATTTTATTCATCTTTGTAGGGCTCACAGCCAACTTAGTCATAGATAAAGACTGACACTAAGATGAGCCAAGGTCCTTCCACCTTTATATATCTGCTGGCTATAAATGTCTCTTCCACTTTAGCACAAAAAGCCATGCTTGCTGTACAAGAAGATTCATGTACTCTCAAGCATGGTACCAGGTATCATTTATGTAAATAATTTATTCCTAAATTTTGAATAAAACTCTTTCCAATCATCACATACATATTCCTAAATCTGACTTCGAAATTCCTAGTAATGAAAAAGATTTTTATGGCAAAACCTAAAATAAAATGACCCAGTCTTTCTTCATGCTGACTAACAGTTCCCAATCCATGTTCTCATAGCTACGCCCCTTAAAAAAAGCTTCATTAAACTGGTAGGGGCTTAAGACATTGAGTTCGACTACTCCATAAAATAGACGAGGGGACTGGGACCCGAGAAGGTTGGGTGAACAGTGGCAGATCTCTGACATTCTCTTATAACTTATGTCACACAGAATAGAATTTTCTCCAAAATGCTCCCACTTTTAAAGCAAGAACTGCCATTCCTACTATATTTTGAGGCTTAGAGATGAATAAAGTTAAGCTCATACTTAGCATTCAACTAAATGTCCAAGTCAAACTGTCTCATGCACATGAAAGAACAGAATTGTAAAAGGCTCTTCTGCTGTTGGGGAAACCCTTGGCCTGCCTTTCTAGGCCATCCCTTCAGAGCAGAACCAGCACCCCACCATTTATTAAGATTGTCAACAGAATCATGGCGGGCTGTTCCCTGCCACAGCGCTGAGCAGAAATTCTCCCGGGGCTCTTGGGGGCATGACCTGGGGCCAGGGTTCAGCAAGATTGAAAAGGGTTAAATGACAGCACTCTGGGGGCGCAGGAAGGCTACTGTTGTAGAGATCATCTTTGGGATTGGGAAAAAAGAAGAAACCATGTTCTCTTAAATCCCTCTCTCCCTCCCCCACACCTGACACCACGAGTTAAGATATACCTTGTCTCTGGTTTCTGCTCTGGGGGACTGCTCATCCAGAACATATTTTCCTCTGTAGAACTCCCTAATCCTTAAATTCAAGGCTTCGGTCTCTTTTTTTAGGCTCTCGTAACTTGGCAGAGGGTGAAGGGCAGCGCCTGAGCCACTGAACGGCAGAGACTGATCCAAGGTGTTCTGGGACGCCCACTCCACGGCAGCAGTCTGACTCCCCAGCCCTGGCACTGGGGCCTCCTTGCCCTTTTCTTCATCTTCTGCCTGGGGAGTGGATGGTGAGGCTGTCAGAGGGACGGGGACATAGTTCTCGCCATGTAAAAACGTTAACGTTTCTTCTGTCTTCCACTCCACCAAAGTCTCTTTGAGGGCTTCAAACAAGCCTGCTCTGGCATTCCCAGGCTCCACCTGCAATGGACTAGAACCTGACTGGGCAGGCTGGTTCAACTTTGCAAATTTCCTCCTAAAATGTTCCGCTCCTTTTTTGCTTATGCCTACCAGAGTTACCTGTGAACTGTCACAACCGTCTTCAGAATTTTCTGAGGCTTTTGATTTTTCTGAGGAAAAATCTGGGGAAACACAGGTTTTTTCCTCTTGTAAGCAAAGGTCACAGGTGGCTGTTTTCTCCGGGCTGTCTAGTGTACACCTGTTCAATCGCTCGGCCACATCTGCTACTGATGGGTCTTTGTCTTGGTGTCTGAAGTTTGCTTTCTGGCCAGGCCTCTTTTTCAGGATGCTTTTTGGATATGGCTGCTGCCTTCCAGGGGTCGCATTTGGTTTTTTTCCTGGTAGAAGGGAAGAAACAAATTCTTGCTCATCCTCACTGCTACTGTGACTGTGGGTGCTGGAGGAACCAGACTCATCCTGGCTTCTCGACCGGTCAGGATTTTCAATGTCCGACGTCTTAACAGCCTCATCACATAACCTGACTTCTTCACCAGAATGACCACTGGGGGGGGGGGGGTGGAGGGGAGAAGAAAAAACAGAGTCACAACAAAGCAAGCTGAGTTGTTGACATTTTACAGTTTTCAAAAGTAAAGAGTTGAATCACATGCTAAGATGTGGCAAAGACTTAACTTGCATATGTGATTTTATAGGCGCTTTTCAACGAATACTGGGATATATTGCATTTTGAAACCACTCCTATTAAAACTTTTATAGAATTTCTTTTGGTTTTCACTTTGGAGACTCTAATTACTAGTTTCACAAAAAATAAAAATATCAGGGCCATTTCATTTAAGCTTAAAAACAACTAAAATGAAGATTATGGTGAGTAGGAAAAACCATAAAATGTTCATGGGTAATTCAGGCACACAAAAGATGACCTGACCACCACAGCCAAGGAAATAGAAAGGTTAGGAGGAAGATGAGGTCATTAAGGTCCTTGTTGTACCAAACAGAGAAAGGCAGGACGGGCCTTGGAGTGACCAGGACAGGGTTCATTCTAGCCTCTGCCCCTACTTGCCAAGTGACCTTCTAAAGATCACTTCCTCTCTCAGTAAGTGCCAACGGGCAATAGTAGAGGGAGTTTCCTCACCAAGAATTCCCGACACCAATGAAACCACAGGTCCAGTCAAAAGACAAAAAACAAACAAAAATCTCAAAAGTAAGAGCTAGAGAAAGGCGAATAAAACAAATCTCAGAATCTAACAGTAAACGCCAATAACAAAAGGAGACATTTTCTTCCTGTGTTTTTGAAATTTTAGATGAGATCTGATAGATTAAGAACTCTTGCGTTTGTTCTTGGGTGGTTGTTTTCCCCCTTGGAAGGAGGTGGTGTTTTGCAGAAAAGGAGAGCCAGGAATATACTTTTTAGTCATAATTTATCCCCAAACCATGCTATGACTATGTCTAAGGTCAGAGGAAAAATGAGTGAGTATAATTTGGTGAAATCTAGAATCAATTCATCTTTCATAGTTTAGGAATCAATATAAAAATCTTGAGCTAGGAGGTGGCAGTCATGTTTTTCTATATTACTTTAAAATTCCATGTTAGAACTATGCACGATAAGATAAGATCACTAACCCACTCAGTCGCCATATATCTAGCCCCTAGTTGGTGACTAATAACCAACAGGATTGTTCTTTTTTTTTTTTGAGGGTAGGGAGGTCAGGAGGTCAAAGAACAGGATGCTGAGATATACTCTAAAAGATGGCCATGGCCTGGTGAGCAAAATGATCAAAGATTAAAGAGGGGAAAAATCCAGGAATCTAAAACATTATTTCAAATGATTACATAACTGGAAAATCCCTAATTTAAATATTGTAAATTTCGATTTTTAAAGCCTTTCAACACATATAATTGGAACAATCTATCTAACAAAGACCTGCAGTACATAGGATGGAAAGAGCAGGAGTTATGTTTGTGTCAGATTTCAACAGGTTCAATTAAGACTCCCCAGGTAGGAGCAGCTGTTCCCTAAATCATACAGAGCAAACCATCCTGCTGAGGCAACACAAAAGAAAAAGCTAAACAGGTCCAATATTTCATTGTGTGGGTACAATGGGGCACTTCCATAATGCATCAGCACAGGAAATCAAAGAGCTCCTATCACCTGGTTTACTGCCAAGGTTTTCAACCATGGCTGTACTATATAGATGGGATCCTGATGCAACCATACCTTTGTCCTTCCTTTAGCAGCTGAAAATCAGGAGGTCTATGATAAAGACAGAGAAAGAAGAGTAGTTAGAAGGGGACATAGAAGAGGATATGCATCAATCAATTATTAGTATTCACTTATAACTTTAATCGAGATAGTAAAGCAAGGGGCCTTCCTCTTCTGGGAGACAGGGGACACCACCTCCACTGAGTCAGAGCAAAGGGCCAGACAGGTGGGTCAATTTCTTATTTAAGAAACAGAAAACAGGATTGAGGTCTGTCTACAAGCCCTCAGCACTTTTCATATGGCTAGGGAGACTTCATAATGTAAATACAACTGGCTTAAGGTCTAATCTACTTATTTTCACTATGCTGTTATTCAGAAGTAAATTTTCTTTTTTAATTTTCAGAAGTAAATTTTAATTTGCACTTGGACTCTTGGCAAGATCAAAAATTATAATTACAAATCTAAACAAAAATATGAAACTATAAGTGCTAGAAATATACAAAAATAAACACATGTATATATTTATAAATAAAAAGATGTAAGAGTTAGGATATATAGCTCTTATAGTACTGAAGAGACATTGAACTCAATACATTCGAGGACCCCTTAAACTAAAAATAACGCAACACCACCACTTCCCGTTAAAATTAAAATTTAACTTTCCACTAAATGTCAAAATCAAATATCTTATGGCCTAAGAGTCTTTGTAATAAAAGAAAAATCAACAGTGATTAAAACCAAACTTTTTTAAATTTTCTAAGATCCTCAGCTCTATACTTTGCATGGGAATTGAAAATTGAGAATTATTTTTTTCACTCTTGAATTACTGGCGTTTAAAATGACCAGACTGTTCTTTGCCCCTCATTAGGTCAAGAAATCAGGTAACTCAGTCAGTCAGTCAGTCAGTGTGCTAAGAGAATGACAATAAATCATCCCAAGAGGGGGATTCCTTGCACCCACTGACCTCTAAACAATTATGAGCTTTTCTGGTTCTATAGAATCCAATTAGGTCACAATAGTAGAACATTTATTGAGAGCTTAAAGGGACCTCATAGGTCATCCAAATGACCCCTCCCCCAATTTTAAACATCAGGAAACTGGTCAGAGAAGTTAAGTATCTTTCCAGAGGTCACAGGCAACAGCAGCAGTCAATACTTGAAACCACATCCTCTGACTCCAAGTCCATATTTATTTATTCTCTCTCTCTCTCTCTCTTTTTCTGCCCCCCCCCCGCCACACCCCTTAAAGAGTTAATAAACACACACAAAAGAGTGAATAAACACTTGCTGGTTGGACGATCCACTCAGTTGCCAAATCTGGTCAATTCTACAACCACGTCTCTTGCATCTGTTCTGTGCTCTTAATTCACATGGTCACCAACCCTTATGCTGGCCCTTATCACCTCCTTCTTCACTTGTTACAACAGCTTCCTAATTAATCTTCTAGCCTCCAGTCTTCCATCTTTGTGTGTGAAAAAGGCCAAGTTGCTGTTTCTCAAGCACAGATCAGTCCCCTCCCTGTTCAAGAAGAGCTAGTGGTTCCCAGCCATCTCTAGTATATGACAGAAGTCCCAGTGCTAAGGGCTCTAAATGCCACAACTCTAGCTCTAGCCTGTGTTTTCAGGTTTACTATACCTTACTTCTCATCACATGCTCTATAGGGCAGCAAAGATGGCCCATCTGCTGCTCCCAGTACACGATATGCTATTCCCTACCCGTGTCTCTGCATCACCCAAGCCTGGAATACACTCACTCTCTCTCTCTCCTATATTTCCTCACAAAACTCCTAAAATTCTTTAAGGCTCAATTTAGGTGCTACTTACTTAATAGGTGTATCCTTGACTCCCCCTATTGCTACTCTTTATTACCCCCTTCAGAAATTACTTTGTGTACATACATACACACACACACACACACACACACACACACACACACACACACACACACACACACAGCCAAAAGTCACAAAGGGGTTTCAATATTTAATAACGCCTTCATTTTTTGTTTTTAATTTATACTACCACAGCATCATATACAGCATATATAAGAAATGAATTTATATTATATGTGAAAAATAAAATCTCTTATGGCAAAAAATAAAGAAAATAATTTTCAAAAAGTAATTAGAACACTGTGACTTTTAGCCCACACCATACATACACAATATGTATCTATGTGTGTGTGTATGTGTGTGTGTGTGTGTGTGTGTGTGTGTGTGTGTGTATGAAACTTACCACAGTGCCTGGCACACATAGCAGTTGTTGAATAAATGCTTGATGAATGAATACTTGTAAAAAATTTACTATGCACCAAGTCATGTAATAAGTTTCTGGGAATACAGATGTGTTCTAATGCTTAAGGAGCTTACTGGTACCCCAGTCACAGAGAAGTATGGGAAAGGAAGGCACACATTCTCTCTCTCTAGCTCTTCAAATCCTGTTCAAAAGCCACTTCTATAAAACCTTCCCTGATAGCCCCAGAATAAAATGAGCTCTATCTTCTCTGAATTATTTTCTGAAAAAAATCATGCACTGCCTTATAACATCTCTCTTCTTAAACTTATTTAAATATTTTATTTTATTGCTTTTTAAAAAAACTCTCCTCATGTTTAACTTCCCTATTCAACTGTAAACTCCTTAAAGGCAGACATCAAGTCTTATATATTAGATAAACTACTGGTTGACTTAAATTACATTATAAGGTTCTTAATTTGGGAATTCATCAACTTAAAAAGATATTTTGATAACTGCACTTCAGTATAATTGGTTTCCTTCATAAGCTGAAATATTTTATTTTGTGTATTTTAAAAACATGATCCTGAGAAGGGGTCCATAGGCTTCACCAGACTGACACCAGTCAAAGGGGTCTCTGACACAAAAGAGTTAGGAATTCCTATTGTAGGCTATCTGCAATGTCAAATTTGAAATATCGGGCTAGAGAATCTCTAAGGCTGTATAATTTTAAGACTTAGCATGTAGTTTGGGGAAGGCATTGATGTTGGGTATCACTGGTTGGAAAAAAAAAGTAGTTGGAGGTGAGAGACATATTTAGATGTAAAAAGGAACAAACACTAACACCAAATGGGTCTGTGGGATGGGAAAACTCCCTAACCTGCTTTTGAAATGACTCAAAAATGGGAGTCCCAAAGTGGATTGCAGAAGAGCAAAACCAGATCAAGTCAAAATAAGGAGGAGAAAAGAAAGTATACTAATGAACTACTGGGAAAGTATGAACAAAAGTGTATAAGGCCGACTAAGACAGAGTAGCTGGTGTGTTCTGAAAAGCCTTATTTTTACCAACAAAATAAGAGTACAGAGGTAAAAAGTCAGAAAGGTAATCTTGCTGTAAAATTTAAAAAACCACAATTCAATTCCAACTATGAAATGATCACCTGCAGGCCTGATTTACTGTGGTGAAATCACAAGAACAAGAAGCTGACAGAAGCACTCCTAAGGTTTTATGATGTGGAGATCCTTGCACATATGGAGTCTCGGTTGACATAATAAAGATGGAGGAAGAGAGAAAGACATTCATTGTGAAAGGAAGAGTCTACACTCTTTTCCCTCTCCCCTCATCCTTATCTTAATCCTGTCATAAGATTGATTCTCCAAGATCCACAGTTTCTTATTTTCCCTTTCCCAAGTATCAGAATTGCCTAATATCTTCATCCCTCTAGGAAAACTACCTCTTACTGAGGCCATACCCACATAAGGCAACTGACCTTCAGGCATGAATGAGACTGAATTTGCAAAGTAGAACCTTCTTCACCCAAATGGTAAAACTTGGGGAGACATTTTTTGAGTAGAGAGACTTTTCAAGTCTCGTTGCTTTCTCCAAGCACTGTCTTGTCCTCAGTCCACCAAAGGGGCAACACTCTTACAAGTCTGTTCACATCAACAAAGCCTTCCTTCTTCACCAAAAGAGGTCCAATAAAAATCGAGTGCTTGCTGGCAAAGGATAGCCAAACTCTGAATGGCAAATCCATAAATTCGACTTATTCATTCCACACATATTGATTGAGGGCACCGTAGGACATCAAAAAGATGAGGAAGACCTAGATCCTTCCCTTCAAAAGCTCAGTCTAGTGGAGGGGATTATGGTATGGTAGAACCTAAGTGCCATGAGAGGGTATACAATGCGATGAAAGTCGGAAGACGGAAGATAACACCAGCTAGGGTCAAGAGAAGCTTCATGGGAGAAGCAGCATTTGAACTAGATCCTAAAGGATAAGGAGGTTCTAACAGCCATCAAGGCCAGAAAGCAAAGGATAGATAGATGTAGTAGTCCAGTTCGGTTGGCATTCTGGCAAACAGGCTAGAAAGGCAGCATGAGGCTGGACCTTCAATGCCAGTAAAAAATAGGAACATTACTCGGTAGGCATTGGGAAGTCACTGAGAATTTTTGAGCATAGAACTGACAGTGAGAGCTATGTTTTAGGAAAATCAATCTGGCCATGGTATACAGGAGGAAATGACCTGGGGAAGGTCAGTCAGTCATTCAACTAGCTTTTATTAAGAACCTACTATGAAAAAAAAAACAACTGTGGAGTATAGATGCTGATTGAACCATACTATTTCTTTTGTTTTGGGTGCTGTTGTTTTTTTTTTCTATTTTGAGGTTTTGCATTACTGCTCTGATTTTTTCTCTTATAACAGGATTAATGCAGAAATAGGATTAATGTTATTATGTGTATATATATATATATATATGTGTGTGTGTATAGATAAATATATCTATATGTATATGTGTATATATATATATATATATCTATATGTATATGTATATAGATATATAGATATAACCTATATCAGATTGCCTGCTGTCTAGGGGAGGGGGGAGGGAGAAAAATCTGAAATTGTAAAGCTTGTATAAACAAAAGTTGAGAACTATCTTTACATGTAATGGAAAAAAAAAATACCTTATATGTAAAAAAAAAAAAAGAACCTACTATGAGGGGGCAGCTAGGTGGTGCAGTGGATAGAGCACCGGCCCTGGAGTCAGGAGTACCTGAGTTCAAATCTGGCCTCAGACATTTAACACTTACTAGCTGTGTGACCCTGGGCAAGTCACCTAACCCCAATTGCCTCACTAAAAATAAAAAAATTGAAATTAAAAAAATAAAAAAAGAACCTACTATGAGCCAGGCACTGTGCTAAGTGCTGGGAAGAAAGAGAAAATTATAAGTAGGAGCCTGCCATGGGACCATAGAAATAGTCCAGGCAAAAGACAGACAGAGCCTAAGCTAGTGTGTTAGCCATGGGAATACCATGGAAAGGAAGGGATGGATCCCCAAAACACTGTTGAGGAAGAATCCACAGGCTGTGGACTAGCAACTAAGTGGCTAACAAGGAAGAGGGAGTAGTCAAAAAGGACTACAGTTGGGAGAACAGTGGTCCTATTTGTTTATTTTTTTAAAAAGGTGAATAGGAGGAAGGACCCCCCCTTTTTTTTTTTTGGTGGAAGAGAGGGCAGAGAAGAGAAAATACGAATACTCTGTTGAGAAATATGTCAGCAAACATGGGCAGTAACCTAAGAAAAGGTTGGAGTTTGAAGGAGGATGAGAGTACAGGGCCACAGCTACATTGCGTCCCATTGGGCCCCATTTTTCCTCTCCTCCATTTCCTTGGTTATTCTTTGTAACTATTTCTAAAGACCCATTAGGGTAAAATTCCTTCAAACAGCCCTGTCTGGGAATGTTGGTAGAAAAGATGGAGACGGAAACACGGAAGATAGAAAAAAGGAGGAAAGAGTCTTGAGAAGCAAGGACTCTTGGGAAATGGGAGAGAATCCAGAAGAGCGAGTGAAGTGTTACCTCTGAGAAAGGAGGGAAGGACGAGTAAAGATTCACAGAAACTGTGAGACGAAGAGACAGGAGTTTGAGGTTTGTTGACTAGCTGTGGGACAAGAGCTTTTTATGCAAGTTTCAGAATAGTCTGTAAGGATGCTGACGGATGACCCAAAAGGGCAGAACTGAGGCAAAGAATGGGAAAAGGGAGTAAATGCCCAAGAAAGAAATCATACCAATAAAGCTAATAATCTGGGGCAAGAATATAATTGCCTCAGGATAGCCTTGGGAAAGCAATCTTCAGATACTATAAGTGCTCTCTTGATTCATTTGTCTACTGCCTGACTTTGTTTTTGTTTTCCAAGTCAAGTTGCTTTTGAAAAATTTCAACCTTGGGTCTGCTAAAGGAAAGGGAAAGGGGGCTTAATCTACCCAAGCCAAGGTGAGGAAGGATAGTGCAAAGTATTCCTAGGGGCCAGCTGTAGTGATAAAAGTGGCTACCTCCATCAGTGAAGGAGAGGGGCACGTATAGGAGCCAGGTGAAAACTTAAGGTTGGGAAAACTGAGGGAGAAATGTCTGTGATTGGGGATCCCCTTCCCACCTGGAATTCTCCTTTAGAAGAACCAAGGGGCCAAAAATCTTGCTTAGGATAATGAGCAGGATCAGCAGAACAGGCAGAGGGAACTGTGGCCACCAAGGAGAAGCTCAGATTTAGAGATTCTGGAGGTGAACTCTTCTGAGTGTTAGCAAAAGTCCAGGGTGTGGTCATACACGTAGGTGGCGTGTAACGGGGACCATTAGTACAATGGAAGAAAACGTATTACAAATGCTTAGATTGTCAGATATGCATCCTGAGGACAGCTGTCCAAGACATGCTGAAGAAATAGGGGCAAAAGGAAATTAAATTTCCACCCTAAAAGAATCTTCTTTTCATGTCAGATAATTTTTTTTTTTTCCAAAAAAGATAAGGGTGTGACACCTAAACTCTGGAGCTGGAAGGGACTCTCCAATGCTATATCATTCAAGCCCCTCATACCACGGCAGAGTAAATGAAGGCCCAGGAAAATCAATGGATTTGCCCAAGGTCAGCCAGAGAGTAAAGCTGAGAGGCAGAATGAGCCCGGTTCCTCTGACTGACAGGGTTGTGCTCTGTTCACTGAACCACACGGCCTTCCTCTGTTTACTCCTAAGGAGTTCAGCATGATTTCTATGAGAGGTTCCCAAGTTTTAGCCCAGTTTTAAGTTATTAAACACACCCTGCATTTACTCTCTTCCCCACCTACTTCTCTACTGGTTTCTAAGAGAGAAGGAGCAAGCACCCGTCTCCTTCCTCCCCTGCCAACTTGTCAGGCCACCAACCAGTGAGGTCTTTCATGGAGTTAGTAACACCTAGACACATTAACAAGTTTTTCTAACTATGAGTCCAAGTACTTCTAAAGTGATGGGTTTAGATTTCTATGTAAAACACTTGCATTTGCTTTGCGAACAGAGGCCAACATCAATGTATACAGCATCAATGATTTTTCAGATACAAAATAAACCAGATCCTCTTTCTATTCGAGGAAAATTCTGTCCCACATTTGTTAGAAATCTTGTCTTCCACAGTACAGGTCACACAGAGATTCTTCCATCGCCTTCTACCCAGTTTAAGTTACCATGGGGATCGTTCTAAGTTCAGTTACAAATAACAACAAAAATACCACAAAATGACAACTTATAATCTGGTTCATCTGAGATATTAGCACTCTTATCATCATTCACACAATATTGATAACGTGACTGAAATAAAAACACTTAACATTAGCAGCAACCTCCTATTCCATGGAAACTTTGTTATTGAAAAAGCTTTGTTTATTATGCTCCTTACCCACCAGGGGGGATTTTTCAAAGATGAGTGGGCACATATATTAAATCCTCTTTTTGAAAACGTTTCTCTGCATTGAGAAACAAGTGGAGGGGTTGTTCAGGAAGAGGTTATAGAAGCTGTCTTACAGAGGTTTCTAGCTTCCGCACCTCTAAGATGACACTGTTTATTGCCAAGAAGCAATGGGTGAAAATCCCCCAGGCTGAGCCCCATCATGCACTGCATGATCCAAGGATCGTTTCCAGTTCCTACCACTTTGGCTCATATTTAGACCGGGAAGGGACCCTAAAGGCTGTTTAGTCCAAGTCTCCATTTATAGATAAGGAAAATGAGGCTCCAAAGAAGTCAAATGACTTGCCCAAAGTCACACTGATAAGTCAATGAAGCAGGGCTTGAAGCCAGGTCTCCTGAATATAAATGTTGTGTTCTTTCCACAGCATCCCAGCTGCTGATCTTTCTAATCATACTCTGATTTCCAACACTTGACCTTCCTTCCCAACTTTAGCTCATGGTTTTCCAAATGATAATGCAAGTGGTCAGTAGCTTTCCTGAAAGGGAAGCTAATTTTTATAAAAGCCCCTTGACTAGCTCCTTGTCTTCTCTTGGGCATCAGTTCCGTTAGTCATTTTTGCCCTGCTTTTCCACTGTAAGGAATTACAGATCTTCTTAGTCTTTCTGATGTAACCCTTTCACTTAGTTCTAAGACAGAGACAGTCTTCCCTCACAGGAGAAAAATGAGTTCAGCATATTTGTTTTAGAAAATTCCATTTTAGTTGTTTCTGGTAAATAACCTATTTTCCTTATCCAGAAAAACTTCACTGCTAAAACATTCTTCTTACAGCCTTCATAAATTCTTTCCCAGTAGTGGATCTAATTAGCTCTTAGTTGTTGGTGGGTTTTTTTTGTTGTTTTTAATTAAAGCTTCATCTTAATTTGGGTTTAACTCTTTTACATAGTTTTTAAAAAATAACAGTATGGTACCATCAGTCAACAACAAAAACTTTGAAACAATATTGATTAGAGACAACATGAAAGGCCTGAGTACAAAGAGGAATATCAAGGCTTATGTCCATATTGATAGAAGAAAAAATTCTTTCAAATTCTGAAAGTTGTTACTTAAAAGAAGCTAGTCAATTCTTTACCCCAGTGGTGTTGAATTCAAATAGAAAGGGATTGAAAAATCACAAATTAGCATTATGTACATTGTAATGCATTTTTTTTTTGCGGGACAATGAGGGTTAAGTGACTTGCCCAGGGTCGAGGCTAGTAAGTGTCAAGTGTTTGAGGTCGGATTTGAACTCAGGTACTCCTGAATCCAGGGCCGGTGCTTTATCCACTGTGCCACCTAGCTGCCCCCCATTGTAATGTATTTTTATTTATTTTGTTAAACATTTCTCAATTATCTTTTAATCAGGGTCAACCAAACTTGGGAGACCTGCAGATTGCAAATTCAATACCTTCTGCTTTACTCTATAAAATGTATGTATCATATCACAACAATTTCTCCATTTAAAATTTCATTAAATTCTGCGATACTTACATTTAATGAGCAACATTTAACAGATTGCTATGCCAGTGTTTTTAAGAAATCTTGTGCAATCAGGGCAGCTAGGTAGCACAGTGGATAAAGCACCGGCCCTGGATTCAGGAGGACCTGAGTTCAAATCCAGCCTCAGACCCTTGACACTAGCTGTGTGACCTTAGGCAAGTCACTTAACCCTCACTGCCTTGCAAAAAACCCAAAACAAACCAAAAAAAGGAAAGAAATCTGTGAAATGAATTAATTTAAAAACAAATATGGAGAATGAGTGCCCTCTTGTGGACTTTAGAGAGATTACAGACATGGCTCTCATTCTGCAGGCTCTGTGGAAAGACCCAAGGCCAGGAATGAACACCCAGGAGCATCTAGATGAGAAGTGTCAATACCACACAGACAACAGACCCGGGTTGAAAGGTCACACTCAAGGGCTTTGCCAGGATTACTCAAGGTCTAGCACGAAGATCCTCCCAACAACAACTTAGGGTGTCCTCCCTACCTTGACAGTACTGTCTTTGTTCCTGAATCCCCCCCCCCCCATGCCCTCTTCTCCCTTTCCTCCTCCCCAGCTTTCTTCATGAAAACCTCCCCTCCCTGCACTCTGACAGCACTCACTGCCAGCATCCCCATCTGGTGCATTGTGTCTGCCCAGGGGGCAGCTTGAGAGCAGGGTCTCTGCCATATCATTCAACAGCTTACGGTGCACTGCACGGGGCATCTCTACAGGCATAATGAAGAGATGGAGTTGGACAGATGGTTCATGCCAAACTGCCCTCCATACCTTTGCTCATGATATTTCCCCCTAAACATCACTCCCCCACCTCTCTTCCTCACCTTTCAGCATCCTTCATGGGGGGATCAGGCCACTAGTACAGAAAGATCACTGGATTTGGAGACAATCTGGGCTCAAATCCCATGTAAATTTTTACTAATTATGTGGCCTTAGAAAAAGGACCAATAAAGTATTCATTAAGCACTCACTAGATGCCAGCCACTGTGGCAGATTCAAAGGGTATAAAGACAAAAATCTAACAATTTTCATCCCCCAAAAGCGTGCATTTCATCTGGGGAGACAAGTACACACAAGCATAGTTTTAAAACAAGGTAACCGTGGTGGGAAGGTCCCTAGAACCTGGAAGGATCAGGAAAAGTACAATAGGTGGCAAATGAGCTAACCTTGGAAGGGCAGGCAGACGGGGACTGGTGAGAATTTATGTGTGTGACACGAGGAAGGCAATGACCTACTGGAGCCAGGCTTTGGGAAGCTCACCGGCTGTAAACTGATCAGGCCAGAGACCAGTTAAGGCATTGCTGCAACACTCTGGATTCCATATCTGAACGAGGCTGGTGGCTGAGGGGGGAAAGAGAATGGATGGGATAGAGGTGCTGTGTGTGGGGTTAGGAACAAAATGAATTGGCCGCTGACTGGAGGAGCAGCAGATGAGGCTGAAGCTGAGAACCTGAGTGATAAACATGGCTGGTTCCCTCATGAGGAAAAGGAAGATCAGATCGGGCTAGGTTCGCAGGGGAAATAGAACGAGTCTTATTTAGAACACAATGAATTTAAGATGCTTTTAGGACATCCAATTGGAAACATCCAGTAGGAAGTTGGTGACCCAAACACGTTCCAAAGGGAGCCAAGGACTGGATAAAGGTTTGGGAGTTATCTGCATAGAGGGGGTCATCGAGCACTTTAGCCCTTGGGACCTCCCTCCCGTTCCTCGCTGTAACTAGTCTGTAACTACTAAGAGTCTGACCTCACAAACCTGCTCTCTCCTCTCTCATTTGCAGATCTCACTGGCTCTCAGCATTTTAATCATCACTCTCTCTGCTCCCAAGTGTGTATACTCAGCACTAGTCTCTTTCCTATACTTCAGTCTCCCATTCTAATTTACTGCTGGACATCTCCACCCGGATGTCCGGATCTCCGACTCCACAAGACCAAACCAGAACTCAACTTCTTACACCTTCAATCGGCCTCTCCCGCAAACGTCCTTATTTTTCCTGAGAGTACCGCTCTCCTCCCTGACACCCAGATGTGCAAACTGGGAGACGATCATCTCCTTCAAATGTAAAGTGAGGCAAATACACCGCCTGCCTCAGAGCACACGGTGATGCTCAAATGAGAGACGGTATAGGGAACACTGTGACCCCTGAAGTGTTCAGGAAACATCCATTTTGAGGATTCTTTATTCTTTAATGGCCTAGCTCTGCCATTTCTCTAACCTCTCACACTTGGGGGAGCTCTCCACTAGGCTGGCCTGCCCTAATTCTGCCCTACATCAGCTTGCTCATCAGCCGCCCGCTCTCAATCTTTCTCTTTAATCCATCCTCCAGTCTTCCTAAGTCACAGGAAGACCAGTCACTGATCTTTGAAAGACCACATGAATCCAGGGTAGGGTATGGAAGCCTAACCTGTTGGACTGCAGGAAAAAAGGTCAAGCATCCTGCCGGGAGGAGGGGCTAGGCCTCTCCACTCTGCCCTTGGGGGCACACCGTCTGTTCTGGGTGCCATACTTCAGACAGGACACTGCTGAGGGCAAGAGAAGGGTAACTGCATCGACTGAATAAACTAGGAGGGTTTACCCTGGAGAAGAGAAGACTCGGGCAGGGCGGACGCCTTTCTTGACGTACTGAAATACGACTGTTGTGTTGAAGAGGGAAGAACCTTGTTCGGTCTGGCAATAGAGGGCAGAACCAGGGGCAGTAGGCGGAAACTGCAGAGGCTGCTTTAGGCCAGATGCCAAGGAAGACCCCTAGCAATGAGAGCTGTCCTCAGGAGGGCCTGTCAGGGATGGGCAGAACAACCTGGCTGGCAAGGTCCCTTCTAGCCCTGACATTCTGTGAATGTGGTGCGACCCTACTGCCCTGCTCTGAAAGCTTCAGGAGTTCCCTTTGTCTCTCTGGTCTAGCTTTAAGCCCTTCCACAGTGTGGCTTCCGTCTCCCTCTCACCAGCCTCATTTAATATCACTCCATCTTCCATCCTCCCACATGAGCAGCCCAGGCTATCTCCCCCCCCCCCCCCCCCCCCCCCCCCCCCCCCCCGTGACTTCTCTTTAAGGCTTGGCTCCTCTGTGGAGTTACCACCACCTCTGGGAAGGCTTCCCTCAGTTCTCCCATTGTTAGGGCTCTCACCCCTCCTCGAATTATCTTTATTTACCAGGGCACATGCAGGTGCACCAAGAAGAACAAGGCTCCTTGGGGAAAAGGACCGCTTCACCCCTCTTTTGTATTATTTGCATTGCCTTGCCCATAGGGAGAACTGATCTGTGCTAATATAGTTAACAATTTTCCCCAGTAAATTTTAAGTCCTTAGGATGACAACAATTATAGAACAGAAAGACCACATGGACATTTCTGACATTTGAGACAGAACTCTAGAAAAAGTCAATGCCTTTCCTCAAAATTCCATAACAGAGAACTCAGTTCTTAGGATCCGAAGACAAGTCATCCCATTCAGTGACAAACCCCATTACATCAGCAGTGTTCAACCTAAAAAAGCAAGGCCAGGAGGAAACAGACCTGGATAACCCAGAGTAAGCCCTCACAGAGACAGTTTAAAACAAAAGCTCAAGCTAAAGCAATGAATTACAATCAAGAGTCTGCATAAATCCATCAGTAGTAAACAAATGCTGTTTTAGGGGCAAGATATCCACACAGTCAACCCAGCAATGGCCAAAGCTAACATTTTACCTCCTGATTATAATGGTTTTTAGTTTATTAGAAATATAACTTTCTAATTGGTTAATTAGAACTAAAATTGGTTAATTAGAGGCTAATTCTGATTAATCAACTAAAAAGTTAAATGGTTTTCCTGTGTTTCTTGGTTTTTGGGTTTCTTTTTTGCAGGGCAATGAGGGTTAAGTGACTTGCCCAGGGTCACACAGTATGTGTCACCTAGCTGCCCCCTTTTCCTCTGTTTCTTATATAAAAAAGCTTTTAGATAAAATATTTGCCCCTCTCCATGATTCCCCTAAAGAAAGCAGAAGGGGATCCCCCTGGGTCCAGGGTGGATGCTTTGTCCACTGTGTCACCTAGCTGCCCCATGATGACATCTTTAGGGTTAAACTGAGGGGTGAGGGGAATGCACTGGGGGAGGGGGAAGGGCAGAAATGAAATCCTACAAGAAAGAAACCGGAAAAGGCTTATGGAGTGGGGGAAGAGATAGGAGAGGAGCAGGGCAGTAAATGAATTATACACTCATCAGAAAAGGCTCAAAGACCTTAAACTCATCAGAGTTGGCTCAAGGAGGGACTAACACACACACCCAACTGGGTGGAGTAATCTACTTAATCTGGGCAGTAAATGAGCCTAACACTCATCAGAATTGTCTCAAAGACCTCGATTTCATTAGAATTGGCCCAAGGAGGGAATAACAATTGGGTGGAGTAATCTCTCTAACCCCGCAGGAAAATAGGAGGGGAAGGGGATAAAGAGGGAAGGGCAGTTGGGGGAGGGGACAGGCAGAAGCAAATCCCTTTTGAAGAGTGATAGGATGAAAGAAGATGGATAATAGAATAAATATCATGGGGAAGGGAATAGGATGGAAGGGAAATAGTTAACAATAGTAATAAAAAAGAGAAAAGGGGGAAAAATTGTACAAAAAATATTTATAGCAATTCTTTGTGGTAGACAAGAAGTGAGAATCAAAGGAATGTCCATCAACTGAGGAATGATGGAAGAAGCTGTGCTATATGATTGTGGTGGAATGGTCTTGTGCTATAGGTAAATGACAAACAGGATGATCCCAGAAAAACCTGGAAAGATTCATGAACTGATGTATAGTGAAGTGAGCAGAGCTGGGGGGACATCGTGCATAGTGACAGCAGTATTGTTCAATGAGCAATTGTGAATGACTTAACTACTCTCAGCAGTGCAATGATCCAAGACAATCCCAAGGGACTAATGAGGAAGCTTACTATCCACCCCCATAGAAAGAACTGATAAAAAGAACACTTGTGGAGTGTACATATATAACCTGGTTTCAATCTTGTGGAGGGGGGAAGAAAGAGGGGTGGGGGGCAGCTAGGTGGCACAGTGGATAAAGCACTGGCCTTGGATTCAGGAGGACCCGAGTTCAAATCC
This sequence comes from Dromiciops gliroides, assembly GCF_019393635.1. NCBI lineage: Eukaryota > Metazoa > Chordata > Mammalia > Microbiotheria > Microbiotheriidae > Dromiciops > Dromiciops gliroides. Next base: position 35,275,487 of record NC_057864.1, read on the forward strand.
AGCCTCAGACACTTGACACTAGCTGTGTGACCCTGGGCAAGTCACTTAACCCTCATTGCCCTGCAAAAAAAAAAACAAAAAGGGAGGGAGGGAGAAAATTTTGGAACTCTAAATCCTATGAAAATGAATGTTGAAAATTACCCTTACATGTAACAGGAAAAAATAAAATAAACGTTTGTTGCTAAAGAAAGCAGAAGACATGCTTTTGAATTATGTTTTAAATTACCTTTCTTCTTCTCGCACCCACAATGGACTTTTGGAAATCTGGGCTTCAAAGTACTTAGATGCTCGATAACAAAAATTGCTGCAGAAAAACTAAAGATAAGAAAAGTATTAAACAACACATTTTGCATTTTTAATTTTTTAAAGTTTGCTTAGCTTTTCATTAGGTCAATCAATAAACATTTATTAAGCACCTAGTATGTGCTAGGCACCACAGTAAGCTCTGCCAATACAAAAAGAATGCCTACAGTCAAGAAGTTTAGGGAGGGAGGCGACAAGCAAATCAATCTATACAAAGCAGGCTCTATCCAAGATGAACAGGAAATCATTAACAGAAGGAAGGCCCTAGAATGAAGAGGAGTTGGGGAAGGCCCCTTGGAGAAAGCCAGTAGGCAAAGATGAGGAGGGAGAGCCTGCCAGTCACAGGAACGGCCGGTGAAAGTGACCTTTGCAGTCCAAAGATTGAGCGCTTCACCTGTGGAACAGCCAGGACTTCAGTGTCACTGTATGGAAGAGTATGTGGTGGGAGTAAGGAGGGGGGGTGGGGCAGTTTATGAAGGGCTTTGAACACCAACCAGAGGATTTTATGTTTCACCCTGGAGGTAAACAGGAAGCCACTGGAATTCACTGAGTAAAGAGCTGACATCATTGGATCTTAGATTGAGGAAAATCACTTTAGTGGCTGAATACAGGATGGATTGAAGTGGAGGGAAACTTGAGGCAGGCAGACCCACCAGCAGCTAATGCAACAATCCAGGGATTTAAGTGAAGTTCACATTTAGAGGAGAAGGCTGCCAGTTTAAAACCCTTTTTTTTGAAGCACGTCCTTGCTTTACCTTCGTATGTGAAATACTTATATGTGAGAGTAAAAGGAATGACATTTATAATGATTTTTTTTCAAATAGGAAAAAATTTTAAGTGATTTGATTTAGAAGTTTAAAAATTATAATTTTTAAGATAATAGGATTTTCTGTTCCCTGCTTCCCCCTTTCTCAAGTACAAGTTAAGGTGTTCACATTCAAAATTTCACATTTATACTCATAGTTGAAATTACCTTTAAAACCACTACAAGTAGGTAGGTACTTTTAAGGTTGTTGAAAATGATCCTTTGGGGGAAGCTAGGTGGTGAAATGGATAGAGCACCAGCCCTGGAGTCAGGAGGACCCGAGTTCAAATCCAGCCTCAGACCCTTGACACTTACTAGTTGTGTGACTCTGGGCAAGTTACTTAACCCTCATTGCCCCGCCAAAAAAAAAAAAAAATGGTCCTTCATCCCCCAAAAGAGAAAAAGACCTATTTGTACAAAAATATCTATAGCAGCTCTTTTTATGCTGGCTAAGAAATGGAAATCAAAGGAATGTCCATCAACTGGGGAATAGCTAAACAAGCTGTGGTATATGATGGTGATGGAATATTATTGTGCTATAAGAAATGACAAGCAGGATGATTTCAGAAAGATCTGTAAAGACTTGTACGAACTGATGTATAGTGAAGTGAGCAGAACCAAGAGAACACTGTGCACAGAGACAGCAATATTGTTTGATGAAGAACTGTGAATGACTTGACTATTCTCAGCAATGCAATAATCAAAGACAATCCCAAAGGACTAATGATGAAACATACTATCCACCTCCAAAGAAAGAATCAATATTGATGGAACACAGACTCAAGCATGCTATTTTTCACTTTCTTTTTTTTTTCCTTTTATTCAAGTTTTCTTGTACAAAATAACTAATATGGTATTGTTTTACATAATCATACATGTATAACCCGTATCTGATTGATTGCTGCCTCAGGAAGGGAAGGAAGGAGGAATAAAAATTGGAACCCAAAACTATAAATAAAAATGTTTATTACATTTTTAAAAAATGGTCCTTAAGGCTTACCTTTCTTTCAGTTATATCATAGACTTTATTTGTTTTGGTAGAAATCCTATACTTCTGTTTTGGCACCTAAAAATAGAACAGAGTTTTACCAAGGAGGCAAGAATGAAGAATTCAAATAAGAAATGAGTCTTTTATTACTTGCCGAATCCCACCTACACATGACATCGACTAAGCCATAGTACCCACTTAACTTGCTTCGAACTGTCTCGTTAGTTCCAGAAGCAAAGCCTTCATGTGGTCAGCACATCTATTAAGCACCAATGACTTACATTTCCTAGCTTGTTGTGACATAAAGGGTAACCACAGAGATGGGTGATAAAGCGTTCTTCCACAACATCCTTGTAATGTGCAGGTGTAATCTGCTTCCCCTGCAGGAAAAAAGGCAACATGGAGTCTTGTCTGGATTGGACCAAGAATATACTCATGGGCTTTATTAGAACTTGCAAAAATATACTAGAAAAAACCCTTTTTCTGCACAAAAGTCTTTAACTTTCCCCCACATCCCTCCCCAGGTGAGCCAAGTTCTCTTTAAGACAAAGGGGGAGGGGGAAGGGGATAAAAGGAAACACCTCAACCGAGGGCCCTGACATTCCTTCCATAAAAGCTTAATCCTTCTGGGTTGGAGAATGAATGGGGTAATGAGAAAATATCAGGAAGATGAGGGTGCATATGGAGACATCCTGAGTCAGTCAGCAGAACCACACTTAAGGGAATTAGTTTCTTCTAAGCAGGTGAGAATAATTTCCTCTTTACACAGTGATTTCATTTTACAAAGCATCTTCTACCTGAGAGAACTAGGGGGAAAGAGTTCTGTGCTTTCCTTAGGAGAACGCTGAGCCCCAGGCTTTCCAAATGCACCCATAGAAAAGTTACTAATGGCATTTAAGATGAAGAGGGCCTGTTCACCCGGCGTTCAGACAACTTTCATGTGATAAAACTTTAAGTACAAATATATGGGTCTCAGACCACAGACTTCAAAATTTGCAAACACCTACAGATTGCACAAGGAATTCTTCCGTAATGTCTTCTTCCAAAAGCTGTTCAACAATATTCAAGGCTTTCCTCTCGTATTCAATTTTCTTTCTAATAGCTGCCTCCAGTTCAGCTTTCCTACAGTATTTAAAAAAATAAACAGGTTGCATTTATGATCATCATCATTACAGATTATTTTCTCACTAATTAGGTCCGCTTATAGGCCTCCCTACTTTACTAACAGATAACCCCATTTTGCCACAAAATCCACATCTTCCATTAAAAAAAACCCAACCAAATATAAATATATGAGACCATTAGATTAGTGGCCTACATATGAAGTCTGGGAGTAATTAAAAGCAATTGCAGCACACCCCCAAAAAAGGAAACCAGTAAAAGCCAGGGCTTTCTGAGATGCCAGGGTTGAATCTCTCTTGTCCTCCCCTCTATGTCTCGGAATATGAAGGCTTTCCAGCTCAGAGGGAGCCAGACCTTAGGAAACCACTTCGAATGAGATCTCTCGTCTGCAAAACGAACAGTTATTTCTGTGAAGTTTCACAAGGTCAATGCTATTTGAGGGTGTGGGGGGAGAAACTGTAGGCAGCTGGAGGGTTCAGGAAGGGCATCCTGAAGAGGTGTCTGGGCTAAGCTTTAAAAGAAAGCAGGTCTTCCAAAGATCAGAAACGAGGAGGTCGTGCCTTTAAAGCACTGAGAAAAGAGACAGAATGTGGGGCATTGGGACCAGCAAGAAGGCAGTTTGGTTGAATGAGAGAGGACATAAAGACCCTTCACCTGGGCTTACTAGCCTTTAAACATCTTCAATCCTTCTTCCTAATAGCCATGCACACTCACTGCCTCTCATTCCTCTCTTCCCACACACTTGTTGCCTCATTCAATCTCATCATTCAATTGAAACTGTTCTCTCCAACAATCTTTTAAAGGTCTTTTCTCCATTGTCATTTCTCCTATGCCCTCTCCCCTCCTTAAATCCGGATGCATACACTCATCTATGTGCATGTTGCATGTCTCCGCCCCTGCCCCATCCAAGTAGAAGGCAAACTCAAGATCAGGGAGGGTTTTTTGTTTCATCTTTGGATCCCTAGTGTCCTGAAAAAAGTGAGCACTTAATAAATTGTTTAAACAGGTCCTCATGTAGAGGTGGTTGTGGTTTTCAGAGACTAAGCCTTCATGGTCAGAGACAGAAGAGCAACCCTGAAGCTTCTCTCAAACACTAACTTATTTCCTTTAAGAAACTCCCCCCACTCCCACCACAGTCGTAACACACAATGAAAATATAATAGAAATCCATAATAATAGTAATTAATGTTATAAAACAGAGGAAAAACAGATAAACGGATGCACCAGTAATGGTCATACCTTCTAGAAGCCTCTTCACTTTTTGAAGCACTTGTTTCTTTACTACCTGTGGAAAAAAACCAAAACAAACAAAATGCAAATTAAAAGGACTCTGAGGTATCACCTCACACCTATTAGAGTGGCAAATGTAACAAAAACAGAAAATATTGGATGTTGGAGGGGATGTGGGAAAGCTGGGATGCTAATCCACTGTTGGTGGAGTTGTGAAAAGATCCAACCATTCTGGCAAGCACTTTGGAACTATGCCCAAAGGGCTATAGAACTGTGCATCCCCTTTGATACAGCAACACCACTGCTAGGTTTGTATCCCAAAGATAGCCCCCAAAAAAGAGAAAAAGACCTATTTGTACGAAAATATTTACAGCAGCTCTTTTTGTGGTGGCTAAGAACTGGAAATCAAAGGAATACCCATCCATTGGGGAATGGCTAAACAAGCTGTGGTATGTGATGGTGATGGAATAGAATATTATTGGGCTATAAGATATGACAAGCAGAAGGATTTCAAAAAGGCCTGGAAAGACTTGAATGAACTGATGTATAGTGAAGTGAGCAGAACCAACCCATTGGAGGTCTTCAAGCAAAGCAGAGGGTAGATTCTGGCCTTTCAGGTCTCCGTCAGCTCTGTAAATATCTATCTTTATTTGTCTGTTACTCAACAGAACACCTCACTCCTGTTAGATCTGTTTCCTTACTCTCCAATGCTGTCTTCTCTGCCTGAAAATGCCTTTCCTGCCACCTAAGGCACAACTATCCCATAAGGACTTATTAAAGTCCTAGTTCCTCCATGAAGACTTTCTTGGTCTGCAGCTAGGAAGACCTGAGTTCAAAACTGAACTCAGACACTGTCTTGCAGTGTGACCCTGGGCGAGTCACTTAACCTGTCTGCCTTACTTTCCTCATCTATAAAATGGGGATAATGATAGCATAGCACCCACCACCACCTATATACCCCTCCCCAATTGTTGTGAGGATCAAATGAGTTAGTATTTGTAAAGTGCTTTGGAAACTTTAATGCACTATATAAATGCTTTTATTCTTGTTGTGGTTATTATTCAAGTCCACCATGAGCTCTGCCTTCTCTAACCCTTGACCTTCAGGAGAAACTGGAACAGCTGGTCTCTAAAGTCACTTCTAGCTCTCTAAATCTGGATCCAGACCACCAAAGACAATCTCTGAGTGACCTCAGGCTGCCACTGGAATACTCGAGGGCCTACTCATTTCCCCCTTGGTTTGACTCCCTACCACAAACTATCCAGAATTCTCTATCACCACCCCACTCTCCTTTTCAGTAATATCAGTACCAAATTCCCTAAATGGAAAGATCACAATCAGGTGTTAAGTGATTGTGGTTTAATTCAGACCTAGGTGTAAATGATTAATAGTTCAAGCTAGACAAATTCAGTTTAGGCCAGGTAAAAAGGCAGTTGGTTAACCCAAATCCTCAACAATCTCAAAAAAACTGAATAAAGGCCCTTGCCCATCTTTTCCTTTCTACTCACAAGAATGGGTCAGTAGCTTGTCCCCCCCCTCCGCTCCCCTCCCTTTAGGGTCACTCAGTTCATCCTGACTTCATATAAAGGGCTAGCAGCTGATATGTGTTTGAATCCCTGGGCAGGACAGACCCCCCCCCCCCATGATTACAAAATTTATATTTTGCATGTAAATCAAATCACTTTAGAAGGGAACATGTTTGCATCGTATGTATAGATCTCCCCATTTGGCGATGCCCTGCTAAGGAGAAATGGAAGTAGAGGTGCTAGGAGGGAAAGAGGGTGCAAGTCCTCAGTGTACAAACTTACAGACTCTTTAGGGCCCATCACCCTTTCATTCCCATACAGCCCCTGTTTTCATCCAATTTTCCTCACCTCAAAGGGACCTCTCTACAGGCCCCCGGGTAGCCTACAGAACGTACTACGGGTAACTCTGGGCAAGCCCTTGGGCTGACCTGGGCCTCCACCTTTTCATCTCTCAATGGAAGGCATTGGACTCTGAGCCTCTGAGACCCTTCTAGAACTAGATCCTACAATTTCACAGACTAGGAAAGGCCCTAGAGGGGTACCAGATGTGGTATTCCTCAGACCCCTCTCAAAGGGGAAGGGACAGGGACAACTTCCTTCTAACGGGGAGGTGGGAATGAGCTAGATTTCCTTCGGGAAATGACAAGAGTCCTCTAAAGTAGGGATGTCACTCAGTAAACGTTCTAAGGGGACCAGTGTCTTCTAAGGAGGTAGTAGAGGGGAGTCCTGCAAGGAGAAAAATGGTCTGGGTTACCCTTGGGAAGTGTCGGTCCCTCTAAAGATTATCCTCCAAGGGGCAGGGGAGCCTCTGTATCCTCTAAGATGAGAGGAAGAGGCTGAATTGCTTTGGGTAACAGTACAGTTCTAAGAGGGAGGAGGGCTCTTCTTTAACTGGTGGGAGGATCCCCATTCTTTAAAGTCAAGTTCTCCAACTCTGAGGTATCCCCTCACACCTATCAGAGTGGAAAATATAGCAAAAAAGGAAAATACCGGATGTTGGAGGGGATGTGGGAAAGCTGGGGTGCTAATCCACTGTTGGTGGAGTTGTGAAAAGATCCAACCATTCTGGCAAGCACTTTGGAACTATGCCCAAAGGGTTATGGGACTGTGCATCCCCTTTGATCCAGCAACACCATTGCTAGGTTTATATCTCAAGGACATCCCCAGAAAAAGACCTATTTGTACAAAAATATTTCTAGCAGCTTTCTGTGGTGGTTAAGAATTGGAAATCAAAGGGATGCCCATCTATTAGGGAATAAACAGGCTGTGGTATATGATGGTGATGGAATATTATTGTACTATAAGAAATGACAAGCAGGATGACTTCAGAAAGGACTATATGAAGCCATCCATCTTCTAAGGGAGCTCCTCTCTAAGGGGGTTGCCTATGCTCTAAGTGGGGGGTCCCTATCCTCTAAGGGGTGTCCCCATCTTCTAAGGGGGGGATTCCCGTTCTCCGAGGTGGATGGCAGAGCCGCCGGTGGGAAACTGACTAGCCCCGCCTCCCCCAAGGGGGTGGTCCCTCTCCCTCGGCGCCCCGTCCCCGTCCCGCGTGGGGCGGCGCGGACGGCGTGACGTGACGCATCTCCGGGCCCCAGCTCTTACTTGCGCCTTTGCGAGCGGCTCGGGAGCTCCTGCTTCGGGGTCCGCCACGGGCCCCGAGCCTCAACCCGTCCTCCATGACGGCCTCAGCGGCTCCTCCTCCTTTTCCCAGAGCCGCCTGGGACGCGTGTTAGGGACGAGGCCTCAGCGCATCCGCCATGACGGCCGCGCCCCCAACCCGCCCCCGGCTCCTCCTCCTCGTAGAGCCTCCCGGGAGTCGCGTCGGGGGCGGGGCCTCAGCTCATCCTCCATGACTCCATCATTGGCTCCTCCTCCCCCTAGAGTTGGGGCCTGGGAGGTTGGGCTAGACCTCTTCTCCTCAACCATTGGCTGCCTCTCTGAGGCTCCACCTCCTCCCCGCGGGGATGTGAGACGCGGGGCAGAATGGGGGCGGGGTCAGAGGCAGGACACGTTCTCCGTGACGACAACGCCGCCGGCTCCTCCTTCTCCCCCTCCTCCTATCCCCAGCCTGGGACGCGTCCCAGAGTCAGGGACAGGAGGGGGCGGGATCCGGGGCGGGGCCTCAGCACTTCCGCCATTGGCGACTTCGCCTCCTCTCGCCCGGGCGGGGCGACGCAGGGGCGGGACAGGGGGCGGAGCCTCGGCCAGGCCAGAGTAGCGGAGGAGGCCCAGGCCCGGCAGGCGAGTGTCGGGGCAGGTAGGCGGCAACGGCGGCGGTCTAGTCGCTGGAGAGAGCGCCGGACAGGGCTTAAGCCCCAGGCCTGCAGACTGCACTGGGAAGTCTCCGGACTCGACTCAGCCCGCGGCCCAGCCCAGGGTGCCGAGGGGGTGGACGGGGCCCTACCCGGGACACGCGGCTTGGATTTCGGCTGGAGCCACCCGGCTCCCACCTATCGGAGAGGGCGTGGAGGCCGGGAGACGCGGGCCAGGTCATTTCAAGTTCTGCTCCTCAGTTTCCCCACCTATAAAATGTAGGGGGTCGCCCACGACGGCCTCCGAGCCCCCCACCCCACTCCCCCAGCCCGTGGTTTGGGATGTAAGCCCCTGGAGGGACACAGGAACCGTTCAGTTCTTCCTCCGGACCCCCACCCCCCGAGCGCGGTGCCTGGCACACAGTAGGCACGCACTTAACAGGTGTCAGTTTCAGGTGTTGGTCAATGACACCGCTGCTCTCAGGCTAAGTAGGGCCACGTCTCTCAGCCGGCATTGGCAGAGGAAGCTTCCTTAACTTGCTTTTTACCTCTGTCCATTCCCAGTGCTCCGTGATTGATTCATTGATTCATTGATTGACTTCACACAAATAGTAGGAGAGTCTTCTTTTAAAAGCCACCTATTCGATTTCCCTCCTCAGCTAGGCATGAAATCACTTAAAGCCCTCCGGGTCTCAGTTTCCTACACTGTAAACTGAGGGGGGTGGCCATCACTACGGGTCATCCTGAGGCCAAAGGAAGGGTGTGATGTGAGAGAGAATACAGTGATAAACTCTTTGAAGGCAGGGACTAGTTGCATTTTTTTTTTTTTGGTCTAAGTATCCTCAGGCTTGGCACAGAAGCCCTTGATCCCTTAATAGATGCTTGTTGGATTGAATGGTGTGGTTTCAGAATCCCAGAGCCCTATCCTAGGGCTAATCTGGATGATGAGGTGGCCCTAGGTGATTTCTAAGGCCTCTTCCATATCTAAGCCTATGACCCCTAAGTGGGATGCCTATGATATTAGAATACTGGAATCTCCAATGGAATTCCAGAAGTATAAAATCCAAGAATGATAAAGTATATCAATCGGTATAGAGAAATTAGACGCGGGATTTCCCAGTGATTGGAGTGAGTCATTGCAAAATGCTTACCCTTTCTTCTGAAAATTGGAGACATCTCAGAAAAAATATGGATATAAATATGTAAAGGTGGAACTGGAAAACTTAGGGCTACATGAGAAGTTCATTTTAGAAATGTCAGCCTCTATTGTTTTATGATCGTTAATATTTCCATAGAGAGACTACTAAAGTTCAATGATAATTTTCTTATACTCTTAAAATTATTTCTTAGAGTCTTCATAATAATACTTAATGCAGAAATATAATTATATATACCTACTCCTTAATGTAATCATAAAATATCTGGCTCAGTTCATTACAGTGTTTCTGGAGGCAATGTGGTATATGTGGTGCTGAGCTGTCAAACTCAAGGCCAGGGGCCCCCCGCAATTCAGTAGTCTGAATCAGAGTAAAATGTAATTGGGAAATGTTTAACAAAATACAGAAAAATACAATACAGTGTAGATAATATTAATTTGTGGTTTTCTAATGTGCCAGCAGGGATCCATTTTTATTTGAGTTTGACACCACTGAATCATGCTCAATTTGGGTCAGGTCTCTTCACCTCAACTGTGTGACAATGGTCAAATCATTTATTTAACTTCAACAACCTCAGTTAGTTTCTGGACCTGTAAAATGGAAATTATAATAAATGTACTACCTGCCTGACAAGTTGTTGTGACAATCAAATAAATAATGTATATAAAGTACTTGGTCAACCTTAAAGCAGCATATATAAATGAGCATTTACTTTATTTATTTTTAGTGGGTCTCTATAGTAAAACTGGAAGAAAAGTAAAAAATTCAGGAATGGCTGTCGAAGAATTTCAGTCCATAATAAATAGATGTGTAAGTAATTTTCTTTGAACAAAAATAAGCATCTCCCTTTCACATTCTAAGATAAGAGAACACGTTGTACTTGGTGCAGGACATTTCGGGCAGGAATGGGGCAGGAATGGGGCAGAGGAGCTACCAGACACATGTCACTTCTCTGGCTTCCTAAGTTTTTCTGGATTTTAGTACATTGGATTCCAAGATAGTTTATTTGGATACTATTTAGGAAAGTTATTAGTTCTGCCTATGTTTTTTTGCTATGGGTTAAGATCAAGACTAAAAAAAATCAAGTAATGATTTAATTTATGAATACACATGTAAATCAATGCTAACTTGCCTGGGTTTGTTGTTATTGTTTCTAAAGCAAACCCTAGAAGAGGAGGACTTCAAAGAAGAAGATTTTGGCCTCTTTCAATTAGCAGGCCAAAAGTGTTTAGAAGAAGGGTGCATTACTCAGGTATTAGACATTTTAGAAAATGAAAAGAACAAGGTAAGTACAACTTGCATGTGTAACTTTTTATACTTTATTAGCTGGAGAATAGCAGATACCCTGGGTAACCCTGCCCAAACTACTGATTGAGCTGGACGTTCTATTCTTAGTCCACATCTAAAATAGCTAATACCATTGGGATACTTAGCTTAATAGCTTAAGCCTGACCTTCCAAGGTGATGCACAAATTCACATTTTGATAAAGTGGTATTTCAAATGGGATTTAGCTGGATTTTTTTTCAGTTTACCAGGTAGAATTATTTAGTAATGGTTTTGAAACAATCTGTGCTGTGCACTTCATTCAAAAAACAAAAAACTAAAACTAACTTAAGAGCAAGAGTTTATGCTTATGTTCTTGAACAAAATTGGAGACATTTAAGTAACGACTTTGATTAACTTAAAGCCTAGGCTACAGTTGTATAATTTCTATTGTAGGAAATAAACTGTAGCTCTGATTTTCTGTCTTCAGGGGCCCCTGCAAATGATAAATTAATAGAATGCTCTTTTATTCATATTAAGGAAAGTCACTTGTGGGATAAAGAAAATAGGCTGCTTATGAAACCATTTTAAAAGTGTAAAGCACAGGGGCAGCTAGGTGGTGCAGTGGATAAAGCACCGGCCCTGGATTCAGTAGGACCTGAGTTCAAATTTGGCCTCAGACACTTGACACTTATTAGCTGTATGACCCTGGGCAAGTCACTTAATCCTCATTCCCCCCCCCCCCCCCAAAGTGTACAGCACAACTGTATAGGAAGAACTTGGTAGAGACTTGTAAAGGAGCCCCTTCCCATTCTGCAGATATATTCATTTGACAAATGAACACCTTTTATACGTAAAACAGAATATGACACAGACCCTAAGCTCAAAGAGTTTACAATCTAAAAGGCAGAAAGAGTATCTAAATTACTGAAACAAAGGAGAGCGAGTCAGTTACCAAGGAGAGCGAGTCAGTTACAAAGGAGAGGTCCACGTGAAGACCTGTGAGAAGGTTGAGCCGGCAGAGATCACTTTGACTTGGGAGTAGAGGGTTTCAAGAAGTATTTCATGGAGGAGATGGTACTTGATTTGGTTCTTAGAGGAAGGGAAGGCCTTCAAGAGAAATTGGGAGAGTGGGTGGGAGGGAAGAGTCTATTCCAGGCCTGGAGGGATGTTGTGAACAAAGGCACAGTAGGTAAGGGCAGGACGAAAATGAGGAGAGACTGTGAATATGTAAAGGGGACCTGTGATGTTTCTGGAAAGGTCAGTTGGGGAGGATCTCAAAAATACCAGTGTTAGGGAGGACATCCTTCTAGTTGCAGCAGAGAAACACCAAAGGCTTTTTGAATGGTCGATTGACATCATCAGAATGGTGGGTTAGGAAGATTGCTAGGACAGCAAAGGGAAAGGTGGATTGGTGTTGATGATGGGGCAGTTTGGAGAGGTCTCTTCTATTTGGGAAGGCCCTTCTCAGAGTCATGCATGCATTCAATAAAATACATAAGATCACAAAGGACACCAGTCATATTGAAATACATTTATATTCTATTGAATACATTTATATTGAAATACAACCAATGATATTGAAAACATTTTTTTTTAAAAGGTCACAGACCTGAGGTTAAGAACTCCTGATTAGTTGAAAGCAGATGAGGGTCTGAACTAGGGTAGTGGCAGTGATAATGGGGAGAAGGACATGTAGATGTGAGAGAGATTGTGGTGGGAGAAATGACGGAATAAGCAACTGGGTAGGTATGTCTTAGGTGGGGAAAAGCCAGTGATGAAGGATGATGGTACCATAAAGAACAAAGACATTGGGGGACGGGATTTCTGGGAGGAGAAAGCACAGGTTCAATTTTGGATATGTTGAGATTAAATTCCTGGTGGGACAGCCAGGATATAGAGATATCCTTATTATTCTATATCATATCATAAATCATGTATCGTATATCAGTGCCTGCTGAGAGGTCAAGAAGCATGAGGATCTCTTTTAGAAGGTCACTAGTGATCTTGGAAAAGACTTCCAGCATAGGAGTGAAAATCAGATTGACAAGGGGTCAGCAGTCTATGAGGAAGTGGAGGCAGACAGTGTAGACTACTCTTTCTAGAACCTAGGTAGTGATGAGGAAGATGGAAGCTGATAGCTTGAGGGGGTGAGGATCAAAGGAAGGATTGGGGTTTGGAGGTTTTTTTTTTTTAGCATAGTGAAGGCCCAAGTATGTTCGTATGTTGAGAGGAAGGAGCCGTTAGAGAAGAAGAGATTGAAGATGAATGAGAGAGGGAGTGGTTGATGGAAGTACAATCGCAGAGGAGACTGTATGAGATCAAGCATACAGGTGGACTGGGTGTCTTGGCCAAGAGAAGGAATGCCTTTTCCTCTATTAGGGTAAGAAACCAGGGCTTATTGGGTAAAGCTTTGAAAACAGGCAGAGCCTCAACTACCATACTGTCACTTCTGGAAGTAATTATGTCAAAAAATTATGTTTAGTCCTTAGTCTCCTCCCCAAAATCTTCTGTCTCACTACCACTGCTGGATCTGATCACTGATGAACTTGGCTCCCCTTTGACTTTCCAGACTAGGGGTCAAAGTCCCTTCTCTTGGTTCAAGTGAGACTAGGTTGGACTTAAAAAGCTCCAATAAGTTAAGGGGGAAAAAAAACCCAAACCACATCTCAATGATCAGCAACTCCTCCATATAAACATTTTCATCTTTGCTGAGCTCTCTCAAAGAATTTCCATTCAGTTTAGCCTTGCCTGACCCAGCTTCAAGCCTCTGTTCTCAACTGTCCGCACTTGGGGGAGGCCTGGGTGTTCCTGCCCTTGTCAGGTTCTGGACCTCACCTAATTTGATCTGATGGGAACTGGGAGGGGCTGAGATCAAGGGCACAGGTAGGGAAGTTAACCTTGGAGAAAAGGATCCAGTAGAAAAGAAGTGAGAATGGATATGTGATAGAGACGCTCCGAGCAGCAGGAGTGTTACCTTTTCCCAGTGAAGTGGCGTCGGCGAGACCAAAGACATAGGAACAGAGCTGAAGGTTGTAGAGTGAGGTGCTCTGAGCTGGGGGAGTCAAAGAATAGAGATACTAGTGAGGCTCCCCCTGAGGTTAGAGAGGGTCTCTTTGCATCCTTTCCTTCCATTGATCCGTGTGTGGCATGAATTTGAGGTCTTTCACTGTCCTTTCTGCCCCCCACCATGAGACTTCTCTAACTTTTCAGTGTTCTTCCTAAAACGTGATGCCCAGACCTGACCACCTTACACAGGTGTGATGTAACCACCACTCCCTTGTTCTTTAAGCCCTGCCCTTTGGCAGGCCCCTCCTGACTCCCACTGTGCTCGAAGGCCACTAAAGCCTCCCAGTCTTTTTTTTCAGACAATCTACCATCTTGTTCTTGTGAAGGTGAATTTTTTTACCCCAAGTAGAAAACTTTATATTTTTTCCTATTGCTTTTCATCTTCTTCGATTTCACTGAATATTCTAGCCTGTCAAGATCTTTTGGGATCCTGACTTTGTCATCCAGTGTATTCGCTAACTTCCATCTCTCTGACATCTACAGATTTAGTAAGTCATCTATACTTTTATCCAAGTCTTTGAAATCAATGTTCAATAGCCCAGCTCCCGGGACCTTCTCCTGAAGACCTCCCCAAGGTGGCAGGGAACCAATAATAGCTCTCTTAGAGTCCAGCCCCCTCCCCCCTCATTTTGGAATCCATCTGGTTGTCTTATGGACTGGTCCCACAAGAATGAGATGAGCTACTTCATCCAAAGCATTGCTTAAGAATAGATAGACTCTATCTTCAGCACTCCCCTGAGCTGCCACTTCCAAAAAGGAAATGAGGTGAGTCTGGCCTGGCCTGACCTGGTTCTGATGATGCCACACGGGCGCTGCTTCTTCCAGACAACCACCAGCCATCTCGAGAATGATCCAGTCTAGAATTTCCCCAGGAATTGGGAGTCAAGCTCACTGGTCTGTACTTTGAAGACTTCATTCTCTTCCTTTTCTTTCCTGCAGCTCTCTGCCATTCCACCTAATCTCTGATCTGCCCCTGGGCTGGGGGAACAGGGATTGAGAAAAGGCAACAGGTGCTGCGCTTTCACTAAGGCAGTCATTGACTCATCCATGCCTATTGGCCATTAGCTGTCAGTTTCTCAGTTGCCATTTTTGTTCTGTTATTTCCACTGTTAAAGTGTGAACAGGCAAGCAAAGTAAACTTTGAGCAACTCTGTCATCAGCAGTGTCTCCTCTGCCCCAGCTGCCTGCCTTCCAGGAGCCCAATTAGAAAGCTTTCTAAATGTTGGTCTGGGTTCTGTGATGAATCAGGGTGGACAAATTTTTTTTGGGGAGTCAAGTGCTTCCTCGTGTGGAGCGCCCTTCAGTGCAATAGGCAGACATTTAAATCTGATGAGAAAGCGGCTTGGTGATTGCCATCTTGGAGTATCAAGGAGAAAAACCATCCTTTATGAGTTTAAGTACTTACCGCCTTTTAATGCTTCACACACTTGACTCTCCTTAGCAGCTAGCAGAACCTCTCTTTAATTTTCACAGCAAAGAGTTTTAACCCTATTTTTGTAAGGAAAACTGAGGCCCAGAGAGGGTCCCATAATTACTTTGAAAGTCAGTGATGAAGCAGCGTGTATACATAGAATTTGTTCTTATATTTGTAATAATTTGAAGAGAGTATTAAGAATATTTGAAAAGCATACCAGGAAACTCTTGTGATTAACAGATTTTTACCTCACTATCTCTGAAAATGTTTTTCCAGGTTATCATCAGGAGTATGGGTTGGAATCTTGTTGGCCCAGTTGTTAGATGCTTTTTATGTCATAAAGAGGAAGTTGATAAAAGAGAAAAATGTTTGAAAATGCTTGATTTGCTGGTAAAGGTAAGTTAGCGAATCTTCATCTTTTTGAAATTGTCATAAGTTTTCAACCCTTTAGTTCTTGTTGTCTGATAGGAACTCTTTCATATCAAAAGATTTGTCGACAGGATGAGTTTGGTTCTTTTTTGTTTGGTTTGTTTTTTGGAACAAAGTCCCTCTCTTGTTGAACCAGGTGGGAGAATCATGGAGCTGGGAGGGGCTTTTAGGGACAACCTCTTATTTTGTAGATGAGAAAACTGAGGCCTGAGGTGGTGTTGGGCCTTGCCCAAGGTCATATGGCTAGTTGGTGTCAGACCCAGGACGAGAACCAAAGCATCCTGACTCTCCTGGCTTTTCCCATTGTAATTGCTGTCTAGTTGGAGTAGAGGAAACTGGAACTCACCAAAAAGAAGGTGACTGGGATGAAGAGGAGAGATATAGCATGTGATTATTGGTTGAAGGAAATAGCAGAATTTAACCTGGAGAAGAAAAAAATGCATCCAGGAGTTTGCTTTGTTTGTTTGTGTTTTTTGTTCCAGACCTATGGTTTTATTGTTGTGGGTACCTCCATGTGTGGAAACCCCCTCTAGTAATGCAGATCACCAATTCTGTACAACCTTCAAGGATGGTCTGAGAGGGTAAGTTGCCACGCAGCTGGGAGGAGTCAGACAAGATTCGAAACTATCTTTGTGACTTCCAGATCATCCTGGTGTAGGTGATCCCACAATGTTTCTGGGGTGTTGGTATATTTTATGGTAGTATTGGGGAAGAGGAATCTTACTGGTTCTGCTTGGTTCAAGGCCCAGAACTGGAGGGAAGTTTTGGGGAGGCAGATTGTCAGCATGAGGAAAACTTTCTTATTAGAACTGCCCCAAATGGGAAAGGGCCATCTCACGCTGGGATAGAGCAGTGAGTTCTTCTTCATTGGAGGTCCTCAGGGAGAAGCAGATGGGTACTTCTGATGCTGTAGGTGGGATTCCTGATGGGAGAAGGAGAAAAAGTCGGTGATCTCTGAGGTTATCCTGTAAGGAAACACTGGGAGCAAGCTACAGATCAGGACACAGCTGATAGCGAGGAGAGGAGAGAAGGGGGGCTTCAGTGCCCTTTGGGAAAGGCTGGGAGAGCCCTGGGAGACTATAGCAAGGCAGGCCCTCCATATAAACCTATTATTGTAATGCTGTCAAGGGCAGGCAGGAAAAACCTGGGAAAGGGCCTGAGGAGGGGAGAGGACACTAAACCAATTATATGCCTGGAGGAAGGAAAACACCGTTACTGCTCTTGATTGTAAAAGTGCCCTCCTGAGACAAGGTTAGAGAAGAGAGAATTTTTGCTGACAAGAAAATCCCCAGAGGTAGAGAAGTCACTGACTCTGCTCTGGGTCCCTGACATGAGAGTGGAAGCAAAGACAGTTTAAGGACGCCTGTGGGTGGGGAAATTTAAGAGCATGTTCCTCTCTGGAAATCGCTTCCCTCCCCGTGCCTCTTTTCTATCTTAGGTCTGTCTCTGCAATTAAGGGACCCTTTGTGTATGGGGGTGTTTTTTCTTTTGTCCCGTCATGATGATTTGAGAACCCTACATGCTATGCCCTGCATAAAAACACAACCTTATCCAGAGATAGACGGGTACATGTCAGTAATTTAACAACAATTGCACGCTGCTAAGCAAATACAGTTGTATAGGTAGCCCAGCGGTAGAGTTCTAGGCTTAGAGTCAGGAAGACCTGGGTTCAAATCCTGCCTCAGATACTTAATATTGTTGTGATTTTGGGCAAGTCATTTAGCCTCTCTCAGCCTCAGTTTCCTCCTTTGTAAAATGGAGATAATTACACTTACCTTGTCTTGTTGTGAGAATCAGATGGGATACGTGTGAAAGGTTCGACCAGTCTTAAAGCTCTATGTAAGTTCTAGTCATTTGTAAACAGGACCCATGTGGTTCCAAGCCTGTGTTTGTAACCAAGGGGCTTCATGGTTAATGTCTTTGTAGCTCTGTCATCCAAAGGAGCTGCTTCTGGGTTTGCTTGAACTGGTCGAGGAGGCCTCTGGAAATCAGATCTCTGAGATCCTTCTTCTCTTACTCGAGCCACTCCAGACAGGTAACGAGCATTGTGATGTCACCGTCCTGTGATTATTTTAGCCCCGTAACTAAACTCAGTTAACTTAAGCCAAAAGCAAAACAAAAGGCACCCCTTACTGGATGATTCCATTAAACAGAACCTTAGCTAAGGTGAGGAGGAGCATCAGGTGCCTTTGGCATCAGTCTTAGCCTTGCTGAATTAAGGGCAGGGCAGCAATCAGTTTGGGCAGAGTAGAAAATTACGTTACAAAGTGGGTGGGCAAAGCTACTCCACTGATCCCGCCAGGCCGCCTCCACTGCTTATAGGACAGAACAAAGACTCTTAGCCTGGCTTTCCAGGTCTTCTTTCAGTCGGGTTTCAGCCAGGCTAGATGACGCACTGTTCTCTCATTCCATCTCACCCCCTCTTGGCTCCGCACATCAGTGCAGAGCAGCTTTCTTGTCTGCCTTGGCCTTGTCCATATTTACTGTCAAATTCTTTTTCCTCCAAGGCCTGGTGGAAGCGCCCCCTCTTCAACGTATCCTTTCCGGATCCCTTGCCTAGGAATGACCCTCAAACACCTTTTCCCCCTGACCCAGTCTCCCATGCTCCTGTTAGATTTCGGTGTCTTCTCAAACTCTAGTTTGTATTATGGTTGTGGACATGTCTTCTTTGTCTCCTTACTCTATTCTGAACTAACTGAAAGCCGGGGCTCATTTTTCAGCTTGTCCAAAACCATTCCCTTTCCCCCCAAGAATCCACCTTCTCTCCTGCCCACTGTGTTCCCTTTCAGTCACCCAGGTTCACCCCCAGGAGGTCTTATCAGCTCGTTACTCTTGCCTCCACATCTAATCAGGTGCCAGACCTTGTCGATTCTCCCTCTACAGGGTCTGTTGTACCCATCTCCTGCTCTCTGCTCACAGGGCCACCACTCTTGTCCAGAGCCTTGTGGCCTTGCCCTCTTACCTGGACTTTGGTGAGAGCCTCCTGGCTGGTCTCCCTGCCTGCAGCTTCTCTGCTTTGCCATCTCTTCTCCACTCAGTGGCCAAAGAAATATTCCTAAAGCAGGCATCAAACCCTGTCTCTGCTCGAAAAGTGACGGTGCTTCTTTATTGCTGCTCAGAGAAAGTTTCTACTTTCCTCCCTCTGGCACCAAAAGCCAAATCTTTAAGACTTGTATTTAAGCCTGTATTTTCAGGTTTATGAACTATTTCTCCCCTTCATCCACTCTGTCTTCCAACCATAGCTCATGCTCCACATCCCATTGCACCCCTCTTGCTGTTGCTTGGAGTGCTCTCTTTGCTCACTTCTTCACCTCTTGGGATTCCCAGATCCCTTCGCAGCTCGACTGAGAAACTTCCTGCTCTAGGACGCTCTTCCCGTCATTAGTGGCTCTCCCCCAGTGACTTTGTATTTATTTGGTGTATATTCGATATTTGCTTATTTGTGTGCATGTGTTCTCCTTAGCAGAAGGTCAGCTTCTTGAGGGCAGGTACTGTTTGCTCTTTTGTCTTTATCATCTCAGCACCAGGCATGTGCTAGAAAGTCAATGCTTGTTAAATTGAATGTGCACCTGCATCTATGCAGGGGATGTACTGTTTCATTTTCTGCAACTTAGAGCTTTCCATTGTGACTATAACTCCCTGTCCATAACCTTTACACACATATCTGATACCAGGAATTTTCCATCTCACAAATTTTTGTGTTATCTGCATTGTGTAGTTGTCCTAATCTTCCTAGTGGTGCATGGAATTTCCCAGTACTCACGACCATTATCCCAGTGACCCAGTACTAGATCCTGTTGCTGAGGGAAATTGACTTGCGAGCTATTTCCGCAGCCTCTGCATTGAGGGATTGGAGGCAGAAACGTCTAGGAGCATCCCCAAGGAGCGGAAGTGGAGACACACCAGGGCTGTGATAGTCTCAAAAGTGACGGAGCTCAGAGGCAAAGAGTATCCGGCAAGAGCCTGTTGCCCAATGAATGAATCTTATTCCCAAAATGAAATCGTGATTTTCTAGCTACATTTTCTTAAGATTGTGGGCTGACTTTTACAAGTAATGGAAAATTAGAGTAAGTGTGCTGTGAGGGAAATGCTCAATGATATTCTCCTAAGAGAGCCCTGAGGGAAGATAATCTACTGAGAAAACGATCAACTTTCACAAGTTTTTCTATTTTTTTTGTTATGTATTTGTTATAAGTGATTACTTAGTGAATCCTAAAAGCAAGTCATCGGTTAGCCAGTTATGGCCAAGGTGAAGCTGGCCCTCGGCCATTCCTGGTTGACTGTCCTACACGTGGGTACTTGGTGCGGTTTCCTCTGAATAACAACAGCGTCGTCTCTCTGTTTTATAGTGATTCAGAAACTTCACAGCAAGAAGGCCTATTCAGTCGGATTAACTCTGTCAACCCTGTGGAGCCAGCTTTCTCTTCTCCCTGTTCCTTACACAAAAGAACAAGTACACAAAGACCAGCATGGTCTTGCACGGTGTTGCAGGGCCCTGGTCACATTTACTAGACCTTTTGTGGAAGAAGTTGTTAAAAACAAAGGTCACCCCCTGGAAAACAGTCAGGAAGAGCTAAAGGCAGAACTGCTAAAATTGTAAGTGGACTCTCTGTGCCAGGAGCATCCTGCCATGCGCTGTGTCTATCAGGAGACATTCTGGGGGGTGCCCGTAGACGTACATGTAGGGGGGTGTGTATATTGCTAAGCATTTGAGTATCAATCAGTCTGGGAATTTGAAATAATGCAGCTAGAAGGAATTCAAAACCTGTCAGCTCTGATCAACCATGTTTATTGTTAACAATACATTCCTATATGATGATTTAACATTTACAAAGTCCTTTTTGGTGGTGTTGGTGCAGGTGTGTGTGTATGTATGTAGATACATATATAGATATACACACATACACATGCATGCATGCATACATACATACATACATATGTGTGTGCATATGGGGACACTGAGGCACAGGGAGGTTAAGGGTCACACAGCTAGTAAGTATCCATGGCAAGACTCAAACTCAGGTGATTCCACTCTTCCCAAGACACCATGCTGCGCCTCTCGTTACTACCATTTGCCTGTTTGTCTCTTTGGTCATCTCTTTGGCTGGGAGTCTTGAGGGAACACGTTAAGTGGCTGTGGTCCCAAAAGCTCATCCTCTCTGAAGGCAGTACTAGACCTTCAGTCATCAAGAGTAAAAATAAGACAGGAAACATCCTGTGGTGCTCACCCAAGGGATGATCCAGACTTACAAATGGACCTTCCCAGTGGGGACCCATGAATGTGGAACATGGCCTAGACTGTCAGGTGTTCTTGATAAGAAAGGGTGAGGATTTTTCCTGGTTTTGCAGGTTTGTTTTTTTTAAATTTTTATTGTCAGGGAAGGCACACTTGGTGAAGTGGGGAGATATATTTGGAAATGAATGAAAAAGCAAGACATCGATTTTAAAAGTGTAAAAAATAACAAATGAGCCCAGAAAACATATCCAGATTGAATTCAATAAGAGATTGTCCTCCTGTCCCCATTCCTTCTGATAAAAAGATAGTCATATACTAGCTATGGGGTACTAGATTTAAAAAATATGTAATGTTAGTTCAGAGATAGCTATAGAATAAGCAGAGATTACTACTTGGAAAGTTTTGTATTCAAGTTGCCCCCTCCCTTTTTTTTATCTTAGTTGTTTCAAAAGTTTGAAATATCCCTTGCTAACAGCACAGTTCATTGAGGTGCTTGAAGAAAATGAAGAAGATCCTTTAAAATCTTTCGCAACTGAAATAGTAGTAAGTACAATGAGATTTACTTGCCTTTTACAAAACAAATATTTTCTTGATTTATGGGGAAAAAAACCAATTACTCTGAGTATCAAGGAATAAAATTGTAGAATTCTCAGGACAGTTCAAAAGTTCATGCTGCCACCCTGGTCAATTCCTTTATTTCTGGTTAAAATGTTTTAATCACAGTAGGAAGGCATGATTTTGAAAATTATCACATTTACACAAAATCTATCTTAGGAGTATGAGTTCAGCAACTAATATTGATAATCAACACCTTGTGATTGAAATAATTTTACATCATCTATTTACGTGATCTGAATAAAATGGATAGCACCTACGTTTCAGAGTTGTTGCAAGGATCAAATGGGATGATATTTGTAAAATGCTTAGCATAATGCCTGGTACATAGTAAATGTTATAGAAATATTTATTTCTTTCCCTTCCTCTAAGGTGAAAGGTAAGCTGGAGATAGATTGTAGAGGAAGTTAAATGTCAGGTCAATGAATATTGTGTTCTAGAAGTACTAGGGAGCTTTGGAAAGTTTAGGGGGTAGGGAGGGGAGTAATACGGTCAGGCCTATGTCTTAATTAAATTATTTTGGAATCTGTAGGATGGAATCTTTTGGAACCTGGAAGATGAATTGGGTTGGGAGAGAGATGATAAATGAAAGCAAGAAGACCAGTTAGGAGGCTGTTAAAATATTC
Organism: Dromiciops gliroides; assembly: GCF_019393635.1. Taxonomy (NCBI): domain Eukaryota; kingdom Metazoa; phylum Chordata; class Mammalia; order Microbiotheria; family Microbiotheriidae; genus Dromiciops; species Dromiciops gliroides. The sequence continues at coordinate 35,297,526 of NC_057864.1, forward strand.
TAGGTAGGGGCAACTAGATGGAGCAGTGCATAAAGTACCAGCCCTGGATTCACGAGGACCTGAGTTCAAATCCAGACTCAGACACGTGACACTTACTAGCTGTGTGACCCTGGGCAAGTCACTTAACCCCCATTGCCCCGCAAAAAATAAAATAAAATGAAATATTTTAGGTGACTGGTAGCCTTGTAAGTAGAGAGGAAGGGAGAGATTCAAGGGATATTGTAAAGGGATATGTTTGTTTCAATCTCAGGTATTTTTCTAGATTATTCTTAACATCTTTGAAACTTAAAAATAAATAACCTTTAAAGTACTTCACTTTGGGGAGCGGCTGGGTGGCACAGTGGATAGAGCACCGGCCCTGGAGTCAGGAGGACCTGAGTTCAAATCCGGCCTTAGACACTTGACACTTACTAGTTGTGTGACCCTGGGCGAGTCACTTAACCCCCATTGCCCCGCCAAAAAAAAAAAAAAAGTACTTCACTTTGTTCTATTAGTAGCCAACAGTCAGGTACCTATTCACCTGCCTGACTCAGCAAGTTAATTTTAATTTATTTAAATTTAAATTTTAAATTTTAAAAAGTTGAGTGATTTAGAAACCATTTAATGTATAAATATCCATATGTAATAGAATGTTGGCATTGCTATTATACTAAAGTACTGCCTTGTTTTTCCTCATTCTTTCCCCCACAGGGCTTTATATTAGCAATTGGAGGCTCTCTGCCAAAGGTCATTTTTCAGCATGGAAGGAAGGAAAAGTGCTGGGATAACCCTGACTGGGAGGAAGAGGAGGGGAGCCAGTTGGCAGAGTCCATGGCTTCGCTCGCTTATCTAGTGTTTGTGCAGCGGATCAGTATTGACCAGTTTCCACTGGTCTTGAGGTAAGAATTTTTGGCAAGCGTTTTCCCTCTGGTCAGTTGCTGACACTTGACAATGTGCCCCAAGCCCATCTTTTATTCTATACCTACTATGTGGGGTTTATCAAAGTACTAATAAGTTTAAAATAAAACTTAAACAAATAATATTTTTATTACTCAAATGCATCTGTGATTTCATCCGTTTGGGAGGCCCTCCAATAATGACGTGGATACCTACTGGTCCTGGGCAATTTATCCTGGTTATTCCACCAGTTTGCCCCTGGGGGCACACCTAATGGAGGCCCTTCTCATCCTGGGAGGGTGCTAGTCAGCCCTCACGGGTCATGCCCTCCTCCTTTCCATATGACCAGCCTGTCTTCTCTTCCTTCCCCATGATTCCTTGGTTGATTTCTTTTTCTCTAAGTTTTAGAATTTCCTCATTGGTCATATGTTGCAGCCTGCTCACACCTACCATGCACCCCTCCATCACCCTCTGTGCAATCCTGATTTAAAATTCTTTGGAGTCATGTCTTTGTCTTGCTGCCATCTATCAACACTAGTAGAATCTTGAGTATTGAAAGGATAGACCTTCATAGGAAACTTAGGAGAAGTAAATGCCCACAGGTGATCCCGCTCACACTCTGCCTTCTGCCCAAGTGGCTGTCCAGGTGCGCTGTCTGTCCCAGCCGTGCATACTCGTGTCCATTCTAAGGTGTGTTGAACTCTGGGCAGTGTACACTTCATTCCTGGTCTTCCTGTGTGTATGGTCCGAACAGACGGCTGCAGTGTCCTGGGGCTCGATGTCGTCCACACAGAGAAGGCTCTCCAGGACCTCACCATCCTCACCTTGCATAGATGGGAGAATGGGCGTATGGCTCAGTGGTTACTGAACTTCTTCTGGGGGAAGGGGGCATTAATGAACTGTTTTACGTTCTTCTGGCATCTTTCTTTCCTTTAAGGTTCTCCTTGCTGCACTTGGCCCAGCATGGCTGCTTCTCCCAGCATTATTTTTTTAGTGCCATATGCCTCCTCTTCTCCAAGCACATCTGGGACCATGGTCTTAGGGTCCAAGGCTGGTGGTTCTACAATCCTTGATGTTATGACAACTGCAAATCTATTTTTCTTCTGCTTGGAGTCCTCTCATTCTCATCCTTGTCATGACTTGGCCTAATTGGATGTTTTGCCCAGCTGTCTTTAAACTTTATCTTCACTTGCTTTTCTCCAACTTTGAGATAATATTGCCCATCATTGTCTCTCATCCTACTTGGTAGAATTTTACATATGGATCTATAGTCTAACCCCCTATTGCCTTTGGTGGTCTCATTTCTACCTGTTTTGCAAGTAAGTCACATGTCTGCTAAGTTCTTCCTTGGTCTTGTGACAGTTGGTTTACATTGTTTATACTTTTGTATACAATTATTATAATTTGTGGCTGTGTCTTTTCTGTTATCTGTCATTTTAAAATCTTTCACTTGTTTTCAATGATTTATTTTCAGTTTCAGTTATTTAAATAGTTCGGGGTTAAGTCATTTCAGTTTCACATCACATCTTTTTCTCATTCTTTTTCTTCTTTTTTTTTAAAACTAATTCTGATCTTAGCTTTGACAAGTTGATCATTAGACTGTAGTGTACTTACAGTAATAGCAGCCAGAAAGCATAAAGAGGGGAATCGTTTCCAGAAATGAGGAAGTGAAAACCCCCTCAAGCATCTCCCCTTGTGAGACCTCATCAGAGCATTGTGTGTAGTTCTGGGCACCACAGTTTCCTGGAAAGGATCCAGAGAAGAGCAACCAGGGTGATGATGAAGGGCCTAGAACCCATGGCATAGGAGGATGTGGCGATGGACCTAGACATGGCAAGCTTGGAGAGAAGACTCGGATGTAAGAGTGGTTTTCAAGTATCTGAAGGGCTGTCGGGGGAGGGGATTACACTCGTTCAGTTTGGCCCAGAGGACAGACCCGGAGCGATGGATGGAAGCTACAAAAGGCCATTGTAGACTCAGTTTAAGGAAACCTTCCTAGTGACTCAAGCCATCCAGAAGTAGAAGGGGCTATGTCAGGGAGAGGGGGCTCTTCCTCCTGAAAGGATGTAAGCAAAAAAACAAAAAAAAGAAAGAAAGGATGTAAGCAGAAGCCAGGGGACCACTCATTATTACACATGTTCCAGGCAGGATTCTTTTCAGCTCCAGGTTGGAATAGATAGAAGCTTCTCCCCGTCTCAAATGCTGTGATTCTGTCCTTGGGCAGAGACATCTGACTCAGGGCAAACTCCCACGCCCATCATTAAGAGATCTTTTCCATTCTGTTCCTACAAAATCTCTTCTATTCTTTGTAATGCTATGGAGGACTGGGGCGGGTCACCATGTCCAGCACCTGCCAGTACTCCTATTGAAGAAAGATGCTATGAAGACATGACTCTTCTGTGTCATCTGCGCCACATCCTCCAGAATCCTGCCTTCCTACATATTTCTCCCTTCTTCACCTTCTTTCTCCTTTTCAATGAAGCCAAGTATCAACATACACATGGATTTAATTTGGATAATCTTATTGAGTTCTTCATCAAATTTCTCTACTATTTCATCCTCAGCAACTGATGTTGCTTAACGAGATGCATGTATTTTCATAGCTCTCTTGTTGCAAGTACTTATCGTTGCAGTGTGTGCCGAGCCCATAATGTAATGTGTCTTGTTGTCTTCAAGGATATAATGAGACCCACTGCCATTCCTTTCTTTGCCTCTCCAAGCAATACCATGACTAATCCTTCTATTTAACTGTAACCAACTCCTTTTATCAAGGTTGATATGGTTCAGCTCCTTCAGAAAGAAATACGTCCACTTGTTGGTTACTGGGCAAGGATCACGTGCTAGTGCATCGATAGTTAAATTAAAGTTTATTGACAGTTTAAAACTGGTGATGCCTGGTCCCCCCAGTCCCTCTTTCTTAGCCCTTTGCCAATGTCACTTCAGACACAGAAAGGGGTTGGAGGCCATTTTTCTTTTTCTGGGTTTTCTGGATTTTCATGACCCCAAATACTCAGTACCAAGTGGTGATGTGCCATGTGCCTCTCTGTCCTTAGCTGGTTGTTCTTCAGGAAACAGACTTTGCTTCTGGAACCATTCAAAGCTTTTCCAGCATGGTAGAGCCTAGCAGAGCTTATCACTGGCTCACTTTGTCTTTGAGAACCCAGGTCCCCTCTGTGCCATAATGAGGCATTGGATTAGGAATTTGTGGAGGCTCTCATTAGTCGTAATAAATGACCCTAGGGGCAGCTAGGTGGCGCAGTGGATAGAGCACCGGCCCTGGAGTCAGGAGTACCTGAGTTCAAATCCAGCTTCAGACACATAACACACTTACTAGCTGTGTGACCCTGGGCAAGTCACTTAACCCCAATTGCCTCACTAAAAAAACCAAAACAAAACAAATAAATGATCCTAGCTATAATCTGCAAAAAATATATTGGTGGTCACAGTGCTGGCAAAGTGGGAATTGGAACTTATGTGTGTAATCTCTCAAAATGTTTGTAAATATATTTTCTGTTTTAGCCCATTATATCTTCTGCAGTACAATATGGAACACATTGAAGTCCTCTTGAAAAGGTAGGGTCCCTCAGAGGACACCTCAGAAGTCAATAATTATTCATTCATCTCATTTGCTCAATTTGGGTATGTCCCGTTTGTTTTGTGCTATATTGACTTATCTTTTGTTACATGTTTTAAGCCCCTTATCTTTTTCTTATAAAACAAAAGGATCCAGAGCCCTTGTGTTATTTCTGAACCCCTGGTGTACATTTCTGGGACCACTAGACTGTCAGTTGTTAGTCTCACACCTTTTTGTACCTGATACAAAACTTAATCTTAAACACTCAGGTAAGAATTGCTTCAAACCAGAGCAGTCATGTGACTGATATAGCGCAACTCTTGTTTTAAAGTATAATTATCTGCACCATGTAGTCTTGTGTGTGACTGACTGCTTAATACCAGTAGACTTGGGCTACATGTCATTTTATGCCAGACAATGAGACTTAATTGAGCTGGCCTGAAGTCCAGGCCTTGGATCAAGAAACTGTAACCTTTGATCGCCAAAGAATTCTCCAAAAGAGTTTTTCCTGAGAGTTTTCTCCCAAAGGTTTAACATTGCCATCTTGGATTTACCCACTTCTCAAATCACATTGGTTAAACCTTTAATATCCTCTTTCAGAGCTGAAGAATCTGTGTCCTCAAAAGGATTGGTAATATTTCTTTCTTCCCTTTTTATAATTTGAATACGTCCCCTTATACAGCTGCTGCCTTTCAATGTGACTTTGTGCAATGGCTTCCTCTGCAGGACCTGTTGGAGAACAGCTTGTTACGCATGGAAGACAACAGCCTGCTCCACCATTACTTAGAGATCAGGAGCTTCCTCACCGTGCCTCAGGTAAAGTAGACCACGGGAAGCAATCTGAGATGGCGGCCCTTCCTTCATCCGCTCCATCTGCAGCTTCAGGGAGGAAGTCAGAAAACTTTTCTGTCTTTGGAAGCGCCAAATATTTTTGCAGTTTCCCCAGCTTCCTTGTCGAGGGTCATCCAGTGGGCCTTCTCCTTAGCTGCCTGCAACCCACTGCTATTATTCATTCTACTGCTCGGGATCTGAGAGAACAAAACTCGTATATGCCTTTTCTTCTTGTAGTGGATAGAGGCTGGGCCTGGAGTCAGGGAGACCTGAGTTCAAATCCAGCCTCAGTCACTGACCTGATGTGTGACCCTGGGCAAGTCACTTCACCTCTGTCTGCCTCAGTTTCCTCAACTGTAAAATGGAAATAATAATAGCACCTACCTCCCAGGGTTGTTGTGAGGATCAAATGAGATAATAATTGTAAAGCACCCAGCACAGTGCCTGACACCTAGTAGGTGCCATAATGCTTCTTCCCTTATACTTCGTGTCTTCTTCCTACCACTGACTCCATCTGGGTCATGCATAGGCTAAGTGCTAGAAAGAATAATATATTCTTTTACTCCAGGAATTTAATTTGAATCATGTCACAGTTGACAATATTACCCTTCTAGCTCCTTTTGAAGTGAATATTAAAGCTACTTATCAACATTTAAATGAAAAAATGGTCAATAATATTAATTTTTAAAAATTTTTTTAGTTTTTGGCAGGGCAATGAGGGTTAAGTGACTTGCCTAGGGTCACACAGCTAGTAAGTGTCCTGTCTGAGGCTGGATTTGAACTCAGGTCCTCCTGAATCCAGGGCCAGTGCTTTATCCACTGTGCCACCTAGCTGCCCCAAAGGCTTTTTTTTTTTTTTTTTGGCAGGGCAATGAAGGTTAAGTGACTTGCCAGGGTCACACAGCTCATAAGTGTCAAGTGTCTGAGCCTGGATTTGAACTCAGGTCCTCCTGAATCCAAGGCTTTATCCACTGCACCACCTAGCTGCCATAATATTAATTTTTAAAATTACCTTATATGAAAATCCCTAATATGCTTAATAATTGATTTGTATGAGTGACTACATTTACAAGTGACTTTTAGCACACCTGTATAATGTTCAATTGGTGAGAGCTGATTCGTGGTTGAAGTGGAAAATCAGTAATGCAGACTAAGATTTCTTTTTTTAAAAAATACTACTTTTTTTCCCCAATTACATGTCAAAACAATCTTCAGCATTCGTTTTTTGGGGGTCAGGGCAATGAGAGTTAAGTGACTTGCCCAGGGTCACACCCCTAGTAAGTGTCAAGTGCCTAAGGCTGAATTTGAACTCAGATCCTCCTGAATCCAGGGTTGGTGCTTTATCCACTGCACCACCTAGTTGCCCCCTCCCAATTACCTTTTTTTTTTTTTTAGTGAGGCAATTGGGGTTAAGTGACTTGCCTAGGGTCACACAGCTAGTAAGTGTTAAGTGTCTGAGGCCGGATTTGAACTCAGGTACTCCTGACTCCAGGGCCGGTGCTCTATCTACTGTGCCATCTAGCTGCCCCCCCAATTACCTTTTAATCTGGTCCTGGCTAATGCTTTGCAGTGAAGCCCAAACTACATGGGCTGCTCCCTACAGCACTCAGGCATTCAGTGATTTACCCAGGGTCACATAGCCAGGATATAATCGATAGAAAATATGTTCATACCTATATGTGTCATATCTATTTTTCTATTCTATATCTACAGTCTGTCATACTGCTGACTGTTAAAAGTTGTCAGCCATGAAAGTGGATAGCAATCCATTATGTCTGATCATACCTAAATTATATGTCTGAGCCACATGGTGGTTGGCTAAATGAATTTGGTTTGTTTCAGGCACAAACACTTTTATATTTTAAAGGTGGAGTTTCACTCTCTTTCATTGTAATATTTTAAATACTTAAGGACTTTCTGGGGGATTCTGGTATAAATTCTAACCCCATATGTAACCAGATTCAATAAAAATAATAATAATAATTTTTTTTTGTGAGGCATTTGGGGTTAAGTGACTTGCCCGGGGCCACACAGCTAGTAAGTGTCAAATGTCTGGGGCCGGGCTTGAACTCAGGTCCTCCTGAATCCAGGGCCAGTGCTCTATCCACTGCGCCACCTAGCTGCCCCCAATAATAATGATTTATGATAGAAACATTTATATAAACATTTAAAGTTTTCAAAGGACTTTTCCTACCTGATCCCATTTTATGGTGACAACAACCTTGTGAGGTGAACACTACAAATATCATCCCAGTGTTATAGATGAGGAGGTTAAAGGTCACATAGCACATAAGTGTTAGTGGCAGGATTTGAACCCAGGTTTTTCTGACTTCAAGTCCAGTGCTCTCTCCACCATGGTAGGCTGCCTCTCAGTCCCCGTTTTCAGGGCAGGAGCCAAAGCCTAAGAAGTACCAGCTGAGTGATTTTCCTTTATAATTTGCTTCATTATTTTTGTTCATTTCTGCAATCTGAGCTCTCTGGCCACCCTGGATATAATGTATTGTATTTTCTCTGTAATTCCTGCTTTTGTGTATTTTTCTCCCCTGATTTGTATCATAGATGGGAAATATCATTTGTTATCAACTTTCTCCACTCTGTACAGTGGAGTGAGCCCATGTTAAACAACTGCCTTAACTTGTGCCTCTCTTGTCTTCATTTCTTTCTTAACGTTTAATGCTAGCCATTAATTACATAACTGAATATGTTCAATGCAGTTCTCGCATTCATTTGATGTTTTCAAAATTTTATTTGCAGAAACTGGTGAAAGTAATGACCTTTTGCCCCATTGAGAATTTGGTATGTAAACATCTCATTACTAATAACGTTCAGTTATAGAGCCTAAATTTAATTAATGTTGCAATCTTTTTTCTTTAACAGTGTTATCTCCTTTTTCTTTTTAGAGGAAAAAAGGTTTAAAGGTGCTGCAGCTGTATATAGACAAGCTGAATTCGCAAGGCAAGAACATTTTATTTAGGTATGAATCAAATATAATGAATGGCTATCCTTCATTGGAGGGCAAAATTTTGAATTGATGGCATGTGATGTGACAGATAATGGCATTGAAATTATATTCTTGGAGGGCAGCTAGGTGGCTCAGTGGATAAAGCACCAGCCCTGGACTCAAGAGGACCGGAGTTCAAATCTGCCATCAGACAGGACACTTACTAGCTGTGTGACCCTGGGCATGTCACTTAACCCTCACTGCCCTGCCAAAATAAAAAATAAACATTTTAAATGAATATTATTAGCGATGTCAGATTTGAACTCAGGTCCTCCTGAATCCAGGGCCAGTGCTTTACTGCGCCACCTAGATGCCCCTATAAACAACCTTTTTAATGAACAAATAACTATTTTCCAAAACAAAAACACTTAGTGAGAAGAGTGGCTTTGTTTTCTATCTTTTTGCTCATCTCTTTATCATCTGGCTTAGTGGAGGACAAATGGATTCTCAAATCTACTTCTGCGTTCAGTTGGTTGTGATGTTTTGGTTGAAGCATATAGAGGGAAGGAGAAGGGAAGGGAATGAGCCTTTACAGAGTGCCTACTATGTGCTGGACACTGTTAAATGCTTGGCAAATATGATCTCATTTGATCCTCACACAACCTGCCAGGTCAGTGCTATCATGATCCCCATTTTGCAAGTGAGAAAACCGAAGCAGGCAGGGTGATCTTGCCCAGCATCACACAGCCAACAAGTGCCTTTTGGCAGATTTGAACTTGGGCCTCCCTGACTCCAGGCCCAACACTCTGGACACTCGACCGCTCCCTTGTGCCTCAGTGAAGAAAATGTCAAGGGCACTGGCCACTATTCTACCCTGCCTCCCCAAATGAGATCATGTCTGTAAAAAGTACTTGGTGCCGGGGCAGCTAGGTAGCACAGTGGATAAAGTACCGGCCCTGGATTCAGGAGTACCTGAATTCAAATCTGGCCTCAGACACTTGACTAGCTGTGTGACCCTGGGCAAGTCACTTAACCCCCATAGCCCCGAAAACAAAAAAGTACTTGGTGCCCACAAATCACCACATAAATGTAAGCTATTATTATGATAAAAATAGGGAAACATTACTAAAATGTGTTACTGAAAGTGTTAAATACTTAGCACTTGGTAAGCACAGGTGTTTTATAAATTATTTTTCATCATCTTGAGCAGAACTTTCTGCTGAAGGGAGTCTCTGGAAGATGGTGTAGGATGTATGTTTGAATCTGGCCTTTCCTTCCATCGGGGTGTGGGGTGGAGGTGGAGGGGTCTGTGGGTATTTGTGGCCCTGCAGCGGGAACCCTTTCTTGGCACAGTTAGTTACTGCCACTGTAGGCAGAACACACAAGCAGACTCTGGTTTAATACAGGATTTTTATTGGTAGCCAAATGTCGGCTCCCCATCATCAGGTGCAGAGTAACTCTTTAATTAACTGATTAATTAACCATTTAACTGATTAATGACTTGTTGCTATCATCACCTGGCTCTTCAGCATTACTTGGGATTTATTATTCCTAAAAACAAAGCTCTGGGCATGTGTAAAATGTTGATCATCAGCTAATCAGGAGACTGTCCAGGATCACATAGAATGTATCTTGATTTTGTCTTCAAGGTGTTTATTGAAGACCAGTAATCATGCTGGTGTGGAAGGCTATGTCATTCAGAATATAAAAAACCAGATTGATGCCTCATTAAAGGTAAGAACACAACCAAGCAAAAAATGTCACTGGTATCAGCTTAGTTTATTTTCCAGGTGGTGTGGCCAATTTGCAAAAATCATAGTAATAGGAGTTTGGACCCTGCTTGTTTTTTCTAACTTAATAGATTATTTCCTATTTTGATTACTAGCTTTGCCTATGATTTTTTTTTTAAATACCCCTCACAGGGGCAGCTAGGTGGCACAGTAAATAAAGCACTGGCCCTGGATTCAGGAGGACCTGAGTTCAAATCTAGCCTCAGATACTTGACACTTACTAGCTGTGTGACCCTGGGCAAGTCACTTAACCCTCATTGCTCCCCCCCATCCCCAAAAATACCCCTCACAAATTTGGAGAGTATATCGCTGTTCTTCCTTCTGTGACCTTAGAGAGGGAGGTGCTCCCTCCTTCCCTTTTTCAAATCACCACCCATCCAGACCCTTCTCATCCCAGTGGATCTACCCCAAGGGAGCCAGCTCTACCTTGCTATAACTTAGAGATTTAACCTTTATTTACTGTTCATCTAAACACATGGCACGGGGACTTGAAAAGTGCTGGCCCTGAATATTGTCTGTGTCAGCGTATTTCGTACCCCTTGTGTAGCCTCCTGGAATCTGTGTGCTCTAATTCTGTTGGAGAAGGATGATAGCTAGCATTTACAACATGCTTTCAGGTTTGCAAAGGACTTTGCTTATATGAGCTCATTTGTTCCTTGTACCCTGAAGCAACGAGGAAGCAACCAGCAAGATTTGTTCCTAGAGAGAAGCAACAGTTGTTGTCCAGAAGGGGAGTCATGGATGAAAATGGGTTATTTCTTTAAAGAAAGAAATGATCTGCTCACTCGCATTGTGTAATGCCAGTTCACAAGGGTTAGAGAGAGAAACAAAATCATTGTGTCTCCGCAGTTCTAGTCTTCTTTCCTAATTGTTTATTCTGCTTTTCCTACCGCAGTAGACGAGTTACTGGAAAATTGTGAATAAATTGAATTTTTATGCATTTTAATCACAACAGGAAACTTATTAAAGAAATATTTTTGTCAATCTGACTTTTCATGTTCTCACTCCAAGCAGAGGGGTCCTTGTAAACTACTTGTTTTTAGAGTGTTGTGTTGATGTGTTAGAAAAATACAAAGTTTTACGGTTTTACTTAAATTCTCCGCTGTTGCTTTTTAGAGAGCAGAGGACAGGAAGTGGTTTACAGGGCCCCAGCTGATCTCACTTCTCGACCTGGTGCTCATGCTTCCTGAAGGAGTGGAAACAGACCTGCTCCAAGATTCCGACAGGTGAGTGATCTGGATCAGGAACTCAAGCATGGCGTAGGTTAAGATGGAAAAGTGAATTCCAGGGCTAAGGAATAGAGTCCAATGAAGCTTGCTGTTCTAGGGCTTGGGGCTTGGGGCAGTTCTACAAAGATTATTCTTAGCTTTCTCACTAAAAGATGTGGCTTTGACCAATTAATACTTTAAGAATAATCTGGGGGCAGCTAGGTGGGGCAGTGGATAAAGCACCAGCCCTGGATTCAGGAGGACCTGAGTTTAAATCCGGCCTCAGACGCTTGACACTTATTAGCTGTGTGACCCTAGGCAAGTCACTTAACCCTCATTGACGCCCCCCCCCCCCAAAAGAAAGAATAATCTGAAATAATATTGTTCCTATAAGAAGGAGCTGTACCCTTACACTACTTCTGACAGAAGCCACTTCCTCTGCTTAACCACTAATTGATGCTTGTGATTGTATGATAGGCGCCACATGAAGAACATGTATATCTTTGGCCCTGGCCTTTAGTCACAAACTCTTGGGGGAGAGCGTTCTACCCAGAGCTTTGCGGCCTTGTTTTTCTTCCACAGTGCACTTAGTGTCATAGAGATTGCTGACCAGCGCTCTGACAGGAGCATGAAATGTTACATTAATGAGAATGTCTTATTGGCAGCATACCAGTTCTTAAGATCTGTTAGGCTCTTCCAATTTATTATAGAACCTTTGTTACTCTATCTCATTTTTTCATATCTTTCCAATTGAATTGATCCTAAGGATTAAAAACTTGGAGAGGGAGAGGTGCGCATAGGAACCAAAAATGAAAAAAAAAAAAAAAGATCCATTTCATGGATCTTCAGAAATCACTCAGTACATCCTTCTGCCATCAGGCATTTTTGCCACTCTCAGTCATATGAGACAGAAGGGAAACTAACTTTGTTCTAAAGAATAGATTCAATTTTCTTTGTACCTTGGAAGTGGAATCCATTCTACAAAGTAAATTAGTAAAGTCGCCCCTGTGAGACAGAGGACATAGTCAAACAGTCTTTCCTAAGGACTCACTGCTATGTGCCAGGGGCTGTGCTAAATGCTGAGACTACAAAGAAAGGCAAAAACAGTGCCTGCCCTCCGGGTGCTCCCCATCTAATGGGGGAGAGAACTGGGTACTTACTACGTCCATACAGATAGCTGTGTACATACAGGTTAGATGGAATGCAAATATAAGGCAGTCTCAGAGAGAAGGCCCCAGCAGTGTGGTGGGGCTTGAGCTGAGCCCCAGACGAGGCTGGAAGATGAGGAGAGACAACATTCTGCACATGAGGGATGGCCAGTGAGAAGGCCTGGAGTGTGCTCTGGGCAGGAAACGGCAGGGAGGTCGGTATCATTGGATCAGAGGGTGCGTGGAGGAGAGTCAGGAGCAAGAAGACTGGGAGGGCAGCTAGGTGGCACAGTGGATAGACCACTAGCCCTAGATTCAGGAGGACCTGAGTTCAAATCCTGCCTCTGACACTTGACACTTACTAGCTGAGCTGTGTGACCCTAGGCAAGTCACTTAACCCCAGTTACCTCACCAAAAAAAAAAAGAAGACGACTGGGAAGGGAGGAAGGGCTTTGGAAGTCAATCAGAGAATGTTGTATGTGATCCTGGAGGTGATAGGGAGCCACTGGGGTTTATGGAGCAGGGGATGACCTGGTCAGACCCATGCTGTAGGAAGAGCACTTTGAGAGCTAAGTGGATGAGGGACTGAAGTGGGCAGAGAGCAGCCAGAAGGGTATTGCAGTGGTCCAAGCAGGAGGTGATGAGGGCCCATGCCAGGTTTCTGCCTGTGTGAGTGGAGAGACAGACAGGCAGACAGACTTATAGGAGAGATGTGAAACCACAAGGCTTGAAAATATTTTAAATATGTAGGATGAGCATGAGTGAGGAGTTGTAGATGACCCCTAAGCCGTAAACCTTGGTGACTGAGACGGTGTTGGTGTCCTCAACGGCAATTAGGAAACTTAGGAAGGGGGAGGAAGTGACAGGAAAGAGAATAAGTTGTACACACCCACTGTGTCAGAGGCTCCTACACAGTGGCCAAAGGGCAGTTGGTAACAAGGAACTGTATGTAGCTCCAAAGAGAGAATAGGCCCAGATAAATGGTCTGGGAATCAAATGCAGAGGTGTGATCATTGAATCCACAGAAGATGATGGGGTCATCAAGTGAGATAGAGCAGAGAACGGGGTCAGGACAGACCCTTGGCAGACTCCCTCCCATGGTCAGTGGCATGACCTGGACGAAAAGCCAGCAAAGGAACTGAGAAGGAGCTGTCGGACTGGAAGGAGAGCCGGAAGAGAGCAGTGTCCCAAAAAATCAAAAGAAGAGGGTGATCTCGAGTGTCAGAGGCTATGAGGGGTCGAGAAGGACGAGGACTGAGAAAAGGCCATTAGATTGATCAGGAAGTCATTGGTCCTCTTGGAGATTCGAGCAGGACATAGGGAGAGATGGAAGCTTAGAAAGTGGGCATGCTAGAGGAGGCCATCTGCTGAAGAAGATGGGAGGTCACAGGAGCACAGGCGCACATTGAGGAGACTGCCTTGGCCAAGAGAAGGACCCCTTCTTCCCGTGAGATGGGTGGAGGATGAGATAGTGGGAGAAGATGAGATGAGGAGGAAGAGAAGAGGGACTCTCAATGCATGGCCTCCTTTGGGGGGTTAGGGGGGAAGGAGGGGAGACTCAGCAGAGAGCTCGGGGAGAGGGAAGGCTCCAGAGGGGTTGGGCCTGTGATTTCCCTAATAGAAAGAAGGGAGGGACTCTTGTTGGTGTTGATCAGCATCTTCTCTGAAGCTTGGGGATTGAGCAGGTTGCCTGGAGGGTCACACAAGGCAGAACCTGAACCCGAGCCTTCCTAGTTCCAAGGCCGTTCTCTGCCCATTCTGCCGGACCATGGCTGCTGCTTCAGACACGTCAAAGAACAGCTTAAAACATACTTTGACACTGGGAACAACAGATCATTCTCCTCCAGTCCATTTCCTGGTGCTCACAGAAATTAGAAGTTAATTAGTCGGGCACCTAGGTGGCACAGTGGATAAAGCACCGGCCCTGGATTCAGGAGTACCTGAGTTAAAATCCGACCTCAGACACTTGACACTTACTAGCTGTGTGACCCTGGGCAAGTCACTTAAGCCCCATTGCCCCACAAAAAACTCCCAAAAAACAAAACCAAAAGAAGAGAAGTGAATTAGTTGGCTACATTTATCTTAGGATTCATCAGACGTAAAGAAAATATTTATGTTTGTGCATATCTTTATATATGAACAACCACAACACACAGAGGCTGTCCCAAAGTACAGGGTCCTCCCCTTCTTTTAGCCATGGCTACTAATTTAAGGTATCTCCTATTACAGTTTATCAAAAGATTAGGTTCCCCTTTGTTTGGTTTTATTTTAGTCAGGCAGTTGGGGTTAAGTGACTTGCCCAAGGTCACACAGCTAGTAAGTGTCAAGTGTCTGAGGCTGGATTTGAACTCAGGTCCTCCTGATTCCAGGGCCGCTGCTCTATCCACTGTGCCACCTAGCTGCCCCTTAGGTTCCCCTTTGAAACAAGGAAAGTATCTGTGAAAAGATTTTTTAAATTTGGGAAGCAAGAGATGTTGTTCTTTTTTTTTTTTTTTTTTTTTTTTTAGTGAGGCAATTGGGGTTAAGTGACTTGCCCAGGGTCACACAGCTAGTAAGTATTAAGTGTCTGAGACCGGATTTGAACTCAGGTACTCCTGACTCCAGGGCCGGTGTTCTATCCACTGCGCCACCTAGCTGCCCCGAGATGTTGTTCTAATGTCTGAAAAGATTCCTCTTGAGAACAAAGTAATGCAACTTTGATGAAGTTATATCAAGAAAATAAAAAATAGGCTATTCCTAGCCTAAATGTCTGTTGAATAGTTTAATTACTAATTATTATGGAATTGTTAAATGTAAAATATAAAAATTTCATCTAGTTTGTTAATTGAAATTGCTGTTGATTGTATATTTTAATTTTCCAGGATCATGGCTTCATTAAATTTGCTGAGGTATCTGGTTATCAAGGATAATGAAAGTGACAATCACGTAAGTGAACTATATTCACTCTGGCAGAGGGGAGAGATGTAAAATTTTTAGGCAATTACTCAAGCTAATGCAATTTAATAAATATTTATTGACTAAGCTCGACTTTTGCATAAGGAATTGAGCTAAATGCTGGGGACTGGGAGACAAAAGGCTCCATGGTCACTGCCCTCCAGAAATTGATAATCTCTTGGTGGTCCATGTAGGTAGTGTGTCCCTGTGCACGTGGTAAGGGCAGTGGGGTAAGAGTAAGGATGAGATTCAGACCAGGGGCTCTCCAAACATTTGAGGGGGTAGAGAATACTTTTGCCTGAGGGCTTCATGGAGGTGGCGAGCCTGACCAGTGCCTCAGAGAGCACTTGAGCAGTTGGTGGGCTGCCACCAGGTGGCCCTTACTGATGACATTGCCTCTCCCTCTTGCCAGTTTCTTTCTTCTCCCCAGTGTATTTTCCACTGACACCACGGGGACTCCTCAGCCTTGTTGTGGACATAAGGCTGATGCATGGTTGCTGACCATTGATTTCACCTTTTGCCATTGTGTATGCCAGGAAATAACTAGGTCTTTTTAACAATTATCTGAACCTATAAATACATTTTTCCTGCCTGAAATGAAAACCTTGTGAAGTTTTTAAGTGACTGTCATAAATGCCAACTTCAGATTTTCTTCCTCGGTACAAAAGCTGATTACGTTAATAGCACCTTCTGGGTAGCGTAGGAAGCCAAAGGGAGATTTTTGTGGGCTTTTTTTAAGGTGTGCATTGTTAAAGGACTCAATAAATAGAAAATGATTTGAGGGAGGTTTGTCATAAAGTAAAATTCTGTTTGCTTTTTATCTCCTCCACCCTTGCCACCCACTGTAGTCTAATAGTTACACAGCTCCACGTATGTGTCACCTCTGTTGGCTGTGACTCTGATTCACAGGATGGCGTTAAGAATCTTTTTTAGAAACAATAAAAGAAACGCTTGGTAGATCCGGACATAAAGGTGACAGAGAGAATTTTTCTAAGTGGGGATTAGGGATGTCTGGGTTTTAGCAGGAGGAAGAAGACCTGGAGCTTTTCCTTCTCTGCTGGCCCTGGTAGATTCGAGGGAGGTGCAGGGGGTGGGGGGGGGATGCCCAGCCATATATCTGTCTTTCCTTGTTGACTCATGCTTCTCCTTCATCTGATGATCCAGAACTTCGGAAATTAGAAATTAAACCCTGGCTTCGAAAATTAGCTAAAGGTCTGATTTCAGAGATTAGTCTCACATTATACCTCATAGTTTTTATCATTAGAGTTTACACAGTATTTTCCTCCCAAAGAACCCAGGAATAATGGTATTAAATTGTGAGTCCTGCCTCAGACCCTTTCTAGCAGAAAAGGGCCTTGGGTAACCCTTAACCTGTCTGGGCATCAGTTTCCTCTTCTGTAAAATGGAGATAATAGTTGTTGTGAAGATCCAGTGAGATAGTATACAGTACTTTGCCAACCTTAAAGTGCTGTCTAAATGGTAGCTGCCATCACCACCACCACCACCACCACCACCTTTATTATATAACTGAAAAACTAGCAGTTGCCTTCCTGAAGAGAATCTAATGTTCCGAATGAACAAGTCTTAAATCAGAGAACAAACCCAATGAATAGAGGAAATCCTTCGGTCAAAACTCAGTCTATATTCAACAGCAGGAAATGCATCCTAAAGACAAGCTAGATTAATGAAGAGGTTTTTGTTGGGACGTCACGGCTTTTTCAGTATTGAATATTATCTTTTTCTTTTTTTTTTTTTGCGGGACAATGGGGGTTAAGTGACTTGCCCAGGGTCACACAGCTAGTAAGTGTCAAGTGTCTGAGGCTGGATTTGAACTCAGGTCCTCCTGAATCCAGGGCCAGTGCTTTATCCACTGCGCCACCTAGCTGCCCCCAGTATTGAATGTTATATTTGGGGAGAGATGGTAATGGTGAGGAAAACCTTTGTCAGGCCTCAAGCTTTGTTCAGCACAAATGGGTTTACTAGGAAGCAAACCAGGGATTCAGTGGATGGAAATTTAAATTATAATTAAACTTATCAAAGACTGCTGTCAAAAAAAAAAAAGTAGGGGGCAGCTAGGTGGCGCAGTGGATAGAGCACCAGCCCTGGAGTCAGG
This sequence comes from Dromiciops gliroides, assembly GCF_019393635.1. Classification (NCBI taxonomy): domain Eukaryota; kingdom Metazoa; phylum Chordata; class Mammalia; order Microbiotheria; family Microbiotheriidae; genus Dromiciops; species Dromiciops gliroides. Next base: position 35,314,941 of record NC_057864.1, read on the forward strand.
AGTACCTGAGTTCAAATCCGGCCTCAAACACTTAACACTTACTAGCTGTGTGACCCTGGGCAAGTCACTTAACCCCAATTGCCTCACTAAAAAAAAAAAAAAAAAGAATGTTTAGAAAACCCAAACTGAAGTCCGTCCTGGTCTGCTAGCCTGCCTTCTCTCTTAGCACGTGGTAAAGGCTGGAGGCCAAATTTGCCACCTCCTGTTAAGAACCAGAGATCTTGGGCATATCGGATTTGGATTTTACCTCCCAGGACTTCGGAGCATCTCTGCCACTGGAGCTGTCCTGTCATCGTCCTGTGGTGTCTCGGCTGTCCTGGCTCTCCTCCTTTTTAGCTTAACTTTGATCAGACTTGCTGAGCATCCAGCATTCTTACTATAGTACCCGTTAGAGGCACTCCATCACTGGCCAGCAGTCTGCTGTCCTGCTCTTTTACTCTGTGGCCCAGAATCCAGCAGTACCTTCAGAGCCAACTCTTGGTTTCCTAGATCGGTGTTTCTCTTTTTCTATCCTGTGAGTAACAGTGAGAAAAACAACTTGTGGCCTCTGTGGTTTTCAGTTTCTCTGCCCAAGAGTCGGTCATCTTTGGCGGTAATTTACAGGTTCCGTCCGGCACTTTGTGCCCTTATAAAACACTTTAGACCATTCATCTCTTTTTCAGGAAGTGCCTTAAATTTGGGCGGAGGTGTGGGGGACTGAGGTGGGGGGGGGGGGTCAAGCTTTTGGTGTGTAAGTGGCCTTTTATTTCTCTTTCTCCTCTGTGCAAGACTCTTCAGAAGCCACCCTCTGAACAGACAATTGGCAGGTCTCTTCTCCACTGAAGCCCCTCTTCTGTTTGCTGCAGGAGCCCTTGGCTACCCCCTCATTTTCAAGGTCCCTTCATATTCTCCTCTAGGAGGGAGATCAGCCTACCCAGATCATCCTTTGGCTATGGCAGAAAGATAAACACTGGACAGAGCACAAGGCAACACAAAATTTCCCGTTTTCTGTACTGGTTGAGATTGTCAGTTTTCTTTTTTTTTGGAATGACTTTTGGGCACTTACATATATTATACCTTATATATGTTAAAACTTTTTTTTTTTTTACAGCCAATTATTACCTTCTGATAATTTGACAACCCAACCCAACTTTCTTTAAGGGGTTCTTAACTTTGGATCCTTTTGTCAGCCTGATGAAGCCTACAAACCCTTCTCAGAATGATGCTTTCCAATGCATAAAACATATAGATAGTATTGCAAGGGAAACCAATTCTATTGAGAAAGAAGTTATCAAAATATTTTTTAAAAAACAGGTTTGTGACGACTAAGACCCCTTGTTTTCTTTAGTCTTTTTTTTTTTAAGCAACAAACATTTTCTCCCTCCCTCCCTTTCCTCCCCCCTCCACAAGATCGCAATCAGGTTATATATGTACAATCCACAAGTGTTTTTTATCAGTTCTTTCTATAGGGGTGCATAGTAAGCCTCCTCATTAGTTCCTTGGGATTGTCTTGGATCATTTCACTGCTGAGAGTAAAGTCATTCACAATTGCTCATTGAACAATACTGCAGTCACTACGGCACAATGTCCTCTCAGCTCTGCTCACTTCACTATACATCAATGTTCATTAGTCTTTCAAGGTTTTTCAGGGATCATCCTCTTTGTCATTTCCTGTATAACACAGCTTTTTCCATCATTCCTCAATTGATGGACATTCCTTTGATTCTCAATTCTTAGCCTCTACCAAGAGTTGCTATAAATATTTTTTGTACAATTTTCCCCTTTTCTCTTTTTCATGATTACTATTGTAAACTGTTTCCCTTCCATCCTATTCCCTTTCCCATGATATTTATTCTATTATCCATCTTCTTTCATCCTATCACTCTTCAAAAGGGATTTGTTTCTGTCTGTCCCCTCCCCAACTCTGCCCTTCCTTCTTTTGCCCCCCTCTCTTTATCCCTTTCCCCTCCTATTTTCCTGCAGGGTTAGAGAGATTACTCCACCCAATTGAGTGTGTACATTATTCCCTCCTTGAGCCAATTCTAATGAGATTGAGGTCTTTGAGCCAATTTTGATGGGTGTTAGACTCATTTACTGCCCAGATTAAATAGATTATTCCACCCAGTTGGGTGTGTCTGTTAGTCCCTCCTTGAGGCAGGTCTGATGAGTTTAAGGTCTTTGAGCCTTTTCTGCCTTTTCATTTACTGCCCTGCTCCTCTCCCATCTCTTCCCCAACTCCATAACTCCTGTTACTTTCATGTAGGATTTAACTTCTGCCCTTCCCCCTCCCCCAGTGAATTCCCTTCACCCCTCAATTTAACCCTAAAGATGTTATCATCTAGCTAAGTGACACAGTGGACAAATCATCACCCCTGGACCCAGGGGGATCCCAGCCAAAACCCAGCCTCAGACAGAAGACAGTCCCCACTGTATGACCCCAGGTATGTCCCCCAGCTCCAATTTTTTTATGGTTCTCTAGGGTCTTGTATTTGAAAGTCAAATTTGCCATTCATTTCAGGTCTTTTCATCACAAATATCTGAAAGTCTTCTTTTTCATTAAAGTCCCATTTTTTCTGCTGAAAGACGATGCTGAGTTTTGCTGGGTAGGTGATTCTTGGCTGTAATCCCATTTCCTTTGCCCTCTGGAATATCATATTCCATGCCCTCTGGTCCTTTAATGTAGAAGCTGTTAGATCTTGTGCTATCCTGACTGGGGCTCCACAGTACTTGAATTCTTTCTTTTTGGCAGCTTGCAATATTTTCTCCTTGACCTGAGAGCTCTGGAATTTGGCTATAATATTCTTGGAAGTTTTCCTTTTGGGATTTCTTTCTGGAGGTGATCGGTGGATTCTTTCAATTTCTATTTTAGCTTCTTCTTCTAGAATTTCAGGGCAATTTTCCCTGAGAATATCTTGGAAGATGATGTCTAAGCTCTTTCCTTGATCATGGTTTTCAGGTAGACCAGTAATTTTCAAATGATCTCTCCTGGACCTATTTTCCAGTCAGCAGTTTTTCCCAGAAGATATTTCACATTGCCCTCTATTTTTTTATTCATTTGGATTTGCTTTACTGTGTCTTGGTTTCTCATAAAGTCACTAGCTTCCATTTGTTCAATCCTAATTCTTAGGCAATTATTTTCATCAGAGAGCTTTTGTACCTCCTTTTCCATTTGGCCAATTTGACTTCAAGCTGTTGACTTTTTTCTCATGTCTTTCCTGCATCACCCTCATTTCTCTTTCCATTTTTTCCTCTACCTCTCTAACTTTATCTTCAAAGTCCTTTTTGAGCACCTCTATGGCCTGAGACCAATTCGTATTTTTCTTGGAAGCTTTAGATATAGGGGCCCTGATGTTGACATCTTCCTCTGAGGGTGCCCCTTGGTCTTCCTTGTTACTGAAGAAACTTTCTATGGTCCTCACCTTTCTCTGTCGACTTATCTTGCCTTTCAGCTCCTTAAAGTGGGGCACTGTTTCCAGGCTGCAGTAACCCAAGCTTAAGAAGGCCCAGGTGGTATGAATTAAGGAGGATCAGGTTCTTCACTTGCTCAGCCTGTTCCCTGGTCCTTAGATGACCCCAGACCAACTTGCTAATCAACCAGCTTTGTGTGTTGTGGTTGTCAGCTCCGAGGAGCCTGTGCCCCTCCCCAACCTGGGCCACTGCTACTCAAGCCTACCACCTGGTTCTCAGCAGGGGTGTAAAATCCAAGTTCTGCCTCAGCACCAGCATAGACCCCTGTAGTCTCCCCCCTTCCCAGGGCTCAGCCCTCTCACCAGACTGTGAGTTTAGTTCCAGACAACACCGGTGCTTCAGCTGATTCAGAGGCTCTGGGGGGTCTCCTTCTCTGGTGAGGACTTCCTGAGACTGGATCTGTGTCAGGGTGACTGTGGGGTTGGGCTCCACTCCTGTATCAGCACAGCAGCTCCCTCCTTCTGACCTTCCAAGCCATTCTTGGTTAGAAGATGATTTCAGCACATTCTTCTGTGAGTTTTGCCTTTTAGTCTTAACAACTCTAAAGTTACACCTGTCCTATAGTTCCTCCTCTTTGCTTCCCCACTGAGCTCCACTCCCTAATCCATTGTCCTTCTGCTTTTGACCTCCAGCTGTTCCATTTGCCTTTTCTTACTTTGATTTTGTCTTGCCAGCTACCTTCTCCTTGTCCTTTTTGAATTTTCCTTGTTAGTCTATCCTCCTTCATCTTTAATATGCCAATATCTTCCTTATTCTTCCCCTTTCTCTCAAAGAAGCTAAGGAGTTGACTTTGCAACAGTCTTTGGACCCAGGGAGTAGTTTTCAAGTATTCCTCATCTTCCCAAATTTATCCTTTCTCAGTTAAATCTCTGGTCATCTTTACTGGCCCAAACCTCTCTTACATTCCTATGTAATGTCCTTTTTGAACCCTGGTCAGAAGGTCATAGATGTAGAGCTGGGGGAGACTTCAGAACCCATTTAACCCAAGCCCTTCCTCCCATTTTACAGATGAAGTTGTGACTTTCCCAAGGTCACATAAGGAGCAAGCATGGGGGGTGGGGTCTGAACCTAGGACCTAACTCCAGAGCCAGAGTTCTTTCCAATGTCTCCTGTTGCCTCTTCTCCACCTCCTTTTCCTATCTGGTCACACGGGTCATCCTGGGGGTAACTGACAGCTCCAGGATTTGAATCCAAGCACTCTTCCAGCCCAGCACTTCTTCAACTGTACCTGCTGATGAATGGGCCTATCTCAGCCAGACAAGTTGTAGAAATTTGTCAGATTGTACAGGAGAGAAGTGTCAGTTCATCAGCTGTTGGTCAACAGATGGATGCTGTGATTCAGAACCTGTGTGCCACCCCAAGGACAGCGCGGGTGTGTGTAATTTAAATTTCTAAATGTAGGTTCTAATCTGTCCCCCCCCAGTTTTGGGGGGAAACTGACTAAAATCACTGATAAACAAGTTTAGGTTTTTAAGGGTTTATTAAAAGATAGTAAAGAAAGAGAAAGATTGGGAACAGAATTCCTACAACCTGGCAGTCCTGTCTTTCCTGAACTCCTCTGTGAAGTCCTCTGAAGTCCCAAGCCACCACGCTCAGGTCAGGAACCCAAAAGAGACTGCGCTCCCTGCACAGGCTCTCCTTCCTCCTTCCTGTCTCCTCCCAGAAATGGGGGGTTCTTCAAGCTGGTTGGTTGACTAGACCGGAAGTTCAAAGTTTGTTAGCTTCTGAGAACCATGCTTTCTTAAGTACTCTCAAGTACCAGCCAGCTGTGCTTAGAATCTAGTCAACTATAAATCAGCCGGTAATCCAGTCAAGTCAGCCAGTAATCCACTCAGGTGGGCTCCTGAGTATCTGCCAAATCTCATCTATCACATTCCATTATCTTGACAGGTGGGATAGAGCAGGCGGGGTTTCTGCTCATGGGCTCAACTAACCCGGGTCCCTTCCTCCTTCTGTAGTCAGGAGCTCATGTAGAAAATGTTTTAGCTCATAGTAAAAACAATCAACAACATTAGTAATGATGATGACAACGATAGCTTACATTTACATAGCATTTTTAGGTTTGGAAAGTGTTTTACATACATTATTTCAACCTCTCAACAACCCCACAAGGCAGATGTTAGTATTCTGTGAGTGTGTGTGGGTGCGCGCATATGTAAAAGGGCAGAATAAGCAGCACCTGGCTTAGAGAGGCAGAGGCTGAGAGACAGCAGCCTCTGGACGCAGGTGGGCAATGCCCCCCATCTCCTCTGGTCTCTTTCTTACCACAACCTGCCTTCTTCCTTATCTCCTTTCCTCTTACTCTGGACGGTCCTCCAGCTGCATGGAAACTCTGTGTTCCCCCTCGTAAGACACGCAGCAGTAAATGAGAAACTCACTTGTGTGCGCCACCTCCAGAAAAGTTGGGAAGTAGAAAACTGATGGGCTTGGAGATGGGTTTAAAATCAAATGCATTGGGGGCAGCTAGGTGGCGCAGTGGATAGAGCACTGGCCTTGGATTCAGGAGGACCTGAGTTCAAATCCAGCCTCAGACACTTGATACATGCTAGCTGTGTGACCCTGGGCAAGTCACTTAACCCTCACTGCCCTATCCAAAAAACCAAAAACAAATCAAATGCATTTGTGTAAAATGATTCGAATCCATAGTTCCTCTCAGTTTGCATTAGCAAAATTTTTAAAATGTCAGTCATTACCTTTTCTAGTCGTGTGAACTGAGAGAAAGTTTAAAGTTTTTTTATCTTTTTGTCTTGGTGTCTGATGCAAAGACAGAAGGAAACCATATTTATTTCCATAGCTACTTTCCTCCTACAGACTTCCAAAAATATTACTGTTGTGCATCATATGAAGGATTTGTAGAATTATGTTGAACAGAAGCTTAACTTCTCTTTAACACTTTTTCCTTATTCTAAGTTTAGACATGTGGTTACCTAAATTTTTAATTTTAAAATAAAGACTGTTGAGATATACTGCTCATGAGCTATAACTAAAACCTCTTCCAGTGCATCACTGGCCGGATGCTCTTCGGGGGAGGGAGAAGGAAGAAGTTATTTAATTGTCATTATGAATTCATGGAATTCAAGAAAATTTAGAATATAGTCCCCAGTCAGTAACCATAACTCTTTGATTTATGTGCTGAAATAAATGTTTGCATTTATGGCCAAAAAAAAAAAATAGCTTTTATACATGCTATGTTAAACAGGAGGACTGTATGGTAGGACTTTGCTTTTATTTCCTTTTGAAGGAGTGAAATTAAGAATTTACGGAAGGCTTCTGCAGTTTTCATATCTTTTCAGCCAGTGGAGGGGTTTATGGAAAGTTTTTTGATCTAACATGATCAATATACAAATATTAACATTTCATTTTTAATAAGTTATAATCTTCAGCTTTCTTTTCTACCCATTGATGGGCATTAGGACTTAAGAGCAAATAATTATAAATTCAGTGGAAATAACTAAATCATAGAACAGCATAATTACCCAAATGGCTCAGGGAAAACTATGCCCATGTCAAGATTATTTAAATGGATTCATTTCATGAGGGGAAGCAGACAAAAGTGCTTTCCAGGAATTTCCTTTCAGTGGGGGTGGGGGGAAAAGATGAAGGTGTGTTTAGAAAAGTGAATGCAGGGGACAGCTAGATGGTGCAGTAGATAAAGCACCGGCTTTGGATTCAGGAGGACCCGAGTTCAAATCCAGCCTCAGACACTTGGCACTAGCTGTGTGACCCTCATTGCCCCCTAAAAAAAAAAAAAAGAGAAAAAAAAGAAGAAAAGTGAATGCAAGGGATTTGTTCCAAAGTTGGAATCCTATTAATTAAATACAAACTCTGCAAATTGAATACAAATTATATATGCAGACTCACAGATCAGTCAATGTTAGGAGGGTCATCTAGGCCACACTTGATGTGAACATAAAGCTGGTCCTGCAGAGAGGCTTCGTCAGTCTGAAAACTTCTCTCGGCTCCTAACCTGGGCAGCCTGGGGTTTGGGGATGACTCTCATTGTTGGGAAATTTTCTTTTGCACACGCCTGAAATTGGAGCCTCTCCCACTCAGGACTCTTCAGTGTGTTCTCTGGGCCCAAGCAGACCAAGTCAGATCCTTCTTCCTTAGGACAGTCCTTCAGATACCTCAAAAGAGGCATTGTCTCTTTCATTCCTCCAGGGTTCTTCTCCCTCATCCAAATGAACAAAAATGTAGCTATTACAAATCCCCACAGTTACTGCAAAGATTCTATGAAGGAAGAAGCTACTCGAAAGCAGAAAAAAGAACTGGCATGCATAGAGATAGAGATAGATATAGATGGACACTATGTGTGTATATGTACATACATATGCATGTGTGTGCATGTGTGCACACAGATTTTTGTCCAATGATAGCCATCTTGAAGATGGGGGGAGGGGAAAAGTCACGAGATAACTGGGAAGAATATTTGAAAGGAAGAGCAAGTTAAACATAGAGGATTGGCCGTCTGAGGCCGGTGCTCTTTCTATCCTAAGAACTTAGACCTAAGCTGGTCTTAGTTCTTAAGTTCAGAATAAAATGATTATGTTTATTTTTTTAAAGATGTATCAAGCTTCTTCTATGTGCAAGGCACTCAGGAAGCCATGAGAACACTGACACAGCCCCTGTCCTGAGAAGCTTAGGTTCTGCTGGAGGATGGCATTTTATGGTGCTCTCAAGGCCCTCCTCCATCCTGGTGCCCTTTGTCAGAGGGTGGAGGCTTCCATTTTGTTTTTGAAGGCTAGGAAATTGAGAAAGGATCTGACTTGGTCTGCTTGGACCCAGAGGGGCAGAACGAGGGAGTCAGGTTGAAGAGAGACCCATTTCAGTTGCATGTAAGGAGAAACCTAGCAATAAGCTACCCCAAAGCGAGATGGGCTGCCTAGGGAGGGAGGTCCTTGAGGTTGACCAGCTTCCAGGCAGATTGTAGGAGGTGCATCTCTTGTTCATACAGGTCAGACCTTCTAGGACTGTTCTAAAGCTGAATGTTCTGGGAACCAGTGGTTAATATTCCTCCACACTAACAGCAGAGGCCCTTACACACAGTTGGCATTTGGTAAATAACTGCCGAACGTGGTTTGTTGAGGGAAAAAGAAGAGGCATTCAAAGGGTCCGCAGAGCCTGGACTCAGAAGTTCAGTGGGAGCCAGTGGTACAGTTTGGTGGCCAAACCATCTAAAGCAATCCCAGGAGGCATCAGAAGGCACAGTTTTCAGGAATAAGAAAACAGTTGTCCTGCTGTGCTGGGGGCCTTGTCAGACCATGGCTTAAACATTTTGTTCAGTTCTGGGTACAGAATCCGAGTATGAAAAGGATATGGGAAGTACACAATACAGTGGAAAGAGCACTGACCCAGGAGCCAAGGACCTGGGTTCAAATGCCTCCTCTGATATGTACTACCTATGTGACCTAGTAGAAACTGACGGATCAGAAGCCACTGGTCCTCTTGGGCCTTCATCTCCTCCTGTGTGAAATGAGAAGGGTTGGAATCTGTGGCATCTAAGGTCCCTTTCGGCTCTAGATCTGATGCCAAGATAACGATACACTTGAGTGTACCCTTAGAAGGCAACTAGAATTGTGTGAAGGGCCTTGAATCCATGCCAGGTGAGGATAGGGGGAAGGGACCAGGCACGTTTTATGTGGAAAAAGGAGGACTTGGGGGACAGGGATATCTGCCTTCAAGTATCTGAAAAGCTTTCCTGTAAAAAAGGAGTAAGTCACATCACTTTGGCCAGGAACGATGGGTGAGCGTGGCAAAGAGAAGCCGATTCAGACTTCCCGTACCATAAGCAGAGTCAGAGGAATGTGGGTGATGAAGCAGAGCCCAGAAAACCATACACGGCGACTCCCACAATCCACACGATGGTTTGCTGCTTTGCCAGATCCTGGGTGCGCCACTTGGCCGTCTCATCACCTCCCCTGGATTTAATTATCACCTCTGTGCTGATTCTCAGGTCTGCCTGTCCTGCCCCAGTCTCTGGGACCTCGTCTCACTTCTCCTGCTGCCTTTCCATCATCTCAAACTGGATGACCGTGTTCAACATAGAATTTACCATCTTTCCCCTAGACAGTCTCCCTCCTACCTTCCCTGTTCCCATAGAGAGCAACACCATCCTCCTGGTTCCTCAGGCTCCAGCGCAGGAGGCCATCTTGGACTCCTCCCCCACCCCATCCATTCTGTTGATTTCACCTTTATAATGTCTCTCCAATTTGCCCCTGACGCTGCCCCCAGTTTGGTGCAGGTCCTTGTCATCTCATGCCTGGACTCTTGCAGTAGCTGCTGGAGTCTCTCCCCACTCCAGCCTCTCCTCTATCCAGCCACTCTATCTCCCACCATGCCAAACTCCACCCACTCACACCCACTCAATAAACTCTGGTGACATCCTGTGGCCTTTCGGACCAAACTCAAAATGCTGTTTGGCGTTCAAAACCCTTCATGACCTAGGCTCTCCTTCCTCTCTGGTCTTGTTACACCTTATTCCCCTCTGATCCAGTGACACTGACCTCCTGCTGTTTCATGAACAAGCCCCTCCATGTCTTGGCCCTGGGCATTTTCTCTGACTGTCCCCCCTGCCTGGAATATTCTCCCTCCTCTGCTCCAACTGCGGGTCATGACCCTACACGGGGTTGAATAACTGAAGGGGGGGGGCGTGAAAAATTTGGCAGGAAATGTTTGATGTGTGTATCTGTTTTATATACTGGTAGATACACCCGGGGACGTGTAAAAAATTTCTCTTGCCAAAAGGGTGGAAGAAGTTTAAGAAGCCCTATTCTACAAGAAGTCTTCCCTAACCCCCTCTTAAGTTCTGTGCTTTCCCTCTTTTAATTATTTCCTATTTATCCTTTGTATAGCTTGCTTTGAAATGTTTGCTTGTTACCTTCCCCATTAGATTGTAAGCTTTTTGAGGGCAGGGACTGTCTTTTGACACTTTTTGTATCCCCTGTGCTTAGCATAGTGCCTGGCACATAGTAGGCACTTAGGGAATGTTTTGTTTTGTTTTGAATTGAAGTAGAAACAGAAAGAAGGGCAAAGTGATACAGAATGCTCTTTCAGTGATAATGAGGAAGCTGAACCTCAGAAGAACTAGGCAGATGCGCCCTACATACTGTATAGTGATCAGGCACGGCTGTTCTATGGGTTCTGTTGAACTGTTTGATTTTCTTTTTTAATCTTTGTTAGAAAGAAAGGCTCCCTGGATGGGAAGAAGATGTAGTCACAAGTGGATGTGATGGAAAAACAAAGCATAAATTAAAAATGATGGTTTGGGGTTAAGACAGCTTTGACTCATATTCTTGAATTTATTTATTGCAATAATGTACATGATTAACTAATTTCATTAATTCTTCTGAATAGACTGGATTATGGACAGAACTTAAGAAGATTGAGACAAATTTCTTAAAACCACTACACACAGGACTTAATATGTCAAGGGCACATTACGAAGCAGAAATTAAGAGTAAAAAAGAAACCACACAAGGTTGGTTGCTTATGTTTTTATTACCTATTTAGGACCTCAAATTTGAACAAACTTTTATATTCAAAGATAAAGAACTGAAATGCAGGATATATTTAATTCAGGCTGACAGGGAACCAAATGTTTCATTCTTTCCAGTTTTTGTGTTTATTTTTTGTTTTTACTCTTACTAAAATGTTTCTTGTTTTTAACTCAGTGGCTGTAAACAAGGTGGCTCACATTTACGCTTCCCCTCAGATCCATTATTGTTCAAGTTTAACAAAGACCTAGCACAATTCAAGACATGTGCTTATTTCTGGAGGACAAAGATTCTTTATATATGAGCTAGTAGCAACACATTTCCTTTTGACTTTGACATTGCCTATTTCCATATAAAATTTGAAATTAAACCTTAAGAAATAAACAGCTTGGGGGCAGCTAGGCAATGCAGTGGATAAAGCACTGGCCCTGGATTCAGGAGGACCTGAGATCAAATCCAGCCTCACACACTTGACACTTACTAGCTGTGTGACCCTGGGCAAGTCACTTAACCCTCATTGCTCCACCAAAAAATAAAAAATAAACTGCTAACTGGCTTCTGATAGTTTAAGTTAACACTTTTAACAATATTATTCCTTCAGCCTTCTCTCTATAATATCTGTACAATGGCATTTATGTTCACAATACCAGCTCTTTCTATACTTTTAAGGTAGAATCAGTTATTCTTTTTACTGACAAATTATAGTTTGAAAATCTAATAAGCCCCCAAATTTAACTATTCTTTTCCATATTTTCCAAAAACTCAGAGCAGTCATACATCAGCAAGTTATCACTTGCCGAAATAAATACAATATCAGCTGTGTGGACTCTTAAATTTCGAATGTAATAAAAAATTTTGCTTAACTTCATTTGAGCAAATGGTTTCTTTCAAGCATTACGTCAATAGGCCCTGGTCATTTGCCCATAATTCAGATACTGAAAAGAAAACATTTGCTAGTGAATAACAGAAGTGGCATGTGAAGTTATTGGTGGAAAATGTAGTCACTGTAATGTCTTTAATTGAATCTGACAGATGATAGCCATTTTCTTCTGTTACAGAATCTCATAACCCTAAAAATCTTTGCCCAGTAACGGTTGGTGGAGAGAAGATTCCTAATGTTCCTAACATGACTCCCGAAATGCAACTTCAGGTGAATGAAGATTTTTCTTTAAGCTTTTTAGGTTTCTGAAAGCCAATTCTTGACCTGCTGCAGTGTACATTTATTTGGAAATGTTGTTGTTGATATTAAGAGGTCTTTATGTCAGTAACATTAATTTTTCTTGACATTTTAGGTTCTCCATTCAGCTCTTTTCACATTTGATTTAATAGAAAGTGTTCTGGCCCGAGTAGAAGAACTCATTGAACTGAAAACAAAACCTACATCTGAAGAAACGGGTCGGCTGAAATGAAGCCTCCCTGCTTGAAAAGCTGCAGCAGCTGTAGAAACAGTGAAATCTGTTTTGTTCAATCTATGTGGAGACCTTCTTACTTTGATGTCTTTTTTAAAAAAGTTTATTTCAGTCACTAGGCACTTGCTGCTAGAAAATAAATGCTGCTATTCTCCTTTTCCTTCATGGCTTATTCATCTTATTAGACAGTTGTGGTATTGTTAATTTAAAATACATTTATCTCAACTTGACAGTAAACTATTTCTGTGTTTTGGTAATAAGTAGTAAGTGTGGAAAGTTCAGTGGAAAAAAAGCGGTTTTGTGGCATTTTAAATTCTGAAGTCTGAGACCATTCACAAGGGGTTTTGTGCTAGAGAGCAGTTTAGACATTATAAAAGTCCTGTACGATTTCTCAAATAGAGAATAAAGTCTTCATTAGAGACTGGCCTTCCAAATATACATTAGACCCTTACAATAGGTATTCTTTTTTATCCATTTAGTTTTTCCTACATGGATTAGCATTCTGACTTCCTTTATTTATGCATCTCAGTGAAGGTGCCCTGTGATATTCTGGCCTTGGAAATAATAATCCCTCTTCCACTTGGATATTCCACAGCATTATTCTAAGTAGATCTATTAACTAACTGACATTATACTTGAGTATTGCGATCATTTTAATATGCTTAGGTCCTTCTTTTTACATGCACAAAATGGGATGAACTTTGCTATGAAGAAAATAGCCAAGTTGTAATGGTAACACTAATTCATATTAAGGGAATCACAATTCAGTTGTATCTTATGAAGGGTTTTCCAAACAGGACTCTGCTCTATGATCTGGGCTTTAGCCATAATCATTCTGTAATGAATGTTGTCAATATATGGTTTGCAAGTGCTCTGGAAGAAGAAAAAACACAGCACCTTGTTATTTACCCAAGCACAGAAGCATTATTAGAACAAAATAAATTACTGTTATGTCACATGCAAACACAGGAACCATGCCGCAGGGAAACATTCCGCTGATAGCTTAATTGATAAACCTAATCAGGAACAAGTAGAGGCAGTTCATCTGTCCATCCCCCTGGAAATGAAGCCTACTTGGGGTGGAAAGAACACTGGCTTTAGAGAGGGCATGACTGTCACCCGGTACCTAGGTGGCCTTGAACAAGTCACCTGACACCTGAAGGGTGGGATGAGGTCACCTCCAAGGACTCTTCCAGCTCTCTAAGGAAGCCTGGCACAGGGGCGCATGCCTGTGGCTGAGCAATTCTTCCTGCTTCACAGGTGCGCTTCTGTCTGGTTTCTAGGTGGGGCCGTGCTCCCTCTGGCCTCAGTCCTCCTTCCCTGTCTTGGTTACTGATCACTCTGAAAGTCCCTTTAGCTTCAGGTTATTCCTAATAGCCAAGCATGGTTTACTAAGTGCTCTATTCGCATCCACCCTTTAATGAGATCAGCGATGCCCTCGGTACTCAGGTATTAACGGAGCTTTCCAGGAATGGAGGCAGAGCCTGCCAGGAATTCTGCAGATGGATTCCATTTTTAGGGCCTTAAGTAGATCAGCCTGGATCATAAGGTAATGGAAGGGATGTGCCTCTGTGGCCTCTGTAAGGCGCGTTGTCCTGAGAGACAGGACCCCAGAAATATTTGTGTTTCTTTACCTTTTTGGGAGCATGGAGGGGGCTTACCTTGGCTATCATGGTCATAAGTTTAACAGCATCTGATGGGCTGTGGACTGGAATGATGCGTAAATTATCACCCAGGAATCTGCAAAACAACTTAGAAATGTTACCCAGGCTAGGGGCTGACTGCTAGCTAGTTAGAATTCTTGAAATGATGAGGGAGAAAGAGGGACACAAGTGACTGTTGGTCATCAAGCCTTTCCAGAAGGCGAGAAAGGCAGAGTGGATTTTCAAGGTGTCTAGCAGTTTATTTGTTAGTTTTATCCCATTAGATGTGCATAGAAAAGATGTAGGAAAATGCTTTTCACACTTCCCAAATGCACTGTGCACTCCATAGATACAACTTAGCTGAAAATATCTGGTGTGACAGAAAGGGCTGATTTTTTCCTTTGGCTCCAGGATGGCAGAGGGGCTGTCACCATGACTCAGAGCAGCATTCTGCATGAGTCCCATTAAAAAGACAGGGTGACATGATGAATTTTATCCTCTGGTGAATTTTCTTTAGATAAGCAAACCTAAATCCACCTGCCTTATTAAAAGCTTTGGGGCCAGAAGAGACCTTTGGCCAACCTCAGAAGAGCAAAGTAGTGAGTCCTAACCCTACCTCTGCTGAATCCTGGACATCAGCTGCCATTCTCGAGGGCCATGGAAGGCTGCGGACAGGGCCAAAAAGCTGTTCCGGTGGATCCTGATGAACTTCTCAATTTGGGCCAGAAGGGTTTCTTCAGTTGTCATAAGACAGTCCTGGGCGTCTCGTAGTAAAAATGCAACTCCTAGGAAAGGTAAACATATTCTAAATAGTTGTCACAGAGGTCAAATCCAGTGAGAAACGATATCCACAACCACAATACTGAGCCCAGAAAAGATGCCCAGGCCTCAGGTAAGCAACATTATGAAGCAATGGTTACCCTAATATGATTCTGATAGAACAGAAAAATCTAGACAGCCCAGAAAACTTTTTTCTGGAATATCTGTCTTGGCCAAATCTGCTCATTTCAGGCCATGACTGCCCTTTTTAAAGCTGATCCTGTGCGTATGGTTATTAAGCTTCTGAAAAAGAAATGTCTTTGGATGTCTCCTTTGGGGCAATAATGTAAAATTAGGTTGCTAGTAAGGTCTTGCGGCTCTATTTTGCTTTGTGATACAAAGCAAAAAGTTTTCTCAATTTTTTTTAAACCTATCTAACTTTGCTTATTATTCTGGAGATTCTATAGACAGCAAGGGTATGGTTTTAAAATTTGGATATATTTACAATCTTTGGGATGTAGTAGGATTTTTCCACTACAGTTTCTCACATATTGTGCTACATGATCACTTCAATATCTGCCAACATATTCTATGTCAACAAGAACCAGCTTGTTAGCAAATATACTATACCAGAAAGAGAAAAAATAATGGATCCAGGCTCTACTGAATTTGAATAACGAATTCTGTGGTTCTCATTTTTAAAGATGGCTGCGACTTCGTGGCTCTACAAAAATGAAAAAAAAAATCAGAAACATGCATGTGTTCATTCCTCACTATTTTTTAAAAAATGATTGCTCATATTTATGAACATCAACCCAAATGTACCACAATAAAACCGTAATCCAAACTATTTACATTTTAATTTTTTAAATTAACAAAAGAACAGCAACATCTTATCTGTTCTGTGCTTTTCAGTGATTTCTATGCATTTAGAAGGTGGTGGTTTTTTATAGTAGTAGTCAGATTATTTCTTGGTTCTGCTTGTTTCACAACACTTACTATATCTTTAAAAATTTCTTTGCATTTTCCATGTTTGTCATTTCATTTTTTTTATGGGGGTAGGGAGGGGGAGAGGAGGTCCACAGCTGTGATTTTATTGTTATGGAAAATTTCCAATTTGGAAACTCCCTCCAACAGTGCCTATTTAAGTTAATTAAATCTCATTACTTAGAAATAACTCATCTTGAATTTACAGTCATAGAAAGTTGGCTGGGGCACTGGTTGGTGAAGTGATTTGTCCTTGATCACACAGGTTGTCAACATCAGAAGAAACTCTTGAACACAGGACTGATTATATTCAGCCTCTCATCATTTTCTATATGGCCCAAGGAAATTCCATTCTACTAATGTACCATGATTTATTTGGCCTCTTTCCAATAATATGACATGAAAATGTCTTCTAATTATTTTTACAATTACAAGTAAAGCTCAAGTGAATATTGCTTTACAGATTGTATTTTTACCCTTAACAACCCTAGAATATAATCCCTGTCCAAAAAAGCTGCAGGGATTCAGCTCTAACAATATCTTGGCATCTTTCTCCATATCCCTACTAACATCAAATATTTCTCATTTTAAACTCAGCTAATTTGATGAATTTAAATGGTACCACAAGACTATTAAACTTGCATACTTCTGCTTATTAGAGTTTGACCAATATGAAGTGGGTATTAACAAATTCTGTTTTCTCTGAGAATTTCTTATTCATGTTCTTTAATCATTTCTACATTAGGGAGAAATCTTGTTAACTAGTATCAGAAATTCTGCGTGCTGATTTTTATTGGAAATACAAATAATTTCCCCTAAATTTTTCATTTTCTTTTGAATAGAATGATTTTTTAACTGGGAAAACCCTTTTACAAACAAATCCACCTCTTTTGAATACATTTCTTCCATTTTTCCAATTAATACAAATTTTCCTCTTTGCAAGGACAATAAATATCCCATTCCTTTTTCCTTCTAGTTTTTATAGATAAATAAATATATTAATATTACACAAAAATATATTTAGCCAATGATTAAACTAACTGTAGTTTAAACACCAACATCAATTGCAGGGGATGAAGAGGAAGAGCAATTCTCCAAAGTAAACCAATATATACTCTGACACTTGGTGACTTCCATGTAAAAGTGGGAAAAGGTAAGGATGGGAAGAAAAAATGGGAAATCATGGTAGAAGATGACCAAAATCCGGATTTCAGAGAAACCTGGAAGGACTTGCATGAACTGATGCTGAGTGAGATGAGCAGAACCAGGAGAACACTGTACACAGTGTCAACAACATTATGTGTGGATCAATTGTGATAGACTTGATTCTTCTCAGCAATACCATGGTCCAAGATAGTTCCAAAGGACTCATGATAGAAAATGCTCTCCAAATCCAGAAAAAAACAACAACTGTGGAATCTAGATGCAGATTGAACCATACTATTTCTATTGGGTTTTTTTGTTGTTTTTCTTTTCTGAGGTTTTTCCTTTTTGCTCTGATTCTTCCCTCATAACATGACTAATGCAGAAATATGTTTAATGTAGTTGTACACATATAACCTATATCGGATTACTTGCTGTCTTGGGGAGCAGGGAGGGAGAAAAATTTTAAACTAGAAATCTTATAAAAACTAATGTTGAAAACTATCTCTACATGTAACTGGAAAATAATAAAATATGTTTATAATAAAAAAGAAAAAAGTTAATTTTAAAAAATAAAAATAGAATAAAAGTGAAAATATGTAACATGAGAAATAACTTAGTTCACAAGTGCCAGGTAAGACACAAAATAGGGAAAAGTTGTTTTCTCTGTTAACCATAAGCAGACAAAACCAAGAAACATAGAGCCAAGTAACACATAGCCCAGTGGGTGGTCCATTGTTAGTCCATCCACACTAACCTTGGACAAGCAATACAGATGGATACTGAATGTGGCTCAGAACTGCATTTGAAAAGCTGCAATGTTTTCAATGGTTCTGAGCAGCCCCTTGACCCAGAAATCGGTTTTATTAGCAGCAATAGTAATCTGAGGAATCATGAACTGCTTACTACAACCTCTGAAAACTAAAAACTGCCCTTGATCCAAAGGGCAGTAGAGAAACACACTGGACTATATGCAGACAACAGCAGGTTCCTTACACTTGCCCTTGTTCAAAAACTGTACAAAGGGTTTCAGCACAAAATAAATGTCAGAGAAGTAGGTGAGGTGGTTATGGAGTAACAGGAAGGGGTAACAGAGGGACAGATCAAGCCCTGTCCTGGAACCCCAAAATATTAAAAGACGCAAAGGCCTCCAGCCGCCGGGTGTTTCTGTTATGGAAAATACATGGGAGACAAGAGTTTCACAGGACTAGTTGAGGATTGGCTGCAATCTGCATCTCTGGAAGCAGTCCTCACATTAATAAGCTATAGATTCGGGGCAGCTAGGTGGCGCAGTGGATAGAGCACTGGCCCTGGATTCAGGAGTGCCTGAGTTCAAATCCAGCCTCAGACACTTGACACTAGCTGTGTGACCCTGGGCAAGTCATTTAACCCCCATTGCCCTGCCAAAAAAAAAAAAAAAGCTATAGATTCAGGAAATACTCAAGGATATGAGCACAAAAGTGCAGACACTTAAGGAAGTACCTAAATAAAGTTTGGGAAGCACTGACTGTGAGAGGAAGTACAACCAAGTTCAATGTACAGCTAATGGCACTGAGAAACTTGGACTGTGGTTTTTAATCTATTTTTGTGTCACGGAGCCCTCTGACAGTTTGGTGAAGACCATGGAGCTCTTCTCAGAATAATGTTTTTAAGTGCATAAAACAAAATACAGATAATGACAAAGGAAACCAATTGTTTTTATTGTTCCAACTAATTATTTATTAAGCTATTTTAAAAAGTTCCCAGATTCAGGTTAAGAACCCTGGCCTAGATCCTAAAGTTATCTATATAACTATAAATAACAGAATTAACCATTTAAAAATGCTATTTAAAAATTTATGTTGGAAATCAATAGCAGTAAGTAGGTGGTGCAGTAGATAGAGGGCCAGACCTGGAGTCAGAAAGACTTGAGCTCAAATCTAGCCTCGGACACTTGTTAGTTATATGTCCCTGGGCAGGTCACTGTTTGTCTCAGTTTCCTTATCTTTAAAATGGGGATAATAGTGGATAGAGTACCTGGAGTCAGGAGGAGACCTGAGTTCAAATCCGACCTCAGACACTTGAAACTTACTAGCTGTGTGACCCTGGGCAAGTCACTTAACCCCAACTGCCTCACCAAAAACCAAAAAACAAACAACAACAAAAAATGGGGATAATAATAGCACCCACCTCCCAGAGTTGTTGTAAAGATCAAAGGAGATAATAATTGCAAAGTGCTTAGCACAGTCACTGGCACACAGTAAGCACTATATAAATGTTAACTATTATTATTAGTCCAGTCACCAAGCAACCCTTTACCTGAAGAGATGAGCTCATAATGATAGTTGTAACCCACTTCACTTTTTCCTTTCCACTACTTTCGGCCATCTTTCTGTGATCAGTAGTCTATCCAAAGGCACAACAATCTGAAAGAATTAGAGGTAAAAAGAATTGTAGAAGCATCTTTTGTCTAAAGAGCATTTGCAAAAAAAAGAAACATTTTATGGATGTTTCCTGCTGACTAAATGCAAAATCATTAAGGTCAGATGTCTGGAAAGCTCCCTAATGATCAGAGCTGACCCAAAGGAGAAGGGGCTGCCTTGAGAGAGGGGAACCTCCCCCTCATTGGGGGTCTTCAAGCAGAAGCTGGACAGTCACTTGTTGGGTGTTATGGGAGGATCCCTTTCATTTCTGGGTTGAACTAGGTGGCCAGCAAAGCTCTTCCCAACTCTCAAATTTCTGTAATTCTGTCCATGTGGCACAAAATGGTTTTTCTTCCCTTTAGGAACATATTGAAGCCCACTCTCTATTTGATTCTCCAAGGAGATCATGTGAACTGTATTTGCATTGAGTAATACTTTTATAAAATGTTTTCTGTTATTTTTTTCACAATGAAATGTCACTAGGGATATAGCTAGATGAAGACTACATATTTTAAGAGTAGCAATGGTCTAAGAACTATGGGATTCTTAATACCCTCTTATGATGAATAAAAAGTTGAGAGAGTTTCTGGGTAATTTAATCATAAGGCCAGAAGGTTATTAATAAAAGGATGGTCATCTGGACATCTCTCTCAGACCAAAGACAATCCTAGTAGCAGGGCTCACTGCACATATACCCTTGAAACAGTAGGTCGATGGGGCCCAAAGCTCACTCCTGCACAGAGAGATTATCTCTAAGCCTCATGCTATCAATTCAAAGTATGTATTCCCTCTTCAGTGGGTAGGGTCTGACCAAAATCAAGGAGAGTCAATGCAATTTCATTATCATTGACTGAAATTCAAGAAAAAAGTGGACCAAGTAAAGACTTAGGAAGAAGAGGAGAAACTGAATCTTCACCCAAATTATTGGTTATTAATAATCATTTCTCACAATCTCTCCTCTTTTTCTCCCACCCCATCACTGCAGAAGCAAAAGGGGGCCACATTAGACACAAGGCTATTTTGTACTGTTATCTGTTTCATGGTCAATACATCCAAAAATAAAATACCTGTTGGCTAAATCTTTGGTGATTAGCCTCACCACGCTTAGGACCACACTAGTCCTTGGATAGAAGATGCAGTCTGTTACCAGAACACAACAAAAGCCATCCTGGATTGGTTGAATTTGCCCAAGTTTGTGCTCCATTGACAATGCCTTTGAAACCCCAGACAGCAGAAGTCTCTCCATTTTCCTTTGGGTCAATTGTAATATTTATGTTTTTAGAGACAGTGGGGCTCCAAGATTTGCCAGCTGAGTATAGGTGTTAATAAGATGGGATTTTGTGTCAAGGAGCTGCTTGGAATCACTGAAATTACACCACAGTGAGATACCAGGATGGGCTTTTTGTCTTACAAAAGATAAATAAATGCCTTATGGTACCAGGAATTTAAAAACAAAGAAACAAAAAACTGTGAACCCCATAGAAATAATACTTTACTAAGAGGTTGAGATCAGCATTCTATTTGTGATCCTGTCAAAATGTTTTATTATACCTGAAAAGGAAAATGCTTTGCAAATATATTGTAAGAACAATGTTCCACGCTGATAGTTTAATGTAGGCACTTTATATGAAGCAGAGGCTCTCTGTCCTGCTGGGATGATTTATTTACTCAAGTTAAATATAAAATTGCTGCAAAGACCTATTGATTAAAATATTTTGTTTGTTTGTTTGTTTATTTTGCAGGGAATGGGGGTTAAGTGACTTGCCCAGGGTCACATAGCTAGTAAGTGTCAAGTGTCGGAGGCCGGATTTGAACTCAGGTACTCTTGAATCCAGGGCCGGTACTTTAACCACTGCGCCATCTAGCTGCCCCCTCAAATATTTTTAAAACAAAATAGTGAAGAGGGAAATTATACCTATGTACCTGCATAGCTGCCTAGAACTCCTCTCTATCATTCTAAGGTGACTATCAAAACCTTCGAATAGATTTGAGAACTAAAAGCTAGGAGTCAGGATCTTGGACTCAAGATTTAGAAATCACAGGCCCTAATTTATGCAGAATATCCAGACACTAGATCAATGGAAATTGGTACCTTACATTATGACTGAGAATACTCCAAGCATCCAGGTCTTGAATGAGACTGAAAAAAGACAGACTGCCCTGGATAGACTGTAACTCTGAATAAGGTATAATTTAATAATGGAGAATAAGAGTATATCGTAACATGCACACATAACAAAATCCACATTAAAAATTAATCAATAAACTTAGCAGAGTGCCTGGTACATAGTAAGTGCTAATTAGACGATTGATTGAAAAAGTAACTGATGCTTTCTTTCTTTAGCTATGAAAGACAGACAAGCTGGATTTGAAATAAAAGCAACACTTTTATATCAAGGTAAATATGGTCAGAAAAAAGTCCTTTTCTACTGTCAGCTTGGCTTTATGTGTGGTTCCCCCACAGAGAGCTCCCCCAAAGCCTGCCAATGAGCCCAAGCACATGGTGGTTCCAAGTGCTCAGCAAAGTGGAAATTCATTTGCCAAGAAACTCAGAAGGAAAGAGAAGCTCCCCCCACCCAATCAATTCTGGCTGCTGAATAGGAAGGGCTAGAATGGGAATCCAAAGGCACCATGTGAGCTGTGACATCCTCATCTTCTGGGACCTTTCACTCTCTCGTGCTCCCCTCAAGCTACGGCACTTCCTGAATCCCAACAATAATTTCCAGACCATAACCTGTGCTAAAATAGAGCAGCTGCTTTTGATTGTTTCTAATTAGAAAAGACTAAAAGGGTAGTACTAAACACAAAACCAGCAAGCACTAAAACAGCAGGGTTAGGAGCTGGACCAGTGTTTTCATTGGTATGGAGAACTCTCTGTGGGGAAGCTTCATCTACCAATTTAGGTCATCTCAGCAACTAACAGCATTAGAGTAACCTGGGGCAGTGTGTCAAACTCAGACAGAAATGGGGCCCACTGAACAGCACGTAAGGATGGAAGGGAGAGGAAGGCTGGCATATTGACTCAGAAAACCACATATTAGCATTATCTATGTTCTCCTGTATTTTCATTTATTTTGTGAAATATTTCCCAATGACATTTTAATCTGGTTCAGGCAGCACCCCTGCAGAGCTTGCAGACCTCTGGCCTAGACCACCAAGAGTCTGAGGGATTGCCCAGAGGCGCACATTAATTATGGGGCAGTAGGACTTGAATTCAGGTCTCCCTGGCTCCAAGACCAGCTCTCAATCCACCACACTATCTTCTAAAATGTCCCGGGATCATACTAGAAGTAGAAATGACCTAAGAAGTTGTCTAGTCTAGTCCTCTAGTTTCACAGCTAAGGAAAATGCAGTTTAGAGGACGGAGCTGTTTTGTACCAGCTCAAACAACTAATATGTCTGAGGTAGAATTTGAACTCTGGTCTTACTGACTGCTAATCTGGTACCCTTGCTATTACACAACATTGCCTCCCATCTCTCCTCTCCTGCCTTCTCTCTGAGAACAATGAAGTTCTATGTGGAACAAAAGGATTTGCTGCTATTGTTGGTAGGCAGATATACATAATAAAAATAAGAATACACGACTAGAGGGAAGAAGGCAATGACCTCAACTTCTCTTCGCACCTGTTCTTCCTTATATTCACTTTCATGACTATCTAGAGAGGATCTTGGTAATAAAACACACATTCAATCCCAAGCTTCCAAACCGTCCTTGTGCAGTTTTTTGATAGGGCCCTCCCTATCTCCACCCCTCCTCAATAGATGGATTAAATGAAAGTTACAAAGAATTTTCTATTCCTAAACAGATGGTTGTCGGGGACAACAGACTTTGATTTAATTCTATTTGTTCAATTAGCAAAAATATTTTTTCTTTCCCTCCTACCTCTCAATGGAAAAAATAAAATAAAAATATTTCTCTTATAACAAATATGCATAATCAAGGAAAACAATTATCACACTGGTCACATCCAAAAAGATATATCTCATTGTGTACCCTGAGTCCATCACCTCTCTGTGAAGAGATGGTAGCATGTTTCCACCGTTGGTCCCCTGGAATCATGATTGGTCATTATGGACAACAGACTGAATTAGCACCAGGCACAGGGAGTAAAAAGAAAAGATTTAACCTTACTCTGAAGACATTCCAACTTCCTCTATTTAGCTGAGTTTGGGGGCTTATGGCCTTGGCTATAGACTAAAGAAGTAAGCCTGCCCTTGTTGGAGAGAGGCTTCTTTGTCACTGCACTTCAGCACAGGAGAGCCATCTTGGACAGCAGATGACTGCCCAGAAGCTGTTAGCAGAAAAAAAAAGTTCAACAATTACAAAATCAACAGAGCTATCTAGCAGCAAGCACTAAATCCAGTAGTGACTAATAAGACTTACAGAGTGATACCCAGCAGAGACAACACGTTCAGCAAAGAGAAGACTGATGCTATCACCAGCAGATGTGAACAACATTGCAACATAAGAGTTACTCTAGCAGCATGAATCACTTCCTAAATGTGTGGCCTCCATATGTGTGACCCAGCCACACGTATGATCTAAATGGATGTCCCCCTCCACTGGTGGTGGGGAAGAGTCTGCCCTGTGTGTGTAGAGGGGCATCTTTCCTCATCACTTTATTGACTATTCTGTGCGACTAAAAGTCTTCTGTGTGGAACAAACCTAAAAGTAATCATAATAGCAGGGAATCCTGAGCTATGGTTTTCTGTGGTTCCTACACCACTGAACCTGGGGTTCAGTCAACTGAACCTGGGGAAGCTTTTCTGGAAGTCAATGTGTGATTTATTCTGGTGGAAACAACTCTTTATGTACATTATCTCATTTAACCCTTAAAACTTAACATCCCAGGGCAGCTAGATGGCGCAGTGGATAGAGCACCAGCCCTGAAGTCAGGAGTACCTGAGTTCAAATCTGGCCTCAGACACTTAACACTTACTAGCTGTGTGACCCTGGGCAAGTCACTTAACCCCAATTGCCTAGCCAAACAAAACAAAACAAAACAAAACAAAACACCAACCCCCCCCCCCCAAACTTAACATCTCTGTGAAGCTTCCACTTTACAAATGAGGACACTGAAGTTTAGACACATGGCCATTGCCAGAGGTGGGATATAAATTCAATTCAATTCAATAAACACGCATTTAGCACCTACTATGTGCCAGTTTCTCCTGACTCCCAGTTCATTTTGTTCACTCCAATATGCTGCTCATCCCTGTCCTTCCACAAGAAAATCAATGTGAAACAGGAAATAAAGATAGTGGGAACCAAGTGGTGCCGAGCTTTGCATTGTTGTTATTTTTGATCAGTCATTTAGTTGCGTCTGATTCTTCATGACCCCATGAACCAAAAGCACACCAAGCCCTTCTATCTTCCACTATCTCTTGAAGTCTGTCCAAGTTTCTAAGGTTTTAATTGTACAGTGGTCAACAGACATACATATCCCATTAATTACTGTGGTTATTTAAGAATGAAAAGAAAAGATTATTTTTTCTTTCAATTTATGCAGATTATTTTTTCAAACATCTACTAAGTTGTCAGAACACAAATACTTATTAAGTTGTTTGCCATGGGGCATAGTGAAAAAATTACTGTGATACTAAGGGTGCTGTCAATAAAGAAATTTTGGGAACCTCTATACTAACCTTTAGGAAAAAATAATATAATTTCTTTTTTTTTTTTTTAGTGAGGCAATTGGGGTTAAGTGAGTTGCCCAGAGTCATACAGCTAGTAAGTGTTAAGTGTCTGAGGCCAGACTTGAACTCAGGTACTCCTGACTCCAGGGCTGGTTCTCTATCCACTGCGCCACCTAGCTGCCCCCAAAATAATATAATTTCAAAATGGGGACTAAGAATTCTAGACCATACATTTTTTTTTTTTTTTAGTGAGGCAATTGGGGTTAAGTGACTTTCCCAGGGTCACACAGCTAGTAAGTGTTAAGTGTCTGAGGCTGGATTTGAACTCAAGTACTCCTGACTCCAGGGCCGGTGCTCTATCCACTGCGCCATCTAGCTGCCCCCCATACATTTTTACAACACCTAATACAGAGTCACACGTGTCAAAGGGGGACCCTGAATGAGGCTTAGCTAAATCTCTCCAAGTTTTAACAACCCTGTTTCCACTCTGCAAAATGAATGCACAGGGACTCAGTGCCTGGAAGTGTGTACCATTGAATAGGTTTATGCCATGCTACCGGTGGGGGGGGGGGGGTGTTGAATATACTCTACCGAAAGCATGAAGGCCAGAACACCTAGCATAGTGCTTTGTACACAGCAGGCACTAAATACATGCTTGTTGAATTAAAATTTTGACTGGTATCCAGCCTGGGCAAAATCTGTCTTTGGTGCCCTTTGACTTGGGCTCCCTTTCTCTCTTCAGTCTCCATGACATGTCACATTCTTGGTCATAGACAGATGTCAATTACCACTTGAATGTTTACCAGAAAGCAGAATGTATGTTCCTTGAGGGCAGGGACGGCTTCATTTTTTTCCTCTTTCTATTCCTAATACTTTGCACAGTGACTAGTACAAAATAGGGCTTGCTCACTCTAACAAAGCCTTTAACCAATAGCACCATGACATGATCCTTCCCAGGCATATTTGCACTTTTGGGGGCAGGGAAGATGTGAATATCTCAAGAACCATCCAGATAAGATTTAATGGACACTAGAGAGGGATTTTCTGGTCAGGGGGCTAGTTTCCACATCATTTCATATCCTGGCATTCAGAAACATCTTCTGCACCTGCTCACTTTTGTCACAGTGGCAGAGAAGGCTCAGGGGCTCTGTCTCTATTTAAGCAGGTTCCCTTTCCCACAGGAAGCCTCGGGCCCACTGCCCAGCAGGTCCTTTCCCCAGTGGATCCTCCAATGTTACTATGCCAGGCAGGCAGCAATGTTCCTGGGCACTCTGGAAACCTGGGCACGAGCCTAGGACAGCAGAAGCACCTTAGGGCCTACACTGTGCAAGGCTGGGCTGTCTTCCTCCCACACTCGATGCCATCTGAGAAGGCGGGCACCCCAGGAGTCTTAGATGGGGGGTTTCTCAAGCATCCCACCACATCAGCTGTCCCTTCTCAAGCATTCTCCCACTCATTCCAAGTCACTCCTTGACTTCCTTTTGTTTCGCCCCCATCTCTTTCCTTCCAGGCTTCTTTTTATCTGGCCAAATACAGCTCTTTTCGTCAAGCTTTTGTGAGCTCCATCCTCAACAATGTTTTCTAGGTTGTTTTTTTTAAAACACATTTTATAATGCTAATATCTACATAACTATTGTTAGTGTTATCGGTTTGTTTTTTTTTTTAGACATAGTCTTTTGAGCCTCACAACCTTATGAGGGTAGATGCTCCGGGTTATTTTCATTTTACAGATTGGGAAACTGAGGCTGAAGGAAGTTAACTGACTTTGCTAAGAAAAGTGTCAAAGCCTCCTCAGAGCCCTTCGGGTTCCAAATCCCATCATCCATTACTAGTCTCCCTCTCTGACTTTTTACAAAAAAGAAGCAGAAGGACTGAAATCACCTTAGGGAAGCTGTTTCCATGGTATTTTACAGGAAGTTATAATGAACTCTACTTGAAATCTCAAGAGTTTTTCCTATTTCTGGATTAAAGGAGGTAATTAGGTTTTTAACCAAGAGGTTAAAAGTTGTTGGGGGATTTTTTTTCTATTAACATCAACCCTACATTAATCCTCAGAAGATGCTCTTATCACTGCACAGTGCATGGAAATGGTCCTTGAATACTTCTGTAGAGAAATAAAATGAACCATGGCCTACCCAACCCTCTTAAAGGTTTGAAAGAGAAAAATTCCAGGATTTCGGAACCTCGGAGACCATGTTGTGGTTGTACAACAGCCGTGCTGGCTTGGGTCAGCAGGGAAGCCTGGGGGTTCAGCTCTACACGTACCTCCCCAGCATGCCCTGCTCCGGGCAGACCTCAAGCTTGGCTGCTCTACCACCAGGCTCTCACTGCTGCCATGGAAACAAAGATGCAGTCCAGGCAGCTGATCTCAAGCAGGTATTGCTAAAGTCATTACTGAAAAGAGTGAAAAATAACCTTGAAGCTTTCCCCAAAATATCACACACAAGAGGGTCACAAAAGTTTCCTCATCCCATTCATCTTCCACCAAGAGTACTACCCAATACTGAAGTAAGGCAAATAACTGACAGAGTTGAAACTGACTGTCTCAAAGATGGATGTTTTCATCTTTGTGGGTCCTTGTCTTCCATTAATCAGAACCGGTACCCTTCCACAACTAAGCGGATGGTTTAATGAATTGCTGGGGCCAAAAAGTCACCATCTGGTGACAAATCTCTATGAATTTAGCTAGGCTGGACCTCAGTCATAGCCTTCGAAAAATCAGGGTCCTCCAAACCACAATGAGGCACCCGAGTAGGACTTTGCTGGAGGTCAGTACTTAAAAGTTCCCTGAAATTTTCTGGGTTTCTATAGCACTGGTCAGTTTCTTGGGGAGGCAACTTGGGGAGCAACTGGTCAGTTTCTTGGGGAGTCATTCTTAACTCTTCCCTCTCCCTCCCTCCTCATAGTCAATCACTTTCCAAGCAGGGTCAGTTCTACCCCCCACAACACAGCTCATATCTGTCCCTTCTCTCCATTCACACAGGCCTCACCCTGGTGCAGGCAATCATCCCCTCTCCCCTGGACCATTGCCACAGCCCCCTAACACTCTGTCTCTTCTTCCTCCAACCCATCCTCTACACCCAGGTGCCCTCCACTGGGCTAAACTGATCTTCCTAGAGTGCTGGGCTGACCAAGTCATTCCCCTGCTGAAGAAGCTGCCATCACTCCCTCTTGACCACAGGATAAGATGGAAACTCTTGTTTGGCTTTTAAAGCCCTCCTCAGGCTTGCTCCAGCCCACCTTTCAAGGCTCCCTACAAACCTGGCTCTCCAAGATGCAGGTCATGCTCCAGCTAGACTGGCCCATTTGCTATTCCTTACACAGTACATATATTTCACCTCATGTCCAGGCCTTTGGCCAGTTCTCCCTGTGCCCCATACCCTCCTCTTCTGCCTCATGGAATCCATGGACAATTACCTATGGAAAGTCCCCCTGTTATCCCCAGCACTTTGTATCCACTTTGTACTTTTGTGTTTCATTTGCTGCATACCTGGTGTTTTCCCCAACAGAGAAGGGGAATCATTCCTTTTTTTTTTCTTCGTATTGACAGTGTAGCCACAGTACCTGGCCCATAAGTATTCGCTAAGTGCTTGGTCGGTGAATGGAGTGCCCCATTTTCCATTCAAGTGCAAGACCCAGAGCAGTAAGGAATTAAGAAAAACAGACCCCAGGTTTGGCAAACCCCAGTCATGGAGTAGCTGTTTGACCTAACGCAGAGCTGCGATCGTTCTTTGCTCATACCCAGTTTAAGAAAGAGCCTGAAAGGGAAGGGAAAAGAGGAACAGTGAAGACCTGGAGGATGAATCTCTAACCTGTGTCCAAGTCACTGAAAGTACTGGAGAAGGAAGGATTTCATCAGCCTGGGCCCTTCTTCCTCTCACTGAGGCAGATTAAGGGCACTCACTGGCTTAGGAGACAGTGACCTCCCACTGGGTGGGCAGTGAGTGTTTCTCTAGGTGGCACAATGGATAGAGTGCCAGCCCTGAAGTAAGGAAGACTCATTTTCTTGAGTTCAGATCTGGCCTCAGATACCTTGGGCAAACACTTCACCCGTTTACCTCAGTTTCCTCCTCTGTAAAATGAGCTGGAGAAGGAAATGGCAAACCTCTCCAGTATCTCTGCCAAGAAAACCCCAAACGGGGTCATGAAGAGTCGGACGTGACTGAACAACAACAAATCAGGGCAATTTTCACGTTGATGGTTTTCAGGGAGCCTGGAATTTCTTCTACTGGGTCTCCTTGACCTTTTTCCCAGGCCTGGTAACTTCTGTTTTCTTCTCTATCTTCTCTATTCAATGAAAGCAAAGGTCCAATCCCTATCCCTTTCCTATTAAGTTTAGAGTGAAAATGATTTTACAAATATACAGTGAAGTATAAAATGAAATGCTCAGTGGTGGGGCCCTAGGGTTAGAGGGTCACTTTGCACCTGGTCCTCATCCTCAGCTAGAGAAAAGTCAGCTCCATAAGCATTTATTCAGAATCTTCCATAGGTTAGTCCCCAGCCCAGACCCTGGGGGCAGGAAGACAAAAGTGAAGCAGCTCCTGTTCTCCCTCCTGGAGCCTAGAGTCTGCTAAGGGGAAGCCCTGGAAGAATAAACACAAACTGGAGAAAATACAGAGTGGAGGTGGGGGGATCTGGGCAGGGGAGGCCTCTTGGGGCGGGGCTGTGGGGTTCCTAGAGGTAAGAGGGGTGGGGGGCATTCCAGGCACCCCCTTCTAATCTAAAGCTTTAACCTTCTGTGGGTGCCCCAGACCCCTGGGGGGGTCAGGGGGGGTGAGATCCATGGACCCTTTTCAGAATCAGGCTTTTAAATGCAGGGAATAAAAGACAGAGGATTGTTACCAAGAAAACCAATTAGACTGAAACCCAGTGACCAAAATATTTCTTTAAATGCTTTTAAAAGTTATATAAAGGTTGGCTCTTATTATTAATATTAACATATATAGGATTACGAAGGAACCCTATGACGCTGAAATAGTGATGGAAATATTTTTAGAATGTGTTAAATGTTAAATGCTAGTTATATTATTAAAATATGTGGGTTTACAAAGCAAACCAATCACATTGAAATCTGGTGATCAAAATATTTTTAAGAACGCTTTTAAAAACAATTATATATTTTAGATAGAATATATATTATATTATATAAAATATAATACAATAATATATATAAAATGGTACAAATATAGTATATATATAATTAACATTATATAAAATATCATGTTATTTATTATCATTAAAAATCTATGGTATTACAAAGGAAACCAATTACACTGATCCACTGAAAATATTTTTGAAAACCAAATTCGGGCCTGGGGTTAAGATGCACTCCACCCCACCCCCATGTGGGAACAGGCCCCTCCCCCACCTCCCACCTCAACTCGGCTGGGCCACTCACTTCTGGGTCACGTGGGTGGGGACCACCTCCCTCAGCCTCAGTTTCCTCTCCGGTAAAACAGGGGTAATGGCTCCCCCGCGATCCAGGGTTCACGAGGACCAGCCAATAACAATCCTTAAAGTGATTGTTTGCCCGCCTGTTCACCCCTCCCCCACCTCTGGGCTCCGGGAGCTTCCAGAACTTCCCCGGGAGGGGCAGCGGCTTTAGATGACCAGCCCTGGGAGGCGGGAAAGGAGACCGGAAGGGGCGGGGCTTCTGGCCACGTGGGGATAGGACACACACACACACACACACACACACACACACACACACACACACACACACACACACACACACACACACACACACACACACACACACACACACACACACACACACACACACACACACACACACACACACACACACACACACACACACACACACACACACACACACACACACACACACACACACCGCCCCCACCCACCTCTTTTACCGGTTGGGGAAACAGACCCGAGGAGGGGAAGCCACCTGCCCGGGGTTACCCAAGGCACCTGGATCAGAGGTAGGATTTGTGACCCACTGGGTATCTGGGTGGTTCGGTGGGTAGAGGCTGGGCCAAGAGTCAGGAAAACCTCAAATTCAACCTCAGACTCTAGTTGTAGGAGCCTGGGCAAGTCACTGAACCCTGGTTGCCTCAGTTGCCTCATCTTTCAAATGAGCTGAAGAAGGAAACGGCAAATCTCTCCACTATCTCTGCCAAGAAAAGGGGGTCATGAAGAATCAGACACGACTGAAAAACTAGAAAACACTTGCACATAGTAGATCCTTTATCAAGGTTGATTGACGGGTGGACTGTACCTACTAGATCATAGGATCTTCCTCTGAGAATGGGAAGAGGGCTTAGGGGTCAACTAGAGATGGGGAACTTGGATTCCAGGAAGCTGTGAGGTCACTCACAGAGGTCAGAAGTGTCAGAGCCCTCTTTTCATAGTACCATCACTCCACAGGACAATTTTCCCTCCTCGTCATTCATTCATTCATTCATTCATTCATTCATTCATTCATTCATTCATTCATTCATTCATTCACAGGTTAGCAATTCAGCTCACATCTTGTTTCTGAGAAAAGGGTATGAAGGGGCAATGGGAAGCTTCTGGAAGACAGAATTTCGTGAGCGGTAAGAAATGAGGTCACCCCTGGGGGATTGTGCTACATTTCTTGTAGCACGTTTTGGGAAGGTTATCAATAATCTGGAGAGCGGGCAGAGGAGGGCACCTAGCCTGGCGAATGAAGGGCCCCCTGTCCTCACTGCAGAAGGATCTACTGGAGGAACTGAGAACATTTGGCCTGAAAAGAGAAGGTGGGAACAGGATAGCGGCGTTCCTGCCACATACAAGAGGGATGGGACTTGTTCCGTGGCTCCCCTCCACATCATGGCCAAATTCTGAACCTGTGACGTCCCTTCTTAAATACATTCCATGGCTACTTGTGCCCTCTAGGATAAAATAGAAACTTCTCCATTATTAAAGCTCTCCCCAGGCTGGCTCCCATCTGCCTTTGCACTCCTGTTTCATATCGATCGCCTTCACCTTGCATTCTGTTCTTGGCCATCTGGTCAGCCAAGCTCTTCCCTGTACCAAGCATGCCCTCTCCTGCCCTCCCTGCCGTGCACCAGTGATTCTCTGTGTCCACCATACTCCCTGTCTTTGCCTCTACCTCTGAGAATCCTGAGCTGCCTTCAGAGTGCCCATGGCCACCTTCTAGTGAAGGTTTCCTGATCCTCTCACATGACAGCAGTCTCTTTTCCTTGTAAACACTTTGTATCTGGTTACTTGGGTATGTGCCACCACTGATTACTTGAGGGCAGACCCTTTGCCTCACACAGTGCCGCCCATGTGCTGTGAGCTTAGTAAATGCTTTTTGGATTGAACTGAATGCTCACTTGTGATCCAGGTGGTTGGCTCACCACCTCTAACAGCACAGTTCACAGTCCCTCTAACAATGATAATAATAATTATTATTTCTATGCAGCTTTAAGGTTTAAAAAGCACTTTATATATCATTTGATCCTCACAAAAACCCTGGGAGGTAGGTGTTACTATTATCCCTATTTTATGGATGAGGAAACTGAGGTAGACAGTAAGTGTCTGAGGGCAGATTTGAACACAGGTTGTTCTGACTCCAGGCCCAGTGCTCTATACATTGTGGCACCTAGGTGCTCCTACAACTTGGTAGGGGGTCTTTGAGACCTTCCTAGTTGAAGAATTCATCTGCTCGAGGCCAATCTGATGATGAACCTCTCTCATCTAGGCTGGGTGGGTTGTGGGACAGCAGATGCACATTCCATTGCTGGGTCTGTCCTCAAAGCTTTTCCAGTTTGGTGGGACCTGATGGAGGTTGTGGTTTATTGGCTTAGCCATGGGTAGCCCAGGGTCACCTTCATGGGGAGATGATGCATCAGAGGAAGATTTTAGCAGTATGAGCACTGTGCAAGGCAGAAGGTGTTATACAAATGATTCACCACCACCACAACGTATAGATGCATTCTGAAAATAAATGATAGTATGCCTAGTTGATAAGTATTAAATACAACTAGCGAAAGGAAGTAGAAATAGCCGCTCATCTATCTTGGCAAATCCTGATTTAGCAGGCAAAGCCCCTAGAATTCCTCGTACCCTTAGGGTTTTTCCTAATTGTCTTGGTGTACCACATTAGAATGTGAAGGTCAGGGATATTACAAATGAAACAGAACATTGAGTCATTTCTACCCAGCCTCTGTGTGTGTGTGCATGTATGTATGTCTCTGTGTGTATGTGTTTCTAAATGTATGCAAATCTCCCCAAAAGAAAACTTTCCAAGTCACTTCAGCATTATATATCCTTCAAGGCATCAAAACCACCAAGTAGATTAGAGGGTTTGCTGAAACTGAGATCTCTCACAAAACATGGAACTATTCTTTGCACAGCCTAATAACAAGCTGTCACTCTGTCTCTAATGAGGAAGTCTGGCATTGCAAGCTTTAAGAAATATATTGGTATTGATTCTATGCTTTCAACTTCAAATATATATTAACAATACAGAAATCAATAATTTATGCAATTAATTTTTCATCATAATGCTCTGGCTGCTGCATTAGGGATACTCTGACATTAAGCAGTAATGCAAAGTGAGAATAATTTCTGCTTGGAAATTCTAAAGAGATTGTGAATCGGGGAGTGGGGCTTCTATGGAGCTGGTGGTGAAAAAGAATCTATTTGTCTATTTCCTCGACCATATATTTGGGGCTGAAATATGCAGAGAACTTCAAAAGGATAAATGCAATCATTAAATTTGTTCTAATAGAAAAGGATCACGGTCATACAATTGGGTCGTGTCAGCGTACAAAATAAAACCATGTTAGCAATGCTCCTGTTAAGGATTTTTTCCCCCAGCATGTCTAGTGCATCAGGTATATTAATTAGCTTGGACCCACAGGCCCAAGACTTGACACAAATTAGGTCAGTGCTGAAAGAAATGAGCCTGAGTTGCTAAAACATTTTTACTAAAAATGGAAATCTATATCCATAATACTGGTATTATGCATTTCCTGCTTGTGGAAGTTCAATATTGTATAATTCATAATAACTAAGACATTAATAGATATGAAAAGGTCTGGAAAAGAAATTATAGAAACTTTTTATGTGGTGCTGAGGACACTATAGGTCTTAACAAATGCAAGAAGTAGCACAGAAAATGGAAAAGCATTGGATTTTAATCCTGTACATAGCATATATGACTTTTAAAAATCCACCTTTTGGGGCAGCTAGGTGGCGCAGTGGATAGAGCACCAGCCCTGGAGTCAGGAGTACCTGAGTTCAAATCCAGCCTCAGACACTTAACACTTACTAGCTGTGTGACCCTGGGCAAGTCACTTAACCCCAATTGACTCACTAAAAAAAAAAAATCCACCTTTTGATTATTATGAACTCAACAATTGACAGACTTTTCCCTACACAAAAAATAAAGTAATAACAGCTAGCATTAATATGGCATTTTAAAGTTTGCAAAATGCTTTACAAATTCCTCACAACAACCCTGGAAGGTGAATGCTATTATCATCCCCCCCCTTTTTTTTTGGGTGGGGCAATGAGGGTTAAGTGACTTGCCCAGGGTCACACAGCTAGTGAGTATCAAGTGTCTGAGGCTGGATTTGAACTAAGGTCCTCCTGAACCCAAGGCCAGAGCTTTATTCACTGTGCCACCTAGTTGCCCATCCCCATTTTTTAGATGAGGAAACAAGCAAGGTCAAATGACTGGCCCAGGGTCACACAATTAGTGAGTGTCTAAGGCAGGATTTGAAATCAGGTCTTCCTGATCCTAGGTCCAGCATTCCATCCACTGTACTGAATATGAAACCATGAATTGCCACAATACATATCTTGATTTGGAAGGTTTGGTAGTTTTTGTTGGTATATTTCAAATTTAACATTGTAGTCGTACCAACACTGTCCTGATTGTCTGTGTCTCTTTCTGTACTTCTTTCTGTCCTCATATTTATTATTCTTAGTGATTAGTTAAGCTCCTTTTTTCCTTCCTTTGATTGTATTGCCATCCCTACCCCCTATCCCTAATAGTCTTCCTCCCCTCAAAATATAGTAAGCATAACATGTGGAACAGACTCATGCATTGGATGTGTCTCCTCTTGCACCTCTAGCTAATCTCTTCTCTGCGTGAGAGGTAGGGAGCCTCCTTCACAGCTGGTCCTCTGCAGTCCTGGTTGGTCATTGCATTGACCAGCATCCTTAAGACTTTCATAGTTGCTCTCCTTACAATGTAATATTCCATTAATACTTACATAGGGGTGATGGCCAGGAGTTTGGTTAACTTAACCAGGTTAAAGGGTCAGGCTCTTGTTCTAGCTTTGAAGGTATCTCGCTTATATATTTTAGGAACCCTCCCAGCATCACCATATTTGGGACCTTGATTAAATCTTCTTCATAAGTTGTGAAGCACCCTGTTGCTTAGATACTTGACACCTTGGTGGCACAGTGCCTAGAATGTTGAATTTAGAGTTAGAAAGACCTGAATTCAAATCTTGCCTCATACCTTCACTAGCTATGTGACCCTGGGAAATTCATTTCCCTTGTCTCAGTTTTCTCATCGGTTATATGATGATAATAATAGCACCAACCTCCCATGGTTATTGCCAGGGTCAAATGAGATCATATATGAAAGCATTTTGAAAGCCTTAAAATACCATATAAATGTTGTTTGTCAGTACAGGAATACCACACTGAGGATGACACCTTAAGCATTTGTATAGAAGAATCCGATGAGGGGAAGGGTCCTCTCTTGCCCTCACATACAGAGACCTAGACAGGAACTCTATGCTGAGATTTCCTTGAGTAAATACTGGGTGGGAGAAATACAAGTCAAAAACCCCAATATTTTAGGGCTATCCCAGGATTGGATCTGGCCTATGTGGGGGACCCTGGGCCATTAGTTACAAAATGATATAATCCTGAATCAGTTAACCATAGCATATAGGATGAAATGAAAAGACCTAGGAGAAGAATGAAAAGTCTACAATAACCTCAATACTGCAAAAATAAACAGTCGTGAAAGACTTAAGAATTCTAACCAATGCTATAGAACGAAACATGCTACTCACCTCTTGACAGAGAGGGGTGGACTCAAGGTGCAGAATGAGATGTGCGTTTTTGGACACTGTCAGTGTAGGAGTTTCTTTTGCTTGACTATGTGTATGTCATAAGGGCTTTGGTTTTATTATTATTTTTTATTTGTGGGGGGGTGGGAGGAAGGAGAGAAGTCAGTAATGTTTCCCCCTCAATGAAAAAACAATAAAGGAAAGAAAAGAGGGTCATTGAAGCATTTTTTAAAAATTAACAAAGTATTTAATTTTTTTCCCGTTACATGTAAAGTTAGTTTTCAACTTTTGTTTATACAAGCTTTCCAATTTCAGATTTTTCTCCCTCCTTCCCCTCCCTCCCCCTGCCCCTAGACAGCAGGTAATCTGATATAGGTGTTTTATATATATATATAACATTAAACATATTTCTGCATTAGTCATGTTATAAGAGAAAAATCAGAACCTCAAAATAGAAAAACACCAGCACCAAAAACAAAAGAAATGGTATGGTTCATTCAGCATCTATAGTCCACAGGTTTTTTTTTTTTTTCCTGGATTTGGAGATTCTCTTCTATCATGAGTTCCCTGGAACCCTTCTGTACCATTGCATTGGTGAGAAGAATATAATCCATCACAGTAGATCAACACTCAATGTTGATGATACTGTGTACAATGTTCTTCTGGTTCTGCTCATCTCACTCATCATCAGCCCACGTAAGACCCTCCAGGTTTCTCTGAACTCCTCCTGCTCATCTTTTCTTACAGCACAATAGTATTCCATTGTATTCATATACCACAACTTGTCCAGCCATTCCCCAATTGATGGGCATCCCCTCAACTTCCAATTCCTTGCCACCACATAAAGAGCAGCTATAAATATTTTTGTATATGTGGGTCCCTTTCCCCTTTCCATGATTTCTTTGGGGAAAAGACCCAAAAGTGGTATTGCTGGGTCAAAGGGTATGGACAGCTTTATCGCCCTTTGGGCATAATTCCAAATTGCTCTCCAGAATGGTTGGATCAGTTCACAGCTCCACCAACAATGCATTAGTGTTCCAATTTTTCCACAGCTTCTCCAACATTTATTATTTTCCTTTTTTGTCATTTTAGCCAATCTGATAGGTGTCAGGTGGTATGAAGCATTTTTTTAAAATGGAAGACAAGGAAGGCCAGAAAGACAGAGAGACAATTTTCTTTTCTACTTTGGAAAATGCTCATTTTATTGGTGTCTTAAGTTCAGAATAAAACAAACAAATTTAAAATAAATAAAAATTTTAAAAAACAACAACAACAACAACAAAAAACCAAAACAAAAAAGGGGCAGCTAGGTGGCACAGTGGATAGAGCACCGGCTCTGGATTCAGGAGTACCTGAGTTCAAATCCGGCCTCAAACGCTTGACACTTACTAGCTGTGTGACCCTGGGCAAGTCACTTAACCCCAGTTGCCTCACTAAAAAACAAACACACAAAAATAAAATAAAATAAGTAAAAATCCCACCAAGACTGCCAACAGAGGAAAGTGAGGCTGGTGAAGGGGTGATGGACTTGGAACATAAAGAGGGTTAAGGTGACTAGAGAATAGGTTTAGGAGGAATTAGGAGGCAGAGATAGAAGGATAGGAGGCTGAGGTTTTCAGAGTTCATAGGCTCAGATACTTATGCAGACGATGATTAAGGGTACAGTTGTCTCCACCTATGGCTGAGCTGGAGTGGGTTATACCCCATGCCCTCATGCTTATCTTGTAATGTATTTACTTAGATCACAGTTCTTATTCTGGAACCTGTGAACTCATGTGTTGTTGTTGTTTTAATTTTGATAACTATTTTGTGTAATTGCTTTCTTTTGTAGTCCCGCACATTTTATTGTATGCATCTAAAAGACTTCTTCTGGTAAGGGGTCTGTAGGTTCACCACTTCTGCCAAAGGGATCCATGATACAAAGGGTTAAGTTTTGGGTTAGGTGGGGAGTAGGGCTAACCACCAGAGCTGTCATTTGGTTGGGGGAAATCCCCAGGAAGGAAACTCCCTCTATTTGGGACGGCACCTTTTCTGCAACTTAGAGCCTGAGAAAGTTGCAGAGATTAATAAGGGGTCACATGACTTGCTCAGAGCCTCCCAGCCAGGATGTGTTAGAAGCGTCGGACCCAGATCTTCGGAACTCTGGGCCCACTCTCTGTTTGCAGACTACCACACTGCCTTTCCTGGGTGGGGGGGTGGGGGGTTGGGGGGGTGGGGGGATATCACAAAATAAAGTAAGATACCATCTGCCTACTGTTTTCTCTAGTGAGGAAATAAGCAACTAAACAACATGAAAAGTTAAACTCTGAACGGCGTGCATCTCTCCAAATGATCTTTTTTAATTTTTCACAGAGTTTTTCATCAGGATAGGAACATGTTAATGGAGAGAAAGAGAATGGGGGCAGGGGAACAGAAGCAAATGACACCAAACCTAGAGTACTGGTGCTAAGTTCACCCTTTCTTTCTTATCACACTCTTCTTTACATAGTTGTTGTTGTTCAGTTGTTTCAGTTGTGTCTGACTCTTTGTGACCCCATTTGGGATTTTCTTGGCAAAGATCCTGGAGAGGTTTGCCATTTCCTTCTCCAGCTCATTTTACAGATGAGGAAACTGAGGCAAGCAGGGTGAAGTGAGTGGCCCACAGTCACACAGCTAACAAATGTCTGAGCTCAGATTTGAACTCAGGGAGATGAGTCTTCCTTACTTCAGGTCTGGCACTTGATTGACCGTGCCACTTAGCTGCAGAGGGGCTGGGAAACAAAGAGACGGAAAAGTATATGAGAATAAGATGGGGGAGATTACATAATTAACAATTATAACTGTGAATATAAATGGAATAGAAACTCACCCTTAAATGCAAGAGGATAGCAAAGTGGATTAGAAAGTAGAATCCAACACTATGTTGTTTACAAGAAATATACTTGAAACAGAAAGATGCCCACAGACTTTAAATAAGGAGTTATAACAGAAGCTTCAGCTGATGTAAAAAAGGCAGATAGCCATCTTGATCTGAGACAAAGCAACTGTAAAAATAGATTTAACTTAAAGAAGTTAAAGAGGGAAACCATAGGTACCTTAGACAATGAATTAATAATAAATATTAAACATATGCACCAAATGATATAGTATATAAATACTTAAAGGATAAGTTAAATAAGATACAAGGAGACTTAGACAGTAAAGCTATAATATTGGAAGGCCTTAGTTTACCTCTTTCAGATGTAGATAAATCTAACCAAATTCTTTTAAAAACCCAAAACAAAAGAGAAAAGAATTTTAGAAAAGTTAGATACAATAGACTTTGGGAGATTAAGTGGGAATAGAAAGCAGCATGCTTATTTCTCAGCACTTAACAAATGACATCTTAGCAAAAATGGACGATGTATTAAGACATAAGAATCTCACAAACAAATGCAGAGAAGCAAAAATGCACACACACACACATACACACACACACAAAACAAACCACATTCCAATAAATTCAAGAAAGGACCAATGATAAGAATTAAAGATTAATAGGAGATTAAATAATAATCATAAAGAGTAGATCAACAAGCAAATAATAGAAATAATCACTAATTTCATCAAAGGTAATGACAAAAATGAGACAATATACCAAAATTTGGGGGATTCAGCCAATGCAGTACTTAGAAGATTTTTTTTTAATCTCTAAAAATGTTTATCAGTAAAAGAGAGAAGGAGCAGATTAATAAATTGGGCATGGGATTAAAAAAAAAGAAAAGAACCCAACAAATTAACCCCTTCCATTAAATACTGAAATAGAAATCCCCCAAATCAAAGGAGAGATTAATGAAATAAAAAAAAGAAAACTTTGGAATTACTAAATAAAGCTAGGAGTTGGTTTTTTTGGGGGGGGTAATAATATAGATAATCCTCTAAATAATCGATTTTTTAAAAAAACGAAAGAAACAAATTATCAATATAAAAAATGAAAACTGAATTCATAGCCAGTGAAGAAGAAATAAAAGAAATTATTAGGAATCATTTGGCCCAATCATATACCAGTAGAACTGGCAATCTAAATAAGATGTATAATTTTTAAAAATATAAAATGACCAGAACAAAAAACAAAGTCGTAAATAACCTAATCTTAGAAAAAGATATTGAACAAGATATAAATGACCTTCCAAAGGAAAAAAAAAGACCAAATGGATTTTTTTTGGGTGGGGCAGTGAGGGTTAAGTGACTTGCCCAGGGTCACACAGCTAGTGAGTGTCAAGTGTCTGAGTCCACATTTGAACTCATGTCCTCCTGATTCCAGGGCCGGTGCTTTATCCACTGTGCCACTTAGCTGCCCCCTGACCAAATGGATTTTTTTTAAAAATTAATTAATTAATTAATTAATTAATTTACTTACTTACTTACTTTATTTATTTATTTATTTATTTATTTATTTATTTTTTAGTGAGGCAATTGGGGTTAAGTGACTTGCCCAGGGTCACACAGCTAGTAAGTGTTAAGTGTCTGAGGCCGGATTTGAACTCAGGTACTCCTGACTCCAGGGCCGGTGCTCTATCCACTGCGCCATCTAGCTGCCCCCCCCCAATGGATTTTTAAGCAAATTCTTTCAAACATATAAAAAAGAATCAATTCTAATATTATATAAACAGTTTGAAAAAATAGGAAAGGAAGGGGGTACTACCAAATTACTTCTATGATATAAATATGATGGCAATACTTAATGCAAGGAGACTCAAAACAGAGAAAGATAATTATAAACCAATATTCCTAATAAATATTGATGTGAAATTGTAAAATAAAGGGCACTATAACAATATATCATAAAGACTGTGCAATATAATGAAGTGGGATTTATACCAGGAATCCAGGGCTGGTTCAATACTAGATTACAAACATTATTAACTATCCATATTAATAAAAGCAAAGAACAATAAAATCATGTGATTATTTTATTAGAAGTAGGAAAAGCTTTTGATAAGACTCATTCCTGTTTTAAAAAATACTAGAAAACAGGAATGAATAAATCTTAATATAATAAGTAGTATTTGTAGTGGAGATAAACTTTGTGATCCAATCAGGGATAACGCATGTATGTTCATTATAACGGTCATTAAAAATTCTAGATATAGCAATAAAACTCCCCAAAAAGAAATTGAAGGAATTAGCACAGTCAGAAAGGAAACAAAACAACAACCTTTTGCAGGCAATATGATGCTTTATTTAAAGAACCCCAGAGAGTCAACTAAAAAACTACTTGGAACAATTAAAAACTTTAACAAAGTTGCAGGATATAAAATAAATTCACACAAGTCATCAGCATTTCTTCATATTACCAACAAAATCAAACAGGAAGAGATAGAAAGAAAAATTCCATTTAAAAAACCCCAATAAAATATATAACATACTTGGAAGTCTACTTGCCAAGATAAACACAGGAACTACATAAACACAGCTATACTTCTATACACAAAATTCCATACACAATTAGACATGGAAATAATTAGAAGAATATTCATTTCTCATGGGTAGACCAAGCAAATATAATAAAAATGATATTGCTACCTAAGTTAATTTACTTATCCAGTGCCATGCCAATCAAACTACCAAAGAATTATTTTATAGAGCTAGACAAAATAATTTTAAATTTTATCCGGAGTAACAAAAGGTCAAGAATATCAAGAGAATTAATGAAAAAAAATGGGGAGAAGAGAGCTTAGAAGTAAAAAAAAATTTTTTTTAATAGTTATATCGTATTCTGTTGAGTTGATATGCTCCAATTTGCTCTTTCCCCTTATCACTGTCCATTTGGGTTTCCAATTTTCTGACATTATAAGTAGCATCATTATGAACATTTTTGTACAAATTGCTTTCTTTTGGGTTATTACTTTAGGGCATATTCCCCAAAGTGAAATTACTAGGTCAAAGGGTAGGAACGCTTTTATAGCTCTTGTTACATACTGTTAGATTGCTCTTCAGAAAGACTGAATGTGCATTTTTATGGTGCTTCTAGCAAAATTTAAATGTTCTCTCCTCACATTCCCACCAACAATGGGTTGTATAATTTATTTTAATTTTTCCTAGTTGAATTTGGGTAGCTTAAATTTGTTTTCTTCTGCATTTATTTAATTGCTAGTGAGCCTTTGCATTGTTTTATGCCATGATCTACTATGCTGTATTTTCCTCATGTGTAAAATGTTTTGTTGGGACAGCGTGGTATCCTAGGAAGAGCACTGTATTTGGAGGTTAAAGGATAAGTACAGATATTTGCTCTATTATTTACTACCTCGGTGACCTTGAGCAAGTCAATTGAATGCTTCCAGCCTCAGTTTCCTGAGGGCGTTGAACTAGATGGCATTTAAAGTCCCTTCCGGCTATATATCCATAAACTTATGAAATGAATCTGGAAAGGGGGGTGGAAGCCAAAACTGGGAGGGCTTCAAGTGCCAGGTTCAAGAATTTCTGTTTTATCCTAAAGGCAATAAGGAGTCTCTTGATAATGTTGAGCATTGGAATGATATGGTAAAGATATGGCCAGTGGGAAGATACTTTTGGCAGCTATGTGAAGGATGAGCTGGAAAAAGGAGAGAGCACCTGAAAACAGAAAAGTTGGGGACTCTGGGTCTGGAATGATGTCTGGTGTGGTTGTTTTGTGGGTTGAGTTTTGCTAAATTAGTTGTTAAGAAAGAATCAAGGCAAAGGGTAGAAGTTATATTCAGAAATACTTCTGATGTTTAAAAAAAAAGCAGAAGGAAATTAATTAATGGGGGGGAAAGGCTATTTTATCACCCAAGATGATTAAGTGAGAGATAGTACCCAAGCCAAGTTACCCTCAATCATGGCAAAACAGAAAGAAATATGGCAAATAACATAAAAAGACAAAAAGGAAAAAAAGAAATTACTAGGGAGACTGAAGGAATAAGGTGTTTGGGTTTTTTTCAACAGTTATTAACTACCTACTGTTTGCCAGGTAAATTTGCAAATCACTTTATAAAATATAAAGTTACTTACCATTGTCTTGGAGGAGGCATAGCTAAGAGTCCAAGTCATACAGGGATTCCCAGTAGGTGGTGAGGTCTTCCCTTCAGGATGTATAGATGGATGAATGGGTGACATTGTGCTGACTGCATCAAGGCCTGAAATATTGCAGAGCCAGCCTCCTAAATGAGAACTGCCTACAGTTCTAAGAGTCTCCCCTAGCCCTCTAGAGAGGGAAGATCTACCCTCCATGCTGGTAGCCTTACTGAGAATCTTGTTATTGTCATTGTTCAGTCATTTTCAGTCATGTCTGACTCTTTGTGGCCCAGTTTGGGTGTTTTTTTTTTTTTCAGCAAAGATCCTGGAGGGGTTTGCCATTTCCTTCTCCAGACCATTTTACAGATGAAGATACTGAGGCAAACAGGGTGAAGTGACTTGCCCAGGGTCACACAGCTAATCAGTGTTGGAGGCTGGATTAGAACTCAGGAAGATGAGTCTTTCTGACTCCAGGCCTGACGCTTTATCTGCTGCAGTGCCACCTAGCTGCCCCTCTTGTCATTATGTGGGTTCCAATGAAGCCCATGGGTTGTCCCTATGTTATCTTTTGTCCTCCAGGCATAACAGCTTACCTCCTTTTCTGGTCCTTCTTCACTTTGATAATCATCTTAATTCTGCTGCTGTTGCACAATCCCCCCACAACACACACACAACACTCCATCCTCTCCTCAGCTTCCCGTGTGTTATTCCTAAAAACTTAGGTCTGACTGTGTCACTACCCAGCTCAGCGAGTTCCAGGGACTCCCTGTTACCTCCAAGATGGAATATCAAGTCCTTTGGCATGTAAAGGCCTTCACAACCTGGGCCCTTCCCACTTTTCCAGTCGTCTTATACATTAACTCTCACCATGCACCCAAGATCCAGGCACACTGGCCTGCTTGTAGTTTCTTGAATATGTCACTTCATCTCCTCTCTCCATGCCTTTGCCCTGGCTATACCCCCTGCCGGGGATGCTCTCCCTGCCCCTTACCTTGACTTCTTAGCTTCCCTGGCTTTCTGCACAAGGTCTTTCCCAGTCTCTCCAGCTTGAATGCCTTTGCCTTTCAGACGCCTTCGTCTACTCTGTCTGGACCTTGTTTGTATCCACATGTTGTCCGCTCCGTGAGAACATGTGATCTTTTATCTCAGGGACAGTGATTTTTTTAAAAGCTTTCTTTGTAGCACCGTGCCTGGCGCATTGTAAATGTTTAATAAGTACTCGTTGACTGATGGGTAATAGGCTGCAGCCTGCTAAACCCCACCATGTGCCTCTCCGTTACCCTTTGGGGGATAACTCTTTGGAGACTGGTACTCCATACCTTGTAGCCATAGTACCACTGGAAGAATTTCGAGGTCCTAGGGAAGGAACCAAGAGATAGGGAAAGACTGAAGATGAGTGACAATGGAATGATCATTAAAGAAAGGTC
Source organism: Dromiciops gliroides (assembly GCF_019393635.1). Lineage (NCBI taxonomy): Eukaryota > Metazoa > Chordata > Mammalia > Microbiotheria > Microbiotheriidae > Dromiciops > Dromiciops gliroides. The sequence goes on from NC_057864.1 coordinate 35,359,311, forward strand.
TTAGCATTAAGGACACAAATTCTAATCAAGGGTTAGTCCTGGGAAGGAGATCACCTCATCCATCCTCTGCGACTAGAGTGAGTGAGGATGCAGGGAGGTTTTGATCTGGGGAGTAGAGAAAATGGGGCACAGCTTCAATTTCCTCAGTTGGGCAGAAGGTCCTCTGTAGGAAGAGATGGGGTGGGGGCTGGGGAGCTTGGAGTGGCAGAGGGATTTTGAAGAGAGAAAAAAGGTTTAGACCGTTGCTGTGAGGAGCCAGATTGAAGGCAAGAAGGAGGGCGGAAGAGAGGATGAGTGGAAGAGAGATTGGGACATGGAGAGAGAAGGATGCAGAAGAGAGGGACAAGGGGATGAGTCAGGTTCAAAAACTGAGCTGACATGAATGTGAGAAAGACGAGGGGCAAGAGAATCAAGGACGCAGAGCCGTGTGCCTCAGTGGAGTGGCCATCTACAGGTCATTCCTCCACACCTGCAAGTCATGACTGCTTATTCCCAGGCTCTGCTGTTATTGGCCTGTATGTCCCTATCCCATTGGAAAATCCCCCCATTCTCCTTGGAGCCAGCCACTTCACCTTTGCGTGAAGGACAGGGAAAGTGTATACTGCCTAATTAGTTTAAAAAAACCCCCAAACCCAGTGATATCAAGGAAGTGCATCCGCAGCAGGATGCTACTACAGGAACTACAGCTACTCTGAAATCCCATCCCTCAGGGTGAAGGCTTGCTCTGCTCTGCCATTCCACATCTGCAGAGGGAGAATGAGGCAGGTCGGCTGCTTAACAGACACTCTGTCTCGTCTCTGCGGGCTCAGGCAGGATGTGTGTTGGCCCCAGAGCTCCCAGCATTGGTTAGGGAATTGGGCAGCACTTGGTCCACAAGGAGGTAAGAGCTAGACTGAGGGCTGTGTGTTGTCACTTGACTCACAATGGGATGCGGAAACACCAGGTTCTGTTAGATCATGGCTGCTGTCTCTGCTGACTTCCTCCTTTCTGAGAGAGAGCAGGAACATGACTCCCCAGCCACAGCAGCCACTTTGAAGGACACTGAAGGAGCTGTGCTAGGTCATCTCTCCTCATTACTGTCATCTCTCTCTATCCCTCGGGATCCACAGACCCTTAAGGGGTTGAGAGAGGGATAGATTTTAAGAGGTCTGTGAACTTGGATGGGAAAAAATGACATCTTTATTGTCACTGTGCTCTAACTGAAATGTAGCATTTCCTGGGGTTGTCAATGCAAGCAATAAAATGTTATTCTGAGCAGGGGTCCATGAAATAAACAGTCATTTATTAGATGCGTAATGTGTGGTAGTGGAGCAGGTGGTAGCACTGCGTATACAGCACCAGCCTGGAGTCAGAAAGAGCAGGGTTCAAATCTGACCTCAGACACTTGTTGATGAAGGAGGCTACAGATGATCAAGAATAAAACACTAGGGGCAGCTAGGTGGCGCAGTGGATAGAGCACCGGCCCTGGATTCAGGAGGACCTGAGTTCAAATATGGCCTCAGACACTTAACACTTACTAGCTGTGTGACCCTGGGCAAGTCACTTAACCCCCATTGCCTCACTTAAAAAAAAAAAAAGAATAAAATGCTGACTCAAGTCCAGGTAGTCGGGTTGGGTTCAAATCCCACCTCTGGTGTTTGGTGTTTACTGTTTGGGGGCTTTGGGACATCATCTCTGTAGGCCTCAGTTTACTTTCCAGAAAATGAGGGTGTTGGGGTAGGGGGCCGATAACGTTCCTCCAGATCTAGATCTGTGATCGAGATTCTGGCCAGGGCAGCCGCTTCACCGCTGGGCCTCTACCCTAGTGCTTAGGGATACTTCCCAATCCTGGTGGTGGATCAGGGATGTGACTGAGGCAAACAGGGTGAAGTGAGTGGCCCACAGTCACACAGCTAACAAATGTCTGAGCAGCCTTGACAATAACCCATCCTTTCTCTACTGCAGGCACGGCCTTGCTTTTGAGAGGGCTTTGGGGGGGGTGAGCAGGTCTGGATTTTGAAAATGGTAATGGTGGGAGATGCTCACCACTGGTCCACATAGAGGGTGATGACAGCCAGGAGGCCTTCATGCTGAGGCGAGGGCTGAGGCAGTGATGGAAGCAGCCTCTCCTTGGTAGCAGTGTCCTCTGTCGAGTTGGACTATGTGGTGATGATGGGCAGAGTCGCCACCAGTATTACAGATGGTAAAGCCAGGTGGTGCATGGTGATGGAGAGCAGAGAGAGCATGGTCCTTGTAGATGGCAACAGATGCCAGGTGGGCCATGTGGCTGAGGAGGGAGATGCTGTGCTGAGACAGGAGTGGAGCCCAACCCTACAGTCACACTGACACAGATCCAGTCCTAGGAAGGCCTTGCCAGAGAAAGAGACGCCCCCAAAGCCTATGAATCAGCTGCAGTGCCAGTGTCACCTGGAACTAAGTTCATACCCCCAGCACCTAGCAGAGTGTCTGGCAAACAATAAGTCAGATTTAATCTTTCACTCTTCCTCCTTCCTTCACATTTCTTATCCAGTCATTTGCCAAGTTGTTGATTCTACCTCTCCAACATGTCTCATATCTGTCATCTTCTCTCACTCATGAATCAGCCACGCTTATTTAGGACTTCATACCCACTTGCCAGGACAATGATTGTAGTCTGCTCACTGGTGTCCCTCCCTCTAGTCTTTCCCCTCAGCGGTCAATCCTTCCTACTGCTGTCCACTAATAGTTCTAAGATATAGCTCAAACAATGTCACCTCCCTATTTGAAAACCTTTCCCTGCTCCCCTATTTTCTCTAAGATAAAACACAAATGCCTTCCCTCGACTGGATCTAGCTCCAAACTACCTTTCCAACCTTGTCTCACATTGCTCTCCTTCTCACACTTTACTCTTCAACTAAATGAGATCAGTAACTTTTCTAATTTAAAATTGCATTTTCTTCCTCCTACCTCTAAGTCAGTGCTTCTTAAAGTTTTTCAATTCGTGACCCCTTTTCGTGACCCTGGGCATATTGGTATATAAAATAGGTATATAAATCAAACATTTACTGCCAAATTTTCATGACCCCCATATTGAGTTACATGACCTCATATGGGGTTGTGACCTACAGTTTAAGAAGGTGGGCTCTAAGTCACCCTACATGCCTGGAGTGTCCTCCCTCCTCTCAGCCTTTCAGAATCCTTCTCATTGTTGGCATATAGCTTGTATATGTGGTGGTGAGAACGAATGACTTGGAGAGGGACCAGTAGGATTAGAGTAGATGGAGTAGCTTGTTAATTGCACAGGAAAGGGATTGCTCAGTCAGCAGAACTTCAATAATAAAAGAAGTTCAAAGGTTAACCTGCCTTCAAAGAAACCAAAGGTCTGAACCGATTATTGGATTTCATTTTAACAGAGTGCCAAGTATCCATAGCTTTCAGAAGCTACACCATCAATTAATGTGAGCAAAGGATTGGGATAAAAATAAAGCTTCCAAAAGGGAAAAAAGGTAGCTTGCTTGATGTCAACTGTTAAAAATGGTGATTAGTTGACACTTTGTTCATTAGCTAGTGGCATTCATGGACTCTGAGTTGGAAGGAACCAGCCACAAAGATAGTCATACTCTCAATCTTGTCACCACACACTATCTCCATGTTCAAGAATTTAAAAATCTCTTTATCTAACCATAATCTATTGGCTTTTCACCTCTTCCTCTCCCTTCCCTTACATAACCTTACTTTTTGTCCACACTATGACCTCTAATCCTTCAACTCTCCAGTTCTCTCCCAGGACATCACCCTTGAGCTAACCACTCTTGGTGAACCAGTTCAACTCTACACTTACCTGCCATCCCTGCCATCCCTATCATAATCACCAATTGTGCCTTGCCAAACCTTTGCCTTGGATCAGTCACTCCCTCACATAACTGTTCCAATTGGGTCCTTTATAAATTTATGTTACATAATCTCAACTGGATCCTCACTGCTTCTTGGTAATCTTTTTTTTCTTTGGGGGGGTGGCAGTGAGGCAATTGGGGTTAAGTGACTTGCCCAGGGTCACACAGCTAGTTAGTGTTAAGTGTCTGAGGCCGGATTTGAACTCAGATACTCAGATACTCCTGACTCCAGTGCTCTATCTACTGTGCCACCTAGCTGCCCCTCTTGGCAATCTTAATATGCCTCCCTTATCAACTCCCTCTCCACAGGGGCCCTTCCAAACCTTCTCATCTCCCAAACCTCCCATGGCTTCCCTTCCCCAGACCTCTCAGCTGAGAACCTTGCTTCGTGTTGTACAGGAAAAATATCGAGGCCATTCACCATGAACTCCGTCATCTCCTATCACTCAAATGCCTTCTGCCAGTCTCCTCCTTCATTCCTGTCTCATATAAAGAGGTGACTTTACTTCTTATCAAGACTGACCCTTCTACCTTATAAGTGATTCCATTTTATACTGTCTCCTACAGCAGTGTTCCCTCAGTGATCACCATTCCATTCTTAGGATGGACTCTTTTTTCTTTTTTTCTTTGGTGAGGCAATTGGGGTTAAGTGACTTGCCCAAGGTCACACAGCTAGTAAGTGTCAAGTGTCTGAGGCTGGATTTGAACTCAGGTCCTCCTGAATCCTGGGCTGGTGCTTTATCCAATGTGCCACCTAGCTGCCCCTCATCACCACTGCATTATTTATTTTCAATCTCTCCCTATCTACTGGCTCATTCCCTACTGCTTACAAACATGCCCAGTGTCCCTCATCCTTAACAAAACACTCCCTTGACCCTTCTATGCCTCCTAAATATCTTCCTATCTCTCTTTTGCCCTTTGGTGTTAAGCTCCTTGGAACGGTGTCTACAATAGGTGCTTTTACTTTCTCTCCTCTCACTCCCTTAACTAACCCCTTACAGTCTGGCTTCCCACCTTATCATTCCACTGAAACTAGTCTCTCCAGAGTTGCTAGTGATCTTAGTTATCAAATCCAGTGGTCTTTTCTTAGTCCTCATTCTCCTTGACTTCTCTGTAGCCTTGAACCTTGATCACCCTCTCCTCTTTGGTTATTATAATTAAAGTGCACTTTTAATTTCATTCTTTTGATTTACATTGTTGCCATAATTGCATACATTGTTTACCTGATTATGCTCACTTTGCATCAGTTTATGTAAGTCTTCCCAGGTTTCTCAGAATTCTCAGAACAAATTATATTTGGCTTTTTCCTTATTGTGCAATGCTACTCTGTTTCATTCATATACTATGATTTGTTTGGTCATTCCCTGATCAATGGACATTTATTATGCTTTGTTTACTTTGTGTCTTGTACAAACGGTACCAAAATAAAGATGTTGGTGTGGATGGGACCTGTCTTTGACCATAGATCCAGCAGTAGTATCATTTTAAACAATTTGGCTTTCCAGAATGGTTGGACCAATTCATCACTCTATCAACTACACTAGTGTGTTTATCTTTCTGCAGACCCTTCAATATTGACTAGCTCTATGCTTTGTCATCTTTGCCAGTTTTCAGTGAGTGGAATAAAACCTTAAGAGTTGCTCTGATTTTCATTTCTCTTGTGATTTGGTGAGATCTTTCATGCGACTATAAATAGTTCGCCATTCTTCAAGAACTGTTATGTAGGTTTCTCTTAATGTGATCTATGATTTCATTAGGTTTGGGGCTGCCATGTCATTACCATTTGGATTCAAGTGCTGGTTCTGTGTGACAGCTCCCAAGATTCTCTGTTCTTTAGTCATGTTCATATTCTCTTATTTTGGCAAATTTGGAAAAAAAACAACAACCCATTTTCTCTGATTTATGTTGAGTTTTCAGTCCACTAAGACTCCTGGATCTTTTTCAGATAAACTAATGTTTAGTAACATCTCTTCCATCTAGTACTTGTGAATTTGTTTTGGAACCTGATCTTTAAGACTTGACCTTTTTTTCTTTCTTCTTCTTAAAGGCATTGTTTCACACTAAAGAGACAAAAAGAAAGATCTGTTTTTTCAAGTTACAGATGGTTTACAGGACTTAAACAAAAATGTGTCATTAGGAAAATTTAATATTAGGTCCTTTAACTTGGAGCTTTTAGTGACACATTTCATTTTCAGAAGGAAGATCATTGATCTCCCCCATTGAGATACTTTGACTTTAAAGATTAATATGACAAGTAGCCATTTAAAATTATAACAACATAATTATATTTTAGGAGCTTTTAAAACAAAGGGAACAGAAGCATAGGAATGGAGGTTATTTTAACAGAAATTCAGTATGGCACAACTCCCACAGATGACTCAGGCAACTACTCACCTCCTCCCCAGAAACTGCTCGCAAAAATCTCACCAGTTTGCTAAAAAAGGATCCCCTGAGAATCATCAGGGCAAGTGAACATTCGTTCCCCATTTGGTAGCATGACTGAATTGGTAATCTGTTGATCAAATAATTGCTTCTAAAACCCAGAGGCCTAGATAGTACGGTAGAGTGGAAAGCACTGGAAAGAATAGAGTGGACTTGAGTCGGATGACCATGGCTTTGGGTTTGGAACTGTATGGCCTTGGGTCAGCAAGTCAATGAACTGCTCTGAGCCTCATCTATGTGGGTGACTCTCCCCATTAGACTGTAAGCTTCTTGAGGACAAAGATTGTGTTTTGTCTCTTTCTGTATCTCCACCGCTTAGCACAGTACCTGACTTTTTATATTTTGGCACCAGTCACAGGCCCCAGATGTAGGACCTGGTATTTAGGATGAGAAGGGACCCTAACAGGCTGTTTAATCCAAACTCTTATTTTTGAGATGAGGAAAACCGAGGTCCAGAGAGGCTGTGACTCAGTCAAGGTCACACAGCTCATTAAGTCGCAGATCTAGGATTCAAACCAAGGATTTCAACTCCAAATCTGGCAAACTTTCCAGTGTACCATGATGACCCTCAGTTAGCCTGGCCCGATGAACCAGTATCACCCTCAGAAACTCTTGTGAAGAAAGCATCCTATTAGCCTCCTTTGGAATCTAATGTGTCATAGGGATCATCACTTCAGATGGTAGTAGATCCTAGAGCGAGGACAGTCTGAGTTCAGATCTCTCCTCAGACACCTATTAGGTGTGTGAAGCTCAGAAAGTCATTTAACTTCTGTCTGATATCTCAGTTTCTCTTCTGCAAAATGGGGATAATTTTACCTGTACCCCAGGGTTGTTTTGGGGATAAAATGAGATGATATTTGTAAAGTTCTTTGCAAAACTGAAAGCACTAGTTGTTATGATGATTATTTTTATTATTGCTCTTTTTGTAATTATTCACTGTCCACCCTTTCAGCTGAGACTTGCTTTTCCTTCCCCACTGCTGGATGCCTGACATAACCGGTAATACAATCCCAATTATGGCAAGGCAAAACACACCACCAAATATAACTATCCAGAGGGTGCAGATGCTTTAGTAGGAGGTGCGAATGGAGGGAAGTTTTAGAAATTCCCAAGTCTGGTCATTATTAAAAATGATGTCAAGGTGAAATGAATAGAAGAAATTTCACATATATCAGTAGATTTTTTTTTTTTTTTTGGTGCAGGGCAATGAGGGTTCAGTGACTTACCCAGGGTCACACAGCTAGTAAGTGTCAAGTGTCTGAGGCCGGATTTGAACTCAGGCCCTCCTGAATCCAGGGTCAGTGCTTTATCCATATCAGTAGATTTTAAAAAATAATTTGAAGGAATGAGCTGAACACTGGATGGTTTACTTTCTGCCACTTACACAGGAAAACAAAGTAGCAACAAGTAACTGGCTTTGATATGATGAGCTCATATATGCCTGTGCTGGGGATTTGGCTGGTAACACGAACGGAGTCAGGTGCTTGGACTATATGATGGCTTCTAGTGTTTTTCATCCATTCTTCCGTCATGTTTTACATTTTGGGAGGGAAAAATGACCTTAGATCTCCCCAATTTAAGTGGGATGGCTTATAATTTTAACCTAAATGATGCAAGTCCTTTCCATCATTTCTCCAGTTGTTAGCCTATCGACCCTGCCGTTCCTCCTCCAAATGAGTTTGATTTTCTATATTACTTACATACAAATGTAAGTACAAATATATTTTTGTCCTATTATTTATCTGTAAGCATGCTGTTGTCTCATTTCTTTGTTTGTTTGTTTTTGTGGGGCAATGAGGGTTAAGCGACTTGCCCAAGGTCACACAGATAGCCAATGTGAAGTGACACTGGATTTGAATTCAGGTCCTCCTGAATCCAGGGCTGGTGCTTTATCCACTGCACTACCTAGCTGCCCCTGTCTTATTTCTAGTAGAATATAAGCTCCTTGAGGGCAGGGACCATGTTGCTTTTATCTCTGTATCTCTAACAACACTTAGCCCAGTGCCTGGCTATCCATTCCACTTATGTGTCATCAGCCAATTTGTTAAGCACTCCAGCTTTGTCTTGATCCATGTTATGGAGAATTAGGGACTTAAGGAATGCAGATTGATTTGCTGATCAATTTTAACTGAAGACTTTTGAGCTAGTGCTTTGACCATAACAGCCGTTCTAAACAACCTTTCTCCCGTCAATGAAATTTGTTTCATGGTGTCTGAAGTCAGTGCCACTTATTTTTTCTGAATCGCCAATACAATCATCCCATGTCAGTTTTGTCTAGCAGCAAAATGTCCGGTTTAATTTTTCTATTCTTTTCATTTCTATTATTGTCATATGAGAGGCAGCATGCCATAGTAGAGAGAGAGCGCTGGCAACAGTCAGAAAGACTCAAGCTCAAGTCCTACTTTTGAAACATAGAAGTTGTGTAACCCTGGACAAGGGTCATCATTACTTAACCATGCAATACCCCAGGGCAATTCTATAAGCATATAAATTACAGAAAGGTTGCTGGGGTGAACTGACAGAAGGGATTTCCCCACCAGAAAGTTCCCTACATGGATAAAATCACAGGTTCAGACCAAAAAAAGATGTTTAAAAAATATTAGCCAGGTTTTAAGTTAATTTAGGAGCCAATTCTTTTCTCAGAACTACATGATCAGGTATGTCAGAAGACTTTTCATCATTTTTTCTTCATTTCAGACAAAGACAAATTCTCTTTTCAAACTTCTGCTTAATATACTGCTACTGATTTGAGGTATGAAAAAAGTTAATTGGATGTTAACCTGGGACATGAGGGTTTCCTGATAACTAAGAAGTTCTTTCAATTATCTGAAGTCCAGTCTTTATTTATAGGAGCCGATACCTTTAAATTTTTTCTTTTAATTGACAAGCTTTTATTTTCTCCACTGAAAAAAAAAGAAAAAGAAAAGCTTTGTAACAAATATGTATAATCAAGCAAGACATATATCCACACTGGCTCTATTCAAAAATTTATTCATTCTGGATGTTGAATCCATCATCTTTCTGTTGAAAGGTGGGTAGATCCTTTATCCGCAGTCCTCAGGAATCATGGTTGACCAATTGTGGTCACTGTATTGATCACGGTGCTTAAGTGTTTCAATATTGTTTGTCTTTGTGTATGTTGTTTTCCTGGTTCTGTTCACTTCATTCTGCATCAGTTCATACAAGCCTTTCTAGGAATCTCTCAAACTGTCCTTTCTGTTATCTCTTAGAGCTCAACAATATTCCATTATGTGTAATTGCCAGGCAGCTAAGTGGTGCAGTGGATAAAGCATTGGGCTTGAAATCAGGAAGATTCCTTTTCATGAGTTCAGATGCTGCTTTAGACACTAGCTGTGTGACCTTGAGCAAGTCACTTAACCCTGTTTGCCTCAGTTCTTCATCTATAAAATGAACTAGAGAAGGAAATGGTAAACCATTCTGGTCTTTGCCAAGAAAAGCCCAAAAATGGGGTCATGAAGAGTCAGACACAACTGAACAATAACATGTATGTACTGTTAATTCAGTCATTTCCCAATTGACAAGCACCCCTTTAGTTTCCAATTCTTTGCTGCTACAGATAGGGCAATTCTAAATATTTTTATGGAAATGAACTACTTCCCACTTTCTTTGACTCTCTTTTGCTCAAAGAAGGGTCTGGTAGTAGTATTTCTAGATCAAAGGTTATGCACAGTTTGGTAACATTATAGGTATAGTTCCAAACTGCTTTCCAGAATGGCTGTTCCAATAGTACACCAGTGTGCTTATTTCTCCATGACCCCTCCAATGTTTGTTGTTTTCCATTTTTGCCAACATTGCCAATCTGAGAGGTGTGAAGTGAAAACTCAGAGTTGCTTTAATTACCATTTCTCTATCTGGAGCATTTTTCCATATGACCATAGATGGTTTGAATTTTCTCCTCTGAAAATTATTTGGTCATATCCTCTGAGTCTGTATCAATTGGGGAATGTTCCAATGCCTTTTGACATTGGTGTCATTCTCTCTGTTTTGCACCAATCCATGGACTTGTGGTTATAATGCTCATCTTCAGATAAATTTGATTTATTCTTCTGATTCTGGGCACAGATAAAGGGAAAGTTTTGTAAAGGACTTTGTCAGACATCACTTTCCCTAGCATACCTGGACTGTTTTCCCCCAAGCAAGTCAAAGCAATGCATTAGTGAATGAAAATATTAATAAAATGGCTTCCATGTGCCAGACACTTTGCTAAGAGCTGATGATATATTTGTAAAAAGTAGGATAGAACCCAGCTTCAAGGAACTTCCATTCCAATGGGGGAGACAGTGTATAGTGGGAATCCATGGCCAGGGATGGTTCAATAAAGCCATAAGGCAGTTACATGACATTCCTTTTCCAGAAACAATAGGAATGTTGATTTGTTATAGTTCCCAGAGCAAAAGATGGAGGGGAAAAGGGGGGAGGAAGAGTATGGGGCATTAGCTCTCAATATAGTGCCTAACGGCACCTCCTAACTCACAGGACAGATTCCTGGGAGGATGATTACTCCAGGCTCAGGGAGTACTCTTCGAGTCAGCAACCCTCACCCTATCACTCATGAGCCCCAGTGATGTGTTTGCTTTTAATAGTTCGCCAGGGGATACAATTAACTCAAAGCAAAGGCATTTCCTGAATTGGCATAGTAAGAAAAGTAGCAATAAAACCTCTTCCCCATAAATCTGGAACTCCTCTCCCACAAATCTATCTAGCATCAGCAGGGAGAGAAAACAGATACACATAGAGGGCATAAGTAGAAAGGTATACCCATAGGGAACATAAGCCAAGGCACTTATATAGAGGGGCAACACACATCTCCAGTGCTAAAAGGCTGTTGAAATGATGATATCCTGCCACATAGAAGAAGGGTAAATGACAAGACGGTGGCAAGGAGGGATGTGAGGCATGGTCTGATCTGGGCCTCCCTAGATATAGTGGACTACGGGAGTCTGTGCTTATTATACACTCAGCAATCAGTACAGCTCAGCTCAAACTGAATGGATTAACCCTCCTAGGGAAAGATCTTTGGCGTTCTGGTATTCCAGAGCGAACAGTGGCAAGGGATATGTATGACAAGAAGTCTGGGGTAGACATGAATGGAATGAGAAGAATTAGTATTTACAAAATGCAGATTGTAAAAAGGCAACACAAAGACCTTTATCCATATTGGGGGCAAGAGAAAGATAAAAGGAGCAGGATTGTTTCTCAGCATGCATGAGAGGAGCAGAATTATCCATTCTAATTTTGTATTCTTTTTTTCTACCAAAGAGATCTTCATATTGGGAAGTACAGAACAATGATGTTTAACAAGGGATTATGACCCAAGGTAAATGAAGAGATGGTAAGAATTAACTTAGTTGACTTCAGTAAATTTATGTCACCAAACCCAAACAAACCACATACCTGTGTACTATAAGAAGTCCTAAGTTTGATTTCTGAATGACTTTGCTTCTTTGATATGTCATGTTTGTCTGATCAAGTAACTCCCTTGCTCAAGAACCTGTTTGTCTCTCGGATAAAATCAAACTTTTTAGTTTGATTAAATGCTAAAGAGCTTTGGCTCCTTCTAAAGCCTGACACAGTAAGGTAGCCTATCTTTGCAGACTTATTTCACATTGTTCCTTTTCACATACTTTGTGCCCCACCTGAATTAACCAACTTTCCATTTCCCATACTCAGCACCTCATCTCCTTCCACTGTGTTGATGCAGACTGTTTCCTATGCATGGAATCCATTTCTCCTTCACCTCCATCCTTAGCTCCCTAAGGGTAGCCTTTTCTGATAATCTGATCCTCCTTCTCCAGTCATTGGTGCTCTTGCCTGATTCAAATGACCTTGAATTTATGTTTTTAAATATCATTGTACCCCATAGCAGAAAGCAAGTACACACACAGCAGACTATTTGCCATTTTTACCTTTGTGTTTCTGGTATACAGCATAGTAACTTGTATACTGTAGGTGCTTACTAAATGTTAACTGAATTGACCCAATGATTTCTTTGATATGGTTCTTCTTACAGGTATAAAGACCATGCCCCTTCCATGAGTCATCACCCTGTGAGACTCTTGTCTTTGCCCTTCCATGATTTCCCCAGTATGTAGGGGGATTTCCTCTGGATATCTTGACATGCATGGCATGGATACCAGTGGAGCACCCAGACTTGTCTCCTTCCCTCTTGCTATATGACCAGCCTCACCCACTCTTTGGTCATACATTTCTCTGATGATATCCTTTATGGTTCTTCTCACTTTAGCAAAGTCAATTCAATTCAATTCAACAAACATTTGTTAAAGTCCCTACTTTGTGCTAGCTACCATGCTTTCTGTTGGGGTAGAAATGAGATCCAAATGCACTCAGAAGAGTTTTGTTTAACTGTTCAGACAAGATAAACTAATTGAATGAATAGTGCCATTTCTTTCCACTTGGCAGTAGAGACTCTGATACGGTATGCAGTCAAATGAACAATCTTTTTCATCTGTAGATGTATTGTGGACAGACATTACAAATGAACAGTGAGTCGGGCTTGGAAATGAACAGTAGGAGGAAAGTAGGTTGCTTTTGGGAAAATGCAAAGTTCTTTTAATAATCCTACGCTCTTTCTGAAACAAAACCTCATCTTTTTAATACTAATATTCTTCTAATGTATCCTCTTGAGTCATGGAACACGAAAGTCTCCAAAGAATTGAAAGTAAGGAATACCAAAAAGGCAATGGAGAAGCAGGCTCTTACCATTATCTCACAAACAAAACATTGTGGAGAATGAGTGTAAAGAATGTCATTAAGGAAAAGTATAGTCAACACAGAAGAGGGGTTGGTCACACAGGGAGAGTAAGGACTAGTCAATGGATGGTGATATCAAGAAAACTTTGGCAGGCTCCTTGGTGGATCCCTCTCTCCCCCACCCTGCCCAGATGGACCTTTGGAAGGGCATGGACAAGAGATGCAAAAAGTATGCAGCCACGGTGGGCCATGTCACAGGAAGGAATGCTTACATTGATGAGATCACAGAGCTATTGGAGGAGAATACTGTCTGTCCTTGGTTTATTCCAAGCATTTGGCATCCTCCTTTTTTTCCCCAGATACCGTGAGAATCAATGCTTCAGTGACCTCACAATTATGTCCCCTTCCTCAGGGACTTTTTCTGTGTATACTAGTGTAGATATTTGTCCTTGTCCTTGTTTATTTTAGTGCCCTCCTTACCAATGCATCACATCAGAGACTATACTAACATCAAAATGTGGAGGCTTCACTGTCATGGACAGAAAGATGAGCTTCTTACAGAAATATTGAAAATCATCTTCCTTCTTCTTATGCCCATTGTCTTTCCAAGTTCATTATTAAATATCCTTGGAGGGGCAGCTAGGTGGCGCAGTAGATAGAGCACCGGCCCTGGAGTCAGGAGGACCTGAGTTCAAATCTGGCCTCAGACACTTAACACTTACTAGCTGTGTGACCCTGGGCAAGTCACTTAACCCCAGTTGCCTCACAAAAACAAAAAACAAACAAACAAACAAATATCCTTGGGATGGTTCAGCTTAGAGATCTGTTTCCAAACTTAGAGAAGATTTGTTTTTTCTACTCCTTTCTTGGTAATATTGATTATAATTTCCCATCATTCCCAACCATAATATATATTTCTTTTAAATAAAAGTATTTTATTGTTTTCCAGTTACATGTAGAGGTAGTTTTCAACATTTGTTTTTATAAGATTTCAAATTTCAAAGTTTTCTCCCTCCCTCCTCCCCTCCCCAAGACAATAGGTGAAATCTGATATAGGTTATATATGTACAATAACATTAAACATATTTCTGCATGAGTCATGTTATAAGAGAGGAATCAGAGCAAAAAGGAAAAACCTCATAAAAGAAAAACAACAGCACCAAAAACAAAAGAAATAGTATGGTTCAATCAGCGTCCATATTCCACAGTTCTTTTTTTTTTTCTGGATTTGGAGAGCCTTTTCCATCATGAGTCCTTTGGAACTTTCTTGTACTGTTGTATTGGTGAGAAGAATCTAGTCTATCACAGTTGATCAACACATAATGTTGATGATACTGTGTACAATGTTCTTCTGGTTCTGCTCATCTCACTCATCAACAATTCATGCAATTCCTTCTAGGTTTCTCTGAACTCCTCCTGCTCATCATTTCTTACAGCACAATAGAATTCCATTACATTCATATACCACAACTTGTTCAGCCATTCCCCAATTGATGGGCAGCCCCTCAATTTCCAATTCCTTGCCACCACAAAAAGATAACTATAAACATTTTTGTACATGTGGATCTTTTTCCCTTTTTTATGATCTCTTTGGGAAAAAGACCCAAAAGTGGTATTGCTGGGTCAAAGGGTAGACATAATTCCAAATTGTTCTCCAGAATGTCAACCATAATATATTACAAATGAATTTAAATTCTAAATTAGTGTTGCTCTTGGCTGCCATTTCTTTCCCCTAGGCTGATGGAAGTGTTTTTTAGGCTCTTTTGATTACTTTATTGTGGAGATTAATTTATGTCAGTTAAACTTCCTAATGACATTGTGATAGTTTGTGTTAATATCTGTTCTTTTGTCCATTTTCTACTTTGGGGACAAACAAATAAATAAATGTTAGGCTGGAATTAGCTGTATCTTCTCACTTTTATAATTTTAATTTTGTATTGATTTTGACACTTTCCACAACAATTCAGTGTTCTGAGTATACATGAAATTTTTATTTGGCAATGACTCCCCCATCAATAACCATTTATTTATCTGTTAAAATATATTCAATTTAACTTCTTGCAATGTTATTTGGAAGTCATAATACTTAAGGTCTAAAGAAATTAAACAAGCTTTAAATGAACTACCAAAGAGGGGGCGGGGAGAATCAGGCCCAAATAGATTTACAATTTAATTCCATTAAACATTCAAAGAAAAATTTACTAATATTACATAAATTGTTAGCAAAAAACAGAGAAAGAAAGTATACTATTAAATTCTTTCTATGAGACAAATATGGTCCTGATGCCTAAATCACAGAGAGACAAATAGAGGAAAAAAATACCATGGACAAAGTTTTTTGTATCATGGACCCCCTTGGCAACAGTCTGATGAAGCCTATGAACCTCTGCTCAGAATCATGTTTTTCAATGAATAAAATAAAAGATATAGGATTAAAATGGAAACCAATTATATTGAAATATAGTTATCAAAATATTTTTGAAAAATAAAGTTAGGAACTCTTGTCATAGGCCCATATAATAAATATATATATAATAATATAATAAAGATCAGTGCAAAATTATTCAATAAAATTTTAGCAAAGAGGTTACAAAAACATATTAAAAAGATTACATCCTATGACCAGGTTGGATTTATACCAGGAATACAGGGTTGGTTAGTTCAGTATTGGAAAAACTGTCAAGCTAGAAAACCACTTGTTACTTTTGGACACAGGCATGCATACACACACACAGAAATCCAATAACACTTTTATTTTATTATCCAATGAGAGCCTTTTAGTCAAACTTCCATTTAGCTGCACCTTCATTTTGTCTTCCTGTTTCACTTAGAGTGATGCTTTAAATATTGATGTGATTCAGTTCCTGCAATAGTATATCTATTCATAATGGTCAATGGACCTCACATTGAGAGTACCATCAGCTAAGTTATTATTTATAGTATAAAGTGTGAATTTTTTTATCAGCTTCTACCCCTTCTGCCACCATGACTGAAGAATCAGAAGGGGGCCATTCGGGACAGGGAAATTGTTTATTTTTCTTTGATTCACGCTTTGCCATGGGTCAAACAATTCATCGCCAAGTAGCCAGGTGACTGATGACGAGCTTCTCTCTATAAATCCGTACTAAGCTTGGCTTTGGAGAAAAGAGATTATCATCAGTTGTGCTGCTACCACACTCAAAACTTTTCTAGGATGGTAGAAGCTGAAACAGCCTTCAAGTCTCTTGGCAGTCTTGTAAGAATACGGGATTATTGGGCAGCTAGGTGGCGCAGTGGATAGAGCACCGGCCCTGGAGTCAGGAGGACCTGAGTTCAAATCCTGCCCCAGACACTTGACACTTACTAGCTGTGTGACCCTGGGCAAGTCACTTAACCCTCATTGCCCACCCAAAAAAAGATTAAAAAAAAGAATACGGGGTTATGTCCATCTTATGGTGAGGCATCATTTAGTCAACAAATATGTATAAAGCATTTCCTATGTATGAGGCAAGTTCAGGGGATAAAACAGAAGCAAAAATTCAGTTCCTGCCCTCAAGGAGTTCACATGCTAATAGAGGAGAGACAGCGTGCAAACAACTGTGCATATACAAGAAAGATACTGTGTAAACTGGAGGTGATCTCAGAGAAATGGGGCGGGGCGGGGGGGAGCACTAGCAAAGGCCTTTTGCAGAAGTTGGGGTTTGGGATGAGTCTTGAAGGAAGCCAAGAAATTCCAGAGAGGGAGGTGAGGAGGGAGAGCCTCCCAGGCCCGGAGTCAGGAGAAACAAGGTCAGGTGTGAGGAATGGCAGGAAGGCCAGATTGTAGAGTACGCGGAGGGGAGTCAAGTCTACCCTTAGAAAGGTAGGGAGGGGAAATCGTGCAGACCTTTGAAAGCCAAACAGAGAATCTCTTCTTTGGTCCTTGAGGCGGTGTGGAGCCAGTATAATTTACTGAATGGGGGGAGGGGGACGTGGTCAGAGCTACCCTTTAGAAAGATCACTTTGACTGCTGGGTAGAGGATTGGGGAAGACTTATGGCGGCAAGACCAACCGGAAAGCCACTGCAATGGCCCAGGTGTGGGCTGAGAAAAGGTCCACACCAGGTTGCTAGCTGTGTGAATGGAAAGAAGGTTTGTATGATAGATGTTGTGAGAGTAGAAGTGACAAGGCTTGGCAACAGATTGGATATGTGGGAGGAGTGAGAGTGAGGAAGTGAGGGTGACACAGCCATTTGTGAACTTGAATGACTGGTAGGTTGGTGGTGGCCTCTATAAAAATAGGCAAGTTCAGAAGAGAGAAGAGTTGGGGTTTGTGGTTGGGTTTTTTTTTGGGGGGATGAGCTTTGCTGCGGATGTGTCAAATTTGAGATGTTTATGGGACATAAAGTTAGAGATGTAGGTGGCTGGTGATATAAGACTGGACTGGACTGGATAAAGAGTGATCATTGAGCACAATGAGGTTAGTGAAATCATCACACAATATAATATAGAGGGAAAAGGAATGCGGCCCAAGTACAGAGTCTTAGAGGACACCCATGGTTAGTGGTGCCACTTGGATGAAGATCCAGCAAAAGACTCTGAGAAGGGGGAGCTAGGTGGCGCAGTGGACAAAGCACTGGCCCTGGAGTCAGGAGAACCTGAGTTCAAATCCAGTCTCAGACACTTAACACTTACTAGCTGTGTGACCCTAGGCAAGTCACTTAACCCCAATTGCCTCACCCCCCCCCCAAAAAAAAGATTGAAAATTGGGGAAAAAAGACACTGAGAAGAATCAGGCAGACTGGTAAAAAGAAAACTGAAGACAAGAGGGTGGTTGACAGGGTTAAAGGATGCAGAGAAGTCAAGGACTGAGAAAAGGCTATTCAGTTTGTCAATTAAGAAATTATTTGGAAAAAGCAGTTGTAGTGGAATGATGAAGCTGGAAGACAGATTACAGACATTTTAAAAGGAGAGGAGAGGCGCCGACTGAAAATGGTTTCCTTGAGTTTTGTCTTTTCCAAGACGCTATCTAGGAAAGATGGGTTTTTCTGGGGATGGGGGAGACAGGGGCCATGTTTGTGGGCAGAGGGAAATAACCAATAGACAAGAAGAGTGTGAAGATCAGTGAGAAGATGGGGCTGATAGAGGGGACAGTCTGTCAGAGAAGAAAGGATGTAATGGAATCAGGGTGCACGTAGAGGACCTGCCTTGGTAAACAGAAGGGCCACCTCTCTGTGTGAGACAGCAGTGAAGGAAGAGATAGTAGCAGAAGGCTTCTGGGTGAAGTGAGATGTGGAGGGAAGAAAAGGGAGCTCTTGGCGAAAGACCTCAATTTTTTCAGTGAAATATGAGGCTAGGTCCTCAGCTGAGAATGTGTGAGGGAATGAGGCAGAGGGGATGCCATGGGAGGATTAAGGAGAAATGAAAAGTTTGAAATAGCTGTTGTGATGCAAGGATAGCGGATTGATTAGGGAGGTATACAAAAATTACCTTGCTGCAGTGAGGGCCCAGTTGAGAGTATGTAACAAATTTGTAATGGACACAGTCAATATAGTTTCATGATTTTACCCACCTGTTTAGCAGCATACAAATAGGTTAACAGGTAGTGGATTATAGGAATAAACCAAGGGTGGGGCAAAGAATGATTTCCAGTAGCATAGGAGGGCAAAGGCCTCCAGTAGAAAGCACACAGTAGGGCTGAACTGGTTCACTAAAGAGGTGAGATAAGGAATTGAGAAGCGTAATCGATCCTGGGGTAATGGCCTGTGAAAGAGCTGAGAAGGTCGTTGTGTGGACGGGGTTCTCAGGTGGAAGGCAGAAGGAAAGATGAAATAATAAAAAAAAATTGTGATCAGATAAAGGGATTTCGGAGTCCATGAACATGATAACAGAACCCCTGTGAGCAATGGCAAGATCAGGGCTATGGTGAGGTGGAAGAGAGGTCATGGGAAATATGTAGATGGAGGAACTGGGAAGTTGAGTGTTTCCTCAAACACGTATCTATGTTGAAGTCCCCTAGATGAGGGTAGGAATTGGGATGAAGAGAAAGACTGTGGGCAGGCACTCCCCTGTGGAAGGGAGGAGTGTCTCTGTGGGCTCAGTGGATACCAGCTGCCAGAACCCTGACCAGGTCATCAGTTTGGATTGGATGAACCTCAAAGTAGGAAAGGTTGATATGGCAGCAGAGGGAAAGCCTGGAAGTGGCAATGAGGAGCAAGGAGAATTTGAACTCCCCCACCATAACTAGTAAGGGAGGGACTGGTGGGTGGGGAGGGGAAGGTTATGAGTGATAGTGTAACCAGTGTTAAAAGAGGAAGCCAGGGATACACATCAAGGGATAGCCAGAAGATGGAAGAGGAAGTTTGTTACCCATGGAGCATTGTACAAAGTTCAGTGGAAGGGGTGGGTAGATCTGGGGTATGATTTTGGAGGGGTTGAGTTGAGGCAGAGGGGACTAAGGGAAAAGACAGTGGGTTCGGATGATGACAGTTGGGGGTTCTGACTCATTGGGAGAGAATGAGGGGGTAGGAGTATGCTAGCCATTGAAGAGTGTGTCCAGTCAGAGTATCAGTAGCCAGAGAGATGTCTTTGAGGGAAGCAGGTAGTCAATTAGATTATTTAAGGCCTGGGGGTACAGTGGATAAAGCACTGGCCCTGGATTCAGGAAGAACTGAGACTCAGCAGGTGAAGGTAGAGTGTGGGGGAGTCAGCAGATGGTGATTCAGGGTGGGTCTGATCAGAGACAGGCCTCTGGAACAACACAGAAGGCCCTGGGGTAAATATAGAGGCTATAGACCAGCAATCTGGAGCCAGGGCTAATGCAGGGATCCCTGGAAAGTCTCAGGAGCCAAAGGTTGGGGGGGGGCCTGGATCTGATCTGAAACTCCATCACAGTAGGACTTCGGTGAGACACCATCCATGATCTTTAAGAAATTAAGGAGATTGGAAGAATGCTTTAGGGCTGGCTGATTTTCAAAAAGGAGAAGGCATGTTGTTTAAATGCTGTGCCCTCATCTTTGATGGCTGGTGAAATTCTAGATTGCATTGTTAAAAGGTGTCATTTGAGAGTGTTCAGAAAAGAAAGCAGTGAGTAAGAAGCTTAACTTTATTCATAACAGGTTATCCACAATAATGTCATTTTTTGGACACAGTTATTAGGTCAGAAGATTGTTGGACACCCAGTATTAAGTAGCGAAGCCTTTGGTAAGGTCTCACAATATTCTTGTGGGTAGCAGGGAAAGGCATGTGCCGGATGATAGTGCAGCTAGGTGGATTTAGGACTGAAGGACTGGACACCAGAGATAGTCATTAATGGACCTTGCCCTCCTGAAGGGGTATTCCTACTGTAGCACCCCAGTGATCTGCCTTTGCCCCCATGCTTTTTGACATTATCAATGAATTTTATGAATAGATAGCATGCTTATCATATTTTTATCTGGGATCAGTAACTAATATTTTGAATGACAGAAACACAATCTAAAGATAATTTTGACAAGTTTGAGCATTGCAGTGGCTCTGATTAACTGTTATTTAATGGGAATAAATGTAAATTTGATTTGCATTGACATTGGACTCCTTTCTGTTCCCTCTACATAGCCCTCCATCTCTCAACTCAGAATATTTTCACTAGTTGCTCTCCATTCTTAGAACTCTCCCCCTCCTCATGCTTCTATGGTTTCTTTCAAATCTTAGCTTAAGTCCTACCATCTGCAAGAAGCCTTCCCTAGTCCTCCTTAATCCCAGTACCTTACTTCTGAGATGATTCCCAATATATCCTGTATATAACTTGTTTGTACATAGCTTTTTTATCATAAAAGTATTTTATCATTTTCCAGTTATATGTAAAGATAGTTTTCAACATTTTTATAATATTTTGAGTTCCAAGTTTTTCCTCCCTTCTTCTCTCCCCTCCCCCCTCTCCAAGACAAAAAGCAATCTGATATAAGTTATACATGTACAATCACATTAAACATATTTCTGCATTAGTCATGTCATGAAAGAAGAATCAGAAGAAAAGGGAAAAACCTCAAAAAAGAAAAAACAACAACAAAAGCAGAAACAATATGGTTCAATCTGAATTCAGATTCCACAGTTCTTTTTTCTTGATGTGGAGAACATTTTCTATCACGAGTCTTTTGGAATTGTCAGATCATTGTATTGCTGAGAAGAGCTAACTCTATAAGAGTTGATCATCACACAGTGTCGCTGTTACTGTCGTACATAGCTTTTTTTTTTTTTTTTTTTAGTGAGGCAATTGGGGTTAAGTGACTTGCCCAAGGTCTCACAGCTAGTAAGTGTTAAGTGTCTGAGGCCGGATTTGAACTCAGGTCCTCCTGACTTCAGGGCCGGTGCTCTATCCACTGCGCCACCTAGCTGCCCCTGTACATAGCTTTTTGCATGTTGTCTCCTCTTTGAGGAGTTGGGTTGTCTTTTTGTCTTTCTTTGTACACCTAGAGTTTAGCACAGTAATTAACTGCACAAAGTACATAAAGAAGGAAACATCACCAGACAACAGTCCATGTGAGGAGTTGTTGCATGATTTAGTGGATCGCAAACTCAGTGTTAGTAAACAGTGTAATGTGTTAGCCCCCCCCCCAAACCCCCCCCCCCAAAACTACCTTGTCCTTAGACTGCATTAATAGCAAGTGTCCAGGTCTAATGGGGGTGAAAAGTCATATCATCTTGGCCATTCTTCCTCGACAAGATTACATTTGGAACAGAGTTCAGATCTTGGCGCTCCATTGTAGAAAGGACGAGGCAATCTAGAGAAATATTACCTGAAAGGTGAGAACACTAGAATCTGAACCATATAGGAACCACATGAATGATGGGAAAGAAGAGATTTAAAGGAACAGGATGGTTATCTTCAAGTAAAATGTTATAGTGGAAGAACTGGTCTTGGAATCAAAAGATTTAAATTTGAATCCTTCATCGGGTACTAACCAGTTTTATGATCTTAGGCAAGTAATAGACTTCAATAGGCTTCAACTTCCTCACCTGCTTCCAATTAGAATGCAAATGCCTCAAAGGCTAATGCAGTTTTTATTTTTTCTTTATTTTCCTAGCACTTGGAAGAGTGCCTGACACATAGTCACCACTCAATAAATGCTTATTAACTGCGAACCTATAAAATAAGGGGTTTGGAGCCTCTGGGGTTCCAGGTTTATTTTTTAAATTAAAAAAAAAATTTGCAGGCCAATTAGGGTTAAGCGACTTGCCCAGGGTTACACAGCTAGTAAGTGTCAAGTGTCTGAGGCCGGACTTGAACTCATGTCTTCCTGCTTCCAGGGCCAGTCCAGTGCTTTATCTGCTGTGCCATCTAGCTGCCCTTTCCAGGTTTATTCTTTCATGGATCATTCCATACTTCCTTTTCCAACCCTAATAAATCATATGTGGTTATATGGACAAGACTCACCAGGATGGGAAACCATGGATGACTTGTGGGGCGAATCATTGGAGGGAACATCAAAATGGATGAGATCACAGATTATATGTGTACCTATCTCTTTTGATTTGTAAACCTATTGCAAAGTCCTATAATCAATGTCAGCTAATAGTTATGTTCTTTGCTCTCAAGGGAAAAACTAGAACTGGGTGCAAGTTATAGTGAATGATAGAAAATTCATTTCAATGTAAGAAAGCTTCCTAACAACGAGCTACCCCAAAACAATAAGAGCTGCTTTGTGAGGTGGCGAATTCATCCTCCTGGAGGCTTCAGATGGAGACTGGATGACCACTCATTGGGGCAGCTGGTGGCAGAGTAGACAAAGGTCAGAAACCAGACTGCAGATGGTTTAGGACACAGTGAGAAGAGCAGAAGTGGAGGCAGTGAAAGATTTCTCAAGTTTAGTTAAACAGAGGAGTACTCTGGAGTGATAATTGGTGGGGATGATCAGATCGAGTGAGAACTTTTTAAGGATGGGGCAAGTGTGTGTTTGTAGGGAACAGGGACGGAGCCAGTAAATATGGAAAAACTGAAAAGTGGGGAGGATTCAGGAGTAGTGTGCTGGAGAAGTTAGGAGGGCATAGCATCCAGCATGCATGTTGTGGGATTGGCTTTGGCAAGAAGGGCCATCTCTTCATCTGAGACTGGGGTGAAGGAAGAGATAAGGGGGAAAGATGTATGAATGATATAAAAGGAGCAAGAGGGGAAAGGAGGGAGCTCCCAAGTGAGTGGCCTCATTTTTTTTCAGTGAAGTAGGAGGCTGAAAGGATGAGGGGAAAAAGTGCTATGGGAAGTTTGATAAGGTCTGGAAAAGCTTTAGTGGAGAGTGTAAGATTGGATCAATTATAGAGAAACAGATCCCATGAAATACTTAAGGATTGAATCTTGTAGTTAGCAGCAATATTAAAAGAGGAAACTACTAGATGGCATACTCTCCTGATACATGCTATGAGCTCCTCACCTTGCATAAGGCTCCCCAAAGTAGCAGTATCCTGGAGTCTTTCTCCTCATTCCCCAACTGAATGCTTGGGTACCACAATTTCTAATGATGGTTTTACTAGGTCTTTCAACTAATTATCTCAAGGCCCTTCACCAAGGTTCTTCTCTGTATGCTTTACAGATTATCAATGTTCTTCCTAAATGCAGCATTGAGAATTTAGCACAATACTCCAAATATACTCTGCCTAGGACAGAATACAATGGACTAGTCCTAAACACTTTTAATGAAGCCTAAAATCACATTTTGTCTGTTACCATATCAAACGACTGACACAATTAGCTTGCAGTCCACTAAGGCCCAGATCATTTTCAAATTGTTACAAAGTCATGCATTCTCTATCCCTTACTTGTGAAGCTGATTTTTAAAAACTCAAATGGAAGACTTTTGAAAAAAATAAGTATTGTTGGAGCTTTCTTGTCTCTATGGTCATTTCAAACTGAACCTTCTCTTGCACCAAAAAACCCCAAAAAAACCCCCCAACAACCAGTGACTCTTGCTGTGTTTCTTTGAATTCAGCTGTATAGTTTTCAGCCATTCCCCCCAACCAATGGGCATTTACTTTGTTTCTACTTCTCGATGCCTGAAAGAGTGTTGCTATGAATGTTAGTATATATCAGATCTTTGTTTCTGTCTTTGACTTCAAGGTATGGCTCCAGGAGTGGAATTGTTGCATCAAAAAATATGAACGGTTCTAATCACTTTTCTGATGTAATTTAAAACATAGCCAGCATTACAGAAACGGAGAGCTAGAAAGGAATCCACACTACATCATACCTGACAAGTGGCTAATCAGTCTCTGCTTGAAGATCTCCGAAAAGAGACACTGCATGACTTCTTGAGGCAGTCAGGTCCCCTTTGGACAGTTTGAATTGTTGTTTCCCCGATAAACCTAAATTTGTATCTTTGTAACCTCCACTCATTGCTCCTGCTTCTACCCTCTGGGGCCAAACAGAATGGGCCTAATCCCTTCTCCACCGGAGTCTTTCATCAGGCCTCTTGAGTCTTCTCTTCTCTGCTTCCCAATTGATCTTCACATTCCAAGCACTAAGCCACACTATGGCCTTTCATCATCCTGGCACCCTCAAGGAGACTCTCTAGCCTATCAATGTCTGACTTAAATGGTGAAGCCCAGAACTGAACATGATACACCCTTTGAGATCTGACAAGGACAGAATATAGTGAGACTATTACATTCCTGTTCTTAGAAATGATGCCTCTTGATAGAGCTCGAATTCCATTTTGGCTTTTCCATTACACTGTGGATATACTGAAATTGCAGTCCACTAAACACCCAGCTTTTTTGGGCACTATTCCTCCTCAATTTTGCCCTCCTTGTGTAAGACCTTACACTTCATCTCTTACTGAGTTGCATCTTATCACTCTAGCTTGGCAATATCTGTTTGGATCCTTGCTCTTGTCTATTGTTCTAGCTATCCCTCCCAGCTTTGTGGCATCTGTTAAGGGCTGACCACAGTTCACAAGGTAATCTCACAGAGCTTCTAACTATTGACTGTTTTCACTTTTTTGCGGGGGGTGGGGTGGGGTGGTGGTGATCTGTCAATTAGCATTCCTACTATCATTAGTGATTTGGAACATGTTTTAACATGTTATAGAATTCTTTTGGAAACAATTTGTATCCTCTACTTTTACTTTTTCAAGAATAAGACATTTATCCCTGTTGAATTTCATCTTATTCAACCTGATGTTCAAACTTTTCAAGATCTATTTTGAATCTTTCTTTTTTTGGTGAGGCAATTGGTCACACAGCTAGTAAGTATCAGGCGTCGGAGGCCCGATTTGAACTCAGGTCCTCCTGACTCCAGGACCAGTACTCTATCCACTGTGCCACCTTGCTGCTCCTCCATTTTGAATCTTCACTCATTTATTTTTTTTTTAGCTTTGTGTTGGCTAAATCTGATAAGCTTGTCACCCATGCCTTTAAGTCTTTGATGAAAATGCTAAACAGCCCAAGTCAAGTAGAGACCCTTGAAGCACTCCTTCCTGGTTGGTAGTGAAGCATTAGCTTATTCTTTGTTTCTGGCCATTCAGCCCATCATACTACCACTTCATCCCATGAGACTCTGTGAAGCATTGCTAAAACCAAGTTAAAACTATATTGATAGCACTCCCTGCATGTACTAGTGTAGCAACCCTGACAAAAAAGGATATAGGCTAATATGGCATGACATTTTTGATGAAACCATGCAGGCTATTTGTGATCACTACTTCCTTTCCATCCTTTTAATACCATCTTGAAAAATCTTGCCAGGGAATGAAATCAAACTCTTTATAGTTTGCAAACTCCATTCTCTTCCTCCTCCCCATCCCTTTTTTGGGTATTTTTTCTTCACTATCTTTTAGAAATCATGTATAGTGGCTCCATAAACATTGTGCAGTTCTTTTAGTGTTTTAAAGATATAGTTCATCTGAGACAGGTAAACTCACCAGGGATATGTGGGTGCTCTTCTTTCTATCATCTTGTATTAACCATTCTTCCCCACCACCGGCCATGACACTCCACCTCTTTTTAAATCCAAAGATCGTTCACCCCAACAGAGAAAACTGGAGCAAAAGGATTACTTTTTTCCATTGTCTGTTATTTTCCCATCCACCCAGAGCTTTCCCTTCTTTCATGCTCTTTTCCTCAACCTAGTGAAAAACTCTTTTTAAAAAAGCTTTTGTTATTCTTAGTTTTCTTCACCCACCAGCCTCAGCTCATTCTGAGATTTACCATTCCTAATACTATTCTTGAGGGATTGTGTCAAGATTTTGTGGTCATCCTCCATTATCTGCCCTTTCTTGTATCTTATGTACACATGTATATTTTTAAAATCTAAAGTATTTGCGAAATTCCCTCTGCCTACACATTAGTCTCTTTAGTTACCCTCATTTCTCCTCATCAAAATTATCTTTGTATCTTCAGAATTTCATTCTTGTTTTTCTTTCCTCCTGAACTGATTTCTGTTGTGCAGTTTTAGAAAAGGGGGATACTTCCTAACCTTCCTCTGAACCAGTGAAAACTTGTTCATCAAACATCTCGTGTGCATGTCAAACAACTCTCAGCAGCACACTCTTCTATTACAAATGCTAGTTTTCATAATGTCTACCATAGCAATCAATTCCTGAGAAAATCAGATCCAAAACAGAATTTCCCCTTATTGGTTTCTCTACCTTTTGAAGCCTGAAATTTTCATAAGGCAGAATTTTCCTAACTGTGGAGTGGAGCACCATCTTAAAGGAGAGAATAAAGCCATGGCCAAAATAATTGCCTATTTTTTAGTACAACATACCTTATTTTTTGAACAAAAGCAAAACTAACATAGTGGATTCATTCCAACTACTAGTAATTGCAGGACGGCAACTACTTAAAACAGTATGTCATAACTTGAGTTGGAAGAAATGCTTGTTTTTATTTGCTTTTTACATTCAGAATATTAAAAACAAAACTGAGTTGGAACATGTCAAAGCATGTTGCAGACACAATCTGCAACCATCACCAACATGGTGTTTCTGTAAGTTTATGGCACAGATATGGTGGGTTTTGTTTTGTTTTGTTTTTAGTGAAAAGGGGCATTGCTGAAGAAAGTTTGGAAGCCAGCAGGTATCTAAATAACTCATCTACCCATTCCCACTGTCTTGTGTTCTGTACCACATTTGTAATGTTTCCCAAAATCATTTATTTCCTCTTTTTGCCCAAGAAATCCATGTCGTACTTTAATGACAATATTGCTTTTTTCTGCCTCATCTTGTCTTTGTCCAAATGCTTTTCACCATGCTTACCCTCCGTTTCCTGGGATTCCTTACTGGCATAACTTCTTAGTTCACAGTACTCACTCCTCTCTTATACCCTGCTGCCATTTTACCTATCCTTTTCCTTCAGAGGTACAATCCAGTCATGGGTCTTATCCCATCAGGTCTTAGTGATATCTGTAAAGTCAAATCTGCCTCTTTGTTTTAGGTTCTCCAATTCATGTTCATTATCCTTACTTCATGTATTTGTGTAAATACACAAGACTTCTGAGTCCTCTCTCACTTCCTCTTCATCTCTCCACTTTCTGTAGCACTCCTAATGTGTTGTCTTCCTCCACTAGAATATAATTTGAGGAATACTGCTGAAAGCCCTACTCCAACTACATATTTGCACACACAGACACAGAGACGTTACACACACTTTCATGAAACTGCACTACTGGAGAATCGTTCCTTTGAGGTACTGCATCCCCAGGACTCTCCCAATTAAAATGTGAATATCCCCATGAAGAGTGGAGAAAAGCCCTGACCTTAAGAGTCAGGTCTGAAACTCACCAGGTCAAACACTTCTTTCTGGGTCTGTTTCACCACTTGTAAATTAGGGGATTCAATTAAATTGAGTTCTTAATCTTTTGGGTGTCATGGACCACTATGGCAGTCTGAGGAAGCCAGAGTAATGTTTTGTTACCTTCATCCATGATGAAAGAGATGCTAAATTTCAGTTACAAGTTAGTGAAAATAAAGATGTAAATAAAAATAAATAATCTGAGGTCATCGGGTTATTAGCTTTCTTTGGTTTTGTTTCCTGGGAACTTCTGGGTATTTCAACTCTTCTTCCTAACTAAAGTTCCTACTCTGTGATAGCTACCTTAGGAATACATTAAAACCATTTTCTCCCTCCCCCTCAAAGCTTTTTTGATTATGGATTTGCAAAACTCCATCCAAATACATTCTTACCAGCTCCTGTTACATTCAGTGAAGGAAAAATAAAAAGATTTCCATGTAGAAGGGCCTATTAAGATTAGGTATTATCCCTGGTGTTCCAGGTAGTACCTCCTCCAAGTTCTTTCAGGGCTGGAATTCTTATTTGTAGGGCATATTTTCTGGTAAATTAGGCCTTGTGGTTTCAGTTCCCATTTCTGTCTAAAATGTGAAATGTCTTAATTCAGCTGGGATCTAGCTTATCAGTTATCACTCTATCAAAAATCCAGGCGTACAACAGTATAGAATTAATAAAAGCATTTAATTTTAACACAAAAGGAAGCATTCTCAGCACCCACCCCCCAAACAAGTCAATTTTCCTACAGACTCCTATGTTATTGAGGAAGGTTTTGTTAACTTGAGTGTGCAGCTTGCCTTACATGAAAGCTGGAAAACTTGAGTCCTTATGACTTTGTCTCTGCTCTTGACTTACCCTCTGGGGACTTCTGGTTTCTTCCAGGATTCTTAGATTTGTGATATGCCATATCCCTGGCTCGGTTTATTTTTTGTACTGAATGTCTTACCAACATATTCATTCTTTAAATGTCCTGCCTCTCACAACACTCTTGCAGCATTCGGTAGTCCCTCCCCATCTCTTAAATGATGATTCTGCTGATTCTATGACACAAATCTATAGGAAATGAAGTCCTGAGAATGTGTCCCCATAAACTATGTTCTTTGGACCAAAACAAATTAAAAAATGGAATCTGGGGGAGTTCTCCCCTTAGCTATCTATGCATACTTTGATAACAGATTTGTAGCGGACTCAGCAGGCTTGTACAACTTCTTCCAGAAGCATTCAGCAACATACAAGTAGGAATGAAGAAAGCAGATGGAAGTGGTAGCACAGCACTAGGATTTGGCAAGTATGAAAACTGGACAAGGGTAGAGGACTGTATGTGAAGGAACTGGCCAATTCTAGGGTTAGGTTTGCAAAGTGACTAGAGGTAATGGTGAGAATGAAGAATTGGTCTAAGCAGAGTGAGGCAGAAGAAGAGATACAAGGACAAGGCTCATGATAGGGGGATCAGCTTTGGGAATCATGGTGGCAATTATGGATGATTTGACATTTAAAGTATGATCATCTATCTGGGGAAATAATTGCTTAATCAAGGGGAGGAAATTGAACAAGCTAGTGTCCCCCCCCCCGCTTTTTTTTGCAGGGCAAAGGGGGTTAAGTGACTTGCCCAGGGTCACACAACTAGTAAGTGTCAAGTGTCTGAGGCCGGATTTGAACCCAGGTACTCCTGAATCCAGGGCCAGAGCTTTATCCACTGCGCCACCTAGCTGCCCCCACTACTCCCCCTTTTAAAGGGACAGATAATTCTGTAATTGTAAATGAAGAAAAATGATACATTGTAGCAGTTTCAGTTTATGATTAAGGCAGTCACAAAATGTGGGGAATACCCAAATGTGCCTAGGACCCAATCAACTAGTAAATAGGGTAAAATTTAATAAATTCTGCCTTACTTTGAGATAGATATTCACACTTAATTTTTTTCAGAAAAATCTTGATATTTTATTATGTCTACTCTTAACCTGATTTAGGTAAGTCATAAACAAAGATATTAGTCAATTAAATTTTTTAAAACTCTGTTTTCATAATACATGCAAGGCACTATGCTAGAGATACAAAGATGTAAAACAAAGGACAGGAATGACAAATAGAGTCTACATGCTAATTTAATGACAGCATCTTAACGTCTTAATAATATGCTATTTCCTCTAACAATTCTGTATTGCATCCAAAGTCCACAGTTTAACTACGGCAAACTAGTCAGGGCTTTACCCAAGAGCCATGCAATCTGAAGGGCATAGATAATTAACAACTGAATTTAACACCTAGTTAGCAAGGCTAATAGTTAAAATGAAATGCCACCAGCAACTATGGTAACAATTCCCTCCTTTCAGTCTACTAAATTTATTTTAATTGCTTGAATTATTTTTACATTATGAATTTCAAAGTTGATTTTAGTGTTGCTTCATGAATCTCAGCATGTTGCTTGCCCTGGGCACCAAAACTGTTAGTTAATGGCTTTGCCAAAATCCTCTAGAAAACATTACAATTTTGTTACATCAAACATTGCATTACATTAAATTTAAATTAAAGCTATTGAGATTTAAGTTTAATTTTAGGATACTAATTATACATGGCTCATTAAATGAGTACTTATTAAAATTTAGCATCTTAAATCTTAAGTATTTTTGAATGTTTAACACTCTAATAGCATTAGCTGACAGTTAAAGTTAATCACTGAAACTACTGCAACATTACCTTTACCATTTAATGATAATGCACAACTACTATTGCATCAGGAATGCCAAGACTGCTTCTATCAAGCTGTGCTATATTAATGAAAAAAGTTATACAAAATTTATAACTAGCTGTTATTGATCTTCACACAAAGGATAATACAGAAAAAATGAGGGAGAGATTCAGCATGGTCATGAGAAAAGACTTACTTATGTTGATTAAATGCTGAACTAGACAATTTAGAGCCATAAGGCCACAAGATTTTCATCCTTTAAAAAAAGATGTACTCAATTACAGACATTAATATGGTAGAGGTGGGTAAAGCAATTATTCAAATAATTCAAAATATCAGATATACAAAATAATTGCATTTGTTCATATTGGACTGTCATGTATTTTTGCTAAACTATTCCTTTCTTAATTTTGTTTTCTTTGAGAAATATTAAAATCAATTTGTATCTCCCAGACCCTATAAGTGTTCTAGTAGCAGTAATCACTTTGACTATGGTTAAGAATCTGTTTGATACATGCCACAAAAGTTGGTAATTAAGAGCTGGCTCAAGGGCACAGCCAATGGACAGCGGTTAGTATGGCAAACACAAAAGGCAGAGGGCTGGGCCAGACACTTCTTAGGATATATTCTATCTTTATATATTTATTTTAAAATTAGAAGCAAGAACTGACATTTATTTTCAATTATGAGGTTGTAGAACGATGCTTGAAGTAAAGTAGTAGGAGTATGGCCATATCAAAACTACATAAAGACATGACCCACATCACTATTCAAAAAACATTTATTAAACATCCCTATGTACAGAACACTATGCAGGGGCTAAAGGAAATGCAAAGTTTGGTAAATAAGATAGGGTCATTGCTCTCATAAAGCTTATAGGCTAACAGTGGTCTGGGATGCATTCACCAACAAACAGAACAGAAAATATTACAAGTACAAAAGAGAGGTAAAAACACATGTAATATATGGGTAAAAAATCATGACCTATTAGGCAAAACACTCAAGTGTAAGGTCAAAATGAAAAGAAATCATTTAGAATGTGAGAAACATCACTATCTCAGCAAAAGCGTGTATTATTTATTGGCAGAGGGTGAGCTTACTTTTTGTTATATCTGATTTATGCCATCCTGAAGTTTTAAAGTGCCTTGTCTTCCTAATAAGGAAGATCTAAGATGAAGCATAAAAGCAACTGTTGGGGATGGAGGGAAGAAAAAGTGATACACAGCACCCCAGAATCTGGAAGAAAGCCCGGAAGTTCTTCAAACCAGCCAGTACCAGAAAAAGAGGCCTCTCTACAGTATACCTAGCAGCCACCCACTCTTCTTTCACCTGAAGAACTCGAAGGAAGAGGACCAGTCGCCTCCTGATGCAGCCCATTTTATATCTGGAGGCCTCTTCTTGTTAGAAGCGTTGTCCTGGACCGTCAACCCTAAATTTGCCTCTTGTAACTTCCATCCACTTTTCCTAGTTCTGCCTTCAGGTTTCAAGCACAGAGAGCCCAATCCCTCTTCCAAGTAATAGGTCTTCAAATTCTTAAAAACCATTCTCTTCATCATCATGATTAATACTGAACATTTTAATGTTTGCAGAGCACTTCAAATACATCATCTATTTTAAGCTTCACAAAAAGCCTGAGGTAGGTACTATAGGCAGTGTCATCCTTCTTGTTTTGTTTGTTTCTCTCTCTCTTTTTTTTTTTTTTTTGGTGAGGCAATTGGGGTTAAGTGACTTGCCCAGGGTCACACAGCTAGTAAATGTCAATTATCTGAGGCTGGTTTTGAACTCAGGTCCTTCTGAATCCAGGGCCGATGCTCTATCCACTGCGCCACCTAGCTGCCCGAGTATCATCCTTCTTATACAGGAAGGAAGAGAGGAGGAAATGCAGGCTCTGAGGCTGATTTTCTTATGATCAAAGAGCTAGCAAAGTCAGAGGTAGCATCTGAACCCAGGTCTTCACGTCTCCAAGTCCAGCACTCTGTCCATTATGTCATGCTGGCTATTTTGTCTACCTCTTATTCTTCTCTCTTCAGGCTAAAAAAAAGCCAGTTCTTTCAACCAATGCTCAGGGTGTGATCTCAAGACCCTTCATTATCCTGGTTCCCTTGGTAATGTTCTAGAATTTTGTAGGAATTGATGTTAAACTCATTGACCTACAGTTTACAGACTCAATTCTCTCTCTTTTTTTAAATGGGACATTTGCCTTTTTCAAAACCTGCAATACCCTCTCTCATTCACCATCATCTTACAGATAATTTAATAGTAGCTTAGCAACCACATCAGCTCTTTCAGCATCTGATGATGGTGCTCATGTTGGCCTGGTGATGGTGAACTTATGGGGGTCAGAGCTAAATGCTCCTATTTTCTCCCTAAGATCTCCCATTAGATCTATCTGTTGTTCCATCTGTGCCAAACTCAGTCAGCTTTAAAAAACCAGAAAATGGCCCAAAGTGAAGAATTCTGACTCTAAGTATTTCTTTGAGTTGAGCCAATGCCAAGCAGCCCCATCACAAATAGACCAACAGGCTTCAGACACCACCTTAGGCAGAAATGCGCACTCTCCTTCCTATGCAGAGAGTTCAATGGCAGTTAAGGGCAACAGTGGTGCAGAGTACAAGGTCTTCAGATTACGAGCAGAATGCTACAAGGTGCTGAAAAGCACCCATAAGCCTGTAGGAAACCTGAGGTGAGGCCATTTATATATGAAATCAAAGACAACAAATCAGTATGAAATGAGATGGATCTGCTGAGGTTTCCATCTTGATCTATTCTCATCATAGACTAAATGGTAGATTATCTACATCTATCAGATCTAGACTATTAACTCATACTTCATGTTCTCTATTAATAAAGTAGCAATGGTTCTTGAAATGATCAAGTCAGGAAAAGCAGCTAAACCTGATTAAATATATATATATATACACATATATATATATATGTATATATTAGAAATCTATAATATTTTTTGGTAATTATGATAATTCTGGGGATCAATTTTCAATGTATCACTAAGATTATAAAAGAAAGTAAAAGATCACAGATGATAGCTTTGACCAAAAAAAGTAACCAAAAAGATATGAGAAACTACCTACCTACTTTTTCATCTCTCTATATAATCTTTATGCAAAATGCCTATCAATACATTTATGGTATTCCTGATGAAAATTATAACATGGAAGCTTTGAAGATGATTATTTTTCCAATATCTTTGCCATCACACAACTCATTAAGAGAAATAGAGGGTAAAAGTTCCCACAGAGTCCTTGTCTTTTTGCTAACTTCAACTCAGTAGAACAAAATGTTCTTTTGAAGGCTCTTTAAAAATAAGATTTCTCAGTTAAAATCAGACCAGACTCTATGACAAATGCAGTTGTGGAGATAACTTTGTTCAGTAACCTGGTCAAAATGAAGTACAAATATACTTTCTTATTAATTATGAGGATTTCCAAATTTGCAAGTGACATTGTACTAATTTCATTAAACCCAGTAGATGAGAAAACTTCTCAACAAAATCCATGCTCTTTCAAGAAACCAGACTAACTACACATACTGGAAAAATTAAAAAGGACCAAAGCATACATATTACACAGATTATAACATGTAATTGGATGGACAGCTCATTCGATCAAAGTTAATACAACATACTATTTGCAAGTGATGCAAATGACCAATGAAAAGGAATAAAATTAAGTAGAATACTGGGTTGGGTTACATTTAAGTGTCAACTAGGTGGCTTAGTGGAGAGTGCACCTGGTCTGGAGTCAGGAAGACTTAATTCAAATCTAACTTCAGACACTTAACTGTGTGACCCTGGGCAACTTAACCTTATTTGACCCAGTTTCCTTATCTGTAAAATGAGCCAAAGAAGGAAATGGCAAAACACCCCGGTATATTTGTCAAGAAAACCCCAAATGGGGTCACAAAGAGTTGGACACAGCTGAACAACACCTTTAAGCACTGTATAGTGCTTTTGATGATTGCAAGCTGCTTGCCACAAAAACCTAGGATTTTTAACATGAATGTTCTCCAGGTAATATTATAGCCCTACAAGAATCATGGAACCCAATGATTTCAGGAGATTAAAGATGCAGGTGACCCAAAAGTAAATGGAAAAAAGCATAGTTGGCCTAAGTAGGCTGTTGCTTATTACCAATGATGTCTTGGATGTGAAATGTGCCATAAAAATCACTGAGCATGGATGTGATGAAAAAAAGAAGTGAGCTGGCCACACACCAAATTAGGGACAACTGAAAGTCTGAGTGCTTTTCAAGTATCCACAAATATTAAAAAAAGAACTAGGAGTTCTCTAGTACATTGGGTAGAACATATTTGAAGGAATTCTCAAAACATATTGTATTAAAATGTCACATGAGAAGGAAGTTAGAATCAGTATCAATGTGAAGAATATTCACAACTGATACATCCATAAATCCACTGAAATATCTAAAAGGTATTTAGGTTACTAAATAATTCTAACATAATTGTCATGGTTTTCTAATCACACAAAATAAAGTATTAGTGATTATTTACTGCTAACAGTTGCAAATGTATAAACTACAGATTGTTCGAGACAAGTCTTGCTTTCAAATGCAAGGAACATACTTCCTTATCTCCCTTTGCTCTGCTCCCCTACCTCAAGAGTATAAATTCAATTTAATATATAATTATTAAGTGCCTACTGTGTGCAAAGGTGATTTACTGAACATTGGGAATACCAAGATGAAAAATAAGAGCCTCTGTGCTTAATTTACAGTGCAATAGTTGAAACAAGTCAAATGCACAATATGATACAAAGAAGAATGACAAAACAGAGTCAGACAAAGGGTTGCAAGAGAAGGAGAGAATTAAGAAGAAGGGGGAATTAAGAATGGCTTCATGAAAGAGGTGTTACCTAAGTCAGGCCTTCAACACAGACATGGAAGAAGTGTGTTCTAGGCACACATGTGCCTGTTCAAAAACAAGAAGGTGGGAAAGTGAAGGCCCCAAATATCATAG
Source organism: Dromiciops gliroides (assembly GCF_019393635.1). Taxonomy (NCBI): domain Eukaryota; kingdom Metazoa; phylum Chordata; class Mammalia; order Microbiotheria; family Microbiotheriidae; genus Dromiciops; species Dromiciops gliroides. The sequence goes on from NC_057864.1 coordinate 35,394,728, forward strand.
AACAACTAATAGCTTAGTTTGCTTGAAATGTAAATTTTGTAAAGAGGAGCAGTGTGACATAAGTACAGAAAGGTAGAGTGGAGTTAGACTTCAGAAGGGCTAAATACCAAGACAGAAGTTTTTTTATCCTATAATATGGCAACAGGGAGCAGGTTTTTGCACAGGTGACATGGCTAGACCTATGCATTATAATCTATCTACTATGTGAGAGATGGTTTGTACAGAGGATAGCCTGGAAGCAAGGAGACCATTAATGAAGCAATTGTAGGAGACTGGGTGAAGTGAGTAGGGCCTCTACTGTTCATGGAAGAAAGATGCAGCTATGAGGGAAACTGAAGTCAAGAAGGCTCATGTGAGACAGGGAATAAGTCAAAGGGGAGTCCAAACTTTTAAGCCTGGGTGTCTGGAAAGATGGTAATGCTCTCAAAACTAGATTACTGCTGAACTCCCTTCTGACTTCAGGTCTATGCTCTTAGGAACAGAAATAAGAAACCTAGGAGCAGTTGAAACAGAAAGAACAAGGTAACGAGTTGTTTTAGATATGTTGGCTTGAAGTGATAGAAACATTTTGGAGAGATACCAAGCAGGCATGGGAAATTCGAGACTTGAGATCAGGAAACATATTGGGGCTACATACCCATTTTGAGTCATCTACATAAAAGAGATCATTGAAATCTTGGCAGTAGATGGGATCCCCAAGGAAGGTAGTATAGCCAGAGAACCAAGGACAAGAGGTTAGGGGCAAGGGGGCAACTACATTCGGAGGATACGAAGAGGAAAATGAGTCAGGGAAGAAGACTGAGAAGTTAGGAACTTAAAAGGAGAATCAGGAGAGAGGACTGTTATGGAAGCTAAAATGTTAAAAATGGGGGGTATTGGTCAAGTGTCGAATCTTGTCCAAAAATTAAGGTAATAACTGAGAAATGGCTATTGGATTAGGCAATCCAGGGATCATGTGCTATAGGGAATTGAGGAGTGCGCAGTGAAGAAAGAAAAGAAGCAAGGGGAACTATTCTTCCTGTTAGTTTGTCAGTGAAAGGGAGCAAAGATATAGGATGATAGAAGGAATAGAAGGCAAGATCATCTTCTTAGGACGAGAAAGAGCTGAGCACAATAACAGGTAGGGACAGGAGGGAGTAGAGTGGAAGAGACTGAAAATTAGAGTGCGCTGGAATGATGGATGCAACAAGGTCCAGGAGAGAAGAGGATGGAATTAAGGGTACGAAGGGAGGAGCCTGTCTTAGGAGGGATAAAGAAGAGAAAAGGAAAGTACAGACAATGGGAGAGAGAGCCATCTTTCAGCAAAGTAGGAAGTAAGGTCATCTGCTGACAGAGAGAAAATTAGGGATGGAGCCAGGACCTTGAAGAGAGAAGAGGCTCTGAACAGCCATTGGAGAGACTGTGCTGGGTTAATTAATTAGAGATGTATGAAAGTATTGCTGTGAATCAGTAAGGGCTCGGTTTGTTACATAACTGAACTTGCAGTGAACCAATCCTCATGGTTTTGAGACTACAGAATTTTAGAGCTCAAATTTTGAAAGTGAAGCCATTTCAAGGAGTGAGGAAATATAAGATGTGAACTCCTTAGTGGCTAGGTTGAGGTTGCTAAATTGAGGGAACTGGGTATTAGAGGCAATATAGTACATTTAGTGCCAATCTAGGGATGAGTCACATCTAGTTGTTCAAGTACTTATTCAGGGGTAGAGGGCAGAATAAAATTTCATCTTCAACCTTAATTATAGAGGGAATGGTAATCAGATGCAGAAAAATGGAACTAGGAACTAGAGCCACACAAAGAAAACACTCACCAAACCAACAAATACTTTTGGAATGGAAACTAAAACCCACAGAACCCACAGAAATCTCTCCTTACTTACCCTGGGGTTGACATCCATCCCAAATATACTATTCCAAGAGATTTCTCTCACGAAGTAATCAGGGAAGGAATTGAACATGTGTTTAGATAAGGGAAGATGGATTTCCTCACTATTCCTAAAGGGGGAAAGTGAGGCAGGGGAATTTCAAATACCTGCATTCCCTCCCCCCCACTTTGATTTACATTATTTGCCACTTCCCTCATCTGAGAAGAAGTGGTGATGGTCTTGGGTAAGTGAACATCATTATTTCTTCAATATAAATTGTTAGGAAAGCTAGACTAAGGCTTTCCTGATGTTCAGCACTGACCTCAACTCAATGCCACCCTAATTTGGCACTCAGCTGTTCGGTTTGAGTGTTATAAGCACAGATGAGGTGCAGATAAACTGACACAAGCACAGTGAATCTTTTATTGGTGAAAATTACCATGTTACCATATGCAGAGCACAAAGGAATGGGACTGCTCCACTTATTGTGCATTCACATCTTGAGTATTAAAGGACAAGTGAACAAATGACCAGTTGGGAAAGGAAAACTGAGACAAGAATTTCTTACAAGTCCCCTAATTTCCCAAAGAACTATAGTAACATGCTCAAGATACTTAGAAAAAAACATTTGTTGAAGCTTTGAATTTTTCCCCCAACTGTGATTATATTCATGGACAAATGAACTACATTTACCTGGGTAAATTGGAAAGATTAGAAAGCCCTCCATACCCAGGGCTGTCTGCCTTTGGCTAATGCAGTTATCACATGGATAATAAGCATAAAAAATAAGGGTAAGAAAGTCCAATATTTTCCAAAATTTGTGACCTCTTTAGTGTTGAGTTTCTAGTTCAAGAATTGTCCATTCTCCTTGGGGAGAAGAACAATCTTCAGAGGAAAAACTTGTCATAGCGAGGCTTGCTGAAGAATCATCAAGTGGAGATGTGAGATCACTCCATCTGCTCAAAGTGTCCACATGTGCTTTACCCTGAGGTTTTGAATTGTCTCGTGCTAGAAGCAATGTCTGATTGATCAGATACTGTGCTAAATTTAGGTCTTCAGGAACAGAGTTTTTTATATTGAGGTTTGAATCCTGCTCAGACAGCAGTTGCTTTAGAAGAGTCCAATCTTGCTCTGCAAAGTGTTGGTCATCTTCATAATCCATGTCTGTGAAATGTGTTTCTGAATCCATTTTCTGTTCAAAAGCTTCTACAACATCCATCTCATAGATTGGAGAAAGGGTTTTTGAAGGCCGATGCTCATACATGCAGGTTTGTGCCAATGTGTCACAATCATCTATGTCTCCTGAAATAATTCATAAGACTACACAATGTAAAAACTGCACATGTGGTTGCCCCCTCAGGGTTTGTAGATCAATATTAACTCAATGTAACAGTGACAATCCAACAAAGTAATAGAACGAAAAAAAAGTTTATACAAAATTGACAAAATTTTGAAGCATTTGTTTTTTACGTAAAAACAAAAAACAAAAACAAAGGATGTTGTTTATATGTGAAATTTAAGCAGCAAAATCACCACTGGTAATTCACAATAAATCTCCATACTGTAATTAGAAAACTTCTGATACAGAAAATAACATAAATCATATAAACACAAACATAGAATGCACACGGGAATCTAATTCTCTACAATAACAACATAAAAAGAAAAAAAGACATGGTAATTTAATGGTGACTTTTAAGGTAAATCAGTTTCAAAGAGGAGAAACAAAAGCATTCCATCCCAAGGCTTATTCATCTATTGCACATGCAAGAGAAGCTGCAAGCAAGGACAAACAAACAAACAAAAAAGTCCAACCTGGCGATCACCTCATCACTTGTTGTCAGCATTTCATTAGTTCTGAATACACAAGAGCTAGTGGGTAGCTAGTGCATATTTTAAACATGGGTCACTAGTTTGAATTACTAGAATAATGAAGGCAAAGGCAAAAAACAACTAGACAAGAACTTGTTGAACCATATGAAATAAGCCAAAGCTCTTTCATATGTGACCATTGCTTCTAAATATAATCTCTTTTAGGAAATTTATTTTTTATTGGAAAATTTTAGAATAGAATCATCGTGATCCTTAAAGTCTTAATCTCTGTAAAATTTATATAAATTGCTATGATAATGGATATAGTTGTTAAAATAGGTCAATGCTCTTGTTACATTGTTACTATAGTTAGTTATTGCACATCCCTCTTAGATATACATTGGCATAGTTAAATAAGCACACTTGATGTATACCAAAATTTCTAGTGATAGTCAATAATGCCTGTTAAATTAGACAGAAAATAAATATATTACATGAAATTGAATTCTTATTCTTTCGCATAAAATCTCTTAATAGAATTGGCTCTAATAACTATCAAAAATTTTTACTAAAGAGTAAATTATTTTTCATTAATATTCCAGAGAAGCAGTAAAGAAACAAACTAGCTTGGTTCAGATTTAAAAGAACTTTAAGTTTCATTTAAATTTGAGTTAGTTGGCAAGCAATTATTCTACCTAAAATGGAGGCCACAACGCCAGGCAACTTTACAATCTGACTGTTAATTTAAGTTTTCTGAAGGATTTAGTGTTTCTATTTCTGTACATTACCTGCAGTGAGAGCAGTATTAGCATTTTCAGTAGCTGCATGGCAGATTTCTCTCACTTGACCTTCCTGAGTCAGAACCTGGCTCCTCCGGGAGTCCACAGACCAGGTAGAGTTGTTGGTCTTTGGTGTGTCTGAATTGGGTTCTCCTTGATGAAGTGCCAAATGACAAGGTCTTTCTTGAGATTTTATTTCACCATCATAAAGTTTGCTGCACTGTTGTACTTCATTGTTCTCTTTACTCCTAATACTTACATTCATGTCTTCTGGGAGACAAGGACCATCTGCTCTGCCCAGCGTATCTGCTGCATGATTTTTTCCCCTAGCTAAAGTACCCTCTTTATCTCTTCCTGCAGATTCAAATATATTAGGGTCCAAGAGGGAGCTCCCATTTTTTTCTAATTTGTCACTTTTTTCACGTTGTTTGCACTCTAAAAAACTATCTTCAGTTTCTAATGAGTATCTGGAATATGAGGTTTTTCCATGATGTTCATGAGAAAGACTATCAAAAACCTGAGGAGTCAGAGTATTGACAGAGCGGTGAAAGGGGGTATGAATTTCCCCATCATCAGATCCCAATTCTTCACATTCATCCACAGAGAGTAAAACTGATCTTTTAAAATTTTTAGCTGCAGGAAACTCCCGGCTTTCATTGTCAGCTGCATCTTCAAAAGCCAAATTGACAATTCCTTGGAACTGCTGAGGAGCTGGGTCAGACAAAGGAAATTTTTCTGTGACGTTTTCAGCTTCAGATCTTTCATCTTCTGTTTCATCTGCTGAGGAAGAAACCGGGTCTGTTTCCTGAGCAAATGGAACACCTCCTCGTGGAAGATGTTCTTTCTCCTGAGGATTGTCTACTGCCATCCCTTGTCGAGACAAACTTTCAGGCCTTTTTCTAGGAATTTCATCATCACTTGTTGAATTAACTTGGAAAATATCAGAGCTACTTTGCTTTTTCACTTTTACTTCAATCCTTAAACTACTATCATATATTTTTAATTCCTCAGGAGTGCTAGTATCACTACTACTTCTTCCAAGAAAATCGTGACATAACATAGTGCTACATTTAGAAATCCCTCTTTCATTTGACCCATCATCATCCTGAGACCCTCCAGCATCGTAATCTTCTGATCTAGGCTTTATGTCATCAGAGGAAGTGGTTGCACTACCAGTATCAGATTCAGGACTCTCCCTCTGGTGTACCACACCTGTAGTCAAATTCCAATGACCCACAAAAGGAGATTCCAGATTTTCATGGCTCTCTGGTGTTTCTGCTGGGTTTACATCTTTAGGAGAATTTCCTTTGTTTGAAATATCTGATTTGTTTGCAACATGCTCATCTTCTTTCACAGAATAGTCATCAGGTAACTGGCTAGTGACGGTCAGCTCTTCTACAAAAACATTAGATTTCCTTTTATCTTGTACAGGATTAAAAGTAGTATTTACCCTTTCTGAAAGGCCCGCTAAAGCGCCTTCCCCATTTTTAGCGTCTGACATTACATTTGTACCCTTTTGTCCCAGACAGCTGCCCCTCTCTGGTGACAAGTGCTTTCCATCTGCTGAGTCTAAATGGTTTTTACCCACAAAGTTACAAATAATCTCATACTGCTGGGCTGGATTTGGACTTGAAGTCAAGGGTTTTAGATCAGCGCTGCTATAAAATGCTGATTCAGCATCACCACCCCCATCAGTGCTGTGCATCTTGGGCGAATCGTAATGACCTGCTTCTCCATCACCAAGAGATTTTGTGTCATTTTGATCCTTAAAGATCAGTTTGGATTTTACTTCACTTTTGACTGCTTCATTCGATTTAGGAACAATCTGAATGCTCATAGGAGGGAGCGACAATTCAGATTCTATTGTAGGCTTATCATTTTCTTCACAATTTAATGGTTTTCGTGGATCAGGTGGATTGGATGATGGACATGCTTCCTCCCCATTGGTCTCCAGTACAGGATTAATTGGTAGCCTATGTTGCTTTTGTTTGGCTTTGTTACTATCATTAACAGGTTCGATTTTCTGGCCCCAATTATGTGTGTTTTTTAGGGTCACAGGTGATTCACTTCTTGAAGGCCTTTGGGAAGAAGACTGACACTTTACTGTAGACTGCCCAGAAATGCTTTTCTGCTTCTGGTCTTTATTGTTAACAGTTTCACTTTTCTTTGAGGGCACTTGAATTTTGGCCACCATCGTTCTTACATTGGCTTTGGCCAAGGATGCATGTCCTTGCTTTGTGGCTTTTTTTTTAGCTAATGGTATAGAATGATTTAACTGTGTCACATTTTCTTCAGAATGTTTGAGAGAGGCTGTAGATTTTAATGAATTTGGTGAATCTCCTTGGGATCCTAGCAAAACAAAGTTTAGAAATACAATATCTTTCAAACAAAGAATGAAATACAACATTATCTTAAATTATTTCACAAAGTAACTAGACTGAACAAAGGCAGAACTGATCACTGCTAAATAGGAGAGGATCTCAATTCCCTAAAAAAAAAAAATCACTTTTTTCTTTTCCATCAAAAAACCAAAGGAATCCTGCTCCTCAGCGAAAAGTATTAGAATGCAGAAATATGTTTAATGTGATTGTATATATATAACCAATATCAGATTGCTTTCTCTCTTGGGGTGGGGGGAGGGAAAGGAGGGAGGTAGAAAAATATGTATATAGCAATATTTGCTTTAAACTAACATATACTCACATTTATATACTATTTTCCTTTCATAAAATATCAGCTACTTAGTTCTTGGAAGCTAATTCCCAACTCTGAAATAGCTCTCCTCAGGTTCATAAATATATTAGGACAACATATGTTAAAATATTAATGGAAAATGGTGAGGGTGGGATAAATTAAATCTTGGGAACCCAATAAAATTTTAAGTTAAATCCCCTCTTTCCTTAACTTCTACAAACTTTAATTTGGATATTCAAGTTCTTCAAAGAGTTAGTTTAACATTTTAAATGTTTAATTTAATTTTAAGCTATTATTGGGCCCCAACAACAGTTTCAATCTCCATTATAATTTAGTTCAAATTCATATTATTTGGACTTCATAAGTTGCTCTCATCTACATAAATGTTTAATCCTAAAAGAATATTTCTTTAGAAATTAGATGCTGCAACTGATTCATAGTTTAGTCACTTTTCTAAAACTGCAAACTGACCCACTGCAGATTCAGAGAAATTCTCTCCTGTATACTACTGATTTCTTAGTTATATCATCAATTTAGGCACTCATTTTGCATAAAGAATTCCTGTAAATATCAATTAAACTTTCACAAACAATATATGGACGGAAAACAAGAAGGACCTGAAGTGCAGAGTCCATTGGAGATTTTTTTTAAACAAATATCATCTCATTTTATTTACCTTCACAACAGCCCTGAGAGTCAGTTACTATTACTATCCTCATTTTACAGATGAGAAAACTAAAGCAAGCAGGGGTTAAATGACTTTAAATGACTTGCCCAGGGTCACAAAGTCAGTCTCTGACACCAGATTTGGACTTGGGCCTTTCTGACTTCAGGTCCAGTACTCTATCCATGGTGCCATCTATTGCCTCTGGTCCTCTGACCTCAAGAGTCAATGGTCTTTCCCCTGTTTTTTTTTTTTTAAATAACAAACATTTTTATTTATAGTTTTAGGTTCCAATTTTTATCCCTCTTCCCCTCCTTTTCTTCCCCCCTTCCTGAGGCAGCAAAACAATCAGATATGGGTTATACATATATGATTATGTAAAATATTATAAATTAGAGATTTTTCATAATTATTTCATCTCATTTATAAAAAATAAGACCAAAAAAAAGGAAATAAGAAAGAAAAAAAACCAACCCTTCCCCTGTCCCCTATCTAAATGTAAACACTATGCTAAAAAGTACTAGGTATAAAAGCCCTTCTATATTTTGGGTCTACAGAGTACAATAAAAAAAGAGTCTATTAACTCAACAGAGAAAAGCGAGTTAGAAAGCTTTCTGTGGTGCTCTGCCTGCTGCTGCCACTCAAGCTTCAAACTGGAGTTGAGCAGTTGGAGCAATAAACCAGCTCATTTTCAGAGCCCACTTTACCTTGGGTTTTAGTGAGACTAGATGGGGCACTCTTTGCTCGTTGTAGGCCTGCAGAACCACTGTGTCCTCTCTTCTTCAAAAGTGCTTGGGAGACATGATCACTAGACCCCTTGTTGAGAATCTTCCTAGTCATACTAATAAGAAAAAAAAAAGAAAACGTTATCAAATTTGAAATCCAAAATGTGAATTCTAAAATAAATATGTACGTAAAGTATACATTTTTATCAATAAATTACAAAACCTTCAGCCTACAGTTTATTTTCTTTCTGAAAAGCAGATGAAAAAAATCAACAGTTTCATATATTATCAGTTTTAGAAGATAAGGCAATCAATTCTAAGTACCATGAACTTAAATATACTTTCCCCCCACCAAACTGCTATTTCTTCTAAATATTCTTTTCTTTCTACAAAATTGCAAATTTTGGACAATATCTAGAGCAGAGTTCTTAATCTGGGGTATTGTAAACTTATTTAAAATTTTTTTTTTTTATAACTGTTCCAAAATAATTGGTTTCCTTTGCAATTTTATATTTTTTCTTTATGCATTCAAAAACATTATTCTAGAAGATGCTTCACCAAATTGTTGGGGTGTGTGTGGGGTCTATGTGGGAGGTCCATAACACAAAAAAGATTAAGAATCTCCAATCTAGACAGAAGTCATAGTATGATTAACTTTTATTTATTTATCTTTTTTTGGGGGGGGCAGGGTGATAAGGGTTAAGTGACTTACCCAGGGTCACACAGCTAGTAAGTGTCAAGTGTCTGAGGCCAAATTTGAACTCAGGTCCTCCTGAATCCAGGGCTGGTGCTTTATCCACTGCGCCACCTAGCTGCCCCCGCCATGATTAACTTTTAGAGGAAAATTAAAAACTAACATACTTGGGGCAGCTAGGTGGCGTAGTGGATAGAGCACCGCTCTGGAGTCAGGAGGACCCGAGTTCAAATCCAGCCTCAGACACTTAACACTTAACTAGCTGTGTGACCCTAGGCAGGTCACTTAACCCCAATTGCCTCACCAAAAAAAAAGAAAAAAAAAAAAACTAACATACTTACATTGTTTGAATGGAGACCTACCTATTACTTGTGTGAGTCTCATGTTCATTAACCCTTTTTTTATTGGAAGCTCCCTCAGAATTCCTTGAAACAGGCCGGGATTTCACTGCTATAAATGAAGCAAAGTGAGGGGGATAGAATATATTAAATGTATAGCAATCATATCCTGGCCATTGTACACTGGACAAATTAACTGGCCCTATTTCTAAACAACACTTGGGATCACAGGACATCACTTTAGGGCTGAAAAACCCCCAAGGTCATCTTGTCCATCCCACTGCGTTTGACAGGTAAAGTGACAAGAGCTCTAGAGAGATGAGGGGACTTGGCCAAAGTCAGGCTGCTAAGCACTGAGTCAGCACCAGAAAGCAGATCTCCAGATTCTGAGTCTAGTGAGCTTCCTCCAGGGTCCTTAAGACCAAATAAAGGTCATTCAGGTTCACCTTTTCTAGGACCTTTGGCAGAAACTATGAAATGATGAAGGAGGCCGTCACCCACCTGCAGCAGAACCTGCAGAAGTCTGCAAGGTGCTGCTCACTGTTCGGCTTCCTGGAGGAGAATCCCATGGAGAGGGTTTGCTGTCAAGCTTCTCTTCCTTCACAGACCCGCTCTCTGGATGGTCCAGGGGCTCACTGGGACTCTGCAATTCTGCACTTGAACTGGCCGACTTGCCGAGAGTGCCTGCGGCCCCTGGGCAGGGAGAAGCCTTCCCGGTGCTCTTCTTCAGAGGCTTTCCTTTAGCTGGCACGTCGGAGCTTCCAGGGAGGGTTTTGGGCCGAGCACCTGCCCCTTTTCCTTCCGGGGTTTTTACTCCTGTTCCACTTGCTGAGTTTTTCTGTCCACTCGAGGAGGAAGAGGAGCGCTCAATATCTTGTCGAGCGATCGCATCAGTCTTAGTGTTATCATTTTCTATTTTGGGCTTTATAACAGCTCTAGGTTTTCCAGAAGCAATCTTTTCCCCAGTTTTAATATCTTTCGTAATCTTAGACACTGCTTTTTTACTGTCCTTTCCCTTTAAATCATCGTGTTTTGAAGATTTATTCACAGAATTTCTATTTGTACTTGATGCATGTCCAGAAGCACCTAGCCCATCAGATTTCATTTTCTCTTGATCAGTGGAGGGGTAACTACAGTAGTCTTTCTTGTCTTTTCCTCTCCAAGATCTGTTTTTTATATCACTAGAGTCTGAAGTGGGTCTACTTTGCTGGAAAAAAGAGAAAACACTGAGTGATATAAAAGAACATGTACCATTTTTAACTCCTTGATATATAGCAATCTTTGTTTTAAACTAACACATACTCAATACTGAGTCTTTCAAAGAAGAGAAAAATGAGGAAAATTCATGTTATAATTATGGACTACTTACAACATGAATTCTGCTTTTTAAAGGACATCTAAATTATAGGAATGAATAAAAGGTTATTTAACTGATTTTTAGTTCAGGTTAAAATATTATATAAGAAATGCATATTTACTTTTTTTTTTTTTAGTGAGGCAATTGGGGTTAAGTGACTTGCCCAGGGTCACACAGCTAGTAAGTGTTAAGTGTCTGAGGCCGGATTTGAACTCAGGTACTCCTGACTCCTTGGCCGGTGCTCTATCCACTGCGCCATCTAACTGCCCCTACTTTTTCTGAATAGATAAGAAGTCAAAGGATACAAATGAACAGTCCTTAGAAAATTGGAAACTACTAAAAAAACTATATGAAAGAATGTTCTAAATCACCAATAACAAGAAAAATGCAAGTCAAAACAACACTGAAGTTTCAGCTCACATCTAGCAAACTTGTAAACATGGTAAATGATGGGAATAGTCAGTGTCGGAGGGTTTGCTGAAAGATCTGTAATAATATGCTAATGAACTAATTAGTGAAGCTGTGAACCGGTACAACCATTCTGGAAAGCAATGTGAAATTATGCAAATCAAGGGACTAAAATGTCTACACCCTTTGAGCCAGAAATTCCATTGGCTAGGCATACATTTCAAGAAGGTCATTAACAAAAGGTTCCGTATCTGACACAATAGTTACTGCAGTACTTCCAAAAAAAATCCTCTGGGAACTCACAAAAGTCCTTCCTAACCTGCTTCTATCCAAGCACCTTGGTCTTCTTACACCTTACATGCATCCTGTATTCTTCAGTGTAGTAACACTGGCCTGCTTACTGTTTTTTTAATTATTATGTAAAATTTCAAAAAATACAATTTCTTAAATATAGTTTTGAATTCCAATTTTTATCCCTCCTTCTCTCTCTCCCCTACACCCTCTCCCTGAGATGGCAAGCAATCAGATATGGGTTATACATGTGCAACTATGTAAAGCACTGCCATATTAGTCATTTTTTACAAGAAAATGAATAAAAGGAAAAAAAGCGAAAAAATAGCATGCTTCAGTCCGTGTCTAATCAATGTCAGTTCTTTTTTTGGAGGTGGATAGTATGTTTCATCAGTAGTTCTTTGGGATTGTCTTGGATCATTGTATTGCTGAGAACAGTGAAGTCATTTACAATTCTTCATTAAAGAATATTGCTGTCTCTGTGCACAATGTTCTCTTGGTTCTGCTCATTTCACTATACATCAGTTCATACAAGTCTTTCCAGGCCTTTCTGAAATCATCCTGCTTGTCATTTCTTATAGCACAATAATATTCTATCACCATCATATACCACAGTTTGTTTAGCCATTCTCCAATTGATGGGCATTCCTTTGATTTCCAATTCTTAGCCACCACAAAAAGAGCTGCTAGAAATATTTTTGTTCAAATAGGTCTTTTTCTCCTTTTGAGGATGTCTTGGGGATATAAACCGTGGGGATATAAACAGCCGTGATATTGCTGGATCAAAGGGGATACACAGTTCTATAGCCCTTTGGGCATAGTTCCAAATTGCTCTCCAGAATGGTTGGATCTTTACACAACTCAACCAACAGTGGATTAGCATCCCAGCTTTCCCACACCCACTCCAACATCCAACATTTTCCTTTTTTGCCATATTTGCCACTCTGATAGGTGTGAAGTGATACCTCAGAATTGTTTTAATTTGTATTTCTCTGATCAATAGTGATCTAGAACATTTTTCATATGATTCTAGATAGCTTTGATTTCTTTGTCTGAAAACTGCCTGTTCAGATCCTTTGACCATTTATAAGTTGGGGAATGACTTGTATTTTTATAAATGTGACTCAATTCTCCATATAATTGAGAAATGAGACCTTTATCAGAGATATTTGTTTCAAAAATTCCCAGTTTTCTACTTCCCTTGTAATTTTGGTTACATTAATTTTGTTTGTACAAAAACTTTTAAATTTCATATAATCAAAATGATCTATTTTACATTTTGTTTTTTTCTCTGTATCTTCTTTGGTCCTAAATTCTTCCTTTGCCCATAAATCTGACAGATAAATGATTCCATGCTCTCTTAATTTGCTTATGATATCATCCTTTATGTGTAAATCATGTATCCATTTTGACCTTATTTTATCTTATGGTGTGAGGCACTTAATAAATGTTTATCAACTGACTGAAACAAAGCAGATATCCACTGACTGGGGCATGATTAAGCAAATTTTGATACATAAATTTAATGGAATATTACAGAGATGTAATAAATGATGAATGTGATTAATACAGAGAAACATGGAAAGATGTGTACAAACTGATGCAAAGTAAAGTAAGCAGAACCAGGGAAACAACATATAACAACGATGATGGTATAAAAGGAAAAAACCACTGCAAAACAATAAAAACTGAATTTGAAAAATTATAAAGACAAATCCTGGCTTCAAAAGAGAGATATGAGAATATACTTCCCTCATATCCTTTTTAGAGGTATGTATCAAACTTCCGGGGTGGAGCCAAGATGGCGGAGGAAAGGCAGTAAGCTCTCGAACTTATGACATGATTGCTCAAAAAAACATCCAAATAATGCCATAGGAAAATGCCTGGAACAGTAAAACTCACAGAAGGATGTGCTGAAATCATCATCTAACCAAGAACAGCTTGGAAGGACAGAAGAAGGGAGCTGCTGTGCTGATACAGGAGTCGAGCTCAACCCCACAGTCACCCTGACATAGATCCAGTCCCAGGAAGACCTCACCAGAGAAGGAGACCCCCAGAGCCTCTGAATCAGCTGAAGCACCAGTGTCATCTGGAACTAAGCTCACAGTCTGGTGAGAGGGCTGAGCCCTGGGCAGGGGGGAGACTATAGGGGTCTATGCTGGTGCTGAGGCAGAACTTGGATTTTTCAGCCCTGCTGGGAACCAGGAGGTAGGCTTGAGTACCAGTGGCCCAGGTCAGGGAGGGGCACAGGTTTGTTGGAGCTTAAAACCACAACACACAAAGCTGGTTGGTTAGCAAATTGGCCTGGGGTCATCTGTGAACCAGGGAACAGGCCAGGTGAATGAAGAACCTGAACCTCCTTAAATCACCACCTGGGACCCCCTGAAGCTTGGGACAGTGCAGCCTGGAAAATGGGGTCAGTGCCCCACTTTAAGGAGCTAAAAGTCAAGTAAAAGATGGGCAGCTAAGTGGTGCAGTGGATAAAGCACTGGCCTTGGACTCAGGAGTACCTAAGTTCAAATCCAGCCTCAGACACTTGACACTAGCTGTGTGACCCTGGGCAAATCACTTAACCCTCATTGCCCAGCAAAAAAAAAGTCAAGTAAAAGAAAGGCAAGATGAGCCGACAGAGAAAGGTGAGGACCATAGAAAGTGTCTTTAGTGACAAGGAAGATCAAGGTGCACCCTCAGAAGAGGATAGCAACATCAGGGCCCCTATATCTAAAGCTTCCAAGAAAAATATGAATTGGTCTCAGGCCATAGAGGTGCTCAAAAAGGACTTTGAAGATAAAGTTAGAGAGAGAGAGGGAAAAATGGAAAGCAAAATGAGGGTGATGCAGGAAAGACATGAGAAAAAAGTCAACTGCTTGAAAAGCCAAATGGAAAAGGAGCTACAAAAGCTCTCTGATGAAAATAATTGCCTAAGAATTAGGATTGAATGGAAGCTAGTGACTTTATGAGAAACCAAGACACAATAAAGCAAATCCAAATGAATAAAAAAAATAGAGGGCAATGTGAAATATCTTCTGGGAAAAACTGTTGACCTGGAAAATAGATCTAGGAGAGATAATTTGAAAATTATTGGACTACCTGAAAACCATGATCAAGGAAAGAGCTTAGACATCATCTTCCAAGAAATTGTCAGGGAAAATTGCCCTGGTATTCTAGAAGCACAAGGTAAAATAGAAATTGAAAGAATCCACCAATCACCTCCTGAAAGAGGTCCCAAAAGGAAAACTTCCAAGAATATTATAGCCAAATTCCAGAGCTCCCAGGTCAAAGAGAAAATATTGCAAGCTGCCAAAAAGAAAGAATTCAAGTACTGTGGAGCCCCAGTCAGGATAGCACAAGATCTAGCAGCTTCTACATTAAAGGACCAGAGGGCATGGAATATGATATTCCAGAGGGCAAAGGAATTTGGATTACAACCAAGAATAACCTACCCAGCAAAACTCAGCATTATCTTTCAGAGGAAAAAAATGGGACTTTAATGAAAAAGAGGACTTTCAGGTATTCGTGATGAAAAGACCTGACCTGAATGGCAAATCTGACTTTCAAATATAAGACCCTAGAGAACCATAAACAATTGGAGTTGGGGGACATACCTGGGGTCATAAAGTGGGTGACTGTCTTGTGTCTGAGGCTGGGTTTTGGCTGGGATCCCCCTGGGTCCAGGGATGGTGCTTTGTCCACTGTGTCACCTAGCTGCCCTATGATGACATCCTTAGGGTTAAATTGAGGGGTGAAGGGAATTCACTGGGGGAGGGGGAAAGGCAGAGGTGAAATTCTACATGAAACAAACAGGAAAAGGCTTAGGGAGTGGAGAAAGAGATGGGAGAGGAGCAGGGCAGTAAATTAATTTTACACTCATCCTTCTCAAAGACCTTAAACTCATCAGAGTTTGCTCAAGGAGGGACTAACACAAACACCCAACTGGGTGGAGTAATCTATTTAATCTGGGCAGTAAATGAGTCTAACACTCATCAGAATTGGTTCAAAGACCTCAATTTCATTAGAATTGGCTCAAGGAGGGAATAATGTACACACTCAATTGGGTGGAGTAATCTCTCTAACCCTGCAGGAAAATAGGAGGGGAAGGGGATAAAGAGAGAGGGGCAAAAGAAGGAAGGGCAGAGTGGAGGAGGGGACAGACAGAAGCAAATCCCTTTTGAAGAGTGATAGGATGAAAGAAGATGGATAATAGAATAAATATCATGGAGAAGGGAATAGGATGGAAGGGAAACAGTTAACAATAGTAATCATGAAAAAGAGAAAAGGGGGGAAAAATTGTACAAAAAATATTTATAGCAACTCTTGGTGGAGGCTAAGAATCAAGGGAATGTCCATCAATTGAGGAATGACAGAAGAAGCTGTGCTATATGACTGTAGTGGAATGGTCCTGTGTTACAGGAAATGACAAACAAGATGATCCCAGAAAAACATGGAAAGACTAATGAACATCGATGTATAGCGGAAGTGAACAGAGCTGGGAAGACATTGTGCATAGTGACAGCAGTACTGTTCAATGAGCAAATGTGAAGGACTTAACTACTCTTAGCAATGCAGTGATCCAAGACAATCCCAAGGAACTAATGAAGAAGCTTACTATTCACCCCCATAGAAAGAACTGATAAAAAGAACACTTGTGGATTGTACATATATAACCTGGTTGCAATCTAGTGGAGGGGGGAGGAAAGGGAGGGAGAAAAATTTGGGACTCTAAATCTTATGAAAATGAATGTTGAAAACTACCCTTACATATAACTGGAAAAAATAAAATAAATGTTTGTTGCTTAAAAAAAAAGATCATAGGGTTGGCAAGCTGGCTTTGGCAAAGAAAAGGGACCCTCTTGATATAATGAGGCTTATCGAGATTCTCTGGAAATACAAGTTCATGCTCTCTCCACTATCTCAAGCTACTTCTGATCATTCTTGCTCCTGTCTTATCCCAACATCATTGCCATTCGTGAAGATTTTTCAGTTATCAATGAAGTGTGAGTATCAACACTTTTCACTTGGTCCTGTACTCCACTCTGAATTCCTGGTAGAGCACTATTCATTTATTATGCTCTGAATTAATGTTTTACTATGAAAAACTTGTTTATAACACCCAGTTTATTGGTGTCAGTCACACTGTCTTGGCACAGACACCAGAAACAGATATAGCAGAATATGCTTTGGTACTATATGGTTGTATATGCTGAAATATGTAGCAGGCCATGTATCACTGGAAAGGGTTACAAGTACTTGGAAGAAAGATCTGGCTCGTTCTGCTTGACTCTGAAGATAGTCTGGTGTAATGGACCCAGTGGGCTTGGAAGTAAAGAAGATTTGGCTTCAAATCCCACATGAGATGCTAGCTGCCTGGCCCAGGAGAAGGCACTTAACTTCTTTGTGCTTCAGTTTTCTCCTCCGGGTGTCTGGGTACAAATCCCTTCTAGCTCTTAATCTGTGATCCTGTGAACTAGGAGCAATGTGTACGAAATGCAAAGTAGGAAATGTGGGCTTAAGTATTGCAACAGTCCCTCACAGAGCTATCCCAAAGTAGAATGGGCGGCCTCTAAGAGATGGAAAGTTCCCTCTCACTGGATAGCTTCAAGCAAATGAGGATCGCTTGTCCAAAAGGTCACAGAGGTTCTTGTTTAGATTTAGGCTGAACCAAATGGCTTTTGAAGCCCTTCTTATTCTTGCATCCTGGGGTCTAGGAAGATAATTGCTTTTAAAGCGATCCATCAACAAACCAAACCGTTAATACACTGGCCAAGTGGTGAGTTTAAATTCTTGACCCTGAGTCCTTAGTATTAAAAATTGCCCCTTATAATTAGCCCCAAATCTGCAAGCCATGGAATACTCTATATCTCCAAGGATTTAAAGTTGATGGTCACCTGAAGGGCAATGGAAAGACATATTGCAAGCCTGGGAAGGCCATGATAAACATATATACAAGTGAAGCGATGTGAAGAATGTTGTTAGAGATCTGTGTGATCAGAAAGGGAGGTGGGCCAGTCATATGGCAAGAATGAATCATAACTGATGCATAGCATGTATATTCCATGGGTATACACACAATATCAAGAGATTTAGATTAAAATTGCTTTTCTTAATGGCCATATGGAGCCCCAGGAAGGCTGTCTGAATGGACATGAGCAATAGTCACAACGGATAAAAGAGCCTGGAGGGTTTGTGACTGTATCCTTGGGGCAGTGCCCACAATGATGACATCATAGGATCTAGACCTAGAAGGGCCCTCAAGGCCACTGAGTTCAACCTCCTTCTTTTATAGAAATGAATGAAGTGACTTGCCCAAAGTCACCTAGACTGTAGTAAACGTCAACGGTGGGATTTGTACCATCAACTTTAAGTCCTCCACTAGCCATATAAAAAATATTTAGCCTAATTCTGCATCTTGCGTCTGATTAATTAGTTATTTAGTCCTTGGCTGTTATTCCCAATACTCTTCCCTGCTCTGATGCCAGTTTTCTCTGTTTTAGAGTATCTTCCACTAAAGTCTTCTAATGCCTTCTCCTGGAGTGATATCTCTGGGTTTTGAAGGCTTTGCTAGTCTGTACCAGACAGAGCACTGAATATGGAGTCATAATGACCTAGGTTCCAATCCCACCTCAGACACTTAGCTGAGTGACTGAACATGTCACTTAAACCTCTCTGTTCCTCAGTTTCTTCATTCATAAAATGAAGAAAGGAGAGAGAAGAGGGGAAGGAGGAGTAAATGGGAGAGAATAGAAGACGGAGAGGGAGGAAAAAGGAAAGTGAGAGAGAAGACAAGGGAAGAGAAAGGAAGAAGGGAGGGAGGGAGAAACAGGGAGGGGAGGAGAGAGCACATGAACTTTAATCTCCCCATCCAGGCCAAGATGTAGCCTATGAATACAAGCCTTTGCTGGTTGCCTCTCTACATTTGTTGCTTTCTACCCTTACATGAAGGAGGCAGCTAGTGCCAGACTAATGTCTGGAGTCAATCAGACCCGAGTTCAAATCTGGACTCTGACACTCACTAGCTATACAGCACTGGGCAAGTCACTTAGCCTCTGTTTACCACTCCAATATCTTTAACCAAGCATATCTGACCCATCATCCTGGTTCTCTGATCAAACCTAACTTTAAAATATATACTTTAAAGTTACTCACTGAATGAATGTACAGCTCTGTGTTTAGAACTATTACAAAACACTGTCACATTGAAAACTGCATGACAATGAATGTGGTGGGCTGACCTCACTGAACCATGAACTTAGGCTTCACGGCAGCCTGTGGGCTCAAGTAAAGAATATCAAAGCACTTCCCTGTGAAATCTCATCACAAATGATTTCAACCTGATGTTATAGGTGAACCTATGTTACCATGTGATCAGAAACACTTTTGAAACAGATCCCAAATAAATCCATTTCATATGGAATTTCACACAAATGACAACTACTACAACAATGCTATCCTATTTACCCGTTTAGCCTATAAACAGCATACTCACATGTTCAACGAACATTTATTGAGCACCAACTATATGCAAATGTGTGTATACAAAGACAATAATGAAGCAGTCCCTGCGGTCCAGTTTGCATTCTGGGGGGGAATGATATGCACAGAGATAAATGAATATTAAATGTAGACTATGTGCTAAACAGTTTGGGGTAACAGGCAGGACTGACAGTCCTGTAGTCCCTTAGCTAAGTCACAGTAGTTTGGCATTTGTATCTGTCAGTTCTGCCAGTACTCTGGGCATGGAAATTCAAATATTTTAGCATAGGGAAAAGAGGAACAAATGGAAAATGTATCTTATAAGAAGTAGGTTAATTAAGAAATTTAAAGACTGAATTGGATCTACAATTCAAGTATTTGAATTACTGGTACGACTCCAATATGCTTGGTTGCCAACAGGGCTTTCAAGGAAATGGAAGAAGCATCATACCATCTATATCACCCATGCCAGTGAGATAATAAGTACTAAAAAATAGCACATTTTTTCTAAATAAGATAAAACTTTTAAAAACTGCACTAAGGTTTTTGGAACCATCCATATAAAATGTCAACTTAAAATGCCCCCAAAAATCCAGTGAAAAGGAATCATTAACAATGAAGGAAGAGAATTGAAACATTAATTATTTCAATACTTAATCAAATCTGAAATTATTCTTGAATTTTTTTTCTATTTGACATGCGAAAATGAAGGGATTTACCTGAGAACTACTGAATATCGGCTTTTTGCCAAGTCTTCGATCATCACCCTTATCAAATGCAGCTGTAAAAGAAACAGTGGTTTATTTCTTTAGGAATCAATTTGTTTTCATAAAAGGAAAGCAGGAAGACATCAGGTAGGAAGGACATTTTGGGGTGGAGATATTTCTGAGTTTTTGAAAACAATTCCAACACACTTCAAAATTCCCTACAAACTTCAGAATAAAATCTGCACAGTCTTGCTCTGGTTCCCAGTTTCCTTTTAAGTTAATAGCAATATTATGCTCACATCAGCTCTGAATGTACCCTTAAGTGAGACGAAAAATTGATTCTCATATACAAAAGATTTATAAACTAAATTAAAAAAAATTTTAAACTGAGGTAATTAACTTCAATTAATTTTCCAATTTCAAAGACAACACCTTGTAACAATACATGCATCTTAAAAAAACACTTATAATACCGCTCTTTAAAAATTATTTGTTAACAGATGAATCATAAATATATGCTGAGTTTCGGGGAAGGCTAGAGGAAAGTGGTGTTTGGATTTTGACAAGAAAATACAGGGCTCCCTGAGCCTAATATTTATTTCTTAGAAGTATATACAATTTAATGATACCGGCTAAGATATCTAAATAAACATCTGCATTACCATAAACAAAACATTAATATATTTCATACTTTGGGGCTACCATTCATATAATAAGAGTTCTAATCATATGATGAAAATAGAAATAACTGGATGAGATTATCAACATAATATGGTTGATGTCTATTCCTTTGGAAATCTTTTTAAAAATCTATCCAGATAACGCAAAGATAGTTTGCATAAGTTATATGATTTATATTAACAAAAAGTGTACTGAATGTATGGAGGAAGCCACACAGCAATCTTCTCTTTTCTATGGAAACTATGCTGGAGGACAAAGCAGAATCCTGAAAATGGCAATGCAGGGATTGACCTTTAGTAAGCAAGTGACTCTTTCAATTCACATCCATAAAGACATTAACACAAATCACTCCCAAAGATCAGTGTACTTCAATGAGATCATGAGAAGTACATGCATGAGATTAATCCAGTTTCTTCCTTTGGGGGGCCGTGGGGTGGGGTACTCAATGCAGTATTTCTGCATAGCTTAGGTCTCATCATAAATTTTAACAGATATGAAATTGAATACTTATTACAATACTAATATTTTCATAAATTAGTATTTGAAAACAGGAAGTTCCATGTATTAACCATTTTTATTACTATCTAAATGTTCAAAGTTTTGGATGATTTTCCTATAGCTTTAAATAATTAAAATGCAAAACATTATAAGAATCTTAACTTGGAGGCATGAAATCTTCTAAAAGAATAAAGCAAAACCCCCCACAACCACCCCCCAAACTTTGCTACCAATCAGGAGAGAGTTTTGAATGACACCTACACCACTGACTGATCCATGTTTTTTTTTTTTTAATCTATAGAAATTTTAGTGGAGAAATCCAGCTGCTATATAAATCCGTAACAGAATGCACAGCATGAAAACATTCTCCCAGATTTTTAAATGCAAAAAAAAAAGACAAAACTCTCTAAACTGCACACTCATCAGATTATATTTAACTATACCCCACCTAATGGTAATAAAAGGTAGATGGGTTAGATCATCTACCCAACGTGTAATTAAGGAATTTAAAAAATGAAAACTACTGTAGTAAATGCTTTTCATTATGTGCAGATGTCATGTTAAAATGCATAAAATGGCTCGTTTCATAAGAATATGTAAAGCAAAATAACGTTCCAAAATGTCTTTTAAGTAAATATTCTTATTGAACATTCCAATATGTTTTCTGTACCATCTGCTTTAACAAAGATGGTCCTGAAGCCATTTTCAGTTCCACACCCTTAACATTTTATTTTAACATTTCTGAAACAAAGAAATATTCAGAACAATAAATGTTTTTAGTTTAGTTCTAATGTGTCAAGTGGTGTCTGTTAAATGTCACAGACCATGATGTTGCTCATTAGAGATTCTGCAACAGTACACACAATATCGCTGTACCTATCAGTTATGAAATAAATCCACCTAATTTAAACACAACTCACATGAAATTGATTTTATGTAAGAAATGAGAAAGCTTTAATAATAACATATGTAAAAAGGAAAAAGTGTCTTCAGTAAACTATTCTATGCAGATGAAAATTTCCCATATTACTCATCTAGTATTAATGTTTTATGTAAATAACATGGGAACATTTTTACTAATGTACAGGAGATAGAAACAGACAGATGTATATAGGAAAAGGGAGTCTTGTCTCCATTTTACATGTATGCCTAATTAAAGCTCTAGAAAAACAAAACGAAATTCTCCCAAAACTGCTTCATCAGTTTCAAGGCTGACTAAACATACTATCACTAGTTGTAAATGGCAACTTAATACTTTAAAGAATAGAAGCACCCCACCTCTAATCCTGGCACATATTAAGAATTCTCAAAATGTATGATAAAAAATAACAATCATAAAGATAAAGAATTCCACAGTTAACTCACCTGCTTGGATCTTCTGCTGATCATCTGGTCTCATCAGACTCCAGCTTTCTGTGTGACGAACAGCATAAAAAGACTGAACCAGGAAGAGCCACAGCTTATCACGCAGAGCCTGGATCTTGCACGTAAAACCCTGTGTTCAAGCAACAAATCAGCGGCTGGGGAGAGCCACATTGTCATAGCAACCAGTCATTATTCCTTTCAGAATCTACTTACTCCTTAAGCTAGATGAATGATGTCATCACTCAGATTTTTAAGATTGTAGACTACACGTTCCTAATGAAAGCTTATGGTCCAGCACCCCAATTGTGTAGTGCTGTATTAAACCAGATCTCTTCTCTCAAAGCTGAAACATTGCTTTAAATCGCCAGTGACCTCTTTAGGAGTACTTTCCATGGGGTTTTATAATAGGCTAAGTCACTACAAGGTCAAATACTCGAGGGAACAGCATTAGATTTGATTAAATTTTTATCACTCTTGCTGAACAAAATACCACTAGCCTGCAGTAACTTAATAATTAACATAGGTTAATATATGCATATAAAGCATCAGTATCATTTTAATTTTTATATTTTACTCAAATCACCAAAGAACTCAAGTTTTAAAACCAGACATCAACCCAAAGAGAAAAAATATGTATTACAAATATTGAAATCTGCAAGGATATTTCAGACAAATTTTATACTCAGAAAATTCAGTTTGGTTATAGGGATAAATATTATTATCCAATGGTATATAATACTGTCTCAATAACCAATGGGGCAACTTGACTATTAGTAGTTTAAAACATCTGCTATTTCAACGAATGGAAAACTGATTGTAAACTGTTTAAAGTAAACCATTTAGATTGCCTAATTCCAAATCATCATTATAAATCCATTTGTAGTTCCTTGAAATTCTTGATCTTAAAAACATTTTAGAGTTGAGTAAATGTTATATTTTTATTATAACATTTGTATCAATACCATTTCCTTTGTACTTTCAGCATTCAGCAGAGTATCCACAGCCATTAGAAGTAAACAGCTATTCTCAGTGGTGATGTTTTTCTCAATTGCTTTAAGAACTTTGTCCAAGAGATCTGGTGTGCTACTCATTGCTTGTGACTACGGGGGAAAAAAAAGCATACAGACATTCACATACAATGAGATGTACAATGGGATAGTTTCCCCCACAATTCATAAGCTAAGATTAAGCTCGAAAGGTTGACATAAGATTAGGAGACTGATCATAACTATGGTGACATGAAGTAATTCACAAGTTAAATCATTCATTAATTTTTTTCCATCTTCCCCATAAAATTGCCCCGAAGTTATGAGAACCCTACCTAACCCTACCTAATTAACTAGAGCCTAGAAGGTCCTGTTTTACATGGAAATTTTATCATCTTAGGAATGCCTTTCTTTGGGTCCTCTAATGAAGCTAGAGGCAAATAGCCCTATAAAGATCTGGCTCCCATCAGATAGTTAATTTTGCTGAGAAAACAATTCCATTATTAGTTAAAAACCACCACCACCACCACTACCACCACCACCAAATTGTGTCCATGTTGTTTTCAGACATTTTTGTTGCTAATCTGTGAGCCACATCAACTGGAAAAGCAGAGTAGGCTAGTTTAATATTGGGTCACATTGAGATACTCCAGGCAGGCTTTCCTCTACATAAAGAACTGCCCATCACCACACAATTCAACAAAGAATTATTAAACATTTACTATGTTAAAGACACTCTCCTAGGAAGTCTACAGAGATAAATAAAGCATGATTTCTACCTTGTCAAATTTACTAAGAAGGGATGAGGCAAGAACACAACTAACTACTATACAAGACAAATGATGACAAATACCATAAGGGAAATACAAAACAGCATGCAGCTTCAAAGGCATAAGTATAAGCAATTGTGGGGAAAGGTGATAAAGAAGGTGGCATTTGAATTTGGTAACATTAAATATATCAAAACTGTGTTATTTTATTTTATATTTAAATAAATATTACCTCATAATGTTATATAATGCAAGCAGCAAAAAAAAAGGGGGGGACTGAAAAATATGTTAAGACAGTACCTGTAAAAGAAGAGCAAAGTTCTCACTCTGTATTATCTGGGAGAAGTTTGCCACAATAAATGCTATACATTCTTCTTGCAGCCTAGATGCCATGGTCAATGCTGCTTCAGTCCACTTCACCCTGGGAAGGCTGATGATTAGTCTGTCACTTTCCATCAGAAGAAAGGCAGCATTTTTGTCATTCTTAGATTAGAAAAAAAACCAAAAGGAGTTACAGGGAATCATCTTCTATGATTCTTGATCAATAATTTTTCTAGTGTTTTGAATGCTTCTGATTTCACAGTCAATAAGCAGATCAAGCATGTAGTAAGGGCTTACTATGTACCAGGTACTCTGCTAAGTTCTAGAAATATAAAGAAAGACAAAAAATAATGCCAGGCCCCAAGAAGCTAAGAATCTAATGGAGACAATCTGCAAATGGCCAGATACAAACAAGATATAGGATAAATGCATGACAGTCAATGAAGGGAAAAGATTATTAGTACTGAGTGGGATTAGGAAAGACTTCCAAGAATAGATGAGCGTTTAGCTGGCACTTGAAGGAAGTCGGGAAGGCCAGGAGGTGGAGATGAGGAGGGAGAAAATTCCAGAAATGTGGGACAGCCAAAGAAAATGCCCAGAGTCAGGAGATGGTGTGTCTTGTGTGAGGAACAACAAGGAGAGCTGTGTGACTGGATCTCAGAATACATGAAAGGGAGTAAAGCTATAGATAAATATAAATAGTAAAAGAGTATAAGAAGACTGTAAAGGTAGAAAGGGGCTAGGTTATGAGGGCTTTGAAAGCCAAACAGAGAACTATACACATTTGATACTTGAGCTAATGGATAGCCATTGGGAGTTTATTGAATGGGGGCCAGGGGAGAGTGACATGGTCAGACCTGTGCTTTAGGAAGATCAATTTGACAGCTGGGTGGAGGAAAGACTGGAGTAGGGAGAAAATGTGAGGCAAGGAGACCAATTAGAAAGCTACTAAAATAGACCAGGTGTGAGGTGAAGAGGGCCTGCACCAGGATGGTGGCAGTGTCAGAGGAGAAAAGGGGCTATATATGAGAGAGCTTGTGAAGGCAGAATAAAAGGGACTCAGCAGCTGATTGGATACAGGGGTTGGGGAGAGAGAGAGCAGTAAGGAGTTAAGGGTAGCCCCTAGACTGCAAACCTGGGTGAATGGAAGTGGAACCCTTGACAGTAAAGTTAGGAAGAAGGGAAGACTTGGGGGCAAAGACAAATAATTCAGTTTTGGACAGGCTGACTTTGAGGTATCCATAGGATACCAGTTTGAAACATAAAAGGTGAAGCTAGATAAATAGATCTAAAAATTATCTGCACAGAGATGATAAATGAACCTGTGAACTCGTGAAAGCTCATGAGCTCTTGTCATGAAAGCTGATGAGATGATCAAGTAAAATGGGGCAGAGGGAGAAGAGAAAGCCTAGGACAGAGCTCTGGAGGACTCACAGAGTAGGCTGGTCCTGAAGGAAGAAGATACAGCAAAGACAGAGAGTGGTCAGACAGGTAGGAGAAGAACCAGGAGAGAGCAGTGCCATGGAAACCTAGAAAGAAGAGAGTACCAAGGAAAAGAAGGTGACTGATAGTACTGAAGACTGCAGAGAGGTCAAGAAGGAAGCACTGAGAAAAGGCCTTTGGATTTGGCAATTAAGGGATCACAGGTAACCTGAGAGAGAGCAGTTTCAGTTGAATGATGAGGTCAGAAGCCAAGGAGAGAGTGAGAGGAAAGGAAGTGGAGGAACAGATTGTAAATTCTTCTTTCGAGGAGTTTAGCCACAAAAGAGAGGAAAAATACAAAACAGTAGGTGGTGAGGATGGAAGGATGAAATGAAAACACAACATTGCTTCCCCCAAATAACAGCTAAATAGATGATGAATCCCACCCTTCACCACATTTTCTGTACCTTAAGTTTGACCTGATTTTAGCAACTATCTCCTCCTACACCAACCTTCCAGAATTTATTGCTTCTGCTATGATAAACATACATGCACACATGTACATGCATATATACACATATGTCCATATATTTACATATGTATGTTCAAGTGAGTATACCATCTATTTTTTATTTAAATCACTGAAAATCTGTTAAACTGCACAAAGCCAAGCAGAGATCCACTCCACTAGACCTCCAGCCGTGATGACGCTGAACCCTTAAAAATCACTCTTTGACTTTGGTCATTTAACATGATTCGAAAGCAGATGAATGTAATATTCTCTGATCCCTATCTATCTTCTCTACAACAGTAGTAGGAGATATTTTATCAAAAGCTATGATAAATGCTCTTTTTGTGGTGGCAAGGAACTGGAAACTGAGGGGCTGCCCATCAACTGGGGAAGGCTAAACAGATTGTGGTATGTGGATGTAATGGAATACTATTGTGCTGTAAGAAATGATGAGCAGGCAGATTTCAGAGATACCTGGAAGGACTTACATGAACTGATGCTGAATGAGATGAGCAGAACCAGGAGAACATTGTACACAGTATCAACAACATTGTGTGTTGATCAACTGTGATAGACTTGATTCTTCTCCGCAATACAATGGCCCAAGATAGCTCCAAAGGACTCATGATGGAAAATGCTCTCCAAATCCAGAAAAAAAAAGAATTGTAGAATCTAGATACATACTGAACCATACTATTTCTATTGTTTTTGTTGTTGTTTTTCTTTTTTGAGGTTTTTCCTTTTTGCTCTGATTCTTCTTTCACAGCATGACTAATGCAGACATGTGTTTAATGTGATTATACATATATAACCTATATCAGATTACTTGCTATCTTGGGGGGGAGGGAGGGAGAAAAATTTGAAACTAGAAATCTTATAAAAACAAATGTTGAAAACTATACATGTAATTGGAAAATAAGAAAATACTTTTATGGGGAAAAAAAGCTATGCTAAATCTATAAGTCATCTAGAGCCACCTCATTTCACTTGTCAATTAGTATATTTATCTCATAAAAACATAAATGAAGTTTGTCTGGCATGATCTATTCTTGATGAAGTCATACTGGCTCTTTTAAATACCACTTCTCTTTCAGGATGTTAACCAACCATTACTTTAATGATCTATTACAGAATTTGCCAAGGAACCAAAGTCAAGTTCACTAGCCTACAGTTTGCAAATTGTTTTCTCCCCTTTCTTGAAAAATGGGACATGTTTTCTCTCATCTTGAGGCAATGCTTCCATTTTTTTCAGACATCACTGATAAAGGCTCAGCAATAACAACTATTTTTAAGACCTGAAGATATAATTTATCTGGACCAAGGATCCTGAATTCATCAAGGGTACCCAGGAACACTTAGGTATCAACACCCATTTTTATTTTGTCATTTCCAGTTAAAGATCATACTCCTTTGCAGAGAAAATAGAAAAAAATAAGAACTCAGCAGCTCTTCCTTCTTCTCTATGTTGTCAGTCATCATCATCCCATTCTCCCAAGCCACGGTCTTATCCCTTTTAAGACTTTTTTCCCTATCAAAATAGCTTATAAAAAACAAAACACTGCTCCAAAACAAAAATCCAACCCTTTCTGCTACCCTTAGTTTTCTGTGCCAACCTCAGGCATGCTGACAGCTCTGGGCATTCCTGATTATTTCTACAGGACTGCACCATACTCTTACATCTCTAATTTGTTACCGGGCCTTGTTTCATCTCCTGCATATTTCTTTTCAAAATCTAAGTTAGTTGGTCAATCTCCATCAGTAGCTTCAGACAAATACTATTTTTCCTCCTCACTGGAAATATTTCCTTTTGTGTCTTCAGAATTTCATTCTTAAGCATCGCTGAGGTCTCCTGGGCTAACTTCCCCTGAAGCCTATATATCTTCTGAAGCCTCTGAAATCTAACTTCCCAAAATCTAGGACACATGTCAAATTATACCCAGGAAGAAATCCCTTGAGAGACTAAAGTGGATCTGACAGATTTATGAATTAAGGTTAAAACAACAACAAAAAAGCCAACCCTACCACTAAGGGGGAAAAATCATTGTGAAGAAAAAAACAAAACAAAACAAAACAAAAAAAAAAACCCTTCAGTCAGGCTGACAGTTAATTTTACAAGAAAAAAAAGGCTGTGGAAGAAATGACTTTAAAAAAGTCCCTCTTCTCTCCTCCTTCCTCTCTAGTAAAAAGCTGTTCAACTTGGTCTTTCTCAAAAGGGGGTAACCTCAGATTTAACTGACTCATCTAAAGGAAAGAGCTTCAACAAACACTAATCACAGAAGAGAACTTTGGCATCTATGGTAAAGGAAAAGGCCTAGCTGGGGCAAAGGAACATCCTTAACTAGATTTGGTTGCTGGAGTAGTGAGTCCTAGAAATTAACTCCTGAGGCCTCAGAAACAAGAAATAAGTAAACAAATAAACAAACAAATAATAAAAGGACTTTTATGATGCCAGGGATGACCAAGATAGAAACCTGAAGGAGAATAACTCAAAAGCATCTATAATCAAAACCTCAAAACAACAACAACGAAAACAACAAAACCAGCTTGCCTAAAGGAACAATTATATGAGAGAGGGTCAATAGCTTGGACAAAGAAGAAAAAAAAATTTGCTGAGGAAAATAATTCCTTAAAAAATACAATTAGCCAAATTGGAAAAAAAAGTCCACTGAAAAAAACAACTCCTTAAAAATTAGAATTGGCCAAATGGAAAAGAAGGTGGGAAGGATGACTGAAGAAAATAATTCCTTAAAAATTAGAATTGGGCAGATGGAAGCTAAGGACTCTATGATACATCAGGAATCAGTCAAACAGAATCAAAAGAATATAAAAATAAAAGAAAATGTGAAATACTTCAATGGAAAAACAACTGACCTGGAAAATAGATCCTAGAGAGGCAATTAAAAAATTATTGGACTATGTGAAAGTTATGATTAAAAAAAGGAGCCTGGACAACATACTTCAGGAATTTAGCAAGGAGAACCATCCTGATATCCTAGAACCAAAGAGTAAAAGAGTCATAGAATATGATACCTAAGCAAAAAAAAAATGTAGAAAAGTAGAAATATTACAATTATCTTTTCTGGTGACAATACAATAAAATCATATTAAATGAAAGGCCAATAAATAGCATTGAGTATTAAAAATCAATTGGAAATTGGTCATGGGTAGGCTGAGCCAATATAATAAAAATTACAATCCTACCTAAGTTAATTTATTTATTTAGTGCTATTATAATTGAACTATCAAAAATATTTTATAGGCCTAGAAAAAATAATAATAAAGATCAGATGGAAAAACAAAAGCTCAAGGATATCACAGGAATCAATGAAAAAAAAAATGAAAGAAGGTGGTCTAATAGTACCAGATCTCAAAATGTATTGTAAAGTGGTAATCATCAAAACAATCTGGTAGTGGCTAAGAAATAGAGAGCTGGATCAGTGGAATAGAATAAGCAGAAATTACACTATAGTAAATGACTATAGTAATCCAGTATATGATAAAACCAAAGATCTAAGCTTGTGCAACAAAAATTCATTAATTGACAAAAAACTGCTGGGAAAACTGGAAAACAGTATGGCAGAAACTAAGTATGGATCAACATCTCACACCATATACTAAAATAAGGTCAAAATCGGTATATGATTTACACATAAAAGATGATACCATAAGCAAATTAAGAGAGCATAGAATTATTTATCTGTCAGATTTATGGGCAGAGGAAGAATTTAGGATATAAAGTTTTTGTACAAACAAAACTAATGTAACCAAGATTATGAGGGAAGTAGAAAACTGGGAAAGAATTTTTTTGAGACAACTATCTCTGATAAAGGTCTCATTTCTCAATTATATAGAGAATTGAGTCACATTTATAAAAATACATGTCATTCCCCAACTTATAAATGGTCAAAGGATCTGAACAGGCAGTTTTCAGACAAAGAAATCAAAGCTATCTAGAATCATATGAAAAATGTTCTAGATCACTATTGATCAGAGAAATACAAATTAAAACAATTCTGAAGTATCACTTCACACCTGTCAGAGTGGCAAATATGGCAAAAAAGGAAAATGTTAGATGTTGGAGTGGGTGTGGGAAAGCTGGGGTGCTAATTCACTGTTGGTAGTGTTGTGAAAAGATCCAACCATCCTGGAGAACAATTTGGAACTATGCCCAAAGGGCTATAGAACTGTGCATACCCTTTGATACAGCAATACCACTACTAGGTTTATATGCCAAAGACATTCCCCAAAAAGAGAAAAATATATATTTGGACAAAAGTATTTATAACAGCTCTTTTTGTGATGGCTAAGAATTGGAAATCAAAGGAATGCCCATCAACTAGGGAATGGATATACGTTATATGATGGTGGTGGAATATTATTGTGCTATAAGAAATGACAAGCGGGATGATTTCAGAAAGGCCTGGAAAGACTTGTATGAACTGAGCAGAACCAAGAGAACATTGTGCACAGAGACAGCAATATTGTTTAATGAAGAACTGTGAATGACAACTATTTTCAGCAATACAATGATCAAGACAATCCTAAAGAACTATTGATGAAACGTACTATCCACCTCCAAAGAAAGAAATGACATTGATGGAACACAGACTGAAGCAATTTTCATGTTCTTTCATTTTTTTCTTTTATTCAAATTTTATTGTATAAAATGACTAATATTTTTAGTTTTACATCGTTGCACCTGTATAACCCATATCTGATTGCTTACTGCTTCAGGGAGGGGGGTAAGAGAGGGAAGGAAGGAGGGATAAAAATTGGAACTCAAAACTATAAATAAAAATGCTTATTATTATTGTTATTGTTGTTGTTGTTGTTGTTATTATTATTATTATTGGTGGTGAGGCAATTGGGGTTAAGTGACTTGCCCAGGGTCACACAGCTAGTAAGTGTCAATTATTTGAGGCCGGTTTTGAACTCAGGTACTCCTGAATCCAGAGCCAGTGCTCTATCCACTGTGCCACCTAGCTGCCCTTCCTTTTTTTTTTTTTAATCAATTAGAGACAAAATAACTCAATCCTAAAGAACTGGTGGATCAAATAATAAATTACAGCAACAATTTATGATTTCATTAAAGATGATTACAAAGGACTCGTGGTGCAAAATGCTCTCCAAATCCAGAAAAAAAAAAGAACTCTGGAATATGGATGCAGATCAAACCATACTATTTCTATTGTTTTTGTTGTTTTTCTTTTTTGAGGTTTTTCCTTTTTGCTCTGATTATTCTTTCACAGCATGCCTAAGGCAAAAATATGTTTAATGTGATTATACATATATAACCTATATCAGATTACTTGCTGTCTTGGGGGGGGAGGGAGAAAAATTTGAAACTAGAAATCTTATATAAACAAATGTTGAAAACTATCTCTAAATGTAACTGGAAAATAATAAAATATTTATATGGAAAGAAAACACTCAAATAACAATTAATTCCAGTATTACATAAATTGTTTGTAAAACATAAGAAAAACATCAGAAAAAAAGATCACAGTAAATACTGTCTATGACATAGATATGGTCTTGAGACATAAACCAGAAGAATTAAAACAATAAAAATAAAAAAATCAATATCTCAAAGGAACATAGATGTAAAAGTAATAAATAAAATATGAGCAGATTAAAATGACAAGAACTCAACTCTGTATAAGTCTTTATATTTCAATTGTATTTTTATAAATATTATATCACTGAATTTTTTAAAAATCCATTCATCTAATCACTTCCATTTTATGAGTGGGTTGATTCCATTAACATTCAGTTGTAACAGTTAATTTTTTATTTTTCCCCATTGTATTCTCTTATGTTTTTCTTCTGTATGTTCTTCTTTCCCTGTTTATTTCAACTTATTTAACTTTTTTCTTTTAACCTTCTCTTAACTATATGCTCTTTAATAATAGCTAGCATTTATATAGTGTTTTAAGATCTGCAATGTGACCTACATATATTATCAAAGATTATATGTTATAACCAGTTGCATTTATATGAAAAAGGCAGAATGGGGTTAATATTAAGGAAAACTATATATTTAACCACATTAATAACAAAATAAATAAAAATTCTAAGATTTTATCGATAGGATAGAAAAGGCTTTTGACAAAATACTAAAAAATATGGGATTAGGGGGCAGTTAGGTGGCACAGTTGATAAAGCACCAGCCCTGGATTCAGGAGGACCTGAGTTCAAATCTGACCTCAGACACTTGACACTAGCTTTGTGACCCTGGGAAAGTCATTACCCTGAAAAAAAATACATATATACATATATAATATTAAATGAATCTTTCTTTAAAATGATAAATAACATACATCTAAAACAAATACCTAACATTATTTGTAACAAATAAACTAGAATTCTTTCTAATAAATTCAGTGTAAAACAAGGATGTTCACTATCATAACTTCTATTTGATGAAGCACTAGAAACAAGACAAGAAGAATAAATTTAGGGAATAAACATAGGTAAAAAAGAAACAAAATTAATACTTTTTGTTCATGATATGGCATGCATAAAATCCTTTATGAGTTAACTAAAAATCAGTCAAAACAATTAAAAAGTTCAGCAAACTTGCAGAATATAAAATAAATCCACATGAATCATCATCATTTCTATATAATACTAATAAACCCAGAAAGAATAGATGGAAAGACAAATTCTATTTGAAGTTACTTGAGAGTCTATCTTCCAAGATACACACAAGAACTATATAAATACAGCTACCAACAACTGTTTACAGAAATAAAGACTTAAATAATTGGAAAAATATTAATTGGTCATGGGTAGCATGAGTCAATATGATAAACATTACAATACTACCATTTTAATCTACTTATTCAATGTCATACCAATGAAATTATCAAAGGAATACTTTATAAAACCAGAAAAAATAGCAAAATTCATATGGAGGGGAAAAAAGGTCAAGAATCTCAAAAGAAATAATGAAAATTAATGGAAACAAAGGGGGCCTAGTAGCACCAGATCTTAAATTATCCTACAAAGCAGTTAATATTAAAATTATTAGGGGCAGCTAGGTGGCTCAAGGGGCAGCTAGGTGGCTCAGTGAATGGAGCACCGGCCCTGGATTCAGGAGGACCTGAGTTCAAATCCGGCCTCAGACACTTTACACACTCACTAGCTGTGTGACCCTGGGCAAGTCACTTAACCCCAATTGCCTCACTAAAAAAAAAAAAATTATTTAGTACTATTTAAAAATAATTAATCTGCCAGTAAAACAGATTATATACAAGACATATAGAAGCAAATATATCTAGTACCCCAGTATTTGATAAATACAAAGATTCTAGCTGCAGAGATAAAGGCTCAATATTTGACAAAAACTGTTGGGAAAATTGGACAGCTATATGAAAGAAATTAGGTTTAAACCAACATCTTACACTTTATACAAAGCTAAACTCCAAATAGATACAGTAATTAGATAAAAAGGGGTCAAATCATAAACAAATTAGAAAAATGTGGAAAAAAAAACTACCTATCAGCTCTATGGACAGGAGAAATGGTTATGATCAAATGAGACTGAGAGGATCACAAAAGACAAAATGGATAATTTTTATTACATAAAATTAAAAAGGTTTTGCTTACATAAATCTAATAAAAGATCAGATCAAAAGGGAAACAATTAACTGGGGAAAAAATCTTCGTAGCGAGTTTCTATGATAAAGGTGTCATTTCCAAGATATACAAAGGAACTGATTCAGATATGAATAGCCAGTTCTCAAAAGATGAAACTCAGACTATCTATAGCCATATGAAAAAAAACCCACTCCAAATCACTACTAATTAGAGAAATGAAAATTAGAGCAATTCTGACATTCCAACCCCTATCCATCAGAGTAACAAAAATGGAAAGAAAAAAAAGGAAAATGTCGAAGGAGCCATGGGAAAACAGGCATATTAATATACTGTTAGTGAACCTGTGTATGGAACCATTCTGGAAAGCAAATTGGAATTATATACAAAATGTTACTGAACAGTATGCTCTTTTACTCAGCTATACCACTGCTAGGTCTATGCCTAGAAGAGACCAAACAAAGAGGAAGATCCTATACATGCAAAGATTTTTATAGCAGCACCTTCCTGTGATGGAAAAAAAACACTCTGGAAAATCAGTTGATCCTCAGCAACTGAGGAATTGCTTTCCAAATCCTTCAGAAGCCAGCCCCTTCCAATATTTCCAGTCTTTTCCTCCCTTGTTCCCTCCTCCTTTTTCTCTTGCAGCAACAGCATTTAACAAAAGGCAGACTGAAGCAATTCTCCAAGAGAGACAGCCTTTACTGGTAGGGGGTATGACCTTTTTTGTGCCATGGACTCCTTTGGCAGATACTCTTATGAAGCCTATGGACCTCTTTTCAGAATAATGTTTTTAAGTGCATAAAAATTATACAGGATTATAAATGAAACCAATTACAAAGAAATACGTATCAATTTTTTAAAAAAAGTTCACAAAGCCCAGGTTAAAAACCTGGGTCTTAGAGGGGTTGGTAAAAGAATAAGAGGGGCATTTCAGGTACTGGTGTTGGCAAGAGAAAATCTAAGACAACAGTCAAAGATACGTAGGACTATAAGGCCAAATACTCTGAAATGAAAAGGAGGTGAATCCCCTTAAAGAAATGGTGGCAGTCAGTGGTGACTAGCACTTCATTAAGCTAGGGGTACTCTGAATCTCTCAAAACTGAAAGAAAGGTTGAAAAGGTACTTCAAAGTTACCTCATTTACTAGCTAGTCAGTGATAAAGCTATCCATATTCTCTGGGGAAAGAAAGAACATTATCAGGCAGGTCAGCCAGAGTCAAGGGGACCTGGAGTCAAGTGATCGAAAAGTTTGTTACTGAGGGTGAAGGGATCTTCCTAATGACATGTGAGTTCTATTTTATAGACACTAAAAGACTTGTGTAGATTTGGAAAAGCTAAAATTATTGTGCTAGAAAAGAGTCCATTGGTTTAAGGAAAATGCTGTGTCTTTATTTAGCAAAGGCAAAATGTTGGTTAATTTAGGGAGTTAGCAATTACTTCAGACTTCTGACTCTGTGCGGGAATAAATGCTTACTTGTTCAATAAAGAGTGGGCAAGGGAGGGAGATCAGGGAACTTTCATGAAATTCTAGTAGGGAAAGGATTTTTTTAAAAAGGAAGAAACATTTGAATTGGAAATTAAATTGGTTGTGCTGTTTGGAAATGAGGTTATCGATGGCAAATTGGAACAGTTATTATATGGGCCATCACTAATAATGAAATGAAGTCCCACACATGAAAAGTGGTGTACATTAAATCTGATTGTTCTCTGTAGTAAGTTTCTAGCAGTATCCAAAATGGAAAATCAGACTGGTGGACATAAACCCAGAACACCTAATCCTCATAAATAATTTGGAAATTTGCAAACAGGATGCAATATTTATGAGGAATTTTTTTGAGGGGGGGCAATTAACAATTGTTAGGTTAAACTTTTATTTACAGGTCTGAAAAATAATTGTGTCATTTGTGAGTAAGAGTGAATACTGGATGTAATCTGAATACCTGAAAAGAACTGTATCTATATCATCATTCTAAGAATGGAGTTTGCAATAATATGGATTTATCTGGAGCAGAGGTTCTTAAACTTTATGTCATGGTCCCCTTTGGCAATCTGGTGAAGTCTTATAGATCCCTTTTCAGAACAATGTTTAAATGTATGTAATATATAGGATTTCGAAGGAATAGTTATAAATGTTTTTTAAGTTTACCGAGAGAATTCTGGGAAGATGGCAGAGTAGATCAGAAAACTTCTGGCTCTCCGAATTTCCTCCACGATAAAAGACAGAATGTCATCTCAGAGTGAATGTAGAGTAGCAGAAACAAACAGGACTTGGGGCAGAGTAGTCGGCCTCCTAGGACAACTTGAGAAGACCCTAGGAAAGACTCGACCTTCAAGGGTGGAGGCTTGGCCTGAGTGAAGTGCACAACACCCCGAGGTGGACTCTGAAGAATCAACAAACAAACCCTAGGGGCAGCTGGGTTGGGAGGTAGCCTCAGCCTTCCCCAACAGTGTGGGGGTCAGAAAGCTGAGCAGAAGAGTGAAGGACCTTCCACAGCTGAGGGATGTCCAGCACAGCTGTGCTGACTTGACGTAGTCCTGGGCTGCTGCTGTAGGGGAGAAGGAGTTAGCACAAGCCTGGTTAGTGCAGTAGTGAGGGGAGGGAACCTGCTGGCTGTGGACACTTGTAGGGTAAGCGTCCCTGGTTTCAGTTGCAGGACAGAGAAGACAGCTGTAGATTGCAGTCACTGGAAGGACCACAGGGAGCAAGGATGTTTGCAGGACAGCTTGGCTGGGAGTCCCTAGCCATGGTTTAAGGGTGGAGCTCCAGGACAGAGCTCAGAAAACATGAGTAAGAAGAACCTGAGGCTTGGGACATCATTGCCCACACCTCAGGGGAATATTTCTACTTGCCATCTCTTTCTCTGGAGGTATAATAAAACCTGCTAAAAAAACAAAAAACAAAAATAAGTAGGCAAAGGAGAAAGACCCCAACCGTAGATAGCTGATAGAAAAGATCTGGGTTCTTATTCAGAGGAAGATAGTGGAGCTAAAAAAGCCACTCATTTTTAATGAGAAATGTCAAATGGTCCCAAGCCAAAAAAAGTTCTTGGAAAAACTTAAAAAGGACTTTAAAAATCAAATAAAAGCAATGGATGAAAAATTAGAAAAAATTAAGAGCAATCCAAGAAAATCAAGAAAATTATGAAAAGAAAATAAACCAACTAGAAATAGAGAATCAAAAACTCAAGTAATAACTGTTCTCAACAATACGATGTTCCAAGACAATCCCAAAGGACTGCTGATGAAACATATTATTCACCTCCAAAGAAAGAACTGATATTGATAGAACACAGACTGAAGTATTTCACTTAATTTTTTCTTTTATTCAAGTTTTCTTGTACAAAATGACTAATATGTTAATGTTTTACATAATCATACATGTATAACCGATATCTGATTGCTTTCTGCCTCAGAGAGGGGGAGGGGAGAGAGATAAGGAGGGATAAAAATTGGAACCCAAAACTATAAATAAAAAGGTTTATTATGTTTAAAAAAAAAAACCCTCCAGTAAGAAAATAATTCCTCAAAAACTTGAATTGGGCAAGGGGAAGCTAATGACATCATAAGACACCAAGAAATAATAAAAAAACTATCAAAAGAATGAAAAAACAGAAAATGTAAAATATCTCACCAGAAAAAAATGAGAACAGAACAAGGAGACACAATATAAGAACAGTCAGACGACCTGAAAATTATGATAAAAAAGTATCTTGATACAATATTAAAAAATATTATCAAGGAAAATTGCCCTGATGTTCTAGAACAAGAAGGCAAAGCATAAATTTTAAAAAATCTAACAATCACCACCTGAAAGAGATTCCAGGAAGAAAACTTAGAGTAATGTTAAAGCCAAGTTTCAAAGCACCCAAGTTAAGAAGAAAATATTGCAAGCAACAAGGAAAAAAACAACAGTTTAAATATTGTGGAGTTACAATAAGGAGTACACAAGACCTAGCAGCTACTATATTAAAAGACTGGAAGGTCTTGGAATACTCTTATTTTGTAGAGCAAAAGAACTGGGGTTACAATGAACTGCTAACTTACCCAAAAAAGTTAAGTATAATCTTCAATGGAAAAAAACGGACATTTGATGAACTAAAATACTTTCAGGCATTTGTTACAAAAACAGCAGAACTTAATGAAAAATTCAACATATAAGATCCAGGAGAAATATAAGGTAAACATTAAAGACCAATTACAAGGGACTCAACAAGGTCAAATTGTTTATTTCTTATATGTGAAAATGTTATCAGTTCTTTTATGACTGTCATTATTCGGGTAGTTTCAAAGAAAGGCTTGGGCTGAGCTGTGTATGATGGGGTTATTCTAAAAATATAAAAGTGTAGGGAGAGATAAAAAGGAATAATTATCTCATAAAAGTGAGGCATGAAAGGAAGAACTGATACAGAAGAAATATGTGGGGGGGGATGGGTAGTATTGGAACATTACTCTCACTGGAAATGGGTTAAAGAGGGAACAACATACATATTTAGAGGGATATTAAAGTCTTCTAAATTTAGGAAGAGATAAGAGGGTGAAGGGATAGGGTTGGGGGAGAGGATAAGGGAGAGACTCTTAAAGGGGTGTATAGGTTAAGAAATATGAAGGCAAGGTAGTGGGTAGAACTAAATTAGAGGAGTGGAAAAGGGTAAATAGGGTGAGAATGATAGTGAAGAAAATTAGGAAGGAGGGAAATACATAAAAAGTAATTATAGCTTAGAATGTGAATGGGATGAATTTACCCACAAAATGGAAACAGCAGGTTAAAAATCTGAATTCAACAATATGCTGCTTTCAGGAAATACAGATACTCACAAAGATAAAATAAAGGGCCAGAGTAGAATTTATTATGCAAAAAAAGCAGGGGTAATAATCATGATCTCAGACAAAGTTAAAATTAAAACAGATTTAATTAAAAGCGAAAAATAGGGAAACTATACCATGTGTCACCAACATTATTCAATATTGTTTTAGACCATTAAAAATAACCAGGTAGTATAAAATACCTAAGAGAATACCTGCCAAAACAGACACAGGAACAACAAAAACATAAAACACTTTTTATAGAAATAAAGTCAGATTTAAATAATTGAAATTTTATTGTAGATAAAGCCAATAAAATAAAAAAATGACAATTTTACCTAATCTATTTATTCAATGCCATCCTAACTAAATTACTGAAAATTATTTTACTGTTAGAAAAAATAATAATAAAGTTCATTTGGAAGAACAAAAGATCAGGAATTTCAAACTAGGGAACAAGATGTAAAGGAAAGAGATCAGCATTATCAGACCTTAAACTATATTATAAGGCAAGTTATAAAATGGATAATTTTGATTACATTTAAAATTCTTGTATAAATAAAACCAATGTAGCCAAGAATAGAAGGAATACAGAAAATTGGGGAAAAACTTTCACAGACAATTTCTCAGACAGGATGTGATTGTATTGTAATACTGCTGTAGTATAGGAAATGATCAGCTGGTTGATTTAAAATAAACATGAAAAATTTGGACCTATGAAAGAAGATGCTATCCACCTCCAGAGAAAGAGAAAAGATATGCATAGCATGGTTTTATGTATACGTGTGTGTTTACAGATATCTATGTACGTGTGTATATGTATCTGTGTATGTATTGGTATATGTGTATATCTATCTATCTATATCTATATCTACATATATATATATATGCATTTCATTGTAGCCTTCTTTAGTGTGGGGGTGAGGTGGAAAAGAGGGAGGAAAAAAAACATAAAGTAAAAAGTACACAGCAGAAAACAAAAGGAAACCTAAAAGAAAGCAAAGAAAATCTGGGTAGCTTTAAAAAAATAATGTATAGTATTTATTATATAGGTTCTCTCAAAATGGAAATTTATTGTTTTATATTGAATTCTCTCATGTCTCCTGTGTCTTTTCTCATTTTGTACTTAAGCTTAAAATGAATAAAAAATTTACAATTTATAAGAAATAAGCTCTTCACAGACCCTAGGTTAATAACACCTGATCTAGAGAATCATGAATATATTTTGATAGTCCTTGCAATATTTTTCAAAGACTCAGATCTCATTAAGAATATACGAACTTAATTCTTACAAAAGCAAAGATGCTTTAAAAAGGATATCCCGTTGGGGAATGGCTGGACAAGTTGTGGTATATGAATACAATGGAATACTATTGTGCTATAAGAAATGATGAGCAGGAGGAGTTCAGAGAAAGCTGGAGGGTCTTATGTGAGCTGATGATGAGTGAGATGAGCAGAACCAGAAGAACATTGTACACAGTATCATCAACATTGAGTGTTGATCTACTGTGATGGACTATATTCTTCTCACCAATGCAATAGTACAGAAGAGTTCCAGGGAACTCATGATAGAAGAGGATCTCCAAATCCAAGAAAAAAAAAAAAGAACTGTGGAGTATAGATGCTGATTGAACCATACTATTTCTTTTGTTTTGGGTGCTGTTGTTTTTTTTTCTATTTTGAGGTTTTGCATTACTGCTCTGATTTTTTTTCTTGTAACAGGATTAATGCAGAAATAGGACTAATGTTATTATGTGTATATATATATGTGTGTGTGTGTGTGTGTGTATATATATATGTATATGTATATAGATATTTAGATATATAGATATAACCTATATCAGGTTACCTGCTGTCTAGGGGAGGGGGGAGGGAAGGGAGGGAGGGCGAAAAGTCTGAAATTGTAAAGCTTGTATAAACAAAAGTTGAGAACTATCCTTACATGTAACAGAAAAAAATAAAATACCTTATACATAAAAAAAAAAGGATATCCCGGCTCATACTGCTTATTTAGTTATATGTTCACTTTTTTAAAATTGGTGTTTCTGCAACTACTAGAGTTGTGTGTAAGCAATATCCATGCAGAGACAGGAGGCTGATGCGTCAGTCTATAAATATGAGGCATATGGCATAGTCTTACATCAATGAGATGTGGGGCTGGAAGCCTAAGAATAAGAAAAGAGAGGGTGGGGTTGGAAAAACTGAAGAGTACATTTCTGACTGTGGTTTTGGTGGCTGTTGTTTGTCCTTCATTCTTGAAGAGGACCATGACATCAGGAGGTGATGTCATGACTTACATTTGTGTTGTTTAAAATCTAAATTGTGGGTTCTAATCTGTGCCCCACCCCCCGTGGGCGGGGGAGCTGGCTAAAATCACTGATAAAATCAGCAAGAGTTTAGGCTTTTAAAGATTTATTAAAGCTTAGATGGCCTTATATGGAATAAAGCAGTAAAAGACAAGAAATCTTACTCTAATGACTACTTTTTGTTGTTGTTGTTTGTCTCTTGTTGAAGAGGATCATGACATTAGGAGATAATGTCATGACTTGCACTGAACGGGATTTAAGTGAGGGAGAGCTGTGCAAGGTCACCAACCTCATTCTCTCCTCCAGAGCCATCTGGGTCCAGTGACAAAATATATATCAGGACAACTGGAGATGTTCAAACTGGATGTTTGAGGCAATCAGGGTTAACTGACTTGTCCATGGTCACACAGCTAATAAGGTGATATTTGAACTCAGGTCCTCTTGACTCAGGGGTCCAGCACTCTATCCACTGCACCACCTAGCTGCTCCCCCCATATCTATGATTAGTCATTATGCTGATCTTGATTCTGACATGGTGTTGTTAGAAAGACATTTGCTTGAGTACAAGTAGTCTTACTTATTCCTTACTGTTTTGTTTTTGTTTTTTTAATCAATGGCCACTGCCATTATCTCATACTTT
This sequence comes from Dromiciops gliroides, assembly GCF_019393635.1. NCBI lineage: Eukaryota > Metazoa > Chordata > Mammalia > Microbiotheria > Microbiotheriidae > Dromiciops > Dromiciops gliroides. The sequence continues at coordinate 35,436,433 of NC_057864.1, forward strand.
ACTCTTCCATGACACCATGCCACCCTCAGGCTGGAGAAACCAGGGACTGAACAGAGTTCTCGAGGAGAAGATAGCTCCCTTGAACCTGCCTCTTTTCTCAAAAGGAAAAAAAATACCAAGGAATGGGCAAAACATTTAAAAAAATTTTTTTTCTTGTTTTTTTTTTTATTTGGGGGGGAGGCAAAAATTTTTAAAAGCATATAGGCAAACTGTATGTGTTGCAGCAACTAGAACAGAATTCAACTCAGCATTCAAAATGAGATTAGAAGATCAAAAGAGATCAGATGGGGGGCAGCTAGGTGGTGCAGTGGATAGAGCACTGGCCCTGGAGTCAGGAGGACCTGAGTTCAAATCTGGCCTCAGACACTTGACACTTACTAGCTGTGTGACCCTGGGCAAGTCACTTAACCCCAATTGCCTCACCAAAAAAAAAAAAGAGAGAGAGAGAGAGATCAGATCCAGCAACAATATGTAAACCTATTCCCTTTATAAGGTCTTACAGAGCTCAGCCCACAGAACATCACTCTCCCTCTCTCTATAGTAAAAACCTTGAACAGATGAACTACTTTTATATAAAAATTATTTGGGCCACAAGTTAACTTATACAGAAGAAGCACACTTGTACTGGGAGGTGGGGACTGGCAGCTAGTTAAGTAAGAAAGGGAGAAAGAAAAATTGAGCCTAATGGAAATAAAAAGTAACCACATTTGGATTGGAAGGTTTAGAGCAAGTTGTAAGAATCAAATAGAAATAGAAAACATGTGAGTCATGCCACAGCTAAGACTTCAGGAATGAATCAATGAATGAATAAAAGATTTATTCAACACCTATTACATGCTTGGCACCAAGAAATAAATACAAAAGACAGCGCCTACCCATAACGAACTTAAATCCTAAAAGGAGGAAACAACACATATAAGGAGGTGGTGGCCAGGGAAAGGAGCTTTGTTTGGGGAGTCTTATAGGAGTGGTGAGTGTAGCCATGGAAGCTCTTGCCAGAAGCAATGGTAGTATTGATTTCATTACTACTGACAAAGCTGGTACTAGAAAACAACTGGTGGGATGAGGCACAAGGTATTTGAATGTATGTGGTACATTCAGGGCATACAGGATGGATGGATCATTGAGAGAAAGTGAAATCAGGTGAGTCTGCACTCAGTCACCAATCAGTACAACTCAGTCCCAGGGCAGTTCCAAAACTGAATGAATTTATTTATCCATGAAAAGGCACAGAGTCTCTGGAGTTCTGGGTGCAGAGTATACTGTCCCAGGTAGTGGGGGATCAGAGGACAGGAGAGCTACAGATAACAAGCTATGTCGGGTGGAAGGATAGTCACCAGATATTCAGGAGAATGACATTATTCTGGTTTTGATAGTGATTATAGGTGTCAAGGAAGATTTTATAATTAGTGAGTTCAAGTTCAGGACAAGGAAAGCACTAAGTATATTTGGCATAAGCTGCACCCATGGGCAGGGTTTGCAATAGTAAGTGCTACATGGGCAAGCAAGAAATCGGGTTGGGGCTCAATGGCCAAGGAAGGCTTCAGGAAGGAGCTGGGGATGGAGCCTCGAAGCAAGGGTTCACATCCTATTTAGAGACTCATGCTCTTTGAAACAGGAAGGATTTTGCTGAAGAAGGGCCAGGATGTTCTCTCTCCAGGACAGGAAAGGGAAGAGAGCATTTTATGACACAGATTTCATGGGGATTAACAGAAAGCAAAGAATAAATTCTTTCTTTGATGAGCATGTTCCAGGTTTAAATCATTAATCATCTAAGCCACATTAATCAATCAAGTATTTGCTAAATGCCTATGAGGTGCCAGATATGGTGGGTACAAATTCAAAAGTAAGATAGTCTCTGGCCTCAAGGAAACTATACTTTATTGTACATGTCAGCTTAGAAGGTGGTCTCCTTTAGGGTTCCTCAAGGCTTGGTCTTATATGGCTGAATTCCTCAAAAGATCTTCAAGCAAAATTTAGATAAATGGTTTTGGGTATGCTGTAAAGGAGTGTAAAGAATTAATTGTTATTTGAGGTTTTTATAACCCCATCTTTTGGCTAGAATTTTTTTAAAAACCCCAGCATGCACGCAGGAGATCTGTGGTGGAAGATGGTCTCAGAAGTGATAGAAGTATAGATAGTATGTCCATGCAAATGATTGTGGAAATTTATTTTGATTTGGGGACCCTTCCTTTAGGCTGAGATTAGAAAGCCTTAGGCCCTCAGCGTCTCTTCTGTGTGGGAGGTGCTGGTGCCCCTCTTCCTCAGCTTCAGCTGAGTCAAAAAGCCCCTTGGGCTGTACAAGAGGTCAGACAGCTCAGGGGTAAAAAGCCTCCCCAGCTCCCTCTGACCTGAGCGGAGCTATCCGAGAGATCCCGGATAGCCTGTGCTGAGGCACGAGTTGCTCGAGAACACCACCCCCCCCCCCAGCCCCAGCTGACGGATTAGCTTGGTCTGTGGGGGTGCAGGATGCCCTGAGATTTGAGTGGAGAGAAGAAAAGGTATATATAGACCTGGGGGTTAGACTCAGAGGGGGCTGACAAGGTACGGGGGCTGACAGGAGGACTGGAGGCCTGCGGACAAGACAGCAAGGGGTTCGGACAGATGAGAGGAGGCGGAGAAGAGGTCAAGCAGCGGCTGACGAGATTAGAAAGGCTGGAGCGCGGTCTCTAGTCAGACAGGGCTACAAGGACGCAGGAAAAGACGAGAAGGACTAGGAACAGGGAAAAGAGAGGCCGAAGGGCAGACTGACGGAGCAGACAGACAGAAGGTCAGTGAGAGAGAAACACAGGGGTTCGGCGGCGGTGGCAGTAAGGAAAGTTAGAAGCAGGGGGATTTACAAAGTGAAAGGGGCTCAGAGTTAGAATAAAGGGCCTGAGTACCCTGAGGCGAGGTGCGGCTAAGGCCCTTATTGTATTGAAAAGGTTACAGGCCTTATTACAAACAAGGGAAAGTGTAACATGCCCTGAGGCAGGAGGCAGCTAAGGCCCTTATTGTATTAAAAAAGTTTGAAGTGCAGCAGGTAGGAAAGAGACACTGCAATGCAGTCAGGTTGTACATTTTATTTCCCTGTATTCTTAATTTTCAATAGCATCTCATAAATAAGCTCTGCTTTGATTATTTAGTTAAGAGCCTTCTTAATCTTTAGTTTATCAGTTTGGGAGCAGCGTGGTGGAACTTTATAAACAGCCCACATTAAATTAATAGCAGTCAGATAGCCAAACAGTCAAAAGTCCCCAGATTAGTCCTCCAGTCAGATTAGCCCCCCAAATTAGGCCTAGTCATTTCAAAAATATTTTTACAGATATAGAGTTGTAAGGAATAGATAAGGATGACAAGTCAGGATAGCAGAAACCTTGACATTTGATCATATTGGGTCAGATGTAATAAGATGAAAATTTTTTTTCTCTCTTTTTTTTTAGTGAGGTAATTGGGGTTAAGTGACTTGCCCAGGGTCACATAGCTAGTGAGTGTTAAGTGTCTGAGGCCGAAGACGGAATTTAACAGGGAAAAAATGTAAAGTCTTACACATGCATTTTAAAAAATCACCTCAAGTCCAGCATAGGCTAGATAGGTTGTACTTTGTTTGGAAAATCAAGGTCCAGGGGTTTAACATACTTAAGGGGTGTTGCTGCATTACAAGGCCAAGAAGTAAACAGTATGATATGCCAGCCAAAACCCCTAATATCATCTTAGATTGCTTTGAGCGGCCCAGGAATAAGGAGGTGATGGTACTTGTGTACACTAGGATGTTCAGAACACTTCTGGAGTATGATGTCCTGTGTGAATCATATTTGGGAGAACATGTTGGGCTGCAGTGTTTCCAGAGGAGCGTCCCAAATTTGGAGATGTAGGGAGGGGAGGAATAATTACAAAATGTCATTGGCTGGCAGGATCAGCTGGTAAAGCTTTCCATGCCAAACTGATAAGTTTGTATTTTATCCTAGAAGAGTTTTGAGAAAGGCAGTGAGAGAATAGTGCCAGGGGCTGCAATTTCACTGCTCTCGGGGAGCTGACAAACCTATAGCAGTTCTGGCTGGCCCCTTCTCTGCCATTTACAGACTGAGGCCACTGCCAAGAACCCTGAAGGGTTCAGTGCCGTGCCTGGGCTCACACAGCCAGGGTTTTTCAGAGACAGGACTTGAAGCCATGTCTTACAGGTGCTATAGCAAGCTCTCTAACCACTATGATATGCTGCCTCTAATAATAAGTGACATAACTAGAATAACTACAATTATAATAATTAATCATTACATGGCACTTTAAGGTTTGCAAAGCCCTTTACTTATCTCAGACCCATGGAAGATAATATTGGCAGTTATGGAGAAGATGAATTGGGGAAAGAAAAGACTAGAAGCAGGAAGACCAATCAGAAGACTATTGAAATAGTTCAAGCATGAGCCAATGTGGACATAACAGGGAACTAGCTAGGGAGTGGAGAGAAAAGAAGGTAAAAGGGAGAAGATTCAAAAGATGATGTCAGGTAGAACTGACAGAACCAGGTAGCTTGTCATTGACTGCATCTGAGGAGGTGAGGAAGAGGAAAGAGTCTGGAGTGACTCTGAGAGACTGCACACCTGGGAGGCTGATCTGGTGACCCTAACATGAATGAGAAAGTTGAGAGGAAGGAAAGGTGGGGGGGGGGAGGGGGCAGAAAATGAGCTCCATTTCAGACATGCTGAGTTTGAGATGACAAGGGGACATCTAGGTAGAGCTGTCCAGAAAGCAGTTAGCAATATAGAACAGGACTGGAGGTGAAAGATCAGTGATGGATAGACAGATCTCAACATCATCCTACAGTAATGGCACCTGAATCCACAGGAGCTAATTAAATCATGGTAGCATCCATAAAGTAGGGGAAAGGAGAAATGGTAGAGGGGGCAAGTCCAGGATGGAGCCTTGGGGGATAACCATGCTAATGTGTAAGAAATAGTAAAATTTATTTTTTTCCCAATTATGCTCAGGGGAAAATCAAGACCAGAGTATCTACAGATTCACAATACAATGACTGCAATTCAACATCTTTCTTTCTCAAAAGCTACCTTCTAGTAGATCAGTAAAGTTAATATTCCCAAAAGAGATTTCTTTAGTAATGGTCAACAACCCTGTAAAATAATTATAAATACCTATTTATGGTTGTACTGTCAAGAATATCTGTGGCACTGAATCACATATGTATTTATCTAAGCTTTTTTTTTTTTTAAAAGCTTTCTTTTTAGAGAGGTAACTCATAGGATATTTCTTTTTTGAGTCAATATTTCCATAAAAATCAGAATTCTCTCAAGTTCTCTACATAATACGACTCAAATTCAGTGACTAAAAATTAACTTAAAGACCACTTGATACATTTTTAACTTCTCTTTAAGGTATCAAAAATATTAATGATGTCAAAATATAGACATTATTTTAGCAGATATTAACAGCAAAGTCTTTCTTTTGTTAAAACTGCCTTAATTAACATATCTAAGAGATGACCTCTAAAAAGCTGAATCATCTCAACAAACTACAAAAACTCATTTAGGTTATACTTACTAAAGACCGAATCAGCATTGTAAGGCAATTGTTCTGGATCTCAGGAGGGATATTTGCAAAGCTTCTCTCTGACCAACACCTTGCAAAATGCTTTACAATCCACCTATTAGAAGTTCAAAGTAAGAAGAATTAAAATAATCTCCTGCCACCTTTTAATGACATAAATAAAGTACAAATGATTACATTATTTTTTGTAGTAAACATCTTTATTTATAGTTTTGGGTTCCAATTTTTATCCCTCTTTCCCTCCTTCCCCTATCCCCTCGCTGAGGTGGCAAGCAATCAGACGTAGGTTATATATGTATGATTACGTAAAACATTAACCTATTTGTCACTTTGTGCAAGAAAACTTGATAAAAAGAAAAAGGTGAAAGTGAAAAATAGCATGCTTCAGTCAGTTCTTTCTTTGGAGGTAGATAGTATGTTTCATCATTAGTCCTTTGGGATTGTCTTGGATCACTGTATTGTTGAGAACAGTCAAGTCATTCACAGTTCTTCATCAAACAATATTGCTGTCTCTGCACACAACATTCTCTTGGTTCTGCTCACTTCACTATACACCAGTTCATACAAGTCTTTCCAGGCCTTTCTGAAGTCATCCTGCTTGTCATTTCTTATAGCACAATAATATTCTATCACCAAAATGATTACATTGTGACTAGATAAAATTATTGTTAGAACTTATGGTAACGTTCTTAATTAATTTCATGGTAGGACTAACTGAGCCATCTTTTATAGAAAAGCAGTTTTCAGTCCAACATTTAGCTGGACCAGTGTAAACAGAATTGAACACAATAAACTACATTTAATAACTGTGGATACAGTTAATCCTATCTACCTTCAGAGTGAGAACCCCTAACTAGCTGGGCATCACAGTTCTAAAGCTATGCCTAAAAAAGTGATAGATGTGAAAGTGCTATCAAAATAAAGAAATTATAAAAATAGGATGACCAAATTGATAGCATGAACAGTACTTCGGATCACTTACTTCATACAATCATCATAAAGACTTTCCACTCCCACCGAATGAGCAATAATGAGACATTCTAGTATAGCCTCCAATCTCCCTGGGACAGGCTACAATAAAAAACAACAACAAAGTATTGTTCTTTATCAACTGAAAGAGGAATAAGCCTTCATTAAATTAAGAATAAGCAATCAAAAACCATATTTTTACAAAATAATTAGGTACCATTTACACATCTATAAATTTATGTGAACAAATGCCCTCAAATAGTCTATTCTTTTTTTAAAATCAAGACAAATAAGTTAGAGCCTTTGGTTTTGCACAGAAGAGCATCTGACTCATTCAGATTCCAGAATGTCCACCATTTTGATTATAGTTTCTTTGCCTTGGCTTGTTGTCATCATTTTTTCTAGACACATTTAGCCCTGCCACTTCTAAAATCATGGTAAATGGAAAGGCCAGAGAGGGTCTGATCCGCCATTCCTTAGTTGTAACTGTAGACAAGGCACAACCTTTTGGGGGTCTCAATTTATTAATTTTTAAAATGAAGGAATCAGAAGAGTTGATTTCTAAGGTACCTTACACCTCTAAACTGATGTGTTTATGATCATCATGCAACAAAATCAAATTGTTTAATCTGTTTCTTAAAACATTTTCTTCACCTGAGAGTTCCCTATACCAATGAAATCACAAGCCCAGTCCCTATTCCTATCCCTTTTTTTTTTTTATTTTTATTTTTGCAGGGCAATGAGGGTTAAGTGACTTGCCCAGGGTCACACAGCTAGTTAAGTGTCATGTGTCTGAGGCTGGATTTGAACTCCGGTACTCCTGAATCCAAGGCCAGTGCTTTATCCACTACGCCACCTAGCTGCCCCCATTCCTATCCCTTTTTAAAGTATTAGATATGCTTATTAATTAAAATATATATGCTATGGAAGTTTCTACACTGACCCAAAATAAAGAGATAAAGAATTAAAATAGATTAGTGAAATAACATATCAAACAGAAGCAGAGAAATTTGGGCATGACCAAATAATAAATAAAATCATGGAATCTAAAAGGCAGCTTTGCAATAATATTCTGAAATATCCTCAATACTTAAAACACAATGTTTAAGTTATATCACTCCTAATGAAATACTTCCAAAATAAATTTCTTGGTGCTACCTTTGTCCAAATGAGTTACATGGAAACTACTTTGCTTTTTGCTTATTGTAAATTTGTAATCACATATTTAATAAAGAATAGCAGTTATCAAATTTAAATATCTAATAATTCACAATGTATGTCTGAAGTTCTGCTTCTTGAAAAAAGAGAAAACTCATCTTTAGCAATATCTCTGAGCACAGCCAAAGCTCTAAGAGGCATCAATGTGCCATAAGTTTGGTTTTATAATAATTCCCTCTGCTAAAAATGCAACATGGCTTTTTAGACTGACCTTTTGTTTCCTCAGTATAGGGAACTCTGAGTAGAAAGTCATGGCCACTCTGCATGTAGGGTAGGAAGAATTGCCTGGGACTCTAAGGGGTTGAGGAACTATCTAAATATCACATGGCTAGTGTATGTCCAAACACAACTAGAACCTAGGTTTTCCTTATGATGAGTCTTCCTCTATTTATACCACACTGCCTCTCTTTAAAACAAAAAAAAATGAATTAAAGTTAATCTGTTTTAAGTATAAGAAAAGTTTGGAGGTAACTCAAGACACTCTGCATCCTGGTTAATTTAACACAAACATATTACATGCACACAAACACAGATGGAAATCCTCATACAAGCTGTAATCACTGAACCCAACTTAGAAAAGACCCGTATCTACAAATGACCATCCCAACTCCATTATTAGAGTTCTTCTCATTCTCTCCTCCATTTCCACAATGATTATTATTCTAGCATAATGATCTACTTTTGGGGGGTGCCTAACTTTTTCTTGTTTTGGAGAAAATAAAAGTGGAAAGAAAGCAAAAAATGTACATCTTCAGAAAGCTAATCTTCAAAAGTGTCCCTTGTTGGTCCCTTTTGTCTTCTGCTGTTGGGTCCCTACTATACCTCCTCAACCTCTAAAAAAGGAGGTTTGGGGGAGGGAGGGAGGGAATCAGAGAAGTCAATATTAAAGAGAGCAAAGAGGGATGGGTATCTTTTGTAGGCAACCAGGTTCCTATGATTTCAAGGAGATGGAAAGTGTTTGAAAAAAGAAGTCTAACATGAAAGGCAGTTTATTAACAATAGACAACGGGTCTCAGAGGCCACAATGCAAGAGGAGGAAGAATAGGATAGGGACAGAGGAACATGGATAGGGTTAAATGGGGAAATGAGGATACGGGCCTGGTAGAAGGGGAAGGGAGTTTTTACCTAGTCAGTCTTTGACAAATTCTGATTCCTAATCACAGGCATAAGGAGAGGAAAGGGTTTGCTATCCACAAGTCAGTTGAGTCACCACCACCACCACCACCACCACCACCACCACCACCACCACCACCACCACCACCACCACCACCACCACCACCACCGTTCTAGGCTCTGGTCCTGAGCTGACTGGGTCTAGCAGTAAGAGGTCTCTTGTCTGGGCCCTGGGTGGTTAGGGAGCAGTGGAATTTTCACTGACAAAAGCCCAAGCTCCAGGACTGATAGTGAGTGGAGGAAGAGAAGTCTCTTGTCCCGGGCAGGTCTGGGGGTTTGGTGATAGAGGTCTGCTTTTTAGACCCACACTGGTTATGGAGCAGTAGATTTGCTCACTTTCCCTAATCAGGAAGGACAGAATTATAGTCTCCATGTTGATTTAATTTGATCACCTTCCTAGTAGAAAGGGACAGACAGAAGAGGCCTGAGGCTTTGATCTTCTTCCTGACTAAATCCTACTGCCTATCAATCCTTCCTGAAAGCTTTGTCCTGTCTAGCTACACATTTCTATGGTCCTGAAAATAATCCCCATATCTAGTGATGAACAAAAGAGAGAGAAAGGGACAGGCAGGGAATATACTTCATCTTAACAGTAATGGTTTGTTAATTTTTTTTTCCCTAGGGAAAAAAATGAGACACCTCAAGGAAAGGACCAAAAAAAAGTCTTATTTTAAATGACTGTGACTCAAATAAAATTCTAATTCTATTTGCAACCCATTCAAGTACAAATTCCTTTAATATAGAATTTCTTAATGATATTGGGTCATGCTGTGATTATATTAATCCTTCAAATCAGATATATACTTTTCTCCTTCCACTTAGGAAAACAATAAGTTAATCTTAATTTTTTGTGGAAAAGAAGAAAACCACAAAATAGATAATCAATATTCCTGAAAATGACTGAAATTGTGACTATATATTCAACTAAAGACAACTAAAATGTCCACCTACTTGAAATTATTCACAAGTTCATATATTTAATATATGTTTCCTGTCTTTCTTTTTTTCTTCTGAATCACATTCCTTTCTTATTTTTTCAAATATTTTTTCTAATTACATATAAATTTTTAAAACATTCATTTAAAATTTTTTCCACCTTAAATAGTATTTTTTCCAATTACATGTAAAGACAAATTTTAACATGCACTTTTAAAAACAATTGAGCTCCAAATTTTCTCCATCCCTCTTCTCCCTCAAAACAGTAAGTAATTTTGATATATATGCTACTTTCAAAATGACATGAGGCAGGTAGAATAAAGCACAGAGAATGGTAAGATATATAAAACGAGAACAGAGGCAGTCTAAAGGAATATGTAGATGCTTTCAGACACTTGAATTGAAAATATTATATCACTTGAACAGTGACTTTGGCTCTATAATTTCATTAATGCCAAAAGGGAAACAAGGTTATGGAGGTTTATTTTCTGACAAATAGAAACCACACATATTCGTTTGTAAAAATAAAATTTTGCCCCAAACTAAATGCAAGGGACTAACTTATTGTACAGCACAGATCCTTAGATAAATACAACAGTAACTAAAATTCCCAGCCACATAGTAACCAAAGATGAAGAAATATGGATAGATTTTCCCTTAGCCATCTATAAAGGCAAAGTTTAAATTATAGCCTAGTGAAGGCATTTCTGAAGGCCCTTTATGATGGTCTAACTTAATGCTCACTAAATACTTAAGGCTGATTGATTTTTCAACTGGGGTCATTGTATGCTAAGAGCAGCATGCTCTTAGTACTGTAAAGAGCTGAACATTATTTTCTCTTGGAATTAGAAATCCTCTGGGTATTTTAGGTCTACACACTGGATATAAGATCTCAGAGATACAGTACATACCTTCTGGAAGAAATTACAGTAGTCTCTTTTAAGAATATAAAGTGTTACTTCTTTTAACCCTTCTAATCCATACATATCTGCCAGGTTCAGTATTTGACTAAAGCAAAAACAGTAATGATCAAAATCAGACAAACAGATTTTGTAATTACAAACAAAACTTGTTTAGAAAACAAATATAGTACAAATTACTCCCATTACTTTTTTGTTCTAAATGACAAAATGCATGTTTCATCATAGATATCAGTAAGCATGAAGGGCTTGTGCACTAACTACTTGATCAGTGGGGATCGAATAGAATAAAGGAAGGCCAATCAACTCAAATCGCTTGGGCCTTTCAGGCACATGTTATTTGTCCAGTGGAACTGAAAGAGAATTCAATGAACAGTCAATTTGATGAGATAGAAAAACAGAAGATCTTGGTAAAAAATAACAAGTCAAATCTGGGATGCAAATCAATGAGTCTTTTACAATTGTAAATTAACTCCTCAGAGCTTACAAATCATCTCACAGGGACAAGAGAAGCCAAGATCATCTAGACACAGAGACAGGAATGCAGGGCTCTTCCATGACCCTAAAAACACCATTTTGGACAGTTCCTAGTTTTCTTTTTTTAAACACTAAAGGGAAAAAAGATTTTTAATTCAAACTACAGCTTTCCTCACACAAAATACTGGACTTTGGTAGAAGATGTTACAATCTACCTTACACAAATATGAATACTCACAGAGATTAATGCAATCCATAAGCATATTGCTAGATGGCAAAAACCTGAATCTGGACCAACTTCTTAGATTATCATTTCTATTTTAACCTATCAATAAAAGTCTCATTCTCGAATATTACCTTTACCATGGTAATTTTTCAAGGAAGCTAAAGAAAAAGCTCTATATTTAAGCCAAAGGATTAGTTACTATAATTATAACAATTAAAAAAAAAACTGAACAACATCAGTTTATGAGCAATTTTGACCTGCTTTTTATTCTTTGGAAGTATGAAAGAAGGCCAAAATAAAGATGTCATACAGAGCACAGTGACTGCAGTCTAGACAAAAATCATTTCGTCTATACTATTGTTACTGAACCTCAGTTTTATTTTTTTATTATCTACTTATTTGTTATCATAAAAGTATTTTATTATTCTCTAGTTACATGGAGAGACAGTTTTCAACATGTGTTTTTATAATATTTCTAGTTTCAAAATTTTCTCCCTCCCTCCCCTCCCTCCCCCCATCCAAGACAGCAAGCAATCTGATATAGGTTATACATGTACAATCACATTAAACATATTTCTGCATTAGTCATGCTATGAAAGAAGAATTAAAGCAAAAGGGAAAAACCTCAAAAAAGAAAAACGAAAACAATAGAAATAGCATAGTTCAATCCGCATCTAGATGCCCCAGTTCTTTTTTTCTGGATTTAGAGAGAATTTTCCATCATGAGTCCTTTGGAGCTATCTTGGACCACTGTATTGCTGAGAAGTGTCAAGTCTATCACAGTTGATCAACAAACAATGTTGTTGATACTGTGTACAACTGAATCACAGTTTTAAACAAAGAATGTGGAACTAAATCAAAAGAGGCAAAGCAAATAACTAGGTAGCTTCAGAGACAGGAAGACCTGAGTTCAAGTCCTTTCTTGGACAAATCCTAGATAAGTGACATTGGGAAAATCATTTAATTTCAAAGTGGCCAAATGAAATCACAGATCTGGACAATCCCACTTCTCTTCCCCATTTAAATGCCAGCCAACTTTCCTAAATGAGGGGGAGCACACTTTAGAACAGGGGAATCTATCATGATCTTTTGAGGGTTGGCAGAACATTATCTAATTGTTTCGTTTCATTCTAAAATTACACTTAGCACAAAATTCCAGTGCTTCAAGGACTGTACATATAAAATGCAGACAATGAAATCCTTGACCTAATGAAGTTTACACTCTGAATGAGAATTCAAAATATGATGAGACAGAAGAAAACAATTACCAAGCAATATTGGAAAAAGTGAAAGATGATATAACAAAATGATCAATCCACATGCTGGGGGGCTACACAGGTATGAGGGTATGAAGACTTATCAGAGGGTACATAGATTTGTAGCTGGGAGGGACTGGAGGTCAGAGAGTCCAATCCTTCATATTTGCAGATAAGCCAACTGAGGCACAAGAGCCAGGAAGTGACTTGCCCAGGGTCACAGAACTGGTTCAGAGTCTGAGGTGGGATTCAAACCCAGGTCTTCCTGACTTCAAGTTCAATATGCCACCCTGCCTTTCAACATTAAAACAAGTTGCGATCTCAGAGCACACATCAGTTACTGGGGGAAATGATGACCCAGAAGCTTGCTGAACAGCAGGGAGATTTCAGAAAGCTCCGTGGATGCATTCCCATTTAGCAAGGTCTAAGGGAATCACAATGTTAAATCTGTGAACAAGTGGCTTTTATGGTGATTTGGCCCATTCCCTCTTCCTCACTTCCCCTCTTCATGCGGTAGCCTTTCTCTTGTCTTCTGCCACCAGAAGTAGTGGCACTCATCCCCATCCACAAGGATTACAGGAATAGTGTCCTATAGCTCTTCCTTCAAAACTATTTCATTTAGCTTAGTCTAGTCATGGCACTCATTCCTTTGCTTACAACCCTTCAAAACGATCTATTACCTATTAGGTAAAGTTCATGCTCCTTCGTCAAGAATTCCAGAGCTTCTATTACCTACTGCTACCCAATCTTCCCAGCTTTCTCCCACTAGTTCTCTCCGTGTATAAACTAGCCCCTAGCCACCTGTACTTGAATGGCCTTTGCTCATGTGGCTCTTTCCTGTAGGGAATGCAATCCCTTCACTCTGTTCTCGCCCCCCCGCCCCCCATTTATTGAACTCTTTATGATCGTTTAAAGTAGAAATTAAATGGCATCTCCTGCAGGATGCCTTTCCTGACATCCCTAAGTACTAATACCTAATACCTCTTCTCTTCCACTGACTTCACATACCACTTTGCTTGTTCCTCTCATGCATTTATATTACTTTGTATTAAAGTTAATTGTGTCATAGTTCTCTTTTAAAATATAAGCTCCATGAGGTAAGGGACTGTGGCTTATCTCAATTGTTGCCTCTCCCTACATCTAGCACAGGGCTCTGTATGCAGAGCACTTAATGTTTCTTGACTTTAACAAAGTGAAATTTTCATATAGGTCTACAGTAGCAAACTGAATATTCAATCCTGCTCTTTCATGGAATTTTCTTCAATGGAATATATTAATAAAGATAATAGCATAATATCAAAAGGAAAATCAATTTTAGGAGATTAAATTTTATTATTTTGGAGCTATCATACAAACAAAAAACCAAACTCTCAGAAAAACTTATTAAGGGAGGGTAGAACTTAAATGTATTAGCTTTTTAATAAATTAGGTGGGCAGCTCATTGAATTGGGATTGTACAGATAAATGCTTTACTGACATGACAATTTTTTTAAAAATTTCTTTTTTTCCATATAAATATTTTATTATTTTCCAGTTACATTTAGAGATAGTTTTCAACATTTGTTTTTATAAGATTTCTAGTTTCAAATTTCTCTCTCTCCCTCCCCTCCCTTTCCCCTCCCCAAGATAGCAAATAATCTGATACAGGTTAGGTACTGACATGACAATCTTAATGCCTATGTTACCAAATAAGTCTAATCTTTGTAAATTTTTTTTCTGGTAAAGGTAGAATCTAAAACTCAACACAAATACTGACATTTCAGTTCAAAATTCACTAAAAGTTTAATAGGAGTTAAAATTACATATGTAAAGACATCGAAAATTATCCTATCATGAAAATAATGATTCTTATAGATATAAAACTTTGCTAAAGATTAATCCATACAACTAAACCTTCATTTCTTCTAAACAAACAAGCAACGAAGCGTTGTTTCTAGACCTTTAAAAACATACTTTGAATAATTTTTAGAAAACAATAAAATTGATGTTTATAAAACAAAAACAGTTAAATTGGTGTTTGTTTCATTAGTTTCCCCCCCTTTTTTGTGGGGTAATGGGGGTTAAGTGACTTGCCCAGGGTCACACAGCTAGTAAGTGTCAAGTGTCTGAGGCCGGATTTGAACTTGGGTACTCCTGAATCCAGGGCTGGTGCTTTATCCACTGTGCCACCTAGCCGCCCCGTTTCATTAGTTTTATAACACATAATTCCTTAAGACAGAAACAAAGAATCAACATAAGCAGAGAATTAAAGATCTAAAAAGATTAATACATACCCTGCATTAGCTTTATTTGGAAAGCCCAGGGTTCCTCCATATATAAAATGCATCATAACATTCATTTCTATTGGTTTTACACTGAAAAATAAAAGTGCTATTAGAACATATATAAAGAAAATTAATTTTCTTATGTTTCATTAATATAACTTGAAGTACTGAAATATAATTTCCCTAAAATTTTTCTTTGTGTAAAATAATATGAGGGAAAATTCTAGTAGTTCAAATTCCCAATTGTTTCACAATAACCATACATATAACTTCATTATATAATAATCACTATTGTTATAGCTATAAACCACTAAACTTTAAAAAACACTATACATGTAATGCGCTTAATATCAAAATATAGTTGAGTATGATCAAGTTGAATATTTGTTAAGCACTTAGTGAGTAAGGACAGTTATTAAATTGTTACCCCTGAAATATTAAGGGAACAAGAGGAAGGACTTTAGGACATGTGGTGGATTTCCTGTGAAGGATTTATGGAGAATCCTATATTATACAAAGGCATGAATATATTAACTTACACATTATGAAATCAAAGGACAATCCCCATGTAGATAAAAATTATTTTTCTGCCCTTGAATTTTTGCCAGTATTTAAAACATGTTAATTCTCACATTTATAGATTAAACTATTACAACTGACATTATTATATCAGTTATTATGTATATACACAAGAAAAACAACTCATTTATTTAAGCACAAGGCTAACTAAACACTATCAAAAATTCAGAGGAAAAGAGATCTAAGAAAAAAGGAAAAACCTTGGCCAGAAAGAACACTGGTATTTTATTTTCTTTGGCCACAAGTGATCCAATTTAAAGATTACATAGCAAAAATAACCTATTTGTTTGGATGAACTGAGAGAGAAAGCTAACAAACCAGACAACAGAATAAGGACATAAAAAATTGCTATAGGGCCAGCAATAATGTCAAATGATATGATATTTAATAGGGATAAAGGAAAAGTTCTAGACTTGAAATCAAAAAAATCAAATGCAAAAGTACAGGATGAGAAAGATCTAGAGGCCATAGTGGACTGCAAGACAAATATGTCAAGTAAGTAAAATGGCAGCCAAAACAGTTCAATTCATCTTAGCTATATTAACAAAGGCATACTATTGGGGAAAAGGGAGATGAGATTCCCATTGTGTCCTGCCCTGTAATGACCAGCAACGTGTCCAGTTTTCATGTGTTATGCTTGTGAAAGGAAACAAGCTTCAATGGCAGAGAACATCAGAAGGGGAAGGGTCTTTACTAACCAGTGAGTTGAACCCATGCCTGAAAAAGAGACACCAGTAACATTTTGTTCAGCATCTATGTCTTTTAGCCTCCTACCTCTGAAGGCACCTTATTCCCCTTCTCAATCATGCTGACTGGTAGGTAGTTTTTCTTCACATCAAGCCTAAATTTTCCTGGTTGCAATTTCTACCCATTACTCCTGGTTCTGTTACCCAAGGCGAAATAGGTCATCCATGTGACAGCCTTTCACAGCATAAAGACTGACATTATGTCTCCTCCTGAGTCTTTTTTCCAGGCTAAATTTCCCCACTTCCTTCAGTCCCTTCATTTGAATCTTTGTCATCAGGGCCACCTTCTTCAATTTGGTCGCCAGCTGATCAGCATCAAACTCTACTGCTCAGAAAACTGGGCATCTCAACAACCCTTCTTCTTCCATTATAGCTAGAAGCTGAGTCACAAGGTAGAATCATAAACTGGAGCAAGGTTAGCCAGGTAGGCAGACTAAAAGCTGGATTTTGAAACAAACAAGTCAAAGGTCTCCAAGGTGCTTTGACCAATAGTTGATGGGAATGAGGACTTTTTATTATGGAGGCTGTCTACGGCTATCTGTCCAGCTTGGGGATTTGGGGGTGAGGGACAGGAAAGAAGAACCTTTTTTAGTCTTAAAAGTCCAAGACTTGTTAATACAAGCTGGGCTTCTCATTGGCAGAGGCCAAGTCCTCACATACGTTGTTGGTACTGGTATTTCTGAACAATGTGTACCTAGGTGGCACAGTGGGTAGAGTGCTGGACCTGGGGTCAGTTAAGACCTAAGTTCAAAAATGACTGTAGACATTTACAAGCTAGGGAAATCACAACCTCTGCCTGCCCCAGTTTTCTCAACTGCAAACTGGAAATAATAATAGCACCCCCCTCCCAGGGTTGTTGTGAGGATGAGCTATTTATAAAGGGTTTTATTATGCCCTATAATCTGGAAAGTTCTGGCTTTCCCTGGGAGTATTCAGGTTCCCCAATAACACAGCAGAGATGTTTCCCTTAAACGGATCTTTCTCTCGGAGGTCTTCTTCTTACCATGCCCCATTGTCCATCCCAGCATGCAGGGGCCTTCTAATTCAGGAACTGATGCATAGAACAAAAAGGGTTTCTAGTTTCAGATGTTATTAATTAGTTGTATGATTTGGGGTAAACCTTTAACCTCTAATTCCCTACTTTAAAAAATGAGGGACCTGGACTAGATGGTGTCTGTACCTAAGGTTTTTGAGTCCAGAAGACTAATGATATCATTAGTGTTAGGCCTGGAGTCAGGAAGACCGGAGTTCAAATCCAACCTCAGATACTAACTAATTGTGTGGCCCTGGACAAACCACTTAATCCTGTCTGCCCCAGTTACCTCAACTGAAAAAAAGGGATCATAACACACCTACCTCATAGGATTATTGTGAGGATCAAAGAAGATATTTCTAACACTCTTTGCACAGTTCCTGACACATCATAGGTGCTTAATAAATGCTCATTTCCTTCCTATCGAAATAGTATAGAGAGGTTAGCTGAATGGGGACTCAGAAAAACGGGACATTTAGGAAATCGTTGAGGACCTTCAGGATGCTTTCAGTACAGAAAGATAAAAGCCAAAGAATAGGGGGTTATATTACATATTGTAATTATTTTGTACAAAACAGACATAACTTTTCCCACCCCCAAAAGACCACTTTTCTCCCGGGATATATTACAACAACATTTATATTGGGTACATACTTGTCTCCAACTTAACAGAAATGCACAGTCCTAGGCCAGCATCCTGTGGCCCATTATTGCTAGAGATTTCACCTGTCGTCCAAGTCTTCCATGGGACCCCATTTTTGTCGAGTGCCGACATGACTGCTTTGGCAGTAACCCCACTCTCTAACTTCTGGCATAAAGAGAAGGAAAGGCATGACATTCCATCTGATTGTGCATAGCAAAACTGGTGGGGAGTGAGAACATCTGGCTTCCAATTCCTGCTATGCCATCTACTGCCTGAGACCTACAGCCTTCAGAGGGAACAGGAGAGGAAAAGAGACCTTCTGGCTGTGTTGCTTCCATTTCATGCTGAGCACGTCTCCTGCCTGATCTCCAGCTTCCTGAGTTGGCTAAGTTAGAAAGGAGACACCTAGAATGTTGATCACCACATCTATTTATTAGCCTCACAAGAGGGATGGGGACAATCGGGCAGTCCAGTCCAGAGGCACAGCGGGATACACACAAAACAGTGATCCCAGAATGGGGGAAGGAAGGTGGGGTACATATAGGAGGAAGAGAGGAATGCTTACCCCGACCATGTTACAAGGAGCCTTCTTCCCATGCACTGTCATCTTTGGGCCATCTGAACTGAAGAATAGCAGGGTGCTGTCAGCGCATAGGCTTTTTATTCTCTTGCGGGGCTTATCAGACAAATGGGTAGGGGTGTTGTTGTTGTTGTAGGTAGCAGGTGTCCTACCACTGGGCTTTTTTTTTTTTTTTTTGGTGAGGCAATTGGGGTTAAGTGACTTGCCCAGGGTCACACAGCCAGTAAATGTTAAGTGTCTGAGGCCGGATTTGAACTCAGGTCCTCCTGACTCCAGGGCCACTGCTCTCTGCACTGCTCCACCTAGCTGCCCCCAACCACTGGGCTTTTAAAATGATACTTGGATTGCCACCAGCAGGACTTTTGAATAATGTCTATCTTCCAACAGACCAGTGTCCTCATTGCTCTCAATGAAGACCTGGGCCATTAGTTTAAGGCTTGCTCCCTATTTACCTCCTCTTGTTAGAGGAGCTTTTTACTTAACGATTAACATGCGGAAGCCTTGTCATACTCTACATGTCCCAGTGATTCTGAACTTCTGTAGGTCATCATTCAAATCGCATCTTCCATCCCTCACTACCCGGTTCCTTATTCCTATCTCACTCATTGCTCCCACTCCAAAGTCCCATCCAAATGGTAGCCCTTCCACTGTGCTATGTGACAGTCACTGAGGACACAAAGAAAAACAAAAATATAGTCCTTCCCCTCAAAGAGTTCATTTTCTAATGGGGGAAACAATATGTAAACAATGAAGTACATGTAAGACACACACGGTGCAAATGAGAAGTAATCTCAGAGGGAAGGGAGTGGGAATAATTCCACCAGACGGAAGTCAGGAAAGCCAAGCGGCTGAAGTGAGGAAGAAGAGTATTCCAGGCATGGAGGACAGAGAGTGAAAGATATGGCGCTGTCATCTTTGAGAAACATCAAGGAAGCCAGTACTGATGGATTGTAGAGTATGTGAAGAGGAACAGAGTGTAAGAAGAATGAAAATGTAGGAAGGGGCCAAGTTGTTAAGGGCCCTGAGAGACAAATAGAGGATTTTATATTTGGTCCTCTAGGTAGTTGGGAGCCACTCACTGAGGGAAGGAGGGGACGTGACATGGTCAGAGTCATGGTTTAAAAGGTCAAGAAAAGAATGGAATGGGGGGAGACTTGAAGCAGGGAGACCAACCAGTAGGTTATTGCAGTAGTTTGAGCATGAGGTGGAAAAGGCCTGAACCAGGTCGCAGTCTGTGAGTGAAAAGGGGCTATATAAAGGATGTTGTGAAGGTAAAGATGACAAGACTTTGCGACAGAGTTGATATGTGGGGTGAGAGTGAGAGGTTCAGAATCATGCAGGTTATGATTTGGGGTGACTGAGAGGATAATGATGTGCTTAACAGTAATATGGAAGTTTGAAAAAGAAGAGAGGGAGGAAAAAAAGTGAGTTATCTTGGACACATTGAGTTTGAGGTGTCTACGAGACATACAGTTTGACATGTTCAAAGGCAACTGGATGATCCAGGATTGTAGCTCAAGAGACTAAGGCTGGATATGGATCCTTGAAGCCTTTCCATAGAAATAATAACTGAACCAATGAAATTGATGAGCTCACTATATGAAATTGAATAGAGCAGGGATCTTAACCCTTTTTATGTCCTGGACCCATTTAAATGAATCCATGATGCTGAAATGGTTATAAAATACTTTTTAAAGATTTGTGATAATAGTAACACATGTGCTTCTTCATTAATGTATTAAATAACAAGACAACACATTTATATAGATATATTAAAATTAAATTTTATTTTTAAAGATAGTGTGAAATGTTGTTTAGTTTGAATAAGAACACTGAACTTTGGGGTGGTCTTTAACAAGGCAACATGACTGTCATGCTGGACATTCAAATGATTCTGATTTTTTGTTTGATAGTTACAAGCATTTGAAAGTGCCGTATTGGCACCATAGCCAGTTTGCAAAGACATGTTGTTCCAAATGAAATTAAAGCTTTCACGGCCCGATTTAAAAGGTGAGGATAGGGTTCTCTAAAGGAACATCAGAATTCTCCAAGGCTGGTTGAGTTAAACTACAGTTGTACTTTTAAAATTTTTAGCCAGGTCAACATCTACAACACAGTGTAGAGCAGAAAGAAAAGGATGGCCAATTCATGGTTAAACTTGAATGCCATTAAGATGGAAAAAACTTTCAAAAGAATTCTAAACTGTTTCCAGATATATGTAGATTTCACTTTTCCAAGAAATAGGCACGAAAATATTGTATCTCAACTCCATCTCGGTAAAGTACTTTCTCCAGCATTTGAAAGGGCCATACTGGCACCAGAGCCAAGAAAGATTGTAATTTTTTCAGTTGGGTCTATAATGGTGGCTTTAGGACCTTGAAATGAAACATTGATTTCAATCATGTGGTTCGACATATTCTCCAGGTAAGCCAACATCTTTTCTTTCAAAGTGCTCCAAAAGTGGGTTGTTTTTTCCTTTAAAAAAATGAAAATGTCTCCCCTTAGTGCAAATGAGCACTTCAAAACTTGTCCTGGGGGCAGCTAGGTGGTGCAGTGGATAAAGCACTGGCCCTGGATTCAGGAGGTCCTGAGCTCAAATCCAGTCTCAGACACTTGACACTTACCAGCTGTGTGACTTTGGGCAAGTCACTTAACCCTCATTGCCCCCCCCCCCAAAAAAACAAAACCAAAACCAAAAAACCTTGTCCTTTTGAAATCCAGCAAATATCTGTGTGGTAGAGAAACACTTTATATTTATATTTTGCTTCCATTTCCTGACATCTTTTAAACTTGCTTCTGATAAAGTCGATGAACTTAATGTGTTGACAAAACTTTCAAGGTTGTTGGGAGAATCTTTGTTTCCAGTTCATATCTGATAATTAGCAATGGAGTGATGGTGATGTGAGAAGCTTCCTTTTTCATTACAGATGTATTATCAACCATTAGAGGAATTCTATCTATGTAAAAGAGTAGGAAATTCTTCCTTCCAGTCAAATTTCTGCTTCGAAAATTAAAAAAAAAAAGCTTTTTTACAACTTCCAAAATGTTGATGGCTTTTGTTCTTTGCAAAAAGGATTCACAAAATAAGAATTTTTATTTGACAACATCAGAACAAAAACAAGGAGCTAGCTGCACTGAAATAAGCCTGTCATTTTGTCCAGCTGCACACAGAGAGGGAATGGCAAAGCTGCCAATTTCTCAATTACCTGCTTCAAAAATGTTCAAGGGAAATGAGAGTATGCTAGTATTTCATCATCTAGCAATAAAACCTTTTTGTTTTTCCCCTCTCTCTTATCTAGTCCACAGACCAGTTCCACCACTCCTAGTGTATGCTGCTTTACTACAGCTTCTCCAATACTATGGGGCTTCCTTTGTCTGGCAATCCAGCATGCAACTTTATAGGATGCTTTAAGAAAAGCTTTTTGTGAAATGGCTGATGCAGTGCAGAACAGCCCCAATCTCTTCAAATTGAGCTTTATTAGTATGAAAGGACTTAACATCTTCAGGTGCATCTTCAGGATGGACAAAAGGTGCTCTTGCTGCCTTGCTGCCTCCATGCTTTTTATTCACAAGAATTTCCCCCCCAAACCACTTGCTTTTGTGTCCACTAACATTTATTAGTGCAAATGAAACTATAGAACATACTTTCCGTCATACTTCTTTTTTCTTCAATATTTTTAAATGGTGTCTGTAAAAAATACAAAGCTAAAATAAAATGTCTGATTCAATAGATTTTGTGAAACTCAATACTTTTGCTTGATTTTAATAACTGAAAAATATAGATAGAAAGAAATATGTTTGGTATAGAGTAAGATATTTAAAAACTTCTGTGATAAGTAAAATAAAGCAGATTTTATAATTTATCCAAAGTCTTTACATTTTTATTGGTCTTTAATCCTATGACAGAAATAGCAGTAGCTCAAGAGTTATCCCGCCCCCCAAAAATTGGCTACTGTTGCAAGTGGAGTCACCTGGCTTCCTATGATTTCCTAGAAATAGTGATTCTTATTTCTGATATCATTGATAGTTTGTGAAGGTATTGTTTTAATGGAATAATAATACATAAATATTACTTGTACAACATATTTTGTGTGTTTGACTTTATTTTTGTAACACAGATAGCATACAAAAAGGGAGTAGAAAGAAAAAGACAAAGAACCTCTCTACTTGCAGAAATTACAACATTGTGTGTGACCCATATAGCTGCTGCAGTCTGTTAGCAATAATAATAAATTACTTTTAAATGATACATTTTAACAGTTATCTCAACTGTCAGACATGTTTGAATTTGTCTTGTCTATACTTGAAGCTCCCCTTTCTATGATTCAAGAAGCCATGGTGGGGCAGCTAGGTGGCACATTAGATAGAGCACCAGTCCTGGAGTCAGGAGTACCTGAGTCCAAATCTGGCCTCAGACACTTAACACTTACTAGCTCTGTGACCCTGGGCAAGTCACTTAACCCCAATTGCCTCACTTAAAAAAAAAAAAGAGAAGAAAAAGCCATGGGGAGATTTTAAAATTCTCAATTTAACTGCCTAGTTTGCCAAAACTTTAACAGTGAATGATCAACAAACAACTATAGATAAGGAATACTGGAAAGTAATGAAGATGTCTGGGTCACCAATGTGAAAATGTGTGACATCACGGTTTGGGAGCTGAACACCATCAGGTGACTGAACCATCTGACCTGGTCAGTTGTGTGATAGTTACCCAGCTAAGTTATACAGGTGTCTGTATATAGGAAGACTAATCACATGTGATCTAATAGCTACAGTAATTCTGAAGTGTTGATGAGAATAAATTATTTCAAGTTACTTGCAACAGCTGAAATTTGTTATTAAAATATTTGTGATTTCTATTGGTGGAAAAAAATCATAGGTACTGCTAATACTACTTTGGTTTGTCACCAACATTCATAATTGAATGCTAAATTTCAGTAAAAGGTTAGTGAAAATAATGTATAGTGAAGTGAGCAGAACCAAGAGAACACTATGCACAGAGACAGCAATATTGTTTGATGAAGAACTGTGAATGACTTAACTATTCTCAACAATACAAAGATCCAAAACAATTCCAAAGGACTAATGAAGAAACATACTACATGTCTCTAAAGAAAGAACTGATATTGACTGAACAGACTGAAGCATGCTATTTTCACTTTCTTTCATTTTTTCTTTTATTCAAGTTTTCTTGTACAAAATGACTAATATGGCAATGTTTTACATAATTGCACATGTATAACCTATATCTGATTGCTTACCACCTCAGAGAGGGTGGAAGAGAGGGAGGAGAGGAGGGGTAAAATTTCAAAGTCAAAACTTTAAATAAAGGAGTATTTACTGAGAACAAATAAATAAACAAATAAACACACAACTGAAGCTTATCTCTGAGCTGTCAAAACAAATCATAAGGATAAAAAAAAGGTTTGTGAAAATGAATAATTCTTTCATATCCAAGTTAAAGGACTTTCTGAAATCTATCCAAGGAAGCCTTTGAAGAGTGGATTCATGGACCCCAGGTTAAAACCCCCTGGCATAGACTGAAAAGAGAAGAGGCCTCAGGGTAACTTGCGAGGGAGGATATGCAGAGTTAGTGGTCATGGCCTAGATAAAGAATGAGCAAAAAAGTCTATGAAGGAGCAGTAAGGTGGGTAGGAGAAAAATGAAGAAAGAGCAATGTCATAAAAACCTAGAGAGGAAAGAACATCCAGGAGAAGAGGGTGATCAACACTGGGAAGGCTACACAGAGGTCAAGAGAGATGAAGATTGAGACAAAGCCATTAGACTTGGCAATTAGGGGATCACTGGTTACTATGGAGAGAGAAGTTTCAACTGAATGATGGATGATGTCAGAAGACTGGAGATGGTATAAAAGATGGTGAGAAGAGAAAAAGTGGAGGCACTAAATCACAAACGGGAAGACAACTAGAGGGAATGGCTGGACCAAGTAAAGGTTTATTAAGGATGAGGGAGAAATGTTTGCTTGTGGGAAGCAACCAGTAGATCAGCAGAGATTGATGATAGAGAGAGTGGGAATGACAGAGAAGATGGGATAGAACAAGATTAAGAGTGCATATTAGAGGGGGAGCTAGGTGGCGCAGTGGATAAAGTACCTGCCCTGGATTCAGGAAGAGCCGAGTTCAAATTTGGTTTCAGACACTTGACACTTACTAGCTGTGTGACCCTGTGCAAGTCACTTAACACCCTCACAGCCCCACAAATAAATGAATAAATAAATAAATAGACAGATAGTTAAATGGATGAATAAATAAATAAATGGATGAATGAATGAATGAATGTAAAATGAAGATAAGATAACTACCTATCTCCCAGAACTGAAGATAAAATGAGATAACATATATAAAGAACTTTCCAAATCTTCATTCTTAGAGTGTTATCTAAATGCTAGTTATTATTGTTAGCATCATCATCACTACCACTGTCATCTTTCTGAAAAGGGTCGTTAGAGCAAGCCCATTGGCGACATGTAAAAAAGGGAACAAGCATTTAATTAAGCACCTGCTATATGTGAGGCACAGATTGCTGCAGGGAGAGCCTGGGTGAGGTCATGTAACAGATTTGTAGGAGTGAAGGCAGCAGATGGCGGGAGCAGTCCAGGGCTAGGGTTGGACAAGGTAGAATTGGTGAGAGAACATGGGGGTGGGGAAGAGACTCAAGCGTGGAGTACAGAGGTGAACTGATTCACCAAAGGAGACTGTAGTCAGTGTGGGGGTACCGAAGTTTAGGAAGGAAACTTTCCTTTTCAGAGACAACCTGAAGGAATGGGCCGTAAAAGGATACATGAAGCATCTTTTGACTTTTTACTGGGATGGGGATGTCTCCTTGCTTTATTCAGGCAGAGTTCAAACACTAGGCAGGAACACACACTCTTAGCCATAGGACTAAGTGGGGAAATGAAGAGTAAAGGGAGCCTGAAAGCTCTAGTTATACCCAATGGCTAGGAGCAGAAAGGACAATGGGTCACAGTGAAAAGTGTACTTTACGGGGTATTCAGCTGGTTCTTCGGCTGCAGTCAAGTAATAAAGGAGCCATGTTTTACATATACCTACATACTGTCTTCCTTGACAGAATGTATGCTCTTTCAGGGCAGGGAATGTTTTCTTTTAGTTTTTGTGTCCTTAGTGCCTAGTACCGGATATGGCACATAGTAGGTACTTAATAAATGCTCGTTAACTGATTAAAAGTGTGGAGTGGTTCTCTTCCCTTTAGGCCTATATGGGGCTGTGTAACATGATACAGTATCATGAGTGCTGGGTGTAAGGGGGCAGCTAGGTGGCGCAGTGGATAAAGCACAGGCCCTGTATTCAGGAGGACTTGAGTTCAAATCTGACCTTAGCCACTTGACACTTACTAGCTGTGTGACCTTGGATAAGTCACTTAATCCTCATTGCCCGGGGGAATGGGGGTGGGAAGAGTGCTGGGTGTAGCATCAGAAAGACCTGCGTTCAAATCCTGTATATGACACTAGCTGTATGACCTTAGACAAGTAATTTACCTAACCTGAGCCTTAGTTTCCTCATCTGTAAATGGGGATAACAATATCTGTAGCACCTAATTCACAGGATTGTTTTCAGAATCAAATGAGATGTCTGTTAATCACTTTACAAATCTTATAGCATAAAAATGTCTTCTATTGTCTTATTAATACTTCTATTTTTGAGTAACAAAGGGATGAATAAATCAATGGACTGGTAAGCATTTCCCCAAACTATGAGGATAAGGAGGAAAGAGATGAAAATGTACAGAATCAGATTTTTTTTAGGGCTAGACAATAGAACCATCTTTCTTACTACTACAAATTGATTACAAATTATCACTGCCTTTCTAATACCTAAATGAAAGAGTCCTATCTAATAATTAAGATATAGTTGTGTTTTCTGCACATGGCTTCAAAATAATTACTAAAATAAAGAACATTACATATTAGCTTCTTTCAGATCCTAAGTTGTTCCTATTAGTGTTAATGATAACGAGGGATACAACTTAGAAAAAATTCTTTAAACAAGCTCATGCTTAAGCAACAGATAATGATGACTAAACAAAGAAAAACATGGTTTTAGCACAGTAAGGAGCAAACTCAATAGACAGTTCCATCTATATATTAATACACTGGATAGCTATAAAAACAGCAAGAAATTGTTTCCCTGCTGTCTTAACAGATGTTTCACTAAGCAGCATTTTCATTATTACAGAGTAAGTCATCTGTACTTTATATTCGTTTAGAAAAACATGAACACCTACAACATAACACCTAATGACAAAGAACACTCTACCTCTCCAACGCTGAAAAAGCCCCTTAAATAGATAAAATGAAAAGATTTAAAACACAGTTGATATTAAAATGAAATTATAGACACTCAGGATCTGAAAAGCCCCTACACAGGCAATGTTCCAAAAAAGAGAGACGCAGATGCTAGGTCTTCAAGTAATTCTGTGCCCTCAAAGGAGCTTCCCAGAAGCTATGGCCTGTCAGCCTGTGGTATGGCAATTATTTGATTGACCAGTCATCTAAATAGTCTCTCCATGATCAGACACTTCCCTTCTCTTGGTAAAGAGACTAGGAGGGAAATATTACATATATTAATGTTATATTCCCATTTGATATGTCTTCCCCAGCAGGCTGCCCCCTCTATTATCCCCAGTCTCTCACTTACCTTCAATCTCTGTATCTAGAGGCTTTGTCCCTACTACCTCCACATTCTCAAAGTAGCCTCACCTATTCTGTCCATCCTTTCTAGTGACCATCCCATCTCTCTTCCCTTTTGGAGTGAAACTCCTACAACAGGTGCCTCTACTTCCTCTCCTCTCACTCTCTTAACTCTACAGTCTGGCTTCTGACCTCATCATTCAACAGAACTCTCTCCAAAGTCACTGATGATCTTTTACCTCCAAATCTAATGGCCTTTTCTTAATTGGTATCCTTCTTAAGCCCTCTGCAGCCTTGGACTTAGTAGACAACCCTTTTCTTGATGCTCTTCTCTCTAAGTTTTTATGACATTATTCTCTCCTGGTTCTCCTCCTAACTGTTCATCCACTCCTTGTCAGGGCTGTGAGTGTCCTATGGAGCTCTGCCCGAGGTCATCATCTCTTCTCCCTCTATACTCTTTCACTTGGTGATCTCATCAGATCCCATGCTTTCAACTATCATCACTACACAATTCTCAGATTTATTTTTCCAGCCCCAATTCCTCTGCTAACCTCCAGTTTCATATCTCCAATTGCCTTTTGGACATCATGAACTGAACATCTACTAGACATCCTAAATGCAAAATGTCCAAAGCTGAATTCATTATTTTTCCCCATAAACCCTCCTCTCTTCCTGACTTTTCTATTAGTGTTGAAGGTGCTGCCATCTTCCCAGTCTCCCAAGCTCACAAGTTAAGGATCATTTTCAATTCTTCATTCTCTCATCCCATATCCAATCTATTGCCAAGGTCTGTCAGTTTTACCTTCATAACACCTGTTGTATAAACCTCATCTCTGACACTGCCCTCACACTTTGGTGCAGGCTTTCATCACCTCATACCTAGATCATCGCAATAACCGGCTGGTTAGTCTCCTAGTCACAAATCTCTTCCCATTCCAGTCCATCCTCTATTCAAATGTCAAAGCAATATTCTTAATGTACAGGTCTAGCCATGTTTACCTCCTACCCAATAACCTTCAGTGGCTCCCTATCACTTCCAGGATCAAATATAAAATCCTCTGTTTCGCATTCAAAACAATTCATAATCTGGCCCCTCCTACCTTTCCAGTCTTCTTACACTTCATTGCCTCAGTGCTTACCCCCATAATCCCCATGTACTCTGATCCAGTGACACTGGTCTCCCTTCTGTGCCTTGCACAAGACACTCTGTCTCCCAACTTCACCCATTTTAACTGCAAGAACATCCTCATACTTGGAATGCTATATAGTTTGCTTTGTATATATTTTTTTTGCATGTTTGCATGTTGACTGTAAGCTTCTTGAGGGCAGGGATTGATTTTTGCCTTTCTTTATATCCCCAGGGCTTAGCAGAGCACCTGGCACGTAGTAGGTGCTGAATATATACAGTTAAACCTTTACGAATGTCATTCCAAGGTATTAAATTATTTTTAGCAAAGGCTGGAGGGGTATTATAATAACAATTAAGGGATATGTAACCTAAGTGAAGGAGGTAGAAGAGAAAACAAAAAATTCTAAAAGGTAGACAAAGACATCATCTTAAAGCTGTATCACACACCCTTCAGCTTTCTATAGTGTGCTGTATAGCTGTACATGTGTATTTGGGCTAAACCTTTATTTAATGAACTACCCAACATTTGCTGCAAATAGTAAAAGGAGTAATCAATGCTGTAAAATTCTACTAGATGCAATACCTTATTACACTGAACATTCTGTCAAAGGAGACTCATAAAAAGTGCTTTGTGTGCAGCATTATCTGCAATGATTTGCAGTCAAACTGCCAACTGCTGTTCCCATTTGACCTGCAAAAACTATGCTTACCCTTGAAGAGTGATGTGCTCTTGGGAGCTTTCAGCCCAACATCCACTCAGCATTGCCGCAAAATAACGAGATCTGGCACACAAAATAGCCCTAAGAGGGAGGGAAAAGAAGAAAAGAAAATTATTTCTACATCATGTGAAATTATTTTCTTACAAAACGCTTCATCTGTTTCTGTTATATAATGGTATTTAAAGTCCATATTTTCATGTGACTACCTCTGTAGGGTAAGATGTATTTTTTTCAATTATAAAAGTATTTTATTATTTTCTAGTTATATGTAAAGACAGTTTTCAATATTTGGGGGTTTTTGTGGTTTTTTTCCATAAAAGTATTTTATTATTTTGCAGTTAACAACATTTGTTTTTATGTTTTCTAGTTCCAAATTTTTTTCTCTCTCTCTCCTTCCCTCCCTCCTCCCCAAGACAGCAAGCAACCTGATACAGGTTATATATGTAGAATCACATTAAACATATTTCTGCATTAGTCATGTTGTGAAAGAAGAATCAGCACAAAAGGGGAAAAACCTCAAAAAAGAAAAACAACAACAAAAAGTGGAAACAGTATGGTTCAGTCTGCATGCAGATTCCACAGTTCTTTTTTCTGGACGTGGAGACCATTTTCTATCATGAGTCCTTTGGAATTATCTTGGATCATTGTATCGCTGAGAAGAGTTAAGTCTATTGCAGTGGATCATCACACAATGTTGTTTATACTGTGTACGATATTCTCCTGGTTCTGCTCATTTCACTCAGCATCAATTCAGAGAAATGTATTTTATAATACTAAAAATGAGAAGCATATATTTCATGCTATTAAATTGACTTTGTTAAATTACAATAAGAATTTTTTCTTTTAAAAATCTTGAAGGCCCTTTGGCAATAACAATTAGTTAAAAAAACAACCAAGAAAACAATATAATCAATTAATCAAGAAAATTTATTTAGTGCTTATTACTTTTCAGGCATTGTGAGATATTGGTGATACAAAGACAAATATTAAATTGTCCCTACTTTTAAGAAGCTCACATTCAATGAAGAAGACAATATATGCAAGTATATAAATATTAAGATATGTACAAAATTAAACGGGGACAGTGAAATTGTGAGTCTACTGATCTAGGGAACTCTGGGATAAGGAAACCCTATATATGAAGGTCAGCACCTTCTCTACAACTCATCATCTTGAAAGAACTGCCTAGAGTCATGTGACTTGTCCAAGATCAGAAAAGGGGTCCACAGGACAGGGCAGTGGAGGAAAAAAGGCAAGAGCACAGCCCAGAAAGCAATGATGGAGAGAACATGACTAACCAGGTTAAAGTGCAAGTTGCAGGAGTAGCTGACCAATAAGAGGGAGGGATCTTCCGAGATGAAGAGGCTTCTGGAATATGGTGGGGAAAGAAGTGTGGAGAGGAATCAACAAAAGGTGGTTTTCTCTCTCAAGTTCTGGAGGTAACACCGTGTATGTGATGAAAAGAGCCCTGAATGGTGGCAGTGACCTCCTGTGTGATCTTCCTGCCTCAAGTCTCTTCCCACTTAAGACTATTTTCCACAAACTATTTATGTCATTATTCAAGTCATTAATAAAAATGTTAAACAATACAGAGACAAGCAAAGATCCCTGGGGTGCTTCCCATTAAACAACTATTCTTTGAGTCCTATAGGTGGCTAAAATTGTCCCCAGATGGGCTGCCCCTTCCCCAACGCAACTGCTCTCCTGAAACCACCCTGCATGGAGGCCTCGGGAGCCCAAGTCCCACTCAGTGGGGATATGCATATAAGCCTCACACAAACACCAGCTTCCTCCGATCAGCAGGAAGGCTTAGTGCCCTTGCCAGCTTTGGACACCTACCCTGGGAGCGGCCAGCAAATTAGCTTGGCGTTTGTGTGGGCCCAGCGTGGCCTGAGGGTCCAGTGAGAAAGAAGGGTTTATATTCAGGAGAGCAAGTAGTGAGAAGGGGGTTTGGAGTTAGAAGGAAGGGTCGCTAAGGTCGGTGTGAGAAGAAGTGCAATGGGAGCTGGAGTGAAGGAGAAAAAGAATGAAAGCTACAGGAACCAGACGTAGTGAAGATGCTAGGGGGGCCCGACAGAGAGAGAAGGGTTATACAGCCTGGGAGGCAGAGACACTGAGAGGTTGGTCGGGGTTGTAAGTGCAGGCAGCAGCAGCAGTGGCCAGCATACCCACAACGGAGAGAAGCACAGGCAGCAGGAGAGAAAGTTAAAAGAGAAAGTGGAAAGTTCATTGGCCAAGGTTTCAGGTCATATACTTTGCGTTTCTTTACTCTTATCTCTTACATTTATTCTCATAAATAAATCTTGTGCTTTAATTGAAGAAAGAGGCTTCCCAATCTTTTTCTTATCAACTTGGAAGAAGCAGTGGGGGAATTATAAATGGCCCATATTGAATTAAAAGCAGTCAGAGAGCCAGTCAGGAGTCCACAGATTAGGCCCACCAGTTAGTTAAATATTTTTTACAGTCCAGTTATCTATCAAGTCCTAAATCCATTTAAGTATAGTACCGTTTAATCCACATTGCTCCATCTTCTACACAAGAATAACAGGAGCTACTTTATCAAAAGTTTTGATAAAATCTAGGTAAACTATATCCACAATAATCCCATCATCTAATATTTTAGTAATTAATCCCATCAATTTTTATTAAAAAAGCGTTTGGTATTGGGGGAAGCCATGCTGGCACTTTGTAATTACCATTTCCTTTTACAATGTTCCCCAACCATGTCTTTTCTAGGGTTTCCCAAGGAATTTCAGTCAAGTTCAATGAATAACCCAATTTTCAGACTGACTCCTTTTTTTTTCGCCCTCTCTAAATCAAGACATCTTCCCTTTTCCAATCTTGTGGTACCTTTCCCGACTACAATGATCTTTCAAATATCATGACAATGAATCAACAATCCGGTCAGGTGGGATGAGTTAGTTGAGGGCTGCTTGGCACCCTCTTACTAGGCCCTTAGGTTGGATGTGTTGTTCTGTCCTTTCTAGAACAAAGGTCCTTTTCACTGACAAAGAATACAGAAGCAAAGTAAAAGCTGAGAAGCTCTGCCTTCTCTCTGTTACTAGTTATCATCTCTTGTACCTCAAGCCAAGGTCCTATCTCTTTGTTTATCCTTTTTTCTCTGAATAGAACTTTAAAGCAATAGAAACTCTTCTGCTTGTCCTTAGCTTCCCTCATCAGGCATGGCTGATTCTCTGTACTTCAGACATTTATTTGTACAGGACCATGCTTCCTATATTCAGCCTAAATGTAAAATTCTATGATTCTGAGAAATAACCAAGTCTCCTGGCTCCAAGTTCACCATTCATCCTACTAAAAGCACAAACACTAACAGGCAAAGAAATAACTATCAATTTCATTTTTAAATTAATTACAGACATTATAATCAAACATTAATTACAACAAAACTAGTTAGTAAAGAGAGTCTTAACTAAATTCAGAAAATGCAAATTACAAATCCTGGTCCATCCCAAGTACTTAAACTTGTCTTCTAATATAATCTTATAGATCATAAAACAATTAGAATAACCATAGTACAAATGTTTTCTTTTTTCCCCTTGAAAGTGTTATTTATAGGATTCTATATATGAATTCAATCAACTCTCAAATAGCTATGATATTAGGGAAGAGTGTTATAATTTTAAGGTCAAATCTTTTTTTTTTTTAAGGCAATTGGGGTTAAGTGACTTGCCCAGGGTCACACAGCTAGTAAGTATTAAGTGTCTGAGGCCAGATTTGAACTCAGGTCCTCCTGAATCCAGGGCCGGTGCTCTATCCACTGTGCCACCTAGCCGCCCCCAAGGTAAAATAATCTAAGAGAGATTATTTGGCTTTGAAATAGATTTTTTTCTGCAACAGATGTATCTTTGTAATTATTTTTATTAGGTGCATGATAAAAGTAGTTCATATTTTCTTAACATATATGAATAGGATATAAATGGAGACGTCCAATCTTCAAAGTGTAAAGAAGCTAGCCTAGGATTAAGAATTTGAATGGAATAGTAATAAATAAAACAGCTAACCCCATAAAGTGGGAAAACTTAAAGCCAGAGCTTGAAATTTATCTTCATCAGATGGCCTCTGGATAACATATCTTCCCACAAAGACTCAGCTTCCCAGAACAAGCAAGAATTTCAATCTGAGTTGAACCTAGCATTCATATATAACTCATATTCCAGTTTCAGATGCTGTTGAGTGTACACTCTTGTCAGCCAACTGACTGACAGCATAGTGGAAGAGGCCAAACCCAAAGAATGTGAATAGAATATAAATGGGAATAGGGTCCTCTCTAACAGCAATGGCCTCAGGGATCTGAAAAGCTGTTACTCTGGCAATATGCCTTGATTACCAGCAGGCAGAGTAATAATATAGATGCTGAGAACATGAGTATTTGTGTCTTACAATCTAAAATGACCCTAGACTTTGGCTCTCAGATACATGTCCCTGTCCACTCCCTTCCTTAACTCTTTCCAACTGTCACTAACCTTACTAAAGGTGAAGGAAATTATTATTAATAATCAATAATGTGGGAAGATCCAGAGTTCCCCCCTAATTCCAAGCTTAACCTCTGAAGGACAGGTCCGATGACAGCAAGATTAACATTCTCCTCAATCTAGATATTGACACCTCACCCAATCTAATCTAAGGTGAAACTCCCAGGCTAGTTTTCTGGCTCAGGCTGGGTTGGGGATACAGATTATTTGTCTAGATTTTCCCTAAGATGGGGGTAATTTAGAAGTAAATAACATAATGAAAGTTACATCTCCAAGCCCTTCATCAGAATAGGTCCACCTCTCATTGTAATATTCATTCTTCTCATTAATTTTTAACCAATCAGAATTTACTGCTACCCCAACTCTTCCAAGAACAAATAAACTATGAGCCCACTGCTATGATTTGTCTTTGGTCCAATAGAGATGGCCTTTTATTAATAAAATGATTAATTACCCAGAAACTATATCTCTTGAACCTTTTAAATGCCACACAGGTAAACAGAAAAAGTCTGGCATGGTGGTGTTTTTCAGACCATAGCCCTGGCACAGAAGCAGAACATGCAGAATAACAGTGACTATTGCCGCCACTTCCCTTCACTCCCATTCAACTCTCCTAGCCCCATTGTTTCCTCTGAACTTTAGGAAGCTGCCTGGTATAATGGAAAGAGGCTTAGAGTCAACAAAAATCAAAGGTTAACCTAAGATATGACTTTCTAGTTATGTGACTTTGGACAACGAATGAGAAGTATTTACCACATCCTTACAATGTGCCAAGCATCGTGCACAAGAACAAAAGCAAAATAAGTCTCTACCCTTGGGGATGTTAGAGGGGCAACAGCAGCTATAAGGGAGTGGTGGGAGGGGAGAGGTCCTTTGGTTTGGAATATTACAGAGCCACTGAGTAGAGCCATTGATTATCCTTGAAATCCTTGGCAAGAGAGGTAGCAGTGTTGATGTGATTATGGTTCCAGAACCAGAAGAGGGAGGGTATGTTTGCAGGGGCAAGAAGGAGGGTAAGAGGGAAGTTAAGAGAGTAAAGTGAAGCACAGTGGGGGCAGCTGGCTTGACACAGAGGAGTCCCTCAGAGCCCCTCAACAGGAGCTCCAGAACTAAAAAGGCATGGTTGGCAGGCAAGGCAACTGGTAAGAAGAGGACAGTGAAGGAGTGAAGCAAGCTTTACTTGAAATAAGTCACCTAACCTCTCTGTGCCTTAGTTTCATCATCCATAAATTGGGGAATAATTGCAATGCCTAGCATAGCTGCTTATGGGATCTTCTGGGGTAGTTTGCCATTTCCTTCTCCAGTGAATCCTTCTGTCAGGAAACCAGAGGTTAAATGATTTGCTCAAGGTCACACAGCTAGGAAGTGTCTGAGGTTGAATTTGAACTCAGGTCTACCTGACTCCAGCCCCAGTGCTCTATCCATTGAGCCACCAGATGCCTCCATCAAATCACATGGGAAAAGATTAAATTGGTTATATTTTGACTGACAAATAATGATCATGAACGATGTGGAATCATTTCTGAATCAAACTGTTGACTGTTAGAACAAAGATAAAAATAATACAAAGCTGGAATATAAAATAAAAATGAGAAAATATATGGTAAACAATTAAAACAATCTCCCCCCAAAAAAACATTCCAATCTAACTTATTTACACAAGTTATGGATGCCAAAAATAGGAAAAGAAGAACAGATATCAACACTGATTGTGACGGTGTCCCACAGAATTCAATATAAAATCAATGGCCATAATGAGGAAGCCCAAAGAACCTAGAAACTGCTTCAGGCAGCGGTGATCTATTGATCTATTTGCCAAGTGAAGAGACATGACAGTTTAGACATGAGACACCAAATTAGAACAGAAATGTGTCTGCTATTTAGAGCCCTTTCCAACTTTACCCCAGCCTCCCTTTCCAGGCTTATTACACTTTACTTCGCTTCACACTTTAAGATCCAGCTTGCCTGGCCTTGTTGTTAGCCCTCTCCATTGTCCAGGTTGTCCCCCATTCCTGGAAGCAATCCCCTTTCACCTCTGTCTCCTAGAAGCCCTGGCTTCCTTCAAAACTCAATTTGAATGGCATATTTCATTTATATTAAATGTGTGTATACTGTCTCCTCTGAAACACGAGAGCAAGGACTATTTCATTTTTGTCTTTGTATCTCCAGTGTCTAGACTATAGTAAGGACTTAATAAATGTTTGTTGACTGACTTATTGATTTGAAAAATATTAAGGAGTAGCCTGATGGATTATGAAAAGTATCATCTCATAAAATAACAAGTAATAGAAGGTAAAGTCAGTTAAAAGAAAACTCAGACTCTTATAAGCAAAATCATCTCAGTGGGGGGCAGCTAGGTGGTGCAGTGGATAGAGCACCGGCCCTGGAGTCAGGAGGACCTGAGTTCAAATCTGGCCTCAGACACTTAACACTTACTAGCTGTGTGACCCTGGGCAAGTCACTTAACCCCAACTGCTTCATTAAAAAAAAAATTCATCTCAGTGGCATTTAAGGATACAATGCAAAGCTGGGAAATGAACAAGAAAAAAATGAAAAAGATCAGTAAGGACTTTGGGAACAAACTCTCTTTGCCATCTTGCGCAAAGGAGCCCCTATATCTGTATTCTTTACACTGCACTGCCAGATGTGTTGTAGGACTGGCCCTGATGAAAACAAAGATGGAACACAGAAGCTGGCCTACACCAAGCAGACACAGAGGCAGCTCATGAGAGAGATGACACACTACTGAGGGGCCAATTCTCAAGGTGTCTAAAAGAGGGAAATAAGCCTCAGACATTATTTCCAGAAAAAGGTGACAAAGAGAATTGTAGACCATTCTGGATGAGACCTAACTAAGGCCCTTAGGCCAACCCAGTAATTCAGACTTGAGACTGAAACTAAAACATGTAAGGACTATATATTAAAAAAAAGAAAAGGAAAATTTACTTAATAAAACCCTTAAGGGGACAGCTAGGTGATACAGTAGATAAAGCACTGGCCCTGGATTCAGGAGGACCTGAGTTCAAATCCAGCCTTAGACACTTGACACTTACTAGCTGTGTGACCCTGGGCAAGTCACTTAACCCCAACTGCCCCACCAAAAAAAAAAATATATATATATATATATATATATATGTGTGTATATGTGTGTGTGTGTGTGTGTGTATAATGCTATCTAGATTTAATTTTATTTTAACTTGTTAAACATTTCTCAATTATATTTTAATCTAATTCAGGCTGCATTCAGGAGTGTTGTTGCTGGACCATGTGCTTGACCCCTCTATTTCAGACCAGCTGAGACCCGAGGACGACTCCCTCCTATCATACAGATCCATATGCCTATTTTCCCATATCTACAACAATTATGAATAACCAAAGCACTCTGTAGTCCCACACTCCTAAGCCTGTACTCTGTTATAGAACGTTGGTATGCATAAGGTTTAACCTATCCTTAGTTCTAGTTAGAAACTCTCCAGCAAGTTTGCTGAGGCAACATGGTTATAATGCCACCTTCTTCCTCACGAGTCAGCTTTCTTGGGTCATTTTTAGAAACCTCTTCCGCACTTGAGCTACCAATCCATGCTCCGTGACTCCACAGCCCCACCAGTAACATGACAGCTGCCGCAGCAGACCCTCTATCTTAAAACCCTATGTAAATCAGGACCCCTACGGTTCTGGGTCTTCCACAGGAGAATGAATCCTACTTTATCTGTGCTACCACCCGGTATGTTACCCTGTGGGACAGTGGAGACAAGAAAAACCACGTGCAACTCTATCAATAACTCCATCTGCCCATACCCTCCTAAGCTGTGCACGACTGTGACAATCAAGAAACAATTCTAACCCACCCCTGTCTGTATCACTGTGTGCCCTTCACTAGAATTTTGCCTTAAATTTGCATGATGAATTTTTATAAGAAGAATCTACACACACACACAATGAGGACATCCTTGATCAAAGAATAAGAAAGGAATAAACAAGATTTTATAAGTGATATTCCACAGCAGACTCCATCTTTACTATCTGTGTGACCCTGGGCAATTCACTTAACCCAAATTACCTCAAACATCTGGGGGTATCTCCAGTCATCCAGAAATATAACTTGCCACTGGACTAAGATGGCTCTGGAGGAGAGAGTGAGGCTGATGACTTTGCAGAGCCCTCCCTCACTTAAATCCAATTCACCGAAAGTCATGCCATCACCCTGATGTCATGGTCCTTTTAAAAAATGAAGGACTAATACCAACAACATCTTTACTATCTCACAATTGAGTGAAAAATATAGAGAAGGCAAGATCCCATTGTACCTATTTGTTGACTATTAAAAAGGTATTTTAGTATAATAAAACTGTCTTAAAGGCTCTACTCCCAACATGGTATCTCTCATCCATATATCAAAATCATACAAGATAAAACAATAAAGACTCTGTTCGGTCAAAGTCACCAGGGGCTACCTGTCCACAGAGGACACTGGCCCTGGTGAACGTGTGTGTGTCAGCATCACTGGATTTCAGACAGTAATAAATTAAACAAAAAATTTTTTTTAAATAGACTCTGTTCAATGACCTTGAAGATTATTAATATCAAAAAGGTATAAATCAGGGAGACCTATTCTTTCCAAAGGCATTTACTACTACCACAGAAGACACGTAGCACGGAGTCCAAATGGAAGAAAGATTCCCTCTAGAAGGTCAGGGTCCCTTGAGATGATGTTTATGAATGACACTGTGTTTGTGGCACTGAGTGTGAAGCACCCTAACTTAGATCACAGAATCACATGTGTTGTGTCTATGCATGTGTACATATGTTACATACCTACAGATGTGTGTTGTACATATATTATATTGGTATGTTATGAAAATATTTACATTATAGAACATTATATAGTATAACCATAGAGTATTATTATACTATTGTGGTAA
This sequence comes from Dromiciops gliroides, assembly GCF_019393635.1. Taxonomy (NCBI): domain Eukaryota; kingdom Metazoa; phylum Chordata; class Mammalia; order Microbiotheria; family Microbiotheriidae; genus Dromiciops; species Dromiciops gliroides. The sequence goes on from NC_057864.1 coordinate 35,474,922, forward strand.
AATAATGTTATCATAACAGTATATAGCACTAATACCATATAGTACAGTATAATATATATATATATATATTTATTACACAATCTGATATATACTCATTGTACATTATATGAAATATTATGTTATATAGATATCTATTACATATATAAATTGAAAGTGTGTTATTCTAGGAAATTACATATGTGCAAATTGTGTGTGTGATCTGTACATGTGAATATACTGAAGAGCCACTAAAAATGGAGAGTGACCCAGAATTGAACAGGAAAAAGAGTAGACTGAAGAGCCTTGGGAAAATGGCATAATCCTTTAATGATCCCAATCATCTCCCGAAAACCAAAGCCTGTTGATGTTACCAATATTTTTCCAGTGATGTCTATTAGTAAGAAACTACTATAGTCTCAGAAGGTCTGAACCTGATGTTCAACTGATGAACAATAAAAAGTATATATAGGCATGAGAAGGGGTAATATATCACATATGAGACATGACATAGGAGAAACAATGTAAAAAATACCAAAGAAACATATGGTTGGGAAAAAATGGAAAAGTCCCTTCTTGAAAATAAGAGCCAACCAACAGAAAGCTCCACTGGGAAACACGCCACATTAACTGAACCCAAGAAAGGCTCTTAGAACACTGAACAGAAGTTCAATAGTTAATTTATGGGAAGAGACAGCCATGGTGACACACAAGAGGCTGACTGACATAGTGTGAGCTTCGCTCTGTATCACTGCACAGAATACCCCCCCCCCATTAGATCACAGATCCAGTGGGGTATGACCACTTTAAGTACAGATGCCTTAGGAGTGACAAAGAAACTCCTCAGCTAAGCAGACACCCAGAGGTATGCTGGGTAAATATTTAACAAAGTCTTTGAAAAAAACAAAAACAAAAAACAAAGTCTTTGGGGGGAAAAAACCCTATGCACAATAAACTTTTACTTTTAATCTACATCAACATTTTCTTCATCGTTTTCTTAAGTCTAAACAATGAGCAAAAATGCTCACATCAAAATTTAACGATAGACCCCAAGCCGGCTCTTCCCCAAGGAAGCCAAAGGCAGAAAGGCCCTACATAGATCACAGCATTCACAGAAGTGCTTTTTTGTAGTAACAAAGAACTGGGAAGAAAAGGAGACCCCATTCCTTGGGGAATAACTAAACAAGTTGTGGTATATAAATGTTAGAGAATATGACCATGCTCTAAGAAAAAGATGAAGAATTCAAAGAAGCATGCACAGACTGAAATGTCAATGGATTCCATAAGGAGAACCAAGAAAACAATAAGCACGATGACAATGTTGTTGTGTTGTTGTTTGTCCTTCATTCTGAAGAGGACCATGACATCAGGAGGTGATGTCACGACTTGCAAGTGAATTGGATTTAAGTGAGGGAGGCTGTGCAAGGTCATTGGCCTCACTCTCTCTTCCAGAACCATCTGGGTCCAGTGGCAAGATATAGATCAGGACAACCAGAGATGCCAGTGGGAGACTTTGGCCTTTTTCACAATGACAGTGACAATGGAAATGGAAAGAACAACAACAAAGAAGGAAGATGAGTTATGTGTAAATAGAACAGCCCAGCCTGGGCCCCATCTAGGAATGATCTCTTGGCAGAAGTGGAAGATGCCTCTCCACATGTGGGGTACTACACACACCATCAGACTCAGGTAAGATTGGTGAGTTTTGCTGTACCTTTTTTCCCTTCTTTCTTACTCTTTGTTAGAAGAGACAGCTCTTTAGGTAAGGGGAAGAGGAAGGAGATATGTGGGAATGACAGTGATATAAAAAAAAAAGAAAGCAATACAAGTTTTAAATAAAAAAGGAAAATTGTTTGAATACAAAGAGTTAAGATCTATAACTAAACTTCCTATGCTGAGAGGGTAAGGTTTTCTCCTACTGGTTTCTCTTGCACATGTAACCAAAATTTTTTTGTTATTCAATCTTTTCAAGCATATTTGACTCTCTGTGACCCCATTTTGGGGTTTTCTTAGCAAAGACACTGGAGTGGTTTGCCATTTCCTTCTCCAGCTCATTTTACAGATGAGGAAACTGAGGCAAATAGTTCTAAGTGACGTGCCCAGGGTCCACATCTAGTAAGTATCTGAGGCTACATTTAAACTCATGAAGATTAATATTCCTAATTCTAGACCCAGGGCTCTAACCACTGTACCACTGAGCTGCCACTATAATCAAAATTAGTACTTATTTTATATGTAATAATACTGTATACACCACCTCAAACTGAATACTCTCTTTCTTACCTATGGGCTTGAAAATTTTTCCCATCAATACAAATATCAATATCTGGGCAGCAATGCTTTCTGTAAAGTTTCAACAAATCTTCTCCTAACTCAGATGCAGGTTCCAGGTCAGAACTGTCTGTAAAAGAAAAAACACACAGAGTATACTGGAGTTTTTTTAAGGATTTTAAACAACCAGATTTTTTATAATTGACTAATGTGATAAAATAATGGAATCTGGCAGATGCCCAGGGGCCCCACCTGATTGTTATCTGTAAGGTTCCTCAGGACTTTTTACCTGGGCTGTCATAAGATCTTATCAGCCTTACTGACAGCATGTAATAAAATTCTTAAGTACTGAAGTTTGAGAAACTAGGACCTCTCCAGGTCAAAGCGGGGATATTTACAGGTTTGCTTATGGTGAAGGGTGAGTTTTATCTAAAACTATTTGACTATCACTTATGAAAATTATTAAATTGGATCTGTTAATAAATAGTCTGTATTGATTACACCTTTGAACCAACTTAATAATAAAAAGACCTTAGATTCAAAGATTTCAATCTTGCCTTAGAATTGAACAGAAAATAAAGATTAGAGGTTTACTATAATCAGCACTTTCCTAGTGTTGAGTCAAATATCATGTATTCATTATATGTGAAATTCCAGAATGCAAATATTCTTAAATTATAAAAGAATGTCCTTATATGTGCTTATTTTATATGTGTATATATGTGTGTATGTACAAAGGGGTAGGACATGTGTGGGCGAGGGGGAGGAAAGCAAGAGGAGGAGAAAAAGAGAGAAACACGAGAAGAATAATAACCTAACCCTAAGCTGCCATTAGTGAAATTTTGTTATTCAAGTCAGGTCCTCATGGACCTTCTTTTAAGATTCTTCCTTCAGCCTGCTGATGACAGTGCCCATATCAGGTACAAGGTTTAGGTAAAGATAGAAACAGAAAGTGGTATGTAAAAACTGAAATTCTCTAAAGTTTCAGGTGAATTATGGGTTCTCATTTGATGTTCTTGTAGCTCTGTTTGAACTGTCTTGAAATGGTTTTCTCACATGAACTAGTTATTGAAAAACCAAATTTAGGAGGTTGTACTAAACTGTATTGAGTTTTGTTACAGGCAAATTTCCAGCAGAATTACCTGGGAATCTCTGCAGATAACTAGAAACCAGAGAAACAGATCTAGGAGGAGCCCCCTCCAAAGCTGCCCTGAAAACAAGACCTATTCCAGAATGTCCAAAGGAAGATGTTTCTAGGGACCAGACGCCTACCCATGACATCTAGGACTCAAGATAAAATTGCTGATTAAATGGACATTGGAAGAGGATTACCAGGTTATAAGGAGCCTTGGTGTTACTTAATATTTATGATTATTCTTATATTACTTCAGCTTTTTGTTTCATGGTGTTTATGCTCGTTAGGTTTTCTTGGCTACCTTGGCGACATGTAACACCCCCCCCCCCCAATCAGTCCATGGTAAGCCCTCCAAGTTGTTTGCTCTGTAGCCTGATTTAGTTTACCTATAAAGTCTATTTAACAAAATTTGTCACCTATGGGGATATATGAGCTTATGACTCTGCTTATATTCTTTGTGTCTCTCATCCTACCCCTTTGATGCCCCTTAAGGTAGACTATCATTGCATCCAGAAATCCCTAACAGATAAAGCATTTAAATATATGATCCTGGAAGTTGAAAACCCCAGGATCAACAGGGAGAATATTATATTAAAAATAACATTACAAACAAACAAACAAACAAAAATTAGTGACTCCATTTTGCCTTTATCCACCATTTTGTGAAGCTAAGTTTCAGCTGCTTGTAAGTCACCTGATTTTGGAGAAGAAACAAGATTACAACCCATCCCAAAGATCACTCACCTTAAGCAATGTCCCAAAACTACACCCCTCCCCCTCACCTCAGTGTCTCCCTATACCCCCAACCAAAGTGAAACCAGGTGTTTCCAGCCACAAGTAATGCTAAATAAATAATTTGTTTGGATGAAATTTAGTTTCTTTATTCCACCATAACAAGACGATGTCATAACAGAACTGACTGAAGAAACCCAGAATGTTTAGCCTGCAAACTAAAAGACTTAGGGGAAACATAAAGGTGCATTGAAGTATTTCAAGGGTTATCATTTGGAAGAAAAAGAAAACTTGTTCTGCTTGACCTTAGAGAGCGTGGATTAATGGCCTGGGGAGGCAAAATCAAAAGGGTTGGTAACTGACCGGATAGGGAACTTCCAGGTTACCAGTATGGGAGATTAGGATTAACAAGTCAAAAGGAGGAACAGTTTTATAGGGAAAGCTGAAACTAGAAAACAACTAGTACTGCATTTAGTAAGTCAGTTATTTCCCTTCCTGAACTAACTTGTGTCACTAGCCTACCTTCTACCAGGTTCTTACTCTGCAGTTCATTTTTATTACCACTGGACACTGGAAAAGTAAAGTAAAAAGAACTAGCAGCCTCAGAAAGTTAATTTCTTTATTGATTAGGTAGTTAGTATGAAGAGATAAGAGTGTGAATGTTTAAATGGTTGAAAATTGTGCTTCTGGATTATTTGTGATTTTTACCCCTGCTACCCTTGGATAACTAAAAATGTCCTATAGTGATATTGTACTTTTCCACCAATAGCTACTTATAATTCTCAGCAGAAATGATTTCTTTTACAAACTATATTAGCATGTATTCTTGCAATATAATTGAGACGATCCACCAAAAAGTCCCACCTATAAAATCCGAGTTGTTCCCATTATCACTGGTTTCTTCTGGAACTTCACAATCAGTAAGAGAGGAACCAACCAAATTTCCATCTCGAAGCCTTGTCAAACTACTCTGGGAAGTAGCTGACCATCCATCACTTTCAGCACACTTTCCAGAATTTATATCGGCACTCAGAGTTTCCTGCTGTAACCTGTTTCCACACACCTTCTTTCTCAGGATTTCTTCTTCATAGTTTTTTATGTTTCTGTCTGATGAATATACAACCCTGTGATAAAATAAAGATATACAAGTTTTAATTAAAGGTAATACTTTGAAAATTCCCAGTGAACTATGTTTCTGAGATTCTTTCACTGCAGCAAAATTTTAGTAACATAGATTAAATGAGGGAAGGCCAATCTGAAATAGAGTATTTTAAAAGAAATATAATTTCAGCAGTTTCAGATAATGAAGAGTCAAAGAACAAAGCTTCTTAAAGTGTGAGTTGCAACCCCACATGAAGTTGCATGATTGAATGTGGGGGTCGTGAAAAATTTGGCAGTAAATGTTTGATTTGAATACCTATTTTATATCCCTGTATACCCAGGGTCGAGTAAAAATATCTGAGGGAAAAAAAGGTCTCCAGTGGAAAAAGTTTAAGAAGCCCTGGTAGAGAGCACACTGCACCAGCTTAAGAGCTGAAAAGTCCCAGTCTAGCAGTGGCTCTTCTGCTAGTATGTCCCTCTGCTTCTGTGGAAGAGGTCATAGCAGATGCAGAGATGTTGGTAATTATGGTGAAAGTGATAATGATAGGTGATATTTATATCACCCTTTAAGGTTTGAAAAATCCCTTGTACACATTATCTCATGTGAGCTTTACAACAGTAGATGCAATCATTATCCTCCTTTTTAGTAACTTGTAAAGGGTCATACAGGTGAGGTGGGATATGAATGCAGACATATCATGATCTCTCTCAAATGGAGCAAAAAAGCAAGTGCTTTTAAAAATGAAGGATTTGACCAAACCTGGAGCTTTACTATAAAGCGGCAGTCATCAAAACTATCTGGTACTGGCTAAAAAATAGAGTGGTAGATCAATGGAATAGGCTAGGCTTAGGAAATGCAGTAGTAAATGACACTAGTAATGTAGTGTTTGATAAACCCAGACTCCAGCTTCTGGGATAGGAACTCAGTATTTGACAAAAACTGCTGGGAAAACTGGAAGATAGTATGGCAGAAATTAGGCATAGACCAACATCTTACACCTTATACTAAAATAAGGTCAAAATGGATATACGATTTAGACATAAGAGGTGATACCATAGGTAAATTAGGAGAGAAAGGAATAGTGTACCTATCAGATCTTTGGAAAGGAAAACAGTTTTTGACCAAACAAGAGATAGAGTATATTATAAAATGCAAAATGGATGATTTTTATTATATTAAATTAAAAAATTTTTGTACAAACAGAAGCAATGCATCCAAAATTAGAAGGGAGGCAGAAAGCTGGGAAACAATTTTTGAGGCCAGTACTTCTGATAAAGGCCTCATCTCTAAAATATATAGGGAATTAAATCAAATTTATAAGAATCCAAGTCATTCCCCAATTGAGAAATGGTCAAAGGATATGAACAGGCAGTTTTCTGATGAAGAAACCAAAGCTATCTATTCCCATATGAAAAAATGCTCTAAATCTCTAATGATTAGAGAGATGCAAATTAAAACAACTCTGAGGTACCACCTGACACCTATCAGATTGACTAAAATGACAAAAAAGGAAGATAATAAATGTTGGAGAAGCTGTGGGAAAATTGGAACACTAATGCATTGTTGGTGGAGGTGTAAACTGATCCAACCATTCTGGAGAGCAATTTGGAATTATGCCCAAAGGGCGATAAAGCTGTGCATACCCTTTGACCCAGCAATTCCACTTTTAGGTCTTTTTCTCAAAGAAATCATGGAAGGGGGAAAGGGACCCACATGTACAAAAATATTTATAGCTGCTCTTTACGTGGTAGCAAGGAATTGGAAGTTGAGGGGGTGTGCCCATCAATTGGGGAATGGCTGGACAAATTGTGGTATATGAATACAATGGAATACTATTGTGCTGTAAGAAATGATGAGCAGGAGGAGTTCAGAGAAACCTGGAGGGTCTTATGTGAGCTGATGATGAGTGAGATGAGCAGAACCAGAAGAACATTGTACACAGTATCATCAACATTGAGTGTTGACCTACTGTGATGGACTATATTCTTCTCACCAATGCAATGGTACAGAAGAGTTCCAGGGAACTCATGATAGAAGAGGATCTCCAAATCCAAGAAAAAAAAGAACTGTGGAGTATAGATACTGATTGAACCATACTATTTCTTTTGTTTTGGGTGCTGTTGTTTTTTTTTTCTATTTTGAGGTTTTGCATCACTGCTCTGATTTTTTCTCTTGTAACAGGATTAATGCAGAAATAGGATTAATGTTATTATGTGTATATATATATCTATATGTATATAGATATAACCTATATCAGATTACCTGCTGTCTAGGGGAGGGGGGAGGGAGGGGAGGAAGGGAGAAAAATCTGAAATTGTAAAGCTTGTATAAACAAAAGTTGAGAACTATCTTTACATGTAACGGAAAAAATAAAATACCTTATATGTAAAAAAAAAATGAAGGATTTGGGGGGCAGCTAGGTGGCACATTGGATAAAACACCAGCCCTGGATTCAGGAGGACCTGAGTTCATATTTGGTCTCAGACACTTGATATTTACTAGCTGTGTGACCCTGGGCAAGTCACTTAACCCTCATTAGCGCACGCGCGCGCACGCGCGCGCACGCACACACACACACACACACACACACAAAAGGAGTTGAACTAGTTAATTTCGGAGGTCTTAAACAACTCTAAAATGCAATGATCAATCAGTAAGTCACTATATGCAAAGCACTGAATTAGGTGCTGGAAATAAAAGTACAAAGAATAAAACAATGAGCTTACATTCTGGTGGATAAGACAAGTACATATCAAAATATATACAGCATAAATACAAAATTAATCAATACATATATGAATAATAGTTAAATACACTACAGTTTGACAGGAAGACCACTGGAAGGGGGAAGAAAGGCTTCATGAAGAGGATTCGTGAGCCTCTTACAGAAAAGAGGGACTCTCTGAGGCAAATATCAGGAGGGAGTAAATTCCAATTAAGTAAACAGGTCATTATAAAGGGATGGGTGCTCTATGTAAGGAGAAAGCCAATTTGGCTGGTTTACAGAGCACAAAAGGGGGAATGATGTCCAGGCTAGGAAGACTAGGGCTAGGGTGTATATGGTTACATAAACCAAAGAAAGGAGTTTATATTTTATTCTAGATTAAATATGAAATTGCTAGATTTGAATGAGTAGCAAACTCATAGTCTCTTTATGCACAGGGAAAATTACTTCAGCAGCAGTGCATAGTATGGACTGGAGTGTTCAAAGACCTAAGGATGGGAGCCTACTTAGAAGACCTTAGCAATAGTCCCTTGGAAGTAGAATTTGTAAATAAACTATCATAAACCTTAAGGTAAAGATTACCAGGGGAAAACAAAGCACTTTACTTTCCAATACATGCTTCCAAAACCTTGAAATACTTTAAGTACACAAAAACATGCTACACACAAAATAAAACTTTGCTTCAAAAATACATTGTTTGCAAGTCAATTGTATTCTGTTGACTTGGCTTTAGAGAGCTTTCTAACTCTTATGCTTATTAAAAATGGGTCAAAACAACAATTCCATATGTAGAAGTACACTGAGATCAGCCTTTGCTTTCCCAAAGCAAGAGCATTTCATCATAAACTGTTTCTGTTAGGCTGCTGCTGTGTATCAATTGCAGGTAAGGGGACTCCAGTCACCATTTCTTTTTCAGGCTTACTGGTCTCCACCAATCCAATTCAACTAATTTGCTCCTCTTTTCTGGACCTCCTGATTAATATCTGAGAAGTAAACATTCCCCCAAAATGGGACTATTTTTTTCCTGCCTCTATGATAGAGGAAAATGGTTTTAATTCCTTTTGTTCAGTAGTTTCTGTAAATCCTTTATGCTCACCCACCCAGCCCTGGAGCACCTCAGACCACTTCCCCTGGTACCTTTTCCTGTACCGCGTACACTGTTATCAACAGGGGATCTGATACAATGGAAGGATTCCCTAGATTACAATTCCCCAAAATCGAAATTATAGGCCTCCTTTAGGGATGGTGTAATTGCTCTGTAGTTTTCCCAATCATTCTCCATCATGTCTATATGATTTTTATCCCTACAGATGCCTTAAATATGATGCTACTACACCATTTGTAAATGTCTTATTTCCTTATCAAGGAAACTTTTTTGTGTGTGATTCTTTTTTTTCCCCTTTTTACGGGGCAATGAGGGTTAAGTGACTTGCCCAGGGTCACACAGCTAGTAAGTGTCAAGTGTCTGAGGCTGGATTTGAACTCAGGTTCTCCTGAATCCAGGGCTGGTGCTTTATCCACTGCACCACCTAGCTGCCCCCTCAAGGAAACTTTTAAAAACATTGAGTCATGGTAAAGTAAATTCTGCTAAGAATTCTCACTATTTGATCAATGCATAGACTCCTTGCTTATCAATTTATCCATAACTACTGTTTGCCAGAAGTATTATCTAAAATATATAGTTCAGGGCTTCACATTTCAAATAATGTCCCCATCTATTCTTTTTCAATGGACTTTTCTAGCATTCCTTCATAGAAGGGAACTGTTAAATTTGTTTTGACTTGTCCTCCATTAAACCATATTTATTATATCTTGTGCTATTCTAGAAGTTTGCAGATCAACTGTTATTCTGTTATGGTGTTTTCTCAGTTCTAACATCAAGGTAGAACTCTCAGATTTGCTTTGTTTTTCCTCTTTAAACTACCCCTACCCTTTAATACCAGATAACACTATTTTCTGGTAAACCAAAGGGGTCAGAGTTGTTCCTTATACTATTTGTGGCTGGATTTTCATTAAAAGACAAGAAAGCAAGTTCTATTTTTCATTATCTCATTTTTGAACCATCTATAGAGTTGTTCTATAAAGTAACTCACGCATGCTCAAACCAAAGAGATTCTGTAATAAGAACCACATAAAAGAAATATTTCAAAATGTTATTGTCGGGGGTAGCTAGGTGGTGCAGTGAACAGAGCACCGGCCCTGGAGTCAGGAGTACCTGAGTTCAAATCCAGCCTCAGACACTTAACACTTACTAGCTGTGTGACCCTGGGCAAGTCACTTAACCCCAATTGCCTCACTATTAAAAAAAATGTTATTGTCAAGGAGAAACAATGTGAAGAAATTTATCTGAATGAGAGTACCATAAACTATATAAATTGTTAAAAATTACAAGCTTTTAAATTTAAAACAAGTATTAATTTTGTCATCTTTTCAGTATAATTCTCTGTATTTCATTTTAATGAAGTCATATTTCAATATGTTTCACCAACAAATAATTCTTTGAACTGGCGACTCACCAATCTAAACTTATTAACTTTTTTCTGTTTGTTTGGTGTTTTTTGCAGGGCAATGGGGCTTAAGTGACTTGCCCAAGGTCACACAGCTAGTAAGTGTGAAGTGTCTGAGGCTGGATTTGAACTCAGGAACTCCTGAATCCAGGGCTGGTGTTTTATCCACTGCGCCACCTAGCCGCCCACTTATTAACTTTTAGATATTTTTAAAAAGAGTTTGAAAGAGAAAGGAGAGTGAAAAAAGGAGAGGGAAAGAAAAAGAAGGAAAGGCCTATTGAAAGCATTTGAAGAACAAAGGAGGTAACAAAACTTACCAAATTATACCTAGGATCAGGGGTGGCTATCTTGGAAAGGGCAGCAGAAATCATTTTTGGTATATGGTCTTTAAATGAGATTTGAGGACTAAGAAAACAAAACAACTATGTTAGTTGTCTTTCTGGACAAGATAGTCTTGCCTTACATCCCTTGCCCTCTGTGTATCTTAGAATTAATATGTGTTGGCCCAAGATAGTTCCAAAGGACTCATGATAGAAAATGCTCTCCGAATCCAGAAATAAAAAAAAGAACTATGGAATCTAGATGCAGACTGAACCATACTATTTCTATTTTTTTGTTGTTTTTCTTTTTTGATGTTTTTCCTTTTTGCTCTGATTCTTCTTACACAGCATGACTAATGCAAAAATATGTTTAATGTGATTGTACATATATAACCTATATCAGATTGCTTGCTGTCTTGGGGAAAGGGGAGGGAGGGAGAAAAATCTGAAACTAGAAATCTTATAAAAACAAATGTTGAAAACTATCTCTACATGTAACTGGAAAATAATAAAATACTGTTATGAAAAAAAGATAACTGGAAGCCTATGCTATTTACTTTGCTAGGCTATTGTGAAGAAAATTCTTTGTCAGGTATAAGGTACTATATAAATGTTATCTATTACTGTTATTGCAGGAAAAGTACTATATAAATGTAGTTTACTATGAAAAGAATGATGAGCCCGAAAAGACCTACATAAGCTGATGCAATATGAAATGTACTATATACAAAATAATAACAATGTTGTAAGATGATCTGCTGTGAATGGCTTGGTTATTTTCAGCAATGCAATGATCCAAGACAACTCTGAGGGTCTTATGAAAAATGTAGTCCATCTTCAGAGAGAGAACTGATATACAGATTCAATACAGACTGATGCATAATTTTTTGTTAGTTCCTTTATCTGAAGTTTTGTTTTTGTCTGTTTTCTTTCACAACCTGGCTAATGTGGAAATATTTTCCATAACTGCTCATGTACAGCTTATATTTAATTGCCTGAGTTCTTGGTGGGGAGGGAGTATGAGAATTTGAAACACAAAATCTTTAAAAAACTGATGTCAAAATTTGTGTTTACATGTAATTAGTGAAAATAAAATTCTAAAATAATAAAGAATTAACATTTGCTTACTACTATGCTAATATAAAAACACTGGGACAAAGACAGGGTCTGTATTTATTGGCATACCTCTCACCACTACAGGTCAGTACCTTCTATTTTCTTTGCAACTCAGTCTCAGAGATCTGCTGAAAGCACTGAGAGGGTAAGTGCCTTACCCATGGTCACATAAAACAGTGTTTGTAAGAAACCAGACTTGAACAAGTCTTCCTAGATTAAAGATCAACTCTCAATCTACTATGCCATACTGCTTCTCATGAATAGATATATCCACCAAATGGAAAAATCTAAACCTACACTGTGCACATATAGTAGGGGTGTAATTATTCTTTTTAATTGAACTGAAATCTGGAAATTAAGAGTAGAAAGTAACTTGAGATTAAAAAAACAAGGTCAAAACAAGAATCCTGAAGCATACTTGATAATTTGTTGTTGTTATTGTTGTCATTGATAAATTGTTTTTCAGCTTTATCCAATTCTTTATGACCCCATTTGGAGTCTTCTTGACAAAGATACTGGAGTGGTTTGCCATAGCCTTCTCCAGCTCATTTTACAGATGAGGAAACTGAGGCACACAGGGTTAAATGACTTGACCAGGGTCACACAGCTAGTAAGTGTCTGAGGCTGGATTTGAATTCAGGTCTTCCTGACTCCAGGCCCAGTGCTCAATCCACCAGATCTCTAATTTCATTCATGGGGATATTCCTTTATACCAACATAAATCATAACCCTTCTACATCTCATCCTATGGATTCTTAGCTATGTATTTCCATAAATTTGTAACAATCCATCCAACACTTTGGAAGTCCTCCTCTCTTTTTTCTAAGCTCTAAGGAGATACCACCACCACCACCAATAATAATAATAATTAGGATTTATGTAGTGCTTTAAGGTTTGAAAAGTGCTTTGTATCTCATTTGATCCTTATAAGAAGCCTAGGAGGGAGGTGCTAGTATTATCCCCATTTTACAGATGAGGAAACTGAGGCAGACAGGTTCAGCGACTTGCTCAAATCACACAGCTACTGAATGTCTTAGGAGAAATCTGAACTCAAGTCTTCCTGACTCCAGGTCCAGAATCGTAACAGCTGTACCTGCTTCTAACATATCAAAGCAAGCTATCTAGTTGTTGGGATTGACTCATTTGATGACAGACCCAGCTCTTTTTCTAGTCATTCATAAGCCAATAACGTTTCAACCCCTTCTCCTGGGCAAGTTCATCATTTATAATACACTGCAGCAAACTTGAAAACAATCTCCACCATTTGAGGTAGTCACAGTTTTTTACTGTCCCAGGATTGTGGCAGAAGTCATCTTTGGTCTCACCAAATGATAGACATGTAAAACATTATGCAAACTTTTAAAAAACTGTATATATAGAGTTAGCTGTTATGACCAGAAGAGTACTGGTGTTAAAAACCTGTGTGTGTGTGTGTTTAAGTTTTGTTTGGGTTTTTTGAGGAGGGGATTTGATATTAAGCAGCTAAATCATTGAAAGCACTGTATAATTTTACCAATTCAGTCCAGCCCAATCTCCTATACCCCACTAGATTCTTGGCTCAGCTAATTTTCCAACAATAAAGCCTGTCCTGGATATATAATTCCTGACTGGCTAACTAACAACTTGCTACCCAAGCAGCTCCATGTCATGAACTGGGTAATATGCATTTCATTCTCCTTGCTTTTTCTAAGTGGAGAGTTACTTCAGCTCTCTGGGCCTGTTTTCTCATCTCTAGATGGCATGCTTCTCTTAGAGACAGCCAAGTGATTCAGTGAACAGAGCACTGGGTCTGGAGCCAAGAAATGCTAAGTTTAATCATTAACATTTATTGAGCACCTACTACATGGCAGGCAGCATGCTGTGGTACAGATACAAAGAAAGAAAAAACAGTCCCTATCTTCAAGAAGCTTACAATTTAATCCCGCCTCAGATTACTAGCTATATAATTTGGACGAGCCATTTAACCTCTATTTGCATCAATTTCCTCGTCTGTAAAAGGGGGAGGGGAAGGGCAAAGATTAATAATAGCACCTACTAACACAGCACAATGCTAGCACAGAATAGGTGCTACATAAATGTTAGTTGTTATTTAGCTATTATTAGCTATATTATTTCCTCTAGAGTAAATAAAGAATTTGGAGTGAGTGACCTCTAATATCCCTTTCAGCATTAACTCTACTATCACTTAGAATGGAGCTGGACTATTTTTCCAGTTGTCTAATATTTCAAGGGTTAGCATGTAAAAAAGGGATTGACATTGATAAACTGGAATGTATCCAAAAGAAGACAATCAAGATGCTGAAGTGACTACAGGTCTTTAGACCATGTCATATGAGGACCAGCAAAAGGAAACGGGGATGGTTAGTTTGGAGAAAAGACCTGGGGTTGGCAATGGGAGGATAGCATAATCATCTGGAAAACTGCAGAGATGTCTAGTAGACTAGATTGGTTCCACTTTGACCCAAACGAGACAGCAAGGAGCAATGAGTAAAAATTGCAAATAGGCATACTGAGGCTTGGCGTAAAGAAAAAGCTCTTAACTAAATGCATTGTTTGGAAGTGAAATGAGCCATCTCAAGAAGGAAGGAGTTCCCTATCAAGTTAGATATTGAATCAGAGTCTGAAAGATCACAAGTCAGGAATGGTGGAGATATGGGTTCAACCAGGATTCTTCCAACTGTGACTAATTCTTTGTGATTTCAGAGGAAAAAACTAGAATAAATGGACAGAAAGACATAGTTACAAGGAGGCAGATTTCAGGCTCACTATGAAGAACTTGGTTAAACATATAGGAATAAATAAAGGATTCTTGAAGTCATCAATTAAGGTACTCTTGGCATGTGAACTGCTACACACACAACAGGCAGATCAATCACTTAACTAGATTAAAGTTCCAGGGAATTCCCTAGGTACTAGCTGTACCTGTTGTACACTGGGATGGTTTTCCCTACCCAAGGAGGTCATGCCTGGGGCCCTGGGAATTACTGGCCCCTTGAGGCATAAGAGGCTTAGCCAATGGGGAAGTGCTGGTCTAAAGGTTTTAGCTGAGTTGCCAGTTGCTGGAGTTAAAGCAAGGGGAACTGGCTTTCGTTTGAATTGAATAAGGATCTGTATCTCAGCACAAATAAAGTTGTCTTTACTGAATTTTGTGGCCCTTGAGTACGGTACTGCATTATAATCCCTAGCCTCAATCGCTAGAGTATCTAGAACTAATCCTGGTCCGGAATAGTTATGACTTCAAGGATGCTACAGAAAATTAAATAAATGTCAGAGCAGGGAAACAAATTCAGGTCTTCCTGTTGACTCCGGAGTCCAGTTCGATATTATACCATACTTCCCCCATCTTAAACATACTAGGTACTTAATAAATATCTGCTGAATTAAACAAAAGCTAAAGCTCTCTAAAAATGGAATGACTCATTAGAGAGTGAGTTTCCCATCACTGGAGATATTCAATAAACACCAGGCAGCCACTTGTAAAGGCTTCCCATAGTAGGTAACTTGTTGACTACTATGGCCCTTTTTACTCCAAGATCGTAGTAATTGTTATTTTACTAAAACCATCTCTTCTCTCTATGGCTTTGCACAGGCTGCTCCCACCCCTCAAGTCAGGAACCCCCTCCCTCTTTACCACCTGTCAGAGCCCCTTGTTCCTTTAAGGCTCTGCTCAGATATCACCTACAATGCCAGGCCTTTCTTGATGCTGCCAGCTTCGAGGTCCCTCTTTACTAACAAAGACTCTGCTCTTATTATTTCTATAGGGTTTTTTCCCTTATTTGTTTTCACATTGTTTTCCCCAACAGAATTTTAGGAATGGAAAAGTTTCATTTCTGTTCCTGTATCACCAGAAGCTAGTACAGAGAAATTTAAAGGAAATTATATATAATGATCAATCATAATTTCAGAAGATGATGATGACATGATTCAGACTTCTGGATAGAAGTTCACTTTGAGACCCTGCCAATGTATAAATTTGTTTTGCTTCCATAGATGTATTTGTTACAAGGGACAGATTCTACTTGAAGAAAGAGGGAAACTGACAAGTAGTAAGAGTGATCAAAAAAGAAAAAAGAAAAAGAAAGAAACAATATCAATGAATATTTTAAAAATACATAGAAGAGAACAGTAGGAGGTTCAGAATGGGAAAAGACAAGCAGGGCAGTTTTGTTATTCTCATGTTAAACTTAATCAACATTAAAAAAAACAAATTATGTAATGGAAGTTCACAGTTCTACATGTAAGCCTTTTTCCACTGTTTTTCGAATGTTCATATCTGATATGTGTGATTAAAAAAATAAAATTTTTTAATTTAATTAGACCAATCTCTTTTGATATTGTTAATTTCACTGAGCACATTTTGTAGTGTTCCTGGTCTCAATGCAATTAATATTTTAAGTGTGAAAAGGAACATTTGAAGAACTTTGAAATCCATAGGTAAGCCTTTTATGTCAACTCTACCCAGGGCACTTTTCATGACACTAGTGAGCATATCTCCTTGTTTTATAATTTGTTTGATGTCAATGCTTATCAAACCATTCCTAGCTTTTGTCTTATGTCCTTCCTCCATCCTTCTTGTAGCTAAATTCCTTCAGAAGGCCAACTACAATCAATGCCTCCATTCCTTTCCTCTTATTCTCTTAATTCTCTGCAGTTTGTATTCTAACCTCATCATTAAAATGAAATTGCCCTCTTCAGAGATCCAAATGATCTCTTAACTGCCAAATTGAGCGGACTTTTTCTCAATTCTCATCCTTCTTGACCTCTCTGCAGGCTTCGGCGGTGTCATCCTCCTTTCTTTAGATCATCATGACACCCTCTCTCAGGTTCTCCCCCTACCTGACTGAGCATTCCTTTTCAGTAGCCTTTGTTAGACTGTTATCAAGGTCCCTCCCACTAACAATGAGTGCCCCCAACACAGTCATGGGCCCTTTAATCTTTTCCCTTTATATGATTTCACTTGATGGTCTCGCCAGCTCCTATGGATTCATTTATCATCTCCATAAAGATGATTCTCAGATCTGCTTCTCCAGCCCTTACTTTTCTTACATCTCCAACTGTCTCTTGGACATCTTCAGTTAGATACGTTAAATTCAACAAGTACAAAAATGAACTCTCTATCTTTCCTCCCCTTTTCTTAACTTCCCTATTACCTCCAGGAATACCACCACCATCTCACTTTTTGCTAATTACCCATATTCAATCAGCAGCCAAGTACTGTTCATTCTACCTTCATAACACATTCTATATGCAATTCATTCCCTCCTCTGACCCTGCTACCACCTTCGTGCAGCCCCTAATCACCTCAGGCCTGGACTACTGCGATAGTTTTCTGACAGGGCACCTTGACTCATGTCTCTGCTCACTCCAGACCATCATTCACTTATAAAATTGATCTTCCTAAAGTACATATCTGACCAATAAACGCCAGTGGCTTCCTATTACCTCCAGGATCAAATATAAAATTGTGTTTGGCTTTTAAAGCCCTTCCAAACATCCTGCTTTTCCAGTCTTCTCATTCCTTCCTCCCATCCATGTATTCTGTGATTCAGAAACACTGGCTCCCATCTTGTTCCTCACATAAGACATTCCATCTCCCACCTTCATACGTTTTCAGTGGCTGTCTCCCATGCTTAGAATTCTCTTCCTTCAGCTCTCCCCTTTTGAAAGGAGCTTTTCATAATCTTTAACACCAGTGCCTTCCCTCTGTTATTATCTCCAATTACTCCAGCATGTATCTCATGTGTACATAGTTGTTTGCATGTTTTTTTCCCCCATTAGACTGGGAAATCCTTGAGAACTAAAACTATTTTTTGTCTTTCTTTGTATCCTCAGCACTTATTATGGTGCCTCATACACAGATACAGACAGACAGACAGACACACACACACACACACACACACAATTCTTGTTGATTTGACTAAAAGTCCTCCTGTGGCTGCATACATCATGGTTGTCATCACATAATTAGAATCCTAAGTGTGGGAGATGCCTGACCTGAGAAATATTAATAATTTACTTTAGGGGCAGCTAGGGGGCGCAGTGAGTACCGGCCCTGGAGTCAGGAGTATCTGAGTTCAAATTTGGCCTCAGACACAACACTTACTAGCTGTGTGACCCTAGGCAAGTCACTTAACCCCAATTGCCTCACTAAAAAAAAAAAAAGAATTTACTTTGTTCTACTAAGTTAAATATTTTAAACAATATTTGATAAATTCAAAAGCCACAACTACTGGGGTAAGAATTTACTATTTGACAAAAAATACCAGAAAACTGTCTGGCAGACATTAGGTTTAAATGAAGATCTTGTACCATACACTACAATAAGTTCCAAAGGGATGAATGATCTAGATATATAAAGGTCACATAATAAACAAATTAGAAGAACACAAAAGAAAATGCCTTTAACAACGTTGGACATCTGACTAACTTTGGAAGAGTTCAAAATCAGACTTGGGATAGAAAGGATCATTGAAGATAAAAATGGACAATTTTGATTTCATCAAATTTTAAAATACAGCATAAAATCAATGAAGTTAAAATTAGAAAAGAAACAGTTAAAGGAGAAAATCTTTACAGTATATTCTCTGTCAAAGCTCTGAGATCCAGGATATATAAGGAACTGGCTCAAATAGAAAGGAATCACTCAGTGAATAAGCATTTTGTTTAGCACTTATGTGTCAGGCATTAAGTACACAAGTACAGTGAAAGAAATAATCCTTACAAAGAACTAACATTCTAGTCAGAGATGCAAGTGCATACATAAAACTATACAGTATAAATATAAAGTGAATATAAATACAAAGTAGTTTGGCAAGGAACACACTGAAGTTGGGGTATTAAGAAAGGCTTCATAAAGAAGATGGTGCCTGAACTGCATCTTAAAGGAAGAAAGGAAATCTGTGAGGCAGAGGTAAGGAAGAAGTAAATTACAGGCAGGTGAGTCAGTCATTACAAACGTACAGAGACATGAGTCATGTGTGAGAAATAAAGAAGGTCAGTTTGGCTGTATCAAAAAGTAGGGTCTGAGGGAGGGTGGGGAAAAGAAAGCTAGAAAGATTGGTTGTAGCTGGGTGGTACAGGGTTTTCAAAGCCAAACAGAATAAAAAGAATCAGAAGAGTAATTTCTACACACCAACATTGTAACAACAAAGAACTATGAAAGACTTAAGAGCGCTATTTGACATAATGACCAAACATGATTCCTGAGGATTGATGTTGAAGGATGGCACCCATCCACCTCCTAATGGACAGGTGATGAACTCATGATGAAGAATGAGACCTATATATTTTTAAATTTTTTTTGGCAGGCAAATGAGAGTTAAGTTATTTGCCCAGGGTCACACAGCTAGTAAGTGTCAAGTATCTGAGGCCGAATTTGAACTCAGGTCCTCCTCAATCCAGGGCTAGTACTTTATCCACTGTACCACCTAGCTGCCCCCTATATATATACATATATATATATATATATATATATATATATATATATATATACACACACACACATACATACATACACACACACACTTTTTTAACATGGACAATGAGGGAATTTATTTTACTATTCATATTTGTTACAAAGCCCCACCCCTACTCCTATCCCCTTGGGAAAGGAAGGCAGAAGCAGAAGAAATAGACTTTAAGCTGGAAAAAATAAATGTTTTTTTAAAAAGCTAAAATATTTCTATTTGATTCTAGACACAAAAGGAAACCAATGGAGTTGACTGAGTAGAAGTCACATAAGATCTGTGCTTAAGAAAAATTACTTTGGTTATAGTATGTAGGATGGACAAGAACAAAGTTTCTTAAACTGTGGGTCATGACCCCATCTAGGGTCTCATAATTGAATGTGGGGATTGTGAAAATATTAGCAGTAGGAAAAGGTTAAGCATACCTATTTTATATACCTATACACAGAGTCAGGCAAAAATTTCTTGGGTGAAAAGGAATTGCAAGTGGAAAAGTTTAAGAAGCTCTGGACTCGAGTAGTGAGAGACTCAAGACAGAGACCAATTAGGAAACTAAGTAATTTAGGCAATAAGCTATTAGTATCTGAACTATGGCATATCAGTGTGAATGGAGAAAAGAAGTCATATGTCAAAGATGCTGTGGTAGTAGACATAGCAAGAATTAGAAAAAGATTGACTATTAGGGAGGAGAGACGAAGGAGTACAGATTAGTAATGAGCCTATAGATCAATGGTCAAAGGAAATGATACGGGAATTTTCAAAGAGAAATTCAAGCTATCAACATCCAAATCATTAATAAGAGAAATGCAAACTAAAACAACTCTGAGGTTGCACCTCACATACAACAAAGTAGCAGAAATGACAAAAAAAGAAAAATGAGAATTATTATAAGGGCTCCAGGAAATATGCATAGCAATACACTGTTGTTCGAACTGTGAACTGGTTCCACCATTCTGGAAAGGACTTGGATTTAAGCACAAAAAGTTCATAGAAAGCCAATGATAACAGTACTGGGCCTATACTTTCAAATAGTTCAAAGAAAGAGGAAAAGGATCCTTATGCAAAATAAATAAATAAATAATTCAGAAGAAATCTTTTTGCTATAGCAAAGACCTGAAAACAAAGGGCTGAGTAAATTCTGGTATTTGAATAGAATGAAATATAATTTTACTGCAAGAAATTATGAAAGAGACAGATTCCGAAAAACCTGGGGATATCTATATGAACTGCTACAGAGGGAAGTGAGCAGAAACAGGAGAATAAAATTATTTCTGTAGAAACCACATTTTTTGTAACATTGTTACAAAAATAATTGTGAAACATTTAAAAACTATAATCAATGCAGTGACCAACCACAATTCCAGAGGGCTGATGGTGAAATATGTGACACTTCCTGACAGAAGCATGATGGACTCATGGTACAGAATAAGATGTATATGTTTAGAAATGGCAAATACATGGCCTTATTTTGCTTGGTTATGCTTATTTGTTACAGGGATTATGTTTTTCTTTTTTTGTGCAGGGGTGAGAGGGAAAGGATGGAAGGGAGGGAGGGAAGGAAGGAGGGAAGGAAGAAAGAAAGAAAGGAAGGAAGGAAGGAAGGAAGGGGGGGTCATTAAAAGCATCTTTTTTTTTTTAAGTGAGGCAATTGGGGTTAAGTGACTTGCCCAGGGTCACACAGTTAGTGTTAAGTGTCTGAGGCCAGATTTGAACTCAGGTACTCCTGACTCCAGGGCCAGTGCTCTATCCACTGTGCCACCTAGCTGCCCCAAAAGCATCTTTTTTAAAATGAAAAAGAAAGTTTAGGAGGAAAAAGACAAATAAGGCAGCTTTAAAAGTAACATGATAAGTTACATACATTTTTGTTTTTTTTCCTAAAGTGAGGCAATTGGGGTTAAGTGACTTGCCCAGGGTCACACAGCTAGTAAGTGTTAAATGTCTGAGGTCAGATTTGAACTCAGGTCCTCCTGAATCCAGGGCAGGTGCTCTGTCCACTGTACCACCTAGCTGCCGCAAGTTATATACGTTTAAAGGAAAAAGCTGATTGCAAAAGAGTTTTGTGGTTTTGCAAAAGATTCTAGTTTTCTGTTCATTTATTTTTGGTATTTGTTAAATTGAGAATAAAAAGTACTTTAAAAAATCAAATAACAGACATGGCTAGATTTATATTCACCATCCCTACCAGTCAGCTGAGTAAAAATTGTCTGCTTAAAAAAGTTTGCAATGTATTGGCTAATTTTACTGAATTGCTTTTCTGTTCTCTATTTTTATGATGAGATAGTTATTTGAGTAGAAAAGGGGAAAAGGATATATTAGGAAATGAAGTAGGTTGACCAATATAATAAAAATGATAACTACCTAAACTGATTTATTTATTCAGTGCTGTACCTATTAAATTCCCAAAAGAATACTTTATAGAGTGAGCTCCTGAACTCATGACACGATCGCTCCAAGAAACATCCAAATAAGGTCATAGGAAAATGCCCGAAGCAGCAAAATTCACAGAAGGATGTGCTGAAATCATCTTCTAACCAAGAATGGCTTGGAAGGTCAGAAGGAGGGAGCTGCTGTGCTGATACAGGAGTCGGGCCCAACCCCACAGTCACCCTGACACAGATCCAGTCTCAGGAAGGCCTCGCCAGAGAAGGAGACCCCCAGAGCCTCTGAATCAGCTGAAGCACTGGTGTCCTCTGGAACTAAGCTCACAGTCTGGTGAGTGGGCTGAGCCCTAGGCAGGGGAGAGACTACAGGGGTCTATGCTGGTGCTAAGGCAGAACTTGGATTTTACACCCCTGCTGAGAACCAGGAGGTAGGCTCGAGTAGCAGTGGCCCAGGTGGGGGAGGGGCACGGGCTCCTAGGAGCTGACAACCACAACACACAAAGCTGGTTGATTAGCAAGTTGGTCTGGGGTCATCTAGGACCAGGAAACAGGCTGGGCAAGGGAAGAACCTGATTCTCCTTAAATCATACCACCTGGGCCTTCTTAAGCTTGGGTTACTGCAGCCTGGAAACAGTGCCCCACTTTAAGGAGGTAAAAGTCTAGTAAAAGAAAGGCAAGATGAGCCGACAGAGAAAGGTGAAGACCATAGAAAGTTTCTTCAGTAACAAGGAAGACCAAGGGGCACCCTCAGAGGAAGATGTCAACATCAGGGCCCCTATATCTAAAGCTTCCAAGAAAAATACAAATTGGTCTCAGGCCATAGAGGTGCTCAAAAAGGACTTTGAAGATAAAGTTAGAGAGAGAGAGGGAAAAATGAGGGTGATGCAGGAAAGACATGAGAAAAAAGTCAACAGCTTGAAGTCAAATTGGCCAAATGGAAAAGGAGGTACAAAAGCTCTCTGATGAAAATAATTGCCTAAGAATTAGGATTGAACAAATGGAAGCCAGTGACTTTATGAGAAACCAAGACACAATAAAGCAAATCCAAATGAATAAAAAAATAGACGGCAATGTGAAATATCTTCTGGGAAAAACTGCCGACCTGGAAAATAGGTCCAGGAGAGATAATTTGAAAATTATTGGTCTACCTGAATACCATGATCAAGGAAAGAGCTTAGACACCATCTTCCAAGATATTCTCAGGGAAAATTGCCCTGAAATTCTAGAAGAAGCAGCTAAGATAGAAATGGAAAGAATCCACCAATCACCTCCAGAAAGAGATCCCAAAAATAAAACTCCTAGGAATATTATAGCCAAATTCCAGAGCTCTCAGGTTAAGGAGAAAATATTGCAAGCTGCCAAAAAGAAAGAATTCAAGAGCCCCAGTCAGGATAGCACAAGATCTAACAGCTTCTACATTAAAGGACCAGAGGGCATGGAATATGATATTCCAAAGGGCAAAGGAAATGGGATTATAACCAAGAATCACCTAACCAGCAAAACTCAACATTATCTTTCAGCGGAAAAAATGGGACTTTAATGAAAAAGAAGACTTTCAGATATTTGTGATGAAAAGACCTAAACTGAATGGCAAATTTGACTTTCAAATACAAGACCCTAGAGAACCATAAAAAAAAAAAATTGGAGCTGGGGGACATACCTGGGATTGTACAGTGGGCGACTGTCTTGTGTCTGAGGCCAGGTTTTGGCTGGGATCCCCCTGGGTCCAGGGGTGATGATTTGTCCACTGTGTCACTTAGCTAGGTGATAACATCTTTAGGGTTAAATTGAGGGGTGAAGGGAATTCATTGGGGGAGGGGGAAGGGCAGAAGCAAAATCCTACAGGAAAAGGCTTATGGAGTTGGGGAAGAGATGGGAAAGGAGCAGGGCAGTAAATGAATTTTACACTCATCAGAAAAGGTTCAAAGATCTTAAACTCATCAGAGCTGCCTCAAGGAGGGACTAACAGACACACTCAATTGGGTGGAGTAATCTCTATAACCCTGCAGGAAAATAGGAGGAGAAAGGGATAAAGAGAGAGGGACAAAAGAAGGAAGGGCAGAGTGCGGGAGGGAACAGACAGAAGCAAATCCCTTTTGAAGAGTGATAGGATGAAAGAAGATGGATAATAGAATAAATATCATGGGAAGGGAATAGGATGGAAGGGAAACAGTTAACAATAGTAATCATGAAAAAGAGAAAAGGGGGGGAAATTGTACAAAAAAATATTTATAGCAACTCTTGGTGGAGGCTAAGAATTGAGAATCAAGGGAATGTCCATCAATTGAGGAATTATGGAAAAAGCTGTGTTATATGATTGTAGTGGAATGGACTTGTGCTACAGGAAATGACAAACAGGATGATCCCTGAAAAACCTGGAAAGACTAATGAACATCGATGTATAGTGAAGTAAGCAGAGCTGAGAGGACACTGTGCCATAGTGACAGCAGTATTGTTCAATGAGCAATTGTGAATGACTTAACTACTCTCAGCAGTGCAATGATCCAAAATAATCCCAAGGAACTAATGAGGAAGCTTACTATGCACCCCTATAGAAAGAACTGATAAAAAGAACACTTGTGGATTGTACATATATAACATGATTGTGATCTTGTGGAGGGGGGAGGAAAGGGAGGGAGGGAGAAAAATTTGGAACTCTAAATCTTATGAAAATGTTTGCTGAAAAATAAATAAACAAACAAATAAATAAATAAATAAATAAATAATGAATAGCAGCACCTGTAAAAAAAAAAGAATATTTTATAGAGCTAGAAAAGTTATTAACAAAACTCATATAGAGAAGGTCAAGGATCTCAAGGGTATGAGGGAGAAAAATTAACTTTTTAAATGCTTATGTAAATTTTTTAAAAATAAAAAAGCAAATGAAAATGATTTTAAAACAAAAGTTATCAATAAAAATATGAACCAAAAAAATCTGCAAAAGCCTACTTAATTTTCTTAGGTTTTCATTGATAACATCATGAAATTGTACCATTCTCAAAAGAATTTATAACAACGAAAGCAAACATGGGTATATAGTTGCTGACATCTCGTTGAATGCCTTGCTAAAAATCTCAACATGCTAAGTATGCTGCACTAAATCTACAATATCACCATAATTTACCAGTGTATGGGTTTTGTGTTTGTTTGTTCTTTGAGGAAGGCAAACACATCTGTTATTTCAATGGTGTAAGGAATCTATGTCTTGGTCAGAGCCCTGAGAAGTTAACTGCTTTGTTTCTGTGGCAGAGGTACAACTTGAACTGAGATCTTGCTGAATCTGAGATCAGGCTTCTGCTACTACAGCTACTCTCTCTCTCTCTCTACTGTCTATTGACCTTCTTCAAAAAAGAAATGTTCTGGGGCAGCTAGGTGGTGCAGTGGATAAAGCACTGGCCCTGGATTCAGGAGTACCTGAGTTCAAATCCGACCTCAGACACTTGACACTTACTAGCTGTGTGACCCTGGGCAAGTCACTTAACCCCCATTGCCCCGCAAAAAAAAAAAAAAAAAAAAAGAAATGTTTTTCATGGCTGGTTTACTTTGGGTGAGGCAATGAGGGCTAAGTGACTTGCCCAGGGTCATACAGCTAGTATGTGTCTGCAGTTGGATTTGAACTAGGGTCCTCCTGCCTCCAGAGCCACTGCTCTATTCACTGCACCATGCCCTTAATGGCTGGCTCTTAATGTTGCCTGGAAGAATGGCAAATTCATTTGTTTCAGACTCCACTCTTCTCTTGTTCTACAATCAGGAAAACATTTCCTTTTCTTCACTCCTGAGGCACCTCCCCAATGTCCACAATCTTTGAAAGATGACTAGCCAATCACATCGACCTGTTCTTTAAGTACCCTAGGCTTAAGCTTATGGGCACCTGGGGCTCTTAATTTACTTATGCTGCCTACTTCTCTAAGTCACCTTCTCTTGGATTTCTAGACCCTATAACCACTTTAACCATTTTTGTCCTATTCTCCTCATTCTGAAGGTTATTTGCCTTCGCAAAGAAAAAAGAATTGAGTAGTTCTGATTTTCTCCATTATCCATCATAGCTGCTCCATGTATCCCATGGTAGAAACAATATCTGCCATGTAAGCTAGGTTAGTTTTTCCTTAAAAGGTACTGGAACAGGGGGCAGCTAGGTGGCGCAGTGGATAGAGCACCGGCCCTGGAGTCAGGAGTACCTGAGTTCAAATCTGGCCTCAGACACTTAACACTTACTAGCTGTGTGACCCTGGGCAAGTCACTTAACCCCAATTGCCTAACTTAAAAAAAAAAAGAAAAAGGTACTGGAACCAAGCTTAGGACTAACTGGGTCACCTACATTGAAGTTAACTGATAATCAAGATACGCTGATTTGGCCAGAGGATCCTATTTCCATACAACAGTTGTTGGTGCTTAAACTATAATGCTCTTATGCCAGTACCCTTTCTATGCTCATCTGGAGCACTGCAAGATGAGCTAACCAAATGTCCCCCAAAACAATGTTTGTTGCCTCTGGGTTATGAAAAAACAAATTCTGACTACTCTGGTTCACCAATCCCAGGAGGATCCAGCCTGTCATGAGCTATGACTTTTGTCTTTTAGTTTCCTTTACACAATACCAATAGGGATATGGTTCTTACTCCAGTTGTATGTACATTAGATGGCTGTTGGACTATCAAATGTTTACAAGAGACAGTGGTCAAAATAATATTTGTAAGTGACTTACAAACTATGCTACTTTTAGTACTTTCTAACCCCTTTACTATGATTTCTCTGCCCCCAATGGGGGGAAAAAATAGGACTTCATACAATGAAAGGTCATTGTGTTTTTATCCACCTCATAAGCCAATAAAATGAAATTTTTTTTTTCATCTGGAAGTCAGCAGTTTGGTAACGCTCTGCATACATAAACCAGTTTGGTCCTTAGATATCCAACTTGGCTTGTTGGCCTGTAAGAGCTTGTATTCTGCTTGCACAGTTTTCAAGAATCAAGTTCATGTCCACACTACATGAAGCATGTAAATAAGACTTTTATGGAAAAAGCTAAACTTGGCTACTGAAAAGTATTAAAATTTCTACATTTAAATATTCTTCCTTTATGAATTTTAAAAACCACAGATTCCAAAGGATCTAAAAACTTAAATATAGAAAAAGGAAAAAACATTGTAACAGGGAAATTTCTAGGAAAGTAGAACTTTGTCCCATATGAAGTCACACGAATGTTCTAGGAAATTTTTAATGCTAAGATAAAGTTTTTCCCCCTACAGGATAAACATTAATTATAGTAAAATATCACTTTTCTAGAATGCCAAGACCAAGATAATTCCAGAAAGATTACCAAAAGAAAATAATTATATTCAGTGTTTCGGGATAAGGTACTCTTGGTTCCAAGCCTTTGTCTTTTGTAATATTGTACTCCACGATTTTTTTTCTACTTTATAATAGTAACTACCAGGTCTTGTGTTATCCTTACTATAGTTCCTTTGTACATGAACTCTTTCTTTCTGCCTACTTGAAGTATTTTTTCTTTTACTTGGCAGGTCTGAATTTTGACAATGACATTTCTAGGAGTTTTCATCAAGAGGTGTTTTTTTTTTTTTTTTGCAGGGCAATGGGGGTTAAGTGACTTGTCCAGGGTCACACAGCTAGTAAGTGTCAAGTGTCTGAGGCCGGATTTGAACTCAGGTACTCCTGAATCCAGGGCCGGTGCTTATCCACTGCGCCACCTAGCCGCCCCAAGAGTTTTTTTTCAACAAGTCCCACTCCTGATATATCCCAGCTATATGACTCTGGGCAAGTCACTTAAACCTCTAAGGGCACTTACTCTCTGAGATGATAAATTACAAAGAATGTGACAAACTACGGGTGTAGAAGGAGTCTCCTTACCTGAGAATTCCTTCTATGAATATCAGAGGTCTAGTCCCTACCTTTAAAAGATGATGGGTAGAATCTTCCTATTTTCACTTTGCCCTTTGGTTTTAGTAAACTGAGGCAATTTTCACTCTTGATACTGTTTTCAGATAATCCAATATACTAAAATTTTCTCTCCTTGATCTTTTTTCTAGGTCAGTTGTTTTTTATAGTAAATAACTTCCACTTTTTTTCTATTTTTAAAAATTGTTTTATTTTAGAATAGTGAACGAGTAGAATGGATTAGGTACACAAGCTTTGGGGGCAAGAATTCACTATTCAACAAAAATTGCTGGGAAAATAGGAGAGCAGTCTGGCAGAAACAAACTAGCTGTAAAACATTTCACACTGAATACCAAAATAAGGTCAAAATAGGTATGTGACAGACATAAAGGATGGCATCATAAACAAATTAGGGGAGCATGGGAAAATTTACCTGTCAAATATATAGATAAAGAAAGAGTTTATGACCAAATAAGAGATAGATAGGATCCTAAGAAGCAAAAGAGATTATTTTGATTACATGAAATTGAAAAGTTTTTGCACCAAAAAAAACCCATACAGCTAAAATAAGAAGAAAAGCAGGAAACCAAGGGGAAAATTTTAGAGCAAGTTTGTCTGATAAAGGCCCCATTTCTCAAATATATAATTGAGCCAAATTTATAAAGAGTCATTCCCCAACTGACAAAAGGTCAAAGGATATGAATGGGCAGTTTTTGAAGAAGAAATCAAAGCTATAAATAGTCATATGAAAAATATGTTCTAAATAACTATTGATTATAGAGAAATGTACACTAAGAACTCTGAGGTACCACTTCACATCCATCAGACCATTTAACATTACAGATAAGGAAAATGATAAATTTTGGAGGGGATACAGAAAAATAGGTGAACTGGTCCAAACATTCTGGAGAACAAATTAGAACTACTGCCAAAGGTCTAAAAAGCTGTGCATAACCTTTGGCCCAGCAATAACACTACTAAGTCTGTATCCCAAAGAGATTAATGAAAGAGGAAAAGGACCTACACATACAAAAATAGAGCAGCTGTTTTTGTGGTAGCAAAGAATTAAAAACTGAGAAAATGACTATCAGTTGGGAACTAGCCAAACAAGTTGTGGTATATGATTGTGATGGAATATTATTATGCTATAAGAAATAAGCAAGATGGTTTCAGAAAAACAGGGAAAGACTTATATGAATTGATACAAATGGAAATGAACAGAACCAGGAGAACACTGTATATAGTAACAGTAATATTGAAAAGATGATCAACTGTGAAAGGCATGGCTACTCTGAACAATTCAATGATCCAAGATAATTCCAAAACACTCATGATAAAAAAATGCTATCCACCTCAAGAGAACTGATCTACTTTGAGTGCAGATCAAAGCACACTTTTTTTCATTTACTTTCTGTTTCTTGCTTCTTTTTCTTCTTTTTTTGCAACATGGCTAATATGGAAATATGTTGTGCATGACTTCACATGTATAATAGGTATTTCTCAATGGGTGAGGGAAGGCTGGAGAGGTCGTCAGAACTTGGAATAAAAAATTTTCTGTTAAAAATAAATTTAGGGGCAGCTAGGTGGCGCAGTGGATAGAGCACTGGCCCTGGATTCAGGAGGACCTGAGTTCAAATCCAGCCTCAGACACTTGACACTAGCTGTGTGATCCTGGGCAAGTCACTTAACCCCAATTGCCTTGCCAAAAAATTAATTAATTAATTAAAAAAATTTTTTGGTGATATTTCTTGTTTCATGAGGTCACCGAGTACTGTTTGGCTCATTCCAGTTTTCCAGTTTCTGTTCTGAGCTCCTGATATTCACCTTCCAATTCTGTCCTCCCAGGCTCTTATTTCATTCTATTTATAATTCCATTTTTTTCTATCTTGGTTCATTTCTTCTGGTACTCTTGTAGTCCTTATGACCACACTACTTTTTTTTTTTTGCTTTGAATAGAATTTTATTTTCCAAAATATATGTATGAACAAATTTTAACATCGATTTTTTAAAACTTTGTGTTCCAACTTTTCTTCCTCCCTCCATTCTCACCCTCCACCCAAAAGAACTTGAACAATTCAAAATAAGTTATACATTAGTAGTCATGGGGGCAGCCACATGGCGCAGAGGATAGAGCACTGGCCCTGGAGTCAGGGGTACCCGAGTTCAAATCTGGCCTCAGACACTTAACACTTACTAGCTGTGTGACCCTGGGCAAGTCACTTAACCCCAATTGCCTCACCATAAAAAACAAAACAAAACAATACATTAGTAGTCATGGAAAAATTCCCATATTAGCTAGTTGTGAGAGAAAACAGTAAAAAAACAAAAAACAAAAAACCCAAACTTCAGATCAAGGAATTGTCAAAAAGGAAAAGAAAAAAAATTTTTTTTAACGCATTTCCATCTGTTTTCAGATACTATCAATTCTTTCTCTGCAGATGGGCTGCAATCTTCATAAGTCCTTCAGGGTTATATTGGATCATTGCCTTGCTGAAAATAACCACATGCTTCCCAGAAGATCATCCCCCACTATTGCTGTTATTTTGTATACAGTACATTTCACTCTGCTTCAGTTCATGTAAGTCTTTCCAGGTTTTTCTGATAGTATCTTGTTCATCATAACCTGTATATAGTACCTTAAGCTTGACAGAGAATTTTCTTCATAAAAGCCCAGCAAAGTAGGTACCGTACATTTTGCCATTATAATCAATCCCTATTTCCCTCCATCCCACTCCCTTCCCATGATGTTCTATTACATTGTTGTAAAATTACTCTTTTCTTCTCAGTTCCTCTTGAGCATCTCTCAACCCTCAATATTTTTTTCATAGTGTTTGCTATCTTATTCTATTTACTAATACCTCCAACTTCATTTTCCCACATTCCTGAATGAAGTAGCCAGGCCTTTAAATCTTAACCTTTGTTTTATTGGTTCCTATTGCTGGCTTCTACCTCCCCTGGTGTGTCTGAATTCAGAGTGCTGACAGATTAGAGCTTTATGCTCTTCTTGACCCTTTGGAACATCCTCAGTTGGGCCAATGCTGCAATCTGCCAGACCTGCTGGGGCAACCCTGATGCTGGCACTACTCCAGGTTTTCAGCCTGTTTACCTGTACTTGAGCTAGCTTTTGGAATTGGCAATACCATCTTTCTAACACCTGTGATTTTGATTATCTTTTCATGTAGTCTTGGGATATCGAGCATAAAGAATATTTCTCTTGCATTTCTTGATCACTGTTCAATCTGATTTGCTTTTAGTTCATTGCTGGGCTCCTCTGTGATCTTTTTTATAGCAATCTTAACCAGAAGTCTCAGGATAATCATTTTGAATTAACCTTACCCTGCTGACAGTCCTTTTGCAAGCAAGATCTCAACTACCTATCAGTCAATTTATTTTCTTTTGGTAATCTTTCTGGGATGATTTTGATCACAGTCCATCCTATGAAAATTATTTTTTATTGGAATAATTCAAAACAATGCTACTAACAAGTAATTCAACGATGTCTTTTAATTCAAAAGACAACTGTTATTTTGCATTTTATGCTCCTTTCTTTCAAAGAATTTAAAATATTTCCTCTAAGCTGTATTTTGGCAGTGTCAGTTTTGCCTTTTTTCTCATGAATTGTGCTCTGTACAATATAATGCAAACTGGAATATTTAAGAGCAAACCTTTTTTATATATTTCATACTCTAGCCCTTAAAAATCAGTTATTCTAAATTTTCTATGATCTTTTAATACATATAATATTAAAGTCTGTAATCAACACACAAGAATGTGCAATACAGACTGAAATATAGTTCAGAAGAGAAGTCAAAAATGATAAAGACAAGCAACAAAAGAAGAGATGACATAATGTTATGATAAATTATTACAAACTCATATTCATATAGTACTTTAAAACAAGATCTCAATCTATTGTAGACAAATGAATTATTTTTCCTAGGGAAACACAGAAAATAGAATAGGCTCATATTCTAAATTGGTTACCTACCCTATTAGTCTGTTCTTGGGATTTTTGGGGTTGAGGTTTTTGTTTGTTTGTTTTTTCCTATTCTTGAATTGCCTTGCAAAATTCCATAATAACATGGTAAATTCCATTTAAGTCCAGAATCCTTAAGGAGCTCTGGATGACATTACCAATATGGATAAAATTATTTTTGTAGATGTTCCATATTATATTTCCATTACTGCTGTCTGTACTTCAGAAAGTAGCAAAGAACTGGAAACAAAGTAAATACACATCTACTGGAGAGTAGGTAGACAGTGTAGTACATAAATAAAATGAAATATTACTTTGCTACTAGAAACAATGAATATGAATAACAGAGGAGAACGGATTTATATGAATTATTGCAAAGTTAAGGAAGCAGAAAGCAATGTATATAATGACTACAACAATGTAAATGTAAATAATAAAAAACAACCAGTAAAACAAAACACTGTGTAACTATAAAGTCAAAAGGCTGATCTCTAAACACCTCCCCCACCCAATAGATAAGAAAATGTACTTTCCTCTCTAGTTCACTGAGGTGGAGGACTATAGATATACAATACTACATGTACTGTTCAACTCAGTTGATATTCTGAATAGACTGTTTTACTGCTCTTCTGTATTCTTTATTCCGAGATGGCTTTTTCTACTAACTGGTAGGGAAGGGCAGGAAGGACACATTGGGAAGTGGAGATGATATGAAAACTAAAGATATCAAGAAAAAGAAAATATTATTGTCTTTTGGTAAATGGGAAAAGAGGACAAATTAACCATACTGAATGTTTAATATGACCTATATAAATTATAATAAAGTAAAACCTCATTAAATCAGAAGACAAAGAAAATTACAAAATGTCCTTTTAAAAATTAGAAACTCTAAAAGGTTGAATTTTAAAATAAAATATAGTATTTCCAATTTATTTTCAAAGTTATAAATGAATGTTTAAATCAAACCATATTAATTTTTAAAATATAGTTTAATTAGATAAATTAGAGCTGCAATTGGCACATAGACCCAAATATCTCAAATCTCTTGGCCCAGAGCTCTTTCTACAATGTTACCCATAAAACCATATACATGCATAAACACTCATACCCCCAACACACACAAACACACAAACACACACACACACATTTAAAATTTCTAATGTTGGGTTTTAACACATAAAGCAAAACCTTTTATTAAAAAATAAAAAGCTATACTATTTTTTTCCTGCCTCATAAGTTTAAATAAAGTGTCAATCTGTCTCAAACAACTTTTTAACTCAATACCCACCACTTGCAGAAATCTGAAATAATAACAAATACTAATTTTTAAGAGCCTACTAGCATGTGCAAGTTAAAAGCAAATTTTTAAAATGAAAATATTTGGGACTAAATTTAAAGATGAATTGATTTATTTAAAAACTAAGATTTCCTACTATATAAGTCTGAAAACAAATTTTTTAAATCATATTTGAGGCTACTATTACAAAATAAATTTTGCCATATGGAAATGGATAGGGCTAGGTAATTTTTTACCAATTTTTTAGGACAGCTTCAGAGAAAAATCTAAAGTAATAAGAAAAAATAGATTCCCTTGAATTTATAAACCCCACTGGAAAGTTGACCAACTCAAGAGTTCAAAGTGAAGAGGAGGAATTTGGATTACTATATATTTTAAGTGTACTTACCCAAAGAAGTCACTAAAAGCACTATAATTTTGATAAACAGAAGCAGATAAATAGCTACATATAGCAACTAAATAACATCTATAGTTCCTTTAAGACCCTAAAATCACAAGAAAACATAAATCACACACAACTGCTATTTTTGCTGAATAAATAAAACTCTGGTTTGTCAGATTGATCAATTAATACTTTGATAAATAACAGGCACATATTTGTTATTCCTGGAGTGGAAAAGGCATCTTTAGAACAGCATTAATTTCTATGCTTTTGGGAAAAGGAAAAGAACTGGGGGTAAATGGTATTTTCAATTAATTAATCAAATTCACTGAGAAAATAATGGAGTATTTTCTGGTCTATTATTTTTAAAGTCCTGAGGATTTCTATACAGAAATCTCTAAACATTCCTTAAAGTATGTTCTTTAGAGAGTAAGTGGCAAAATTCCCCTCAGTTTATTTCCTTTTTTAGAGTAAAGATTATGAAGTTACACAAACTACTAAAGGCTACTTATAGTCATTTCTTAATTATTCTTTATTCAGTCAATTTCATACAAACTACAAGGGGAAAAAAATCACTTATAATTTTCATTTCTGTAAATATATATAATTTTAAGCTTAAAGCTCTGTCTCAAGATAAAAAAGATTACACAGTTTATCATTTACACGATCAAAAACATGCCAAGACTTATTTTTTTGCTCCCCACAAAATCACTATTATTTCACCTATGTTAAGGTGACTTGAAATTTAATTGAATGAAAAATAAAACGGGCATAAAAAAATAACATGAAATTAAATAACATTTAAAACAATGTATAAAATGAGTAGAGATTGGGAAAACACTTACTGTAAAAATGTTCTAAATTCTGAAGGTTCGAAGTTCTCCACAGCAACAGGAACATGGTTCTCCCAATTATTTAATGTTTTTCC
Source organism: Dromiciops gliroides (assembly GCF_019393635.1). Taxonomy (NCBI): domain Eukaryota; kingdom Metazoa; phylum Chordata; class Mammalia; order Microbiotheria; family Microbiotheriidae; genus Dromiciops; species Dromiciops gliroides. Next base: position 35,509,128 of record NC_057864.1, read on the forward strand.
AATAGTGTGAAAACAGAAGTCTGGAACTCTTGCTAAAAGCACAGCTTTGTGAGCTTTGAACAATGTAGGACCTATACAAAAAGTGACATCTGTATGGATTTCTTCTCTTAGAAGCCTGTTAAGGATAGGAATCACAATTTGATTACTTTTAAAACTTAATATGTCAAATATTGGTCTTAAATTTTGTTTTTCTTTTATAAAAGACAACATACAAAATACATTTTCAACCTAATACATAAAAACATATTAATCAAAAGATGAATTATTTCTATCTAACTCAGCTGTAGAAACTTGGCACATTCTTTCCTTGGAATTAAAATTTTCACCTTAGAATATACAAAGATAATTCCAGTAAAATAACAGCTAGAGAATTCTTTAAAGGAACATTTTATCTTTAAATCTGTTGCTAGATAAGTGTCATCTGTCACATACAAATATTGCCATTCTCTGCTTAATTTCATATTCCTTCTGTTAGCTCTAAATTTTGTACTCCTGATAGGAAAAGTACAACTTCTTAAAGGTTTCTATCTAAAAACATAGTGCTGACATAGTATACCACTAAAGTCATTCAGAAATTGAAAGAGAAAAAGGCAGTAAGGCCAAATGCAAATAATATTGATCTTAAAGGTCCAAGGATTTAAATAAAATTATACACAATATAGGTTATTATAGGAAAACTGACCATGAATTTTCCATATTTAAAAAAGACTGATTCTTAAACCTTAAGAGGTGTTTGAAATTAAAGATTCATTAAAAAAAAATTTAAAAAAAAGATTCATTAAAAAGAATCCAACAATATTAAGTCTAAATTTTTTCCTTTGTCCCAGAAGTGCCACTCTGATGTTTTAACCTACCATTAAAAACATGTAATTATGATTTCATCTCATCGCAAAAGCATTTTAGCATTTCTCAGATTTGTTCATACTGAGGACCAAATAAATTATTCTGGTGTACAATCAATACCCAAGTCTAAAATTAGTATTAGAATGGAGTCTTATATCACTGTCTTTTAAAAAAATTTATTTTAAACAAGAAGTTTATTTAAACAACAAGATGTTTGACTTGAAGGGAAAACTATCTAAGATCAATTTCTTTATAGTAATTTATCCCTACTGAGAGACAGAGATTGCCCTACATGTAACAGCTACGTACAAAAAAGTTATAAAATCATCCTTGGTTTTACAATGATAAAAGAAAAACATTGAAATTATCCAATCAAACAAGGTATGCAAGGATTTTTTTGTGGGTTTTTTGTTGTTGTTGCTGCTGTTGTTGTTAAACAGTGAGAGCAAAATAACTTACTGGAATATAAAGAAAAAAGTTGAATGAGCATGCCACTAATGGAGAAAAGGGATATTTTCACAGAACCAGTTTGTTTTTTTTTCCCTCCCCATCTCCATTTGATGTTGATCAAAATATACCATCAGTCATTTAGTTAAAAAAAAATACACATTATGCCTGTGCAGGTACACCAGTTACTTTATGTACAATAAAGGAATGGGGGAAGGGAATCAAAGAGGAGAGAAAACTGTACTGCAGTAGTCAGGATGTGGAGGAGCCAAATCTTGGTTTTCTAATTGTGAATGTATCGTTTTCCTTGGGAGCACAGTTCTGGAGTAGTTGCAGGTTCTCTTTTTAGAAAACACCACCTGTCTGCTGCTGGAATACATCCATTGTATCTTCATCCCCCTTTTCCCACTGTGCAGGTGTGTCTGTTTCATTGATTGGTTGGTTGCCCATCGAATCGGAATCTCATCTGCCTCATTGACAAACCCTGTTGTTCACAATAGGCTTTCATTAGTTTACTAAGTGGTGTGTGCCCTGCCACCTTCAAATTAATGTGGTCCTTGTTTTCAGTCTTGACTCCTTCCTTCGGCTTTTCATGGGCCATGGTGAGTGGGGGGGGGGGGTCTCCTCAGCCTCCGCTTCACAAAAGAGGCACCAGGATGGGACGCTCCAAGGGAAGGGGAAGGGGAAGGGGGGAGAAGCAGCAGCGGGAGGGGCAGGAGAAGGAGGAGGAAGAAGATGATGATGGTGGTGGTGACGGTGAGGAAGAGGAGGAGAAGCTATGGCTGTCTTTTAAAGTAAACTTTTCTTACATCTTACAACAGGTGTTCAATAAATATCTGTTGAATGAATTCATTACATAAATATCAAATAACTTTTATAGCACCTTAGTCTTCTTCTGAGATTGAATATTCTCAATGAACTTCCATAATGCAGTAATACAAAGTACCATCCATACCGGTAAAAAGTGTAACAACTGGAGAATGAAGCTATTCATTACCATGGAAACCTATTTGTTACTTTATAAAGACTTTTTATGTAAGCCTTTGCAACACTTTGCTTAAAACTGTTGTTAGAAGCTTGTTTTATAGTATCGTATATTCTGACTGCTCAATAAATCATAAAAAACTTTTCAAATGTTACATTTACTTTCTCAGTGACAAAAAGCTATGTTGTGGTTTCTGACTCTTCATAACCCCATTTGAGGTTTTCCTGGCAAAGATACTGGATTAGTTTGCCATTTCCTTCTCCAGCTCATTTGACAGATGAGGAAACTGAGGCAAACAGGGTGAAGTGACTTGCCCAGGGTCACACAGCTAGTAAGCACCTAGGGCTACATTTGAACTCAAGAATCTTCCTGATTCCTGGCCCAATGCTCTATCCATTGTGCCACGTATTTGCACTTTGACAGAAGGCTAGTTTTCTTTAATATTAGCTCTGCTTTATATCATCTTTTCTGAGTAGGTGGAAAATCATAGCAATGACAGGTATTTAGTGGCTTTACTTTTAAAAAAAACTGTTTCTGGACTGATTTAGTCTCACAAAAGCCTTTATAGACTGAATTTTCCCACAAGGAGACGAAGCAGCAAGTCTAATTCTGGGGATCCCATTCTGGGCTTCAGACAGGTGCAGTTCAAGTAGCCAAACATTATTAAAGATCACTGCGCACATACACGACAATTACATTCCACTTTAAAGCCTGCAAGCTGATTGCCATGGAGTACGTCATTTGAGATCCTGGACAATCTTCGGGGTGCACCTACGGGTAATTTGGAGCTGCGGGTCTGGCAGGAGACCACCACGCCCTGGCTAGGGCCAGGGATGGAGCCGGCAGCGGGGTCTGCAAGGCGAGCTCGGATCCGGTCTCCGTTTCGTCCGTAAAATGGGAGTAACGACAGCGGCCGCCTCCCAGGGCCATCTCGAGGATCAAGCATTCATCATATACACGCGCCAGCTTTGCGGGTGGCGTGGGAATCGGCTGGGAAGCCTCGCTGTTACCTACAGAGCTCTGACATGGAGGCCCAGTTCCGGTCCAGTTCCCCGGATAAAGCGCAGGATTCGGGGGATGAGCCGGCCCCGGGGCCCCGCCCACGCTCCCCTACGAAAAGTAACTTTCCTTTGGCTGGTCAAACACTGGGCCGCGTGGTCGCCACGAGGGTAGGACGGAGCCCCTCCTGCCCGCAGCTGGGCCCGGGCCGCGTGCCACCCACGCGTGGTCCTGGGCCTCGGCTCGGGACGGCCCTGGGGGGCTCCGCTAGTCCCCCCCTCCTCCCCCGGGCGGCGCGGCCTCGGACCCCGCGAGGGTGGTGGGCGCCCTGCTCCACCTTCGCGAGCGTCGTCCCGGGATGTCGGGGCACGTGGCTCTTCCCTCCCTTTCCCACCTAAGCCCCTAGTGTCTGTCATCCCCAGAAGCCCACCCAGCTGAGGAAGGAAAGGCCGCGGGATCCGCCCCTTCTGGGCTTTTCAGCGGCCGGCCGGAGGGCCTGCCATCCTGGGGCCCGGGGGTCCGAGCCGCCCCGTCGTGGGGGAGGGGCCGGAGCCACGGGCGCTCCCGCGCATGCTCCGGGCCGCAGAAGGCCCACCCCCACCCCACCCCCGTCGCCTCCTACCTGAGGAGATCTTGGCTCAGCTGCTCCGACACCATCGCCCGAAGCCGGCGACGCTCAGCCACCCCCTTTTTGCAGGCTCCCGGGGGTGCCTGGGGGCCCGCGCCGCTCGCTCCGCACCGGGCCATGACTCCAGGTCAGGCGCCGCGAGCTCGAGTCGCGCGCCGGCTCCCAGGCCACCTGAGGAAAGGGGGCGTTTCTGGTCCAGGCCCCGGATGCTGCTGCCCCGGTGGCGTCCACACTCCCTAAAACCAGCCGAGGAAGGGACCGACTGGGTTGCTTTTTATAGATGGCCCCTGACTTCCAGCCGGCCGGGCGGAATGAGGAACCTGGCGGGCCCCTAGTGTTCGCTGGATAACGGCCTCACGTGATTCTCCCCTCGGGCCGGTGGTAGCGCAAGCGTATTAACTTTGTTTACCTTCGCCAGGGAGTGCCGGGGGCTCGGGGTGGGATCGGAACGGAGACCTCTTCCTATTGGTCGTTGTGTAAATCGTTTCCGTTACCCAGCCAATGAGGCGCGTGCCTCGGCGCTGCTTGGCCCGCCCCTCGCGCGAAGGTTCCCTCGGGGGGTAGAGGAGGAGTCTGCACGTGCCCTCCCCAGGTAGCGGACTCGGGCGGCTCCGAGGGAATGCTCCCGAAGCAGGGCATGCCCAGAGTGTACGAGTGCAGCCCACCACCCTACCCTGGTGGACTGGACCCGGCATCTCCCTCGTGTATCGTAAAGAGGGCCATATGCAAGGTTTGTAAGGAAGCGAGAAAGCCCAGGGGACACTACGGTCCACGACCTGGTTGAGTGGGAAACTACATGGCAAATGATTGTAATTTAAAGAGTGCTGTGTTTTTATCGGGCAACTAGAGGGTGAAATAGATAAAGTGCTGGGCCTGAAGTCGAGAAGACTCCTTTTCCTGACTTCACATCCGGCCTCAGACACCCTGTTTGCCTCACTTTCCTCATCTGTAAAATGAGCTGGAGAAGGAAATGTAAACCAGTCCGGCAAGAAAACCCCAAATGGGGTCACAGAGAGCTGGGCACAAGTCAACCACAGCAAATGTTTTTAATTTATTGACTTCCCCAGGGAAAAGCACAGTAGGGGAGAAAAGACAATAATCCAACTAGTTAAATTTCTTTCATCAACACAAGTAATGGAATGGGAACTTCCTGGCATCTGAAAATTGCACGGCTGTAATGGTCTCAGATCCAAGGAGACCAGGGTAAAATCTTCTATTAAACTAGTCAAGAAGTGATTCCTACCCAACTGCCCAACATAAAACTTATTCCAAATAATGAAAATCTTTGATTCAGGAAATAAACATATAGTTAATTCTTGTCTGTATTAATGGAGAGAAAGAAGTAGGAACAAATAAAAATGTAAGCCCCAGAAAATGTAAGTCAGCTTGAGTCTGAGTAGTTTCACATGTCTTTATATCCCCAGTGTCTACCACACAGTAGGAACTTAACAAATCCTTGTTCACTGACTGACAGTACAAAATATTAGATAATCCAAAAATATTTATAATTGGTTGCGAAATGAATTGAAAACATTATACCCAAATGGGTATAAAACAAGAAAAGTACTTTCTACATTGTTACATAATAAAAACGTCAAAAATACAAATGAAGGCCAAAAATGCAAAACTTGAACAATGATATTGAGATTTTAGCATAGTTTACTTAGAAATGCATTTGGGATATCCTATGCTTCAAATTGAAAATAAAGGCCAAAGATATTTTAAATACATGAAAGAAAAAAGCTTGAGTCTTGATGGGATCTTAATTAATCAACCAATCTACAATAACTCTTATAGAATCCTACCCATCCTTCTGTTGTCTCCAGTCTGTTTTCCTGTCAGCTAATGAAGGAGCACCTAAATTATTCTCCAGAGCTCCAGATTAGATAGCAGAATGGGGCTTTAAGAGTAGGGTTAATTTCTGTGACCAGAACTGACCTCATTTTTAGGCACAGAAAACCACTATTCTAGTGATGTAAATTAGAGTAAGGACGACAAATACCTTGGGGGTGAGGTGGGGGGAACTTCCCCTAGGGACCTACCTAAAATTGTTCCGGGGAGATTCACTCCTTTGATTTAAGGTATTATCCTCCATTAAGGGCAAATGATCCTTATTAGCTATAAGCCCTTAAGTGTAATGGATTTTTATCAGATTATTACCCCGGAAGGGAGAGAAATCATAAAGGCACTGTGTACCTGAAATGGAGGAGGTGGAGAGAATTTGAAGGAATGAAGAGAAAGCTGAAGACAAAGGATGGTATCTCCTATTTCAGTTTGTCCTAGGGTCTAATCTTTGTGTGGCTTTCATGACATTCATCAGTCAAAGTTAAAGACAAAATACTCCTTTAAAGAATCCTGCTCCCATAATCTGTCTTCTCAAGAGATATGCTTACTGAATGTTCATTAATGTGGAACATTATCTATATAATCTTTGGAGCAGGCACCGTCTGTTAACTTGTTTTTAGTAGTCCTCTCACTTCTGACAGTTTCTGGAGAACTAATGAAGTTCAGATTGAGCACAAACTTCTCCACTGGAGTTTATGACCTATGAAATTGGCTGTTGAACCTCGTACAATGACTTCTTTTCCAAAGCAGTTTTGACTGTCATCTTCCCAATTCTTCTAAAAATAAATGAAAATAAACAAAGCCTTTTTATCAGTTCAGTATGTATGTTTGCTCCTAGCACTCATAGTTTTTCAGTAACTTTATTGGTAATGGCAGATTAGGTAAGTATTGTCATTATTGGCACACAAGGCCTATCCTTTGTAAACTAAAGCCAAAGATGTTTTTTCCCCCATTCTGTCATTTAGTAATGACAGGAGGCAAGCTCCTGTGGTATGAACCTGTTTCCAAACATTGAAACAATAGCTTTGCTCTTATTATATGCTTTGAGATAGAAAATTTGTGTTAGTCTGGACCAGAAAGATAAAGGAGATGTGTCCACTGACGCCCTTCTGGTTTGAAGAATACTGGGGGAGTTTTTCATATAAGGTATTGTAATCTTAAAATAATTGCCAATTATGCTGGGGTGCTTCAGTGTATAAAAGTGCTCCTCCATTCAGGTTTTAGGTACTATTAAAAATTTAAATATGCTAACAACTACATCAGATGAATATGTTTTGTCAACCTGCTTCCTAATTTGTCTATTCCCATAAATTATAGCAATCATTAGGCCTTCTTATGAGAAAGCTGGTAATGAAAGGCCCAAATAAAATATTCTTTACAAGCACATTTTAAACATCAATCAATCCCTGTAGAGCCTAAAGTAAAAACTCTGGAGTTTTTCTCCATGAAAATGAGTTTTAGTTATCTTTTTTGTCTGAGAAACCTTCATCACCATTTTCAGAGTGGTCTTTGTTATCTGAATTCGATCCTGTAAACTTAATGTCTTTTGGTAATGAAAACACGTGGCTCGCCTGGAGTTCTAAGTACGTAGTAAACAATCTGGCATATTCTGGATTCTTCATAGCAAAACTTTTAAATTCTGAATAGGAAATGTGATTTGAATTTTCTTTGGCTATTTCCTGGAAGAGACTTGAAACTTCAAGGTTTCTTACACCAAGAGAAGCCTGTAGAATGCTGGCAAACTCTCTCTCTGTTATATAACCATCCTCATCAATGTCAAAGAGCTTAAAAGCCATGTGGATAAGGTCTTCTGTGTTGGCAGGGTTGCACAGGACAGATAGCCCAATCACATATTCTCTAAAGTCTATGGTCCCATCATGGTTCCGGTCAAAGAGCCCAAAGAGCTGCCTGAGGGTATCAGTAATCGGAAGCATCAAATACCTGGCAAACTCTTCGATTCCGATCCTGCCGCCTTTGGAGGAAGTTGCAATCGTGGCATATTCATCCAAATGTTTTCTGACAGTATCCCAATCCAAATTCAACTTCTGGCTAATTTTGGTAAATTCCACCAATCCAGCTTCCATAGGCAAGGTCAGCTTTCCTGCCGAAATCATTAATCTGCAGTCTTCGTAGGTATGCTCTGTGACGGGCAACTGGAGGGCATTGGCCATGACGTTCCGTACTCTGTTGGCATAAAGGGCAGGATCGTTTCTTTCTTCATCGTCAGGGATGTAGACGGGCATGAACTCCACTTCCATATTTGTGAAGGGCTGCGTGAGGGTCAACAGGAACAGCTGGAAGGCCGAACTGCCCTGCCAAGTCCAGGTCACGGTGTCCACCTTGTTGGGGTACCGGAGCAACAGCGGCTGCACGGGGACCCCAGGAACGAAGGCTCCCGGTTTGAAAGTAATCAGGCACGAGCGGTTGGTGCAGGTGGCTTCGGGGAAAATCAGGATCTGCGGCCAGGTCCCTAGGGAGGAGGCACGCTTTTTAATCTCGTTAACCGTGTGCTTCCTGGAATCCGGGTCGGTGCGGGACACGAGCACTGGCTGGCCGCTCAGAAGCAGCCGGCCAACGAACGGGAAGCTGGCCGTCTCCTGCCGAGACACAACGGTCGGCAAGCCGGTGATGATCCAGGCGATGCTGTCGAAGAAGCTGGAGTGCGGGGCGGCCACGAAGATGGGCGCCTCGCGGGGGCTGGCCCGCACCCCCTTCACCTTCACCAGGAAGCCCATTACGAAGAAGAAGATGCGAGCCAACACCTGCAGCAGCGGGTGGGTCAGCCGCCGCCTCCATGACCGCAAGGGCTGGCTCAGCCTGGGCGGGTAGAAGGCGGTGGCCACGAAGGCCAACGGCCAAGAGAGTAAGACCAGCAGGAGCAAGACGATGAAGCGCACGGGCAGCAGGAGCAGGCCGCCCAGTGAGATGCAGAGCCAGCGCGACGCGCTGAAGTGCCTCTCCTTCACAAAGGGGTTCTCCACGGGCGGCGGGAAGAGCGATCGCTCGCGGAGCGAGCGCAGAGGCTGTGGCCGCTGCCGCAGCAGCTCCTGGGAGGAGGACGCCTCCTGGCTGAAGCTCATGGCCTGGCCAGAAAAGGCCAACTCTGAGGACCAGAGACGCAGGCCCGAATGGCCTGGGCAGCCCAAACCCGGCCCACCTGATGGTCAGCCGAACCCTCTGCGCAGGCGCCCTCTGAGGCCACGCCCCCTCCGCCTCCTCTGCATAGAGACCACCCCCACCCCCACGCCCCCATCCAAGGCTGGATTGGGGTGAACTCTACTTCTGGAAACATTTCAAGTCTACATTTTGTAGGGGTTCCTAAACTGTTTGTGTCAAGGATCCCTTATCGACAGTCCTAAAATAATATTTTGTAAAGTCACACAATATGTAACCCTAGTCCCCAAACCCATGATCGAGGACTCTTTTCTTACTGGTTGCAAGAAAATGCCCTTTGGTGTTAGCGGAGAGCAAAGGGCCTCTTAAGGTTCTCTTCAAGCTTCGAGCTGCTTGGAGCTCTTCTGGCTTCCAGCTTCGATAAGGAAGAAGGATGAAACCAATCCTGCTTCAGGTTGCCCTGAGAGGCGGGCTCCACCCTGTTCCTATTCCGGGCTTGTTACATGAGAAACTTTGGGGAATTTCCCCTTGGGTGAGATCTAGGATCCTCTCTCTTGGTTGAACTGAGTTACCTTCCTTTTATTTTTTCTTTCTTTTTCCTTTTTCCTTTTTTTTTTTTTTTTGCAGGGCAATGGGGGTTAAGTGACTTGCCCAGGGTCACACAGCTAATAAGTGTCAAGTGCCGAATTTGAATTCAGGTCCTCCTGAAACCAAGGCCAGTGCTTTATCCACTGCGCCACCTAGCTGCCCCCCTGAGTTACCTTCCAATGGACAAGCGTCTTCACTCTGTATTATTGGTATATATTTTCCCACGTATCCATTCCCTGATTTCTGTTTTGCTACTAATTTGGTTTTCTCAGCTAAGTTTATTGTAGAAATAGCATTTAGAGTGAAATGAGGTCAAGCCTTGGATAAAGAATTTGGGGTCCTCTTTCCCTCAAGTACTGTAATAGCAAGCAGAAGGTAGATTGAATCTGATCACATCCCGTAGAATAACAATATTTAGGGGAGCAAATAAATATAATTCTAGCCCAGCACCCACTTTCTCTGAAACAGCAGAGTGGCCCCCAACCCTACTTTCTGTGTCCTCTCCTAGCAAGAATTAAAGTCTCCTTTGAGGAAGAGTGGTGGTTCAAAGAGGCTAGAGATGTTTATTCTGCTTCCTTTGGAGCTACAGAACAACACTTCCATGTTACACGTAGGGGGACAGCCCTCACAACACATGGTCCTTGATACACATAAAATACAAAGGATTACAAAAGAATAATTTTTATTGATATAACATTTTAAAACTTATTTTTAAAAATTCAAGTTCACAGACCCTAGGACAAGAATCTTTGATCTAAATTTGATCAATGTAGAACAGTCCTACCTCTGACTGTATGACCCTGAAAAAAATCAATTAACCCCTCGGAGTTCTGAGCAGATTTCTAGATTATAAGGTGTAGAGAAAGTGCCAACTTCCTTACCTGGAAGTAACCTATATCAATAAAATCATAATTTGTGTCTGTGTCAGCATCTGAGCGTGTCTATTGTCTGCTTCCTTGCAGCCTACAAACATGCCCATGACTGCCCATTCTCCAAAAAAAAAAAAAAAAAATCCTTGATCCATCCATCCATCCCCCTGATGCTGCTGTCAGTATCTCTCCTCCCTGTCATGACTAGACTCCAGGAGAAGGTAGTCTACAACAGGTGCCTCCACTTCCTCTCCTCTCACTCTCTGCTGTTGTGACATCTAACTTCACCACTCAACTAAAGCAGTTGTCTCTAGGGTTTCCAAAGATTTCTTCATTGGTAAATCTATTGGCCTTTTCTCAACTCACCCTCTTGACATCTCCATTCCAAGAGCATTAGAACTAGCTTAAATTGTAATTGGAAAATATTTAACAAAATAAATTAAAATGCAATAGAACATGGCTAATGTTAGATGTTGTTTTCAAAGTCAATAGTCATATTGTAAGGAGGGTCATGGTATAGTGGTTCCATTTCTATTTTAGTTTGACACCACTATTGATCATCCTCTTCTCCTTGAAACTCTCTTCTCTCTGGGTTTTCGTGACGCTGCTCTCCCTTGGTCCTCCTCCTACCTCTCTGATGTTCCTCAGTCTCCTTTGCTGGAGCTTCATCAAGGTCCCAGCTGTGCTAACCATGTTAATGAATGTTTATAATATTCCTGCCTCCCCCAAGGCTTTCTCCTGGGTACCTCTACTCTGTACAACTTGATTATGATAAATGTGAATTGAAATGATGTGAAATATGATGTAGTATGAATCATAAAATGTTATCGGATCACGTTTAATATGAGCCAGTATTTAATTAATGCCACACATGCAAATTAGTCGATGATTTTAATACAGCATTATATTGCCAGTCTGTACTTGCCTATGTATATATGTATATGCATGCCATATTTCCAACAGCTGTATAATTTTTTTTGGTTGTATACTTTTTAAAAACAGCCCCTTAATAAAATGGACAAGAAGAATACTTCAGAAAAAAACACTTCCAGTGCAGAAAAAGAAGAGGCTTGAGATTACAATAGAAGACAAAAATCGATGTATTTGAAAGGCATAAACACAGTTTAGTTATAAGGATTCTGAAAGTAAGAGATGCCAGAATGCTTGAGTCATGGAATGATATAAAACGTGGAGGTGAAACAGAAGAAAAAAGGTAAAGTTGTAGCAGCTCTTTTTGGTTTGCAAACAACTACAAGGAATAGAAGTGTTACAGTTGAAGATTGCAATTGAAATTGGAAATTGAGGGGAAGCCTATCAACTGGGGAGTGGCTGAACAAGTTGTAATATATGAATGAATGGAATGGAATACTATTGTGCTATAAGAAATGATGAGCGGGCAGATCTCAGAAAAAAAATGTACTTACATGAACTGATAAATGAAGTGAGCAGAATCAGGAGAACCTTGTACACCTGAACAGCAACATTATGTGATAATCAATTGTGATGGACTTAGCTCTTCTCAATAATACAATGATTCAAGACTATCCTAAGACTTGTGATGGAAAATGCTCCCCACACCCAGAAAAAGAACTATAGAGGGTTTTTTTGTTTTTGTGTTTTTTTTTTGCAGGCAATGGGGGTTAAGTGACTTGCCCAGGGTCACACAGCTAATACGTGTCAAGTGTCTGAGGTCGGATTTGAACTCGGGTACTCCTGAAACCAGGGCCAATGCTTTAACCACTGCACCATCTAGCTACCCCCTGAACTATAGAGTTTGAATGAAGATAGAAGCATACTAAAAAGATGGTCCCTGTTCTAAAGGAGTTCACATTCTAATAAAGGGATTTTGTTGTTGAGTTGTTTCAGTTGTGGCTGACTCTCTGTAACCCCATTTGGAGTTTTCTTGGCAAAGATACTGGAGTGGTTTGCCATTTCCTTCTCCAGATCATTTTTACACATGAGGAAACTGAGGCAAACAGAGTTGAGTGACTTGCCCAGGGTCACAAGCTAGTAAGTGTCTGTGGCTGCATTTGAACTCTCAGAGACAAGTCTTCTTGACTCCAAGCCCAGCACTTTATCCACTGTGCCACCTTACTGCCTTGGAATACGTTATAGGGGATTTCAGCTACAGGTCAAAGGGAAGGATCCCATGGTCCTTATTGTGAATGGGCAAGGCAGGTGTTACATGCATCTTTATTAGTATTGTGAGAATATCCCCGAAATTAACATTTCTGTTTTCTATGAGTCATCTTACCAGACGGGTACACTAGATAGAATAAGCCTATTTGCCAAAAGGAACTGTATGATATGATTATGGATTTGAGTCAGATTAAACTCTGAGGATGGGGTCTGGAAGGTACCCAGTCCTGCCCCAGTATAGTTAGTTTAGAAGTTTATTGCTTGTCAAATTCTCACTGTCTCCTTTAAGTTTTATTGCCAATTAACAGTATTTTTACTTCTGCTCAGTCTCCCCACTTGTCAGCTACATATTAGTTTTGTCTGCAATCCATCATGTGTCAGAACCCCAGTCAGTGGGTCAAGGAGTTTGCCCACCAATTCAATACTCAGGACTCAAGAAGCAAGGACGGGGCTCGGCACAGGATGAAGCAATTGAGTTGAGACCAGATGTTAAGTGACATGTCTCTTTTTCTCAGAGCAGAATCCCCTTGGCCCTGGGGTCCCCAACAATGGATTATTCTTTTCTTCCCAACATAACTGAAGATAAATTTTAACCCTGTCATCCTTCTAGAATTAACACAACTAAGCACCTGAGTGACTCTTCCTGTTATTCAGGTTGAATATCTTTAGAGACAGGGGCCGGGAGAGGGGAGTCAGTGGGAACTGTGAGATCTGAAACATCTGACTGTCACTCCCCTGTTTCCTCTTCCTTTGGTTTGACCTTGTTCCCCCTCCCCTTTTCCCCCTTGTTCCTGGAACATGTATGCATGTCTCCATACATTGATCACGAGCTGAACACGCACCCTGGGTGAGACAGGATTGGATGTTAGATTGTGAGCTCGACCTAGTGTGCGTGGGGACTTCCCCTCTGACCAACATTCCTATATAAGGTCAAGGCATGTATTAGCTGGCGCGGTTCAGGTATTGAGATTGCCCATTCCTATGGGAATGTAATAAATCCGTCTCTGCTTGACTTGGTGGTCTCCTCGAGTTATTTGGGTAAACTGAGGCAGTTTGCTCCATACAGAACCAATCAGGGAGCCTGCAGTGAGCCAAAGTCTTACTCTCAGATGACTTTGTTGGTGTTTACTAGTTGACCTTGCTGAGCCATGTACCCCAAACTGGCCCAAACCAGCCTTGTGATCAACTGTTCCTGCAAAACAACCTCCTTCTGGGTCCCACATGTCCCTGAGAAAGACTGTCCATTCTTTACCTTAACCCCTCCCCAAGCCTCCTCCTTGTGACTTTCAAGCATAAACTGGTCCTGTCTCTTCTAGGCTATGGGCTTCCTTGTGCTTTGTACTGGGCTGCCTCAGTACTAGTGTCTAATTTCCCTTCTAATAAAACTTTTCTGCTTTTTTTTTTTTTTTTAGTAAGGCAATTGGGGTTAAGTGACTTGCCCAGGGTCACACAGCTAGTAAGTGTTAAGTGTCTGAGGTCGGATTTGAACTCAGGTCCTCCTGACTCCAGGGCCAGTGCTCTATCCACTGCGCCACCTAGCCGCCCCCAAACTTTTCTGCTTTTAATTCAGCTTAGACTCCTCTGCATTTTGAAGGGTGGGCTTCACGGAGTTGACAGTATCATTTCCATGAAAAAACCATATCAGTTCCTTATGTTCAGTCATCAGACAGTGCCAAGGACTTTGGTATCAACAGCTTTCTTTTCTGTGTCTCTAGCAATTGTGACAGCTGAGGAGATGTGGCCTGTAGCTGAGGCAGTTTGGTTGGGACCTACCACTAATAGGCCTCACATCACACAGCTCTAGGCAGAAATAAGATCTGAACCCAGGTCTTTTTGATTACAAGTTTAGCACACTGTCCAGCACAGGCTGCCTCTCCTAATGACAATAATAGATTGATAATTTCCAGCTTTTAACTAAGATGGAATTGACAATAGGTCTACTGATTGTGGACTGCTGGGTTGCTGATAAACCCTAATCTTTAAAAAGATTGAAGACAAGATATAACGGGTGGGGTGTGCTAGAGTCAGTTTGTTAAATTTGTAGGGTGAGCATTTTACACCAGCTACAAATCATGTCTTGGCTTATTGATTGTCTAGTTTTTAAAAAGCGATGGAGAAAATATGAATAATGCAGATCAACCTTAAAAGTGGTTTTAGAGATCTAGTTGTTAAATCATTTACCAGCACTCCCCATTGTAACTGAGAACTGGTGTGGACAAAAGTTCTGTACTCTGTGTTTTAGGCACAAATTTGCCAGAAACAATTGTATTAATTAAATTATCTTAATCTAAGTATTTCAGGCTTAGAGAGAGACAGAAAGATTTTTTTTAATGGACAGAGCTTCCTTATACCTTTGAAAATCTTTCTAGCACAAGCACAAGTTACAATTTGTAATATTCTCAAACAACAGACAAAATTCCATAGTCAAGTTTAAACAAGGATTCATAATTTAGGTAACGGGGCAGCTAGGTGGTGCAGAGGATAGAGCATCCGCCCTGGATTCAGGAGGAACTGGGTTCAAATCCGGCCTCAGACACTTAACACTTACTAGCTGTGTGACCCTAGGCAAGTCACTTGACCCCAATTGCCCAGCAAAAAAAAAAAAAAAAAACTGACATAATTTAGGTAACATTCTCAGAACAATAATTATGTAAAATGTCAGCACACCCTAGAGAATCATTTTCTTAAAACCATACAATTCTTCTTCAATTGCTCCAAGGATTCTGCTTCCCACCTGTCAAAGGTGGGAAGATACTTAGATACTTAACTAAAGTTAGATACTTAACTAAAGTAATAAGGAAGACAGGCTTTCCTCTGATATTACCCTAATCAATTAAGGCAATAGTCCTTCTTGAGCTAATGGTGAGTGAGGGGCCTGAGGCATGGATTAAAAACTGGTTTCTGGTTGTTAGGTCGTGTCTGATTCTTTGTGATCCCATTTAGGGTTTTCTTGGCAAAGATATTGGAGTGGTTTGCCATTTCTTTCTCTAGCCCACGTTACAGATAAGGAACTGAGGCAAACAGGATTAAGTGACTTGTCCAGGATCACACAGCTAGTAAATGTCTTAGGTCAGATTTGAACTCAGGAAGATGAGTCTTTCAGATTCCAAGCCTCAGAGCTCTGTGCACTATGGTACCACCTAGCTGCTCCCAAAACTGGTTGGACATTCAATAAGAATGATATAAAAAGATTTTGGATCAGAACAGTATTCCCAGAATATTGATTAAGTATTGATAAGCATTTCTCATTCCAGTGAGAACAAAGACTTTAGACTAAAGTACTATGCCGTATATTACTTTGTAATATGTAGCTGAAAGAGGTAAATGCAGGAGGGAAGCACTCTACATCCTTCCATACTACCATTCAGTCTATATCTCTATCCCTTCACATACTTTTCCAAATTATGAGGTGTGAAGCATTGAGAATCAGATTATAACCATCCCATTGGAATCGTCTAGCCAAGGGATCGTGGATCATCTTTTTCATTTTGCAATCCACATAAATGCAGTCATTAAAATCAGTCACACCAGAATCCAAACAACTCTGAAGATAACCCAAAGCACAATTTATGCACAGGGTCTGTATTATACAGATGTATTATACAGACCTACTCTATGGCAAGTTAGCTTCAGGCCAAAGACCTACTGGACGCCCCCAGCTTCCTACAGAGGTGTATGCAAGCGAGACTTGAGAGAGATCTGGGAATAGATATCAGCTGCTGGGAGGAGATGGCCAAAGACTACACTCGATGGAGTTCAGTACTCAGGAGCAGCTTGCTCACAGCTGAGATGGGCCTTCAAGCTCGGGAGGAAGAAAAACGAAAGAGACGAAGGAACCAACGGGCAACAGAGAGCGAAGTTTTCCAATGTCCTTGTTTGGGGCAGGAGCTGCGGCTCCCATATTGGACTGCACAGCCATACTGTGGCCTGTGGCTCTTAAGGCACTGATCCATAGTCGTCCTCGGCTGGTGGAAGCCTACTACTAGGGCCCACTGAGAGCCTAGAAGATGATTTTATTGACTGTTTCACAAAGTTTGCTGAATGCAAGTGGAGTGCCAATACCGTTGCTTTCTATGGCTTTGGCTCCAATATTCTATAAATGATCTTGGAGGTATATAAGCAAAAGGGCTGTGACCCAAGGTTCTGATTTACCTTACAGCATTAGTGATTCTCCTGTACAGTGCTATGTGGTGGTAAAAGCCTTGGGGTCTTGGGGTCACGAGGTCTGGGATTAAATGCTGATTAACTGACCCTAAACAAATCACATAATATTGGTTTCCTCATTTACAAAATTTGAAAAATAATAGGATCAAAAATTAAGAGCCAAAAGGAAATTTAGATGCCTCCAAGTAAAACCTCCTGATTTTATAGAAGAGGAAACTGAAACACAGAATGTGTAAGTGACCTCCTTGAGGTCACACAGCAAGTGTGTATGGAAGGGAGAATTTGAACCCATTACTTCCTGATTCTAGATCTCAGCACTAATTCACTAACACACCATTGCCTCACAGTCTCACAGCAGAGTTGAGAACTCTCAAAATATTTTCTAAACTTTAAATCCTTTGACAATAACAATAGCAGAACTGACCTGGAATCAGGAAGACACGAGTTCAAGATACTCAAGGTACTTGTTACCTGTATGATCCTGGGCAAGTCCCTTAACCTGTTTGCCCCAGTTTCCTCATCTGTCAAATATGAATAATAATAGCACCTACTACCCAGTGTTGTTGTGGGGATCAAATGAGATAATAATTATAAAGTGTTTAGCACAGTGCCAGGCACATATACACACTATGGGTTAGCTATTTTTAGTATTATTATTGAAAA
Organism: Dromiciops gliroides; assembly: GCF_019393635.1. NCBI lineage: Eukaryota > Metazoa > Chordata > Mammalia > Microbiotheria > Microbiotheriidae > Dromiciops > Dromiciops gliroides. The sequence goes on from NC_057864.1 coordinate 35,526,412, forward strand.
ACACAAATTGTTGTCATGACATGCCTATATTTGCTAATTACTGGATCATCTCCATTTTCATAGAATAAACCCATTGTCAAACCCTTGATTACAAAGTAAAGCTTTTTCGGTTTATTGGAATGTTATCAGGTTACTAATAAAAAGCAGATGGAATAATATGGGTACCATGATGTCTTAAGCAGAGAAAAGAAATCGGATGTCCATTTCTAGGATGCTCATGAAGAGTATTGGGTTGGTAATTCTCATCATTTTCCCATAAGAATTAGCACTGTAGCATAAGGAATCGACCCTAAGTGGATTTGGTTATCTTTAAGTGCTGGACATGGAGTCAGGAAGACATAAATTCAAATTCTATCTCAGGGGCAGCTAGGTGGCGCAGTGGATACAGCACCGGCCCTGGATTCAGGAGGACTTGAGTTCAAATCCAGCCTCAGACACTTGACACTTACTAGCTGTGTGACCCTGGGCAAGTCACTTAACCCTCATTGCCCTGAAAAAACCAACAACAACAAAACAAACAAATCCTATCTCAGATGCTTACTGGCTATATGGTCCTAGGCCATAATCTCTCTCAGCCTCAAATTCCCTTATCTATAAAATGGGAGTGTAATGGTACCTAGCTTCCCAGACTTGTGAGGATTGAATGAGATACCTTGTTAAGCACTTTGCAAACCTTAACGTTCTATATAAATGCTAGGAGTCATTATGAGGGATTATTTCATATTTTAACTATGCTTTGGCAATTGGTCCAATGTTTCTGGTCCTCTGTCCTGGCAAAGGAATGCCACTCAGAGTCTGGGCAGCCTTCCCCTGGCTTTATAATTTTCATTTTGGGCCTTATACATTAGTATTCCAAGCTTCCTAAGAGTAGGGACTTACACTTCTTCTGTTTCACCACCTTGCTGGACACATCACTCAAAATACTTGCTATATCAAACACTCATTTGTGTGAGAGGAATTGAGCATCTTTTAAGTTTCCTAATGTGGTGGCTGATTAAATGGATTAATTAAAATGAATAATTCTTGTGTGTGCTTCTCCCTCTCCCCTCTTTTTACTTTTTTCAATTTTAAATGTTTTAAGATGTACATATAGATATATAAAGAATAATATTATTTTAAATGTATTTTGTTGTTTAGTGATTTTCAGTTTTGCTTGACTCTTTGTGATCCCTTTTGGGGTTTTCTTGGCAAAGATACTGGAGTGGTTTGCTATTTCCTTCTCCAGCTCATTTTACAGCTGAGGAACTGAGGCAAACAGGGTTAAATACCCTACCCAGGGTAACACAGATAGTAAGTGCCTGAGGCTTGATTCGAACCTCAGTTCTTCCTGACTCTGGGTCTGGTGCTCTATCTACTAAGTCACCTTGAGCCTCTCAACAACTTTGAGAGATAGGTTTTATTATTATCATCATTTTACAGATGAGGAACTGAGGCAAACAGGGTTAAGTGACTTGCCCAGGGTTACCCAGCTAGTAAGTGTCTGAGGCTGGATTTGAACTCAGATCTTTCTGACTCGAGGTCCAGCCCTCTGTCTACAGAGCCACCTAACTGCCCATAAATATGTGCCCTGTAAATGCATTATAGTATTATTACTGTAACAAATCATTCCCCAATTGAGAAATGGTCAAAGGATATGAACAGGCAGTTTTCAGATGAAGAAATCAAAGCTATCTATTGCCATATGAAAAAATGCTCTAAATCACTATTGATTAGAGAAATGCAAATTAAAACAACTCTGAGGTACCACCTCACCCCTATCATATTGGCTAATATGACAAAAAAGGGAAATAATAAATGTTGGAGAAGCTGTGGAAAATTTGGAACACTAATGCATTGTTGTTGGAGTTGTGAACTGATCCAACCATTCTAGAGAGACATTTGGAACTATGCCCAAAGGGCTATGGGACTGTGCATACCCTTTGACCCAGTAATACGACTACTAGGTCTGTATCCCAAAGAGATCATAGAAAAGGGAAGGACCCCATGTACAGAAATATTTACAACGGCTCTCTTTGTGGTGGCAAAGATTTGGAAATCAAGGGACTGCCTATCAATTGGGAACTGGCTGAAAAAGTTGTGGCATAGGAATGTAATGGAATACTATTGTGCTGTAAGAAATGATGAGCAGAAAGATTTTTGGAAAACCTGGAAAGTCTTAAGTGGACTGATGCTGAGTGAAGTGAGCAGAACCAAGAGAACATTGTACACAGTAACAGCAACACTGTGTGATGATCATTTGTGATAGACTTGGCTCTTCTCAGCAGTGCAATGATCCAAGAAAATTCCAAAGACCTCATGATAGAAAACGTTCTCCACACCCAGAAAAAAGAACTGTGTATTCTGAATGTAGAGTGAACCATACTGTTTCTACTTTTTGGCTGTTTTTTTTTTTCTTTTTTGAGGTTTTTCCCTTGTGTTCTGATTCTTCTTTCACAATATGACTAATGCAGAAATATGTTTAATGTGATTGTACATATATAGCCTATATCAGATTGCTTTCTGTCTTGGGGAGGGGAAAGGAAGGAAGGGAGGGAAGGAGAAAAATTTGGAACTAAAAATCTTATGAAAACAAATGTTGAAAACTATCTTTACATGTAACTGGAAATAATAAAATACTTTTATGATAAAAAGGAAATAAATATTTAGGGAAAAATAATATTATTACAGTAATATTATTGTAAATATATTACTATGTTATTGTAAAAATAATGTAAATTTCACTTCAGCTAATGACCACAGCTGAAATCAGGGTACAAGCCAGAACAAATAGCATTCACATATAAGTAAATTCTATATATAAATCTCCATTTTTCTGCCACTTTCTGGGATGACATGTGAAACCAATTTTCACAAAACACTGATTGGTAGTGAGAAATTCAAAGTACAGGGGGATATTTATAACTCTCTTAGAGAACACAAACACCTCTAAACATATCTGTCTTCAGATTAACATGGGAACATGCCATGAGATCCAAAAATTTGGTAACAGACCTTTTTAATGGTTAAAAAAAATAGTCAAAACAAACCCAAACTTTCCATCAATAAAATGAAAATTGATACTATTACATAACTGCCTTTTCATATGGCACACTTATATCTTCTCATTTTAAACTTGTAAAAAGGCACCACATGTTAACATAATGAAGAAAATTAGAAAAAACCATCCAATTCCCACAATTTCTTTTTTTATATAATTAAATATATTTTAAGGCAGGTATTTCATGTGCAAAACAGAAGAACAGGAAAAAAACCCCACATGAAGTCTTACACAACCTTCTTTTTTTCAACACAGTAAAACAACTGTGTGCCAACATAGTCACAATACAGTACAATGAAAATAGTGTCTTCCTGAACAAAAGCCTAAACAGAATGCTGAAAAAGTCAGCATTATTGGGGGTGGGGGTGGGGCTGTTACAGGCTTTTCACTTTCACATCGTTCTTTTGGCTATTACTGGCTTTTCACTTGTCCTTAAAATTACTCATTTTTCCTCATTTCTTCTTTGAGAAATGTCCATATTAATTTATTCACTATGTCAGGTTGATCTTGCTGAAGCCAGTGGCTGGCTTCAGACAAAATTGTTAGCCTGAAATGGCTCTTGACGTAAATCCTTGTGACTTCAGCCATCTCCACATCCATAAATGCATCTCTTTCTCCCCATAAAAGCAATGTTGGAGTGGTCACCTTATGATACTTTAGTGGCAGGCAGCTGTGAAGAAAAGATTCAAGGGTTTACAATTCATCCTCAAAATTAATACACCATCTATTCTAATGTGGCAGTATATGCTCTCCTTGGAAACTAACCTGTATATTCAATCTATTAAGATTCTCTCTCTAAAAAAAGGATACAGGAAATAATGTGCTAACATTTGTGTAGGGCTTTAAGGGTTACAAAGTGCTTTGTATGTATGTGTGTGTGTGTATGTATGTATGTATGTATTATTATTATTTCATCTGAGCCTTTAAATAACCCAGTGCAGCAGGTGAAATTATCCCCTTTTTACAGATGTGGAAACTGAGGCCAAGAGACATTAAGGGACCTGCTTTAGATTCACATAGCTAGTGACTAAGATAGAATTCAAAATCAGGTCTTTCTGACTGTTGGTGGTTAGCTGGATTTAAATTTGATCTGGTTATATAATTAATTAATAAGATTAATTTACTTTTTTGTGGGGGAGGAAGGGCAATGAGGGTTAAGTGACTTGCCCAGGGTCACAGCTAGTAAGTATCAAATGTCTGAGTTCAGATTTGAACTCAGGTTTTCCTGAATCCAGGGCCGGTGCTTTATCCACTGCGCTACCTAGTTGCTCCCAGAAGATTAATTTACTTTTAAAAAGATATGTAAGAAGGGGCAGCTAGGTGGCGCAGTGGATAAAGCACCGGCCCTGGATTCAGGAGGACCTGAGTTCAAATCCGGCCTCAGACACTTGACACTTACTAGCTGTGTGACCCTGGGCAAGTCACTTAACCCTCACTGCCCCGCCCCCCAAAAAAAATTAAAAAAAAAAAGATATGTAAGAACTCTTATATGTTGGGATGAAAGGGAGTTTTGATCTGTTTCCCTATAACTGTTGCTGTTTAGTCATTTAAGTCATGTCTGACTCTTCATGACCCCATTGGGGTTTTCTTGGCAAAGATACTAGAGCATTTGCCATGTCTCTAGCTCATTTTACTGATGAAGAAACTAAGGCAAACAGGATGAAGTGACTTGCCCAGGGTCATACAGCTAGTAAGTGTCTGAAGCCAGATTTGAATTCAGGAAGATGAGTCTTCCTGACTACAGATCTGGCTCTCTAACCACTATGCCATCTAGCTGTCCCATAATTGTATTTAGTTTTTAATGCTTGTAAATAATTTCTGAGATTTTTTTTTAAATGAACATCTGAACTAGGGAAATTTCTTATGTATTTAACAAGGCTTAATATCCTTTCTCATCATGCCTAATATTTTGTTCTATTAATAATATCATTCTGTTCAAGTAAACATCTATCTTATACCACGTTAATTGATTGGCTATTGCCGGGCAGCTAGGTGGTGCAGTGGATAGAGCACCAGGCCTGGAGTCAGGAGGACCTGAGTTCAAATACGACCTCAGACACTTGACATTTACTAGCTGTGTGACCCTAGGCAAGTCACTTACCCTCAATTATTTTGCCAAAAAAAAAAAAAAAAGATTGGCTATTGCACACAGGAAGGAGTAGAATGATAACCTCATGGTAACAGCAATGATCTTCCCTCCATAAATTAGGATGGAAATCATTCCTTTCATGTGACAGAAAATGTGTAGATTTGTATGGCTTCCTCAGACTATTAGTAGCAAGTGATACAGACTGTAGTCGCCCCGCTCCATGACTAATAAACTGTAAATTCCTACCCTCCTAGATAAAAATAAATAACAATTGAATTTCACAAACACAAAGTTTCCATTGTTCCTTCTGAAAGACGAACAGACACAAAAAGCAAAGCAGACAAATAAATCAAATCCACCAAATCCCCAAAGACTAGAAAAACATAATACTCTCCTCTCCTCTCCTTGAGATGAGGCCTTGGATCTCCAGAATTCGACTGGAATATTTTGCCCAGCTGAAAGACACTGACCTGAAGATATTTCGGAAATGGTTAATTGGGCCGGTCAGTGCTCCAGGTTGAGAAAAGACATAAACATAAGCTTCCAGATCTTCTGGGGTTAATCTGCACCCTTTCTTTCCAATGCCAGTCCTCTGGCTAGTAAATAAATGTTTCAGAGCCTACAGTAGAGAAAAGGTGAATCCTTAATACATGGTTCCTAGATAAACAGACTCCTAAGTCCAATCATTGCCTTCTGATGGGAGGTTGGGGTGGGGGCAGCTACCCAGCAGTACCCCCTCCTCTAGGCAGGTCAGTCTTCTCACTATCCTCACACCCCACACTCATTGATGAACTTTGCTTGTGCTCCTTTTCCCATATGTGCATGCAAATACTAGGAGGCCAATCATTATGAAACTTTGCCTGATTCAATTCAATTCGACCAATATTTTTAAGCAGCTATTATGTGCAAAGGCGATCTTGCTAGATGATGGAGATATAAAGAATATAAGGAAATTATCCCAGTTTTCAAGGAGTTTATATATTATTAGGGAGATATAATGTGTAAATGGATAAGAATACTATTAGATAGGGTATGATGGGGGCAAAAAAGAGTTCCAGGAATAATTGAGGAAGGAGAAAACATTAGTAGCTGAGAGATTCGACTGAGAGAAATTATTTTACTATTATATTGATAACCAATTATTAAATTTGGATCCAGGCTTTTCTCCTCAATTTCCTCATTAAAAGCCCAGCTTTCATTAAAAAGTTAGTCTCTGAAGGACATGACTGATTGTTCTTAGCTCTCAAAGAACATACTCTTCAATCTTGGGCAGGACCCCACCCAACCAGGACACCTAATTTTTGTATAATCAGAATCCAGACTGGGTGAGTTCCGACCCTGGGGAAAGGAGCCCCTGACCTTGTACCCCTCCATTAGAATTTATGGTGATCCGACTCATGAAACAAAAAACCAACCAGAGTGGTCTGGTTGGAGATGGGAGTTCCCTGTCCAGGTTGCTGGGAGTGGCTGAGTCTCATAATCAAACCTTGCTCTCAGAAGGAGGAGCTGAAGACTTTTAGCTCACCTCCTTGTCGAATGTCACCAATCAGGTTTATAATTTTTCACTTGTCAAAGGAATTCCCTTTCAGAAGACATTCAAAGCTTTCAGGACCCCCATTAAGCATCTTTGGTTACTGAGAGAAACTACTAACCATAAATTTATTGATTGTTGGCTAGTCTAATTAATGAGTGGATTATTAATGACCTGGAAACTGTCCTCTGGGGGGCGGGGTTCATTCATCACACCTGCATTGGCCCTTGAAAAAAAGAATCTAAGGAGTAGATATTTATTCATTCAATTAAGATTTATTAAACACCTACTCTGGGACAGTTGCTGTGAGGTAAGGAGGGGGGTGCATTCCAAGGAGATCGAATATTCCGTTTGAGGAACTTGTAGCCATCTGGTTCATATGGAACAAAGAGTACAGAGAGGAGTATGATGTGAAATTGGGTTAAAGATGGAGGTTGGTGCTAAATTGTGGAGGCCTTTAAATGGGATTTAACAGGATTTGAATTTTTTGTTAGAGACAACGAGGGGCTACTGAAGACTTTTGAGTAGGAGAGTGATCTGGGCAAAACTTTATCTTGGGATGATGGTTTTGGCTGCTGTGTGGAGGGTGGTTTGAAGAAAGAGATTGAAAGCAGGGGGACTGATTAGAGGGCTATTGAAACAGTTCAGAGGAGAGGTAATGAGGCCTGAACTCTTGTGGCAGACCTTGAGTTTGAGAGAGAAAGGGATAAATGTGAGAGATGTTGTGGAAATAGAATTAACCAAACCTGTTAAGGGACTGGATGGAGGTGGAGAAAGAAGGAAGAGGCAAGGATGACTCAACTTTCAAACTTGGATGCCCAGGTAAGTATAAGACAAAGAGCTGGGACCACCAGGTGGAGGTTTCCAGCCGGTAATGCTGGACTGGAGTTCAGGAAAGAGACTGGGATGCGAAATGCCGATTTGGGAGTCGTCTGCCTCGAGGTGATAACTGAACACACAGGAGGAGATGGGAGTAATAAGGGAGAAGGAGAAGAGAAGGGGCTCAGGGAAAAGCCTTGGGGAGCCCCTTAAGGAAGACACTGAGCAAATAAAGTAGATTGAAAATGGGAGAAAAATAATGAGAATAATGGTGCCCATTATTTGTTATGAGGATCAGATGAGAGATAAGTGTAAAGCACTCAGCAGACTGTACAGCACTATAGAAATGCTAGCTATCGTCATCCTCAAGGGAGTATTCTGATCCATTAAGGGAGAGCCCCGGAAGAGCAGTATTACCGAAACCAGAGGAAGAGAAGTGGTCAAGACAAGACCAAGCAAGGCGACGAGCATTTATTAAGTGCTTCCTGAGATACAACAAAGAGCAAAAGAAGGGAGTCGGCTCCTGCCTTTAAGACGTTTACTTTCTTTTTTCTTTTTCTTTCTTTCTTTTTTTTTTTTTTGGTGTGAGGCAATTGGGGTTAAGTGACTTGCCCAGGGTCACACAGGTAGTAAGTGTTAAGTGCCTGAGGTTGGATTTGAACTCAGGTTCTCCTGAATCCAAGGCCAGTGCTCTATCCACCGCGCCACCTAGCTGCCCTAAGACCCTTACTTTCTAATGCGGGAAGACAACACATAAAGCGAACTAAGATGGGGATGACGGGGGTGACGGGGGAATAGAGGAGAATCACCAACACCGAAGCAAGGTCAGGAAGGCTGAGGCAAGGCCGGTGGGTTTTGAAATGAAGGGGTCCTTAGTAACTTTTGGGAAAGCCATTTCTTTGGAGCGGTTAGATTCAAAAGCCTGATCTAAAGAGGTTGAGCAGTGAGTGATGGGGTGCAGTAGGCTCAGCAAGTAGAGAAAACACTCCCCGTTTGGCTGCTAAATGCAGGCCGGAGACATGGGGACACAGCAAGCCCGGCCCTGATGAATATGAGCGATCAGCTCAATTGGAGGTAATCTGCCCGTGTGGATTCTGGATCACAGGCAGCTCTATTCTGTGACAGGCTGGCTGACCACGGGGTAAAGAGATGGACTTTTTTGACCGTCTGCTAACATGAAACTGGGATTGCGTTTTTAAAAAGACACCCAGGAGCAGCTAGGTGGCTCAGTGGATAGAGCACCGGCCCTGGAGTCAAGAGGACCTGAGTTCAAATGCCGCCTCAGACACTTAACACTTACAAGCTGTGTGACCCTGGGCAAGTCACTTAACCCCAATTGCCTCACCAAAAAAAAAAAAAAAAGACACTCGAAGAAGAAGTAACTGGGAACTTTTTCCTTCTCTGTGGTGAGCTAGGAAGATGAACTACTGGGGAAACCCTGTGCCTAAGAGAGGGACCTTCAGCCAGCCCACAGGGAGCCACAGAGAGCATGCAGCCCTGCTCTTGTTGAGACTCGGGCAAGATGGCTGCTTTTGTTCTTTCTAAATCGAAGAGGCATCTTCTAGGCTATGACCTTGTGGGCCTCAGAAGGCAAGAGAGAAGATCCAGAGATCTTCTCTGTCAGGTATCGGGATGGTTGGAGTCCCTCCCAGATTTTGTAGACAGCTGAGGCCCAAGAGGAAGGAAATCCCAGCTGACCTGCCTGACTGCACAGCAGAGCATTGGAACCAACTAGCAAGAACTATTTATTTAGGATTGAGGCCATATAGTGGAGAGCGTGCCCCAGAGGATTGGGGTCAAGTGTTTGGACTTCTATTCTTGCTATATCTTCTCAGTAAGTATCCCTTTGTAAAAACTAATTAATATCGATTGGTTAAATGATTCTGAGGCCAAAATCACTGTGGGGGAATTGATAATATGATGGTAGTGATGATAAGAAGTAGCTAGGTGGCACAATAGAGGACTGGGTCTGGAGCCGGGAAGTCATGAATTCAATCCAGTCTCAGATACTTGTGACCCTGGGCAAGTCACTTGACTTTTGTTTGCCTCAGTTTCCTCAACTGTAAAATGAAAATAGTGCCCACCTCCCAGGGCTGTTGTATAGATCAAATGAGATGATATTTATAAAGCACTTAGCACAGTGCCTGGTACATGGTAGACACTATAATTGTTAGTCAAGCAGATATTTTTAAGGGATACCGACACCCTCTCAGGGGGACCCCTAGAATCCAGAGGGAAATGTGGCCTTGCTCTGGGGACTTGACTTCCCAGTTTGAGCCAGAAGCGAAGTAAGGATCCCCGGAGTCCTAAGGTTACACATGAGATGAAAGCCTGAAGGGATGTCAGAATCTAGTAAGTCATTTTAAAGGATAGTAGGGGGACAGCTAGGTGGCGTAGTGGATAGAACACTGGGCCTGGATTCAGGAGGACCAGAGTTCAAATCTGGCCTCAGACACTTGACACTAGCTGTGTGATCCTGGGCAAGTCACTTAACCCCAATCGCCTCACCGCCCCCCCCAAAATGATAGTAGGTCCTTGGGCATGTTTGCAGGTAGGGCAGGACCTAGTAAACAGGGATTGACTAAAAATGAAGGAGAGAAGGAATGATTGATGGGGTGAGCTCCTGAAAAAGGTCATCCCAATCAAAATTGACTATTCCCCTACCAGGTAGATTCTGTTCAATCTGACACGTGATCATATAATGTTTTATGTTGTTCTCAAATTGTCTTAAGCCTAATCGTTTCATGTACATAAGTATGAAATGGCGGCATCATTTCTGTGGCATTGTGCATAAGCACCTTAATGATCATCTTTCTGGGTTCCTTTGCCCACTGGCCACCTCGTTCTCTGTCTCCCCTCTCAACCTCTCCTGCCCTCCCTGCCATTCCTTCTCCTTTCCCAACACAAACTTGACAGTGCCTAGCTTTTTGATGGGGGCACTTCAAATGCCAGCTCATGCCAAGGGTCTAGATTAATGACAGGGTTTTGGGGGGCGGGGCAATGAAGGTTAAGTGACTTGCCCATGGTCACACAGCTACTAAGTGTCAAGTGTTTGAGGTTGGATTTGAACTCAGGTCCTCCTGAATCCAGAGCTGGTGCTTTATCCACTGCGCCACCTGGCTGCCCCCTAATGACAGGTTTTTAAAGGCTCTCTGCATGATGCAGACAGTCAGAAATGGAGGCACTGGAATTCTACTGAATGAGGGCCTAGAAGATAAACAAAATGATCAGAAAGGTGTAATATTTGAAACCTATGGTAAGGTTTCTCATTGCCCATCTGTTGATTTTGTTAAAGGGCAGAATTTGATGAAAATCTTTCTCAAAAACACTAATAATTGCACTGGCATAAGCTCACCTTGAAGTCGTTTATCGTGAACATGAATTCTGGGAACCACGGCATTTGAAAGAAGAAGTAGTAACCAGATTTGATCAGCTGTGAAGGGTGACGGAGGATGTATTCTGAAACAAAAATCCAGGAATTAAAAGCAAAAATTGATGATTTTTTGGAAAAAAATGACCGGACAGACAAATAAATTGAGTTGGGATTATAAGGAAGTTAATCAATCAATTAGCATTTATTAAGCACCTATTATGTGCCGGGAACTGAGGTAGGTGCTGAGGGATATGTGTGCATTTAGGGAATGCTTATGTTTATATTTATAAGAAATATATTTACATATTTCTTATTCATATATCATATATCTTACATATTTATAAGAAATGCTAATATAGGTAATCCCCAAACAGATATGAATACAAAAAGTATTGAGAATAGACACTAGAACTTTATTATAATGTTCTTTTGCTCAAGGGAGGAATTTAATATGAGGTAGGTCCATCTTGGACCATATCCTGAAGTGATTTAAAAATAATAATAGCATTTACATACCACTTTAAGATTTTCAGAATGCTTTACATATGTTATCTCAACCCAATGAGGTAGGTGATGTTATTATTTCTATTTTTCAGATGAGGAGACTAAGGCTCAAAAAATATCAAGGGACTTGCCCAGGGTCACACAGCTAGAAAATATCTGAGGCAGAATTTGAACTCAGGTCTTCCTGACTCCACAGCCAACACTTTATCCACTTCATCATTTAGCTGTCACCTAACTTTTGTTAATGAAATATCAAAATGGCCTTGTTCCATGGTGATTACATCTCCTATCGTGTCTCATATCCCATCCTGGCCATTTTCATGCCTGCTTCCCTGCCTTAAGCATATACTCTTTATACTGACCCCGGCTTTGCTCTGGGAACAGTAATCAAAACATTACCACTGCTTCCAGAAAGGGCTTGTCTTCACTATCTATATGACTTCCTGAACTAAAGCACCCTGGTCTCATATCTGTGTAGTCTCCTTGTATTAGAATAAAAGCTCTTTGAGGGCAGGTTCTATCTGTATTTGTTTCCTAGGACTTAGTACAGTTCTTAGCACACAAGAAGTCCTAATAAAGGTTTTTCATTGATTTATGAAGATGGTCCCATTGTCTGGATCATAAGATCAGGAAAGGGGCACCATTATAAGTGTCTTAGTGATAAATTTTTACCCTTCTTTTTCTTTTCTTTTCTTTTCTTTTTTTTTGGGGGGAGAGAGCAATGAGGGTTAAGTGACTTACCCAGGGTCACACAACTAGTAAGTGTCAAATGTCTGAGCCCAGATTTGAACTCAGGTCCTCCTGAATCCAGGGCCGGTGCTTTATCCACTGTGCCACCTAGCTGCTCCCCCTACCCTTCTTTTTAACAGAAGTATATTAGGTGTTTGAAGAATTCTCAAAAACCTCCAAGAAAATCAGGGATACAAATTGTAGAGACCGGATATTGAAGCAACTAGAGAGAGGAAGGTCAAATACCTCATGTTAGCCTGTACAGTGTCATCCCCGAAATGCATGCAGTCTGAGCAGCCCAAGGAAAGCTGAGTCCTGTCTCTTGACTACACATTCAAGGTGATTCAATACTGTCTCCAGGGACATATGGGAAGATAATTATTTATTGTTATTGTTTAGAAGGTTTCCATAGCATCATAGGATGAAAAGATGGAGACTGGGAAGGGAACTGGGAGACTATTTAATTAAACATCCTCATTTTATAGATGAGGAACCAAAAGTCCAAGGAAGATGGACCACGGGGGTGGTGTGACTGACTTGGCAAGGCCACACAGGGAGTGAGTGGTCAGAAGCAGAATTCAAACCCAGGCCATCTGACTCTGGACCCATAATATCTAGTTTATAGTTCCTGTACCCCTTTTCACAATTAATGGAAGGATATATTTGCCATTTGGGAGTTTCATAGCTGCAGGTGCCATATTTCCTTTGTAAATGGAATTGGCAGTGCTCTTTGGAAAATATGTCTGTCCCTGCTTCACATTTTTATGGAACTAGAATGAAAAATTGAGGACCTTTCTCCCTAATATTAAGGTTATGCATTAGGATTTTCTCCTCTATGGAACCTTCTCCCTATATATAAGGTAGCTCGGGCTGTGCAGGGAATGTGTTTGACCTGTCCCGTGTAAGTGACCTTGAGGCCTCTTCTAACTCAAAATCTATGGTCAGTTATTATATATATCTATATATCTATATCTATATATACACTTATATACTTAAGTATATTAAATATATACTCATATATTATACTTAAATATATGCTTATATATTTAATAAAATAAGCCCCAGGCTGTTGTACATTTTAAACTTCTGTCCCTTTTCACAACTTCTTCTTGCCTATTCATCATTCTTGATATACTTGTCTCAATCTGTTGTCTGGGTGAAGGCCTCAAGGTATTAAGCACATGGGCTTGGGGACAGCTATTTTTCTCAACGCTCAGAGGCCTCTCAGACGATTATTTTTTGCTTACTTTCAGGTTTGCGGCTTTATTCCTAAGAAATGAAGTTTCCAGAAGTGTGATCTGGAGAGGTGGAGCATTATTATATTACATTTTCCCTAAAAACCCTTATTTAGCAAGAAGACCTATTTGGCAACACAGTTAGAGATCTCAGCATGATTAAGGGAAGAGTGTATACTAGCAGGTAACATTTATAGAGTTCCACAAGATTTGGAAAGCAAATATTCCATTCAGGATCTCATCTGCTCCTCACAATAACTCTGTGAAATAGGTGCTGTTAGTCTCCCCATTTCACAGAAGAGAAAACTGAGGCCAAGTTGCCCAGGGTCATATGGCTAGGTGAGTGTCTGAAGTAGGATTTGAAATCTAGTCTTTCCATCTTAGAGTCCAACATTTTATCCACTGCAGCACTCAGCTGCCTTTAATATAGAAGGGCTGGCAAACCGAAGGGGGAAATAGATCGCTGACATGTCCTTTGATGCTCATATTGACTCAGGCTGTGTCCTAGTTCTTATTGACAGAAGGGTCCCGGAAACATCGCCAACTGTAATTTTAGTTGAACTGATCAGCCAGCTGTCTCTCTGGCAAAATAAACTGGGCAATAAGGACTTTGGGGTGAACTGGGCAAACATGGAGATGGTTCCACAGAAAGTTAGGGGTGAGGGGCGGCTAGGTGGAACCATAAATAAAGCACTGGCCTTGGATTCAGGAGGACCAGAGTTCAAATCCAGCCTCAGACACTTGACACTTACTAGCTGTGTGACCCTGGGCAAGTCACTTAACCCTCATTGCCCTGCAAAAAGAAAGAATGAAAGAAAGGAAGGAAGGAAGGAAGGAAGGAAGGAAGGAAGGAAGGAAGGAAGGAAGGAAGGAAGGAAGGAAGGAAGGAAGGAAGGAAGGAAGGAAGGAAGGAAGGAAGGAAAGAAGAAAGAAAGAAAGAAAGAAAGAAAGAAAGAAAGAAAGAAAGAAAGAAAGAAAGAAAGAAAGAAAGAAAGAAAGAAGGGATGAAAAGGCCTCAGAGAACAACTGTAAATGTAGCTGTGTTCTAAAACTTGAATTCTCTGCTGTTTGCTTGAGGGATTAGATGTGTTCTGCTTGGTCCCAGAGGGCAGAACTAGGGACAAGGAGGAGAGATTTCAGAGGGACTAATTTAGGCTTGGTATAAGGAAAAACTTCCCAACAATTAGTGCTATCCCAAAGTGAAATGGTTTTCCTGGGTAGGTGATGGGTTCTCCCTCACTGGAGGCTTTTTTTTTTTTTTTTTGGCGGGGCAATGAGGGTTAAGTCACTTGCCCAGGTTCACACAGCTAGTAAGTGTCAAGTGCCTGAGAAATGAACTCAGGTCCTCCTGGATCCAGGGCCAGTGCTTCATCCACTGCGCCACCTAGCTGTCCCTCAATTGGAGGTCTTTAAGCAAAGCCTGGGCTACCACTTGTTGGGTATGCTGGGGAGAGGGGGAGGGATTCTGGGTTGGACTTCAGGGGTTTTTAACCATCTTTTTTGACCTGGACCCCTTGGGCAGTCTGAAGAAGCCTGTGAACTCCTTCTCAGAATTATTAAATGCAAAAAAAATAAAATAAAATACAGAGCATCACAAAAGAAACCAATTATATTGACATAGGCTTTCAAGTGCTTACTTGGTATAGTACCTGGCACATTGTAGATGCTTAATAATGTTGGTTGACCTGACTTAACAGTTATTAATATTTTTTTGGAAAAACCTCAGGTCAATAGACCTTAGTGGAATCCCTGGTAGATGACCACTGAGGTACCTTCTGACTCTGAGGTTCTGTGGTCCCCTGACCCTACTTCTAGTATTGCAGAGTTAGGACAGCTGACTATGTGTACAACTCGAATTTTATGTCCATAATGTAGTAGACTATACATTCAGGGATCATTTCTAGAGAAGTTACTCAAGTATATTCCTCCATCTCTCCCCCATCCCAACCTTTGCCTATTTCCCTTCTTTCCTCTCCTGGTTTATTTTGAGGAAGGGGAGAAATACAAGGTGATTTTTCTGTGCACAGTTCCTAAAGTCCCTAAACTCCCCTTACCCATCCCATACTAACAAGAGTTTTGTAGTTTCAGAATCCGTTTAGAGGCTTCATTTAATGTTCTTTTTGAGGGAATCGAAGGGAAGCTCAGGCAACTTGCTGGCTTCTCTCCGCCATCTTGGCTCCGCCCCCAACTAACAAGAGTTCTGAACTTAGATTGGGAACTCCTTGAGGGCAGAGATTGTCTCCCCCTCCCTTTTTTTTTTTTTTTGGTATGCCCAGCACTTACTTTGCATAGTGCCTGGCACATTTCAGCCATTTCAGTCATGTCTGACTGTCTATGACCTCATTTGGGGTTTTCTTGGCAAATATACTAAAGTGGTTTGCCATTTCCTTCTCCAGCTCACTTTACAGATAAGGAAACTGGGGCAAACAGGATAATACAGCCAGAAAGTGTCCAAGGTTGAATTTGAACTCATGAAGATGAGTCTTCTTAATACCAACCCCGGTGCTGTGTGCACTATGGCACCACCTAGCTGCCCCTAATAAATGTGTGTTGACTTGGCTTGACTTGAACTTGTGAAAGGGTGGCAAGAGCCAGCTGAAGGGAGTGGTTTAATTAAGTACTGTTTGCTAAAAGTAAATATCAGTGAGCTCAACCACTACTCTTATTTCTTTCAGTCCCTCTTATCACAGCTTCAAAGTCCCTCTCAGAAGAGGACTGCCACTACGGATAGCATAGCCATCAGCCAGGAGGCAAATCGGTTTCATAGCTGCCATGACTCACTATTGTCAAACCAAAGTCATTGCATAATCCTTTTCCTCCTCACCTTCCATTTAAATAAGTAAAATAGTTGCTTACAGGGTTTGTGCATGTGTGCATAAAATTAGATAAGTAAATAGGCTAAGATCTGCTTCTCTAAGATTGTTATTAACCCTGATTTTCCTGTTAGCAATATTCTCAAGGCATCTCAAAGTCAACGTATCCATAAGAGGACTCATTATGTTTCAACCCAAACCCACTCTTCTTCTGAACTTGCCCTCTGACATTGGGGGCAACACTGCTTTCTGGTCACCCAAGTTCGCAGCCTGAGTTATCCCTAACTCCTTACTTTCCCTCATCCCACATATCTGATTGGTTGTAAAGCCTTGTGTCTTTCACATTTGCCCACTTATCTCCACTCATATCTAATCCAAACCCTCTCCTTTCACATCAACCACTGAAACAACATCCTAATTGGGTTTCATGTCCTTTTCTCCTCTCTACTATCCTCTTTGTTGTTTTCAGTCATGTCCAACTCTTTGTGACCCCATGTGGGGTTTTCTTGGAAAAGATATCGGAGTAGTTTGCCATTTCCTTCTCCAACTCATTTTTCAGATGAAGAAACTGAGGCAAACAGGGTTAAGTGACTTGCCCAGGGTCACACAGCTAGTAAGTGACAAGTGTCTAAGGCAAAATTTGAACTCAGGTCCTCCTGAATCCAGGGCCAGTACTTTATTCACTTTGTCACCTAGCTGCCCACTAATTGCCTCCTCTTAATGAGGATTTTCTTGATTTTATCCTGCTACTAGTGTCTCCCTGTATACAGGGGGGGGGGGGTGTATGTGCAGGGTAAATAGTACTTACTATGTGTCAAGCACTGTGCTAAGTGCTTTACAAATATTATCTCATTTGATCCTTGCAACAACTTTGTAAGGTAGATTTTATTATTATATTTATTTTTCAGATGAGGGAACTGAGGCAGACAGAGGTTAACTGACTTGCTCAGGTCACACAGCTAGGAAGTGTCTGAGTCTTGATTTGAACTCATGTCTTCCTGGCTTTAGACCCAATGGTCTATCCACTCAGCCACCCATGTAGCTGCCCCATGTATGTATATATATATATATATATATATATATACATATATATATATATAGAGAGAGAGAGAGAGAGAGATGCATATATGTATATATGCTATACATATATACATCATGTCTTCCCTGATGGAATGTAAGCTCAACGAGGGCAGGGATGGTTGCATGTTTCATTTTTGGTTTTGTATTCCCAGCAGTCATTACCAAGCACAGGGTCTGGCAAATAGGAAATGAGTAGTAAATGCTTGTTGACTAATTGATCCATTGGTTGTACACAGCTTCAAGGTCAGCACAAATTCCTGTTATTTTACATTTCGATCACCTTAGGCTCATTTGTTCCATAAACATGGAAGCTTACAAGTAGAGACTTGTAAAACTCACCTGTGAATACATTTGGGTGAGGAAAATTAATCACAACAAGCTTGGTCACCAGTTCTGGATAACAGATGGCAATGAGCCAGGCAATCATCCCTCCCCAGTCATGGCCAATCAGTACACACTTACTGTAACCTGAAAAGAGAAACAAATATATACATACATACACACACATATATTCATAACACACACATACACACATATATACACATATAGAGAGAGGATGTATATGTATGTGTGTATGTGAGAGAGAAAAGGGGGGGAAGAGAGGGGGAGAGTGAGAGGGGAGAAGAGAGAAAGAGAAGAGAAAGAGGAGAGAGAGAAAAGAGAGGAGCAAGAAGAGAGGAGAGAAAGAGAGAAGAGAGAAAGGAGAGAAGAGAGGAGGGAGAAGAGAAGAGAAGAGAAGAGGAGAGGAGAGGAGAGGAGAGGAGAGGAGAGGAGAGGAGAGGAGAGGAGAGGAGAGGAGAGGAGAGGAGAGGAGAGGAGAGGAGAGGAGAGGAGAGGAGAGGAGAGGAGAGAGAGAGAGAAGAGAGAGGAGAGAGAGAGAGAAGAGAGAGGAGAGAGAGAGAGAGAAGAGAAGAGAGGAGGAGGAGAAGGAGGAGAGAGAGAGAGAGAGGGAGGGAGGGAGGGGAAGAGAGAGAGAGATCAGTCTACTTTCAGGAACAGCAGTCAGGTTTTACTTCATATAATATAGTTGCCTTTCTTTGTTCTAGTAATAATAACTAGCATTTACATAATGCTTTAAGGTTTGAAAAGCACTTCTCAAATAGAATAGACGTGATCATCTATTCTTACAACAACAATGTGAGGTAGGTACTATTATTATCTTTACTTTACAGATGAAGAAATTGAGGTGGCCAGAAGTATAGTAACTTGCCCAAGGTCTCAGAGTTACTCACTGCCTGATGCTGGATTGGAACTCAGGTCTCTTGACTCCAGGTCCAGCCCTCTATCTACTGTACCACCTCACTAGCTTAGTAAACATGGATTTTAAAAATGTCCTGCTACCATGGTCAAGAATATTATAGAGGAGGTAGCTAGGTGGCACAGTGAATAAAGCACCAGCCCTGGATTCAGGAGGACCTGAGTTCAAATCCAGCCTCAGACACTTGACACTTAATAGCTGTGTGACCTTGGGCAAGTCACTTAACCCCAATTGCCTCACTAAAAGAAAAAATAAAAAAAAAGAATATTATAGAGGTCCTAGTTTCATTAATTTTTTAGGATAAATTCTGTAGTGAATATAAAAATTATTTACTTCTTGAATCCTGAGAGAAATTTTATTTATAGTAAACCCAGACAAGTCCTATTTAAGTTTACATTTATAACTCTCTAAATGAGAGTCACATTTCAGTGAGTAAAATAAACAAATAAATGAAATCCATTGGCCTCAACTAATAGGGAATAGGTGTTCATGGGAGAATAATAGTCATGGATTTAAATCTGGAAGGGAGCTTGGAGACCAAATCAAACCCCATCATTTTACAGAGGAGAAAACTGAGTTTAGGGAAGATTAAATGACTTGCCCAGGGCTACAGAGCTAGTAATTGTCTAAGGCAGGATCTGAATTCGGGTCTTCCTGATCCCGTCTACCCATGGTACCACCTGGAAACCAGTGAGAATCAGGAAAGTCTGAATTATAGGATTTATTATTTTTCATTTTATTATACTTTTCCTGACTAAACAATTATTTTATTTCCCTATCACCCAACCTCTCTTTTTTGGGGGGAGGGGAGGGGGGAGGGAAATGAGAGTTAAGTGACTTGCCCAGGGTCACACAGCTAGTAAGTGTCAAGTGTCTGAGGTCAGATTTAAACTTCTGAATCCAGGGCCAAGGCTTTATCCAGTGTGCCACCTAGCTGCCCCACCCAAACCCTCTTAACAAATATGCATAGTCAAGCCAAACAAATTGCCCCACTGTTCAAGTCCAAAGATGGATGTCTCATTCCACATCTTGAATCCATCACCTTTCTGTCAAGAGGCAGGAAGCATAGACCTGACCTCCAAAATCATGGTCGATCATGGCATGGATCAGAGATCTTAAGTCTTTCAAAGTCATTTGTCTTTATGATGGCTTTATTATTTTATAAATTGCTTTCCCGGTTCTGCTCACTCTGCATCAATTCAGCCAAGTTTTCCAGGTTTCTCTGAACCTATTCCTTTCCTCATTTTTTTTTTTTGTGGGGCAATGAGGGTTAAGTGACTTGCCCAGGGTCACACAGCTAGTAAGTGTCAAGTGTCTGAGGCTGGATTTGAACTCAGGTCCTCCTGAATCCAGGGCCAGTGCTTTTATCCTCCGTGCCACTTAGCTGCCCCACCTTTCCTCATTTCTTATGGCAAACTAGAACTCTATTACATTCATATACCATAATTTATTCATTTATTCTTCAATTGGTTGGCACTCTAATTTTTAGTTCACCACCAAAAATAAAAAAGCTGCCATAAATGCTTTTGTACATGCAAATCATTGTAGAATATATTTTAAAGAGATGCTATTTTATTACTTGGAGTCAGAAGGACTGGGTTAAAGTCCTGGCTACTTACTAGCTTTGTGACTTTGGGGAAATACCTTTCCCTCTCTGGGTCTCTTTTTCCCCTTCTGTGAGATGATGGAGTTTGACTAAATAATAGCTCAAATTTATATAGTGCATTAAGGTCTGCAAAGTGCTTTACATATATTATCTCAGCAGTGCTGGGAGATAGTTACTATAGGTATTAGCCTCTTTTTACAGATGAGGAGATTGAGGCAGGGCGAGATCATGTGACTAAATGATCCCTGTGGTTCCTTTGCCAAACTAGGCTAATGGGGTGTTGCTAAATAAAGATTCCCAAGGGAACGCCTTTTAATGAATGAATAGCAAAAATACTTATTTGTAAATGAGGACCTCTACACTATTTTTAAACCCTCTAATTCTTTTAGATAAATTTAACAGTCCCCTTTGAATTCCTGTTCACACTAGCAATTTACTTAGCAAAAGGAGCAATGCTATCTTCTTACTGCTCACATACCTAGAGAGTCCAAAATATCTTTTATGTCCACCACAATGCAGTCCAACTTATAACTCTCTTGATAAGAGGGAGCATCTGTCTCTCCATAACCTCTTAAATCCAAAGCTACGACTCGATATTCACTTTTAAATTCCCGTAATTGGTGGCGCCAAGAGTACCTGTGTTGGAAAGAGAAATCAAACATGGGAGATGCATTATCACTATGGCATATTACATGCTACAGAATTTCTAAGTGGAAAACCAGCAACTCATCTGCCATTTGAGATGAAGAAAAAGAATAACTGATATTTATATAAAGCTTTAAGGTTTGCAGAATGCACTCTGTGATCTTATTTGATCCTCATAATGATCGTGTCTTGTAGGTGGTATCATTATTCCTTACAGATATCACCTTATAGATGAGAGAACTGAGGTAGATCGAGTTTGAGGATCAAACAGCTAGTAAGTCTGAGAAATAATTTGAACTCAGGTCTTCCTGCATTCAGGTCCAGAGGTGCCTCCTAGCAGCCTTCAACAGAAATAGAGGTGATGTGTCTATTAGTAAGCAAAGAAGAATAAGTGACTTTTGAGATGGGAGCGTCTCATAGGACAAGAATACAGGACCTCACATTTACAGGACCTCACATTCAGATCTGCAAAGGACTGTAGCAGTTACCTGGTCTAATAGCTTCATGGGAGGGATGAGGAAACCGAGGGATTTGCCCAGAGTAAAACAGCTGCTAAGTGACAGAGGCAGACTTTGTTTGACCCCAGGTTTTCTGCCTCAAGGAGCATTTTTCTTTATACCCTGCCAAACCGAGCTCTCCTTGTTGTTAAAAATCACCTTCCTGTTATATTTTCTTATACTTTGATGCTATCAATCTGTGAAATATTCCATGAATGATGAAGATAAGTCACGGTTGGTGTGAAGTCACATCTTTCATTTCTAGGGGTAATTAAAAGATTTCATGATGACAAAAAATGAGGGTGAAGAGGAATTGGAGAAATTGGCCAAAGCTCATCATCTAGACCAGAACAAAGGTGGGATGATGGGAGTAAAACCTTCTTTCAATGCAAGATCATTTGATTGACCTGAGACCATCTACTTATTTCCCTGCAGAAATACACTCTACTCACCTTACTCCACTGTAGAATAGGGCCCCATTTTTTTAGCAGTAACAGCTTAGTAATAGATGAAATGGTCTAAAGATAAAAGAAAATCACCAATTACCATAGAAATATTAAAATGACAAAAGCTAGAGATAACCCTCTGCTTACTAAAGTTGAAATTCTCCTATGGTAATGATTTAAAATAAGGAATAGAAGTGAAATAAACATTGGGGAGACTAAACTAAAAATTATTAATGAAAGAAGAATCTGTAGGCTTTTGTGAAATCCAGAGATCCATAAGATTTCAGTCCACATGAGAAAAAGGTTTGGGGTAACAATTAGATGAGAAAAATCACAGAAGTTTTTCATCAGGAAGGGACCTTGGAAAGCATTAAGATGAACCCTTGGATTTTACAGATCAAGAAACTGAGGCCAAAAGAGGGAAGAATTTTCCATGGGTGGGGAGGGAGGGGTCTCCTGCAGAAAATGGCATTTGAGCTGAATCTTGAAGGGGACCAAGGAAATGAAAAGGTAGATCTGAGGAAGGAGAACATTCCGAGCATGGGGGAAAACCACAGCAAAGGCACCAAGATGGGAGATGGATTGTCATGTACCAGGAAGAAAGCAAATAAGTCAATATCCTTGAATTGTAGAGGTGTATGTGGAGGTGAGAAAAAGAGTAGGAATATGGGAACCCTAAAAGGTACCTGATTGTTTGTTGTTGTTCAGTCATTTTAGTCTCAAAGAGACTGGAGTGGTTTGCCATTTCCTTCTCCAGCTTATTTTACATATGAGGAAACTGAGGCAAGCAGAGTTAAGCAACATAGCCAGGGTCACGCAGTAAGTATTGGAGGCTGGATTTGCACTCAGGTCCTTCTCACTCCAGATCCGGGTGCTTTACCTGCCACCTAGCTGCCTTGTGTATCATATTATGAAGACCTTTAAATGCCATTTAGTATTTTATCCTAAAGGTAATGGGGACTCCCTGGAGTTTAACCGAGGGTCATGTGTATGGATGTGTGGAATGGTCAGACTTTAGGAAGATGGGCTGGAGGAGAGGACAGACTTGAGGCATGGCAACTGATTAGAGGTCAAATGCCATAGTTCAGGCTGTGAGTGGAGAGTGAATGAGAATGAGAAAAAAAGGACATGGAGGTTAGATGCCTGGGGTTGTTGGGTTATCTACCTCATCAAAATGTCTGTTCCCCCAAAGCAGGGACTGTTGTTGCTTTTCTGTGCTCATATCCCCATATCCCCATCACTAGGCACACAATAAGTACTTAATGCATGCTTCTTCATTTGTTCCTTCATTCACACTAACATGAAAGCATATGTATAAAACTGACATTTCGATTTATGACTGTTATGACAGCTGATGTGCTTCCCTCCCCTCATTATCCTCCCTCTACTGAGAGGGAAGATTGGAGATTTAGAATGTCATAACTCAGGTGGCAGTTTAAGGAAAGACTGTTCTGAAAGACAAAGCTGCTCCTAGGCCACCAGCCCCTGAGTAGCTAGGCACCATTTCATTCCTTTCAGTCTCTCACAGTCAAACACACTGAACAAAAAAGTCCTGTAAGGAAACCTTGTTCTCCAGAAACAAGGAGAGCAATATATGCCCACCCTAGACCAATGCAAACAATCTTGGCTAGAAATACACAACTCTCCACACCAAGAATGACAGGACTGGCCACTAGACACAGTGGGAACAGGGCTCCTTAGCTAGCAAGGTCAAGCTATCAGTCTGAAGAAGATCCTCAACAAGGGTAAGGAGTTGGGGTGAGGGGAAGGGAGGCTGAGTATGAATGATGACCAGCAAGAGGTCAAGTTACCTCGAGAAGTCTGATGGGTCTTCCCTACCTGCCTGCCTTGCATACAAGATAGGACAGAGCTGCTGTCCAGCCCAGGCAGTAACAGCCGTGGATCTGGGCAGTTTGTCAGGCACTAATGAAATGCTGAATGCACATAGTACCTTGGCAGTGTCAGCACCATGGCCAGTGAACTGTATAACTTTTGGGGTCCAGAATCTTTTATAAGCTGTGGGAAATGAACGACAATATCAACTCACATTTATATAGTGCTTTATGGATGGCAAATTACTTCTATCACCACAACCCTGAGAAGTGGGTAGTGCAAGTATTATAATCCCCATTTTACAAATGAGGAATGTCACTAAAGTAAGAGGAATTTGGAAATGTTGAAAAATACTCTTTCTAGGTTGGGTGATAGTAGTTTACTTCAGTAGTAATAGTAGTAGAAGTAGTAGTAGTTGTAGTGGTGGTGGTAGTGGAAGGAGGAGGAAGAGGAGTACTTTAATGGGGTATTATTAGTAGTAGTAATCATAACTATTATTTTACTATGCATATTTCCTATAAGGGTTTTTTCTTTTTCCAATGGGGAAGGTGGAAGAATAAAGTGATTATTGTTCATCGAAAAACAAATTAAACATTTTTAAACAGCTAGGATTTATATAATGCTTTAAAGTTTGCAAAGCACTTCATATAAATCTTTTTTCTCATTTAATCTTCATAACAACTCTGGGAGGTAGGTACTATTCTATCCTCTATTTACAGATAAGGCAACTGAGGCATAGAGAGCTTAACTGATTTACCCAGGGTCACAGAGATAGCAAGTGTCTGAGGAAGGGTTTAAACACAGTTCTTCATGATTTCAAATCCAATATTCTCTCTACTGTATCATGTAGCATTTTAAAGCATCTGATTGTTATATAAAAAACAGTATCTTTTTTCTCTAAAGAAACTGATTTGCCAATATATTTTTCCATCTTAATGTTTTCCTGTGAGCTTTTCGTGTTTCTTGGAACTGATTTTAGATTCAATAGAAAGTAGTCTTCCAGAGGACAGGAATTTTCTCATTTTGATCTCCACTACAAAGCCCAGTGCCTGGCACATAGTAAGTGCCTAATCAAGCTTGTTGATTTGGTTGTTTGTCTTAATAACTAAAGAACTTGAAAGTGTCATTCAATGAAACAAATTACTAATTTTGGTGACATCCTTCAGGAAGTATGCCCTTGCTCACTAAGGCAAAGATAGATGGATTTGTCCTATTTCAAACTTTAATACCCCCCAAACTAGAGAATTCAATATGCCCTCTGATACATGTGTCTGATTTATTTTTCGTTTGCATGATAAGAAAGAATTTTATAATAAAGAAGAGCAAATGTTCTGGTCATGAACTGAGAGCTAGGGATGACAGGTGGAAGCCATAATACCCCAATGATACACTGGCAACAAGGACAGCTAGGTGGTAAAGTGGAAAGGGTGCTGTGCCTGAAGTCAGGAAGACCCAAGTTCAAACTGGCCCCAAATACTTTACTAGTTGTGTGACCCTGGGCAAGTCACTTAACCACATTTGCCACAGTTTCCTCATCTATAAAATGAGCTGGAGGAGGAAATGGCAAACCACTCCACTATCTCTGCCAAGAAAACTCTAAACAGGGTAACAAAGAGTCAAACATGACTGAACAACAAAAGATATTTTAATTCTTTTCATCTATATTTCCTTTTGCTATTGCCAGGCTAGTTAACAGCAAGGGGCTTATCAACACGATAGCTGCTTTTCCAGGTTTTACTATATTAAAAATAACAAGGGATCTCATCTTTACCATGCAGACCACACTAAAGATGCAGAGCATCCTTTCTTCCTCTCTTTTCTAGATAGAGGCTGGGCTGTTGTGATCAAGTGCTTTGTGCTCAGCAGCATAAATAACCTTTTGTAAAATGGTCACATGCTTCATCACTCAAGAATTTTGATGAATACATTTTATACAGCTGGTGAGAAAAAAGGACTCTAAGCACTCAAAGAAACTGCTTTGTCAGCTCAAAATATTTTTAAAACTGATTCAGAGGAGTAGGGGAGAGGACAGGCAGAATGTCATCTTTTGGCAAAAGTCGACTTCATTTTCAAGTGTAGCTGGCCAAGGTACCTTGGTGTGTATTTCTTTGTATCGTGTCTTTGTTAGTTTCCTTTAGCTGGACAGGGAATTGCATTGTTTTTGAGCAATTCCTAAGAGATGGACAGTGGAAAAAAACATTCTGTGGAGAACTAGGTTTAAAATCTACCCTCTGACACCATCTACATGTCATTGGATGTCACTAGACTTCACTGGGACTCAGTTCCTTTTCCTTTTTTTTAATCTTTTTTTTTTTTTACAGGGCAATGAGGGTTAAGTGACTTGCCCAGGGTCACACAGCTAGTAACTGTCAAGTGTCTGAGGCCAGATTTGAACTCAGGTCCTCCTGAATCCAGGGCTGGTGCTTTATCCACTGTGCCACCTAGCTGCCCCTCCTTTTTCTTTAAATTGAGGTCATGTCCACCTCTAAATCTATGTTCTTGTGAATGTGTACAAGTCAATTGACCTCCATGGGACTCAGTTTCCTCATCTGTAAAATGAAGGGCTTGAGCTAGAAATGGCTTCTGAGGTCCCGTTCCCGAGACAATTCTTAGATGGTGACAAGGATGCAGTAGGAGAGGCTGTGCTGTTGAGTGGAAGAGGGATGGACTTGGAGTCAGTGAAATGGCTTTGAATCCCAGGATTCTGACACTTAGTTGGTGTATGAAGATGGGGAAATCTCTGGCTTCTTCTCTGACTCTAGAGTGGGGAATGTAACTTGCACTATCTGCTTTCTCAGGGTACAAGTAAGAAGAGGACTTTGCATACCATCAGGCTTACCATAAAATCAATATTGGAGAAAAGAGAACCAAAGAAGGAGGAGGCCCCCTGCCCACAGTGGATAGGGTGATAAGAGAGAACAAAGAACTTTTCAACTCTCATTTTTTTTTACCTTTCACCTTCCAAGGTGATCTTTGTACTAGAAAGAATAGGGGGAAATGGACTAAGAGAGAATTGATAACCAGAATAAAAAGGGTGATAGTAAGAGAGTGCCTAATTGTTCTTCCTGAGTTCATGTCATCTGTCCCAAATGAACAACATCTTAGGGTATTGAAAGGAAGGGCAGACAGGGTTATTCAGCCATGGTCAGTGGTCTCTGAATGTTCAAAGGAACCACAGTTTTGGGGAAGGGCATATTTCCCAATTTTTAGAAAAGGGAACAGAATGGAGGTTATAAATATTGGCTAGTTTGTTTGGATTCAGGAAATTAGGTAGGGCAGTAGATAAGAGTACGAGGCCTAGAATCAGGAAGACCCATATCAAATCCAGTCTCAGACACTTACTAGCTGTATGTCCCTGGACAAGTCACTTAACCTCTTCTTGCCTCAGTTTCCCTAGCTGTAAAATGAGGATAATAACAGCCCCTACCTCCCAGGGTTGTCATGAAGATCAAACGAGGTAATGTTTGTAACTCAGCACAGTGCCTGACACATAATAGCTACTTAATAAATGCTTATTTACTTCCTCCCTTTCTAGCAAAATTCTAGTACATATTTTTCACTGCCAGCATATCTCATTGTGTGGCACAGGAGAGAGAGAGAGAGAGAGAGAGAGAGAGAGAGAGAGAGAGAGAGAGAGAGAGAGAGAGAGAGAGAGAGAGAGAGAGAGAGAGAGAGAGAGAGAGAGAGAGAGAGAGAGGCAGCTAGGTGGCTCAGTGGATAGAGCACCGGCCCTGGATTCAGGAGTACCTGAGTTCAAATCCGGCCTCAGACACTTAACACTTACTAGCTGTGTGACCTTAAGTCACTTAACCCCAATTGCCCCACAAAAAAACAGAGAGAGTGAGTGAGATGAACATGGAATCAAGAAGAACTGTGTTCAAATCCCACCTGTAACCATGGATTTTTTAATTCTCTAAACTGGGGCTTCTTAATCTAGGCACCTTGACACGATTCTTTTATATATATAAACTGTTTTTCAATATGATTAATTTCCTTGTTATCCTATGTATTTAAAAGCATTATTCTAAGAAGTGTTCCAGGGGGGAGCGAGGTGGTGCAGTGGATAGAGCACCAGCCCTGGAGTCAGGAGTACCTGAGTTCAAATCTGGCCTCAGACACTTAACACTTACTAGCTGTGTGACCCTGGGCAAGTCACTTAACCCCAATTGCCTCACTAAAAATAAAAAATACCCAAAAAAGAAGCGTTCCACAGGCTTTGCCAGACTGCCAAAAAAAATCCATGACCTTTGGAGAGCAATGTGGAATTATGCCCAAAAGTTATTATTACATATGTACTTTTTGACCCAGCAATCCCACTGTTAGGTCTGTTTTCCCAAGGTGACCAGGGAAAAAGGAAAAGATCTTGTATGTTCTAGAATATTCATAGCGGCTCTCTTTGTGGGAACAAAACTGGAAATGGAGTGGATGACCATCCATTAGGGAATGGCTGAACACGTTGTGGTAAGAAATGATGAGCCGGATGCTTTAAGAAAACCCTGGGGGCGGCTAGGTGGTGAAGTGGATAAAGCACCGGCCCTGGATTCAGGAGTTCCTGAGTTCAAATCCGGCCTCAGACACTTGACACTTACTAGCTGTGTGACCTTGGGCAAGTCACTTAAGCCCCATCGCCCTGCCCCCCCCCCCAAAAAGAAAACCCTGGAAGACTGACATGAACTGATGTAGAGTGAAATGAGAAGAACCAAGAGACTGTTGTCTGTAGTAACAGCAATATTGTTCCAAGAGGAACTGTGAATGACTAGGCTATTCTGAAGTGTGTGATCTTTCAAATCGACTACTAAGGGTTTATGATGTAAAATGCTATCCACTTCCAGAGAAAGAACTGATAGATGAAAGTATGCGTTGTTTGGTTACATATAGACATACACACACACAAACACAGGCATATGTACAAATGTTGGCCTTCTCTAATGTGGGGTTGGGATGGAGGAAGACAATTCAGAACTCAAAATGTCAATTTTTAAAAAAAAATTAAGATTAAAAAAAAAGTTTTGTGACCAAAAAAAAGAAAGTGTAAGAATCCCTGATCTAAGGCTTTTTTATTATTAATTTATAGGCAGGTTTGACACACTGCCCTATTATTTTATTTTATTTTATTTTTGTGGGGCAATGGGGGTTAAGTGACTTGCCCAGGGTCACACAGCTAGTAGGTGTCAAGTGTCTGAGGCCAGATTTGAACTCAGGTACTCCTGAATCCAGGGCCAGTGCTTTATCCACTGCACCACCTAGCTGCCCCCCTATTATTTTTATTTTTTTAATAAACATTTTTATTTAAAGTTTTGAGTTTCAAATTCTATTTTTCTCACCCTCCCTCCCTGCTTTCTGAGGCAGTAAGTAATCAGATATAGGTTATGCATATGCAATTATGTAAAGGATTACCATAGCAGTCATTTTGTATAAGAAAACTAGAATGAAAGAAAAAAAGAAAGGAAATGAAAAATAGTATGCTTCAGTCTGTGTTCAATCAATATCAATTCTTTCTCTGGAGGTGGATAGTATGCTTCATCCCTAGTCCTTTGGGGTTGCCTTAGATCATTGTATTGCTGAAAATAGCTGTCATTCACAGTTCTTCATAAACAACATTGCCATTACTGTGTACAATGTTCTTCCGGTTCTATTCACTTCACCATACATCAGCTCATGTGAATTTTTCCAGGTTTTTCTGAAATCATCCTGCTTGTCATTTCTTTTTTTTTAGTGAGCCAATTGGGGTTAAGTGACTTGCCCAGGGTCACACAGCTAGTAAGTGTTAAGTGTCTGAGGCCGGATTTGAACTCAGGTACTCCTGACTCCAGGGCTGGTGCTCTATCCACTGCGCCACCTAGCTGCCCCTGTCATTTCTTATAGCACAATAATATTCCATTTCAATCATATACCATATCTTGTTTAGCCACTCCCCAACTGATGGGCATCCCTTTGATTTCCAATTCTTAACCACCACAAAAAGAGTTGATATAATATTTTTATATAAATAGGTCCTTTTCTCTTTTTTGGATGTCTTTGGGATGTAAATCTAACACACTGCCCTATTATTAAAGGGAAAATATGCTGTTAACTAGTTAGCTAGGTGGCACAGTGCATAGAGAACTTGGTCTGGCATCAGAAAAATTCATTTGTATGAGTTCAAATCCAGCCTTGGGACACTCACTAGCTCTATGACCCTGAACAAGTCACTTAATCCTATTTGCCTCAGTTCCTCATCTGTAAAATAAACTGGAGAAGGAAATGACAAACCACTCCAGTATCTTTGCCAAGAAAACACCAAATGGGAACACAAAGAATTAGACAGAGCTGAAACTGTTGTTACGTGTTAACTAACAATATTTTCACCTGGGACAAGTCAGTATGTACCATAAACCAGTGGTGTCAATTTCAAATAGAAATGAATCCCTGAAGCCAAATTTTGACCTAGAAAACCACAAATTAGCATCATCCATGTTGTATTATATTTTATTTATTTGGTTAAACATTTCCTGGTTTCATTTTAATCTGACTCCTGCTATACTTGGGAATTCTGCTGGCAGCTTATGGCCTTTAGTACTCAAAGTACCAAATTTAAGTTTGACACCTCTGAAATAGGCTATCCAGAGATTTCTTTCTACATTGTTGGAAGGGCTGCAGTACAGGTGAGTCCACACTGCCAAGCATGGAGCCTGGCAAGAGAAGGGTGCCATTGATGGATGAGGCCATTGGCCACCAAAGATAGGGCAAGCCCAGGAAGAAACCCCTCCAAAGTGTTGTATGAGCCCTGTAGGTTTAATCCCCAAGTGCAAAGGTATGACTGACCCATCTAATTGTGGCTCTGGTCAAAGGGATGACTAATGAAAAAGGAAGGCATAATTACAAAGAGCTTGTATGGCTTCATCCAGACTAGGACATGTCACACTAACTTCATTTTCTTTATTTTTTTTGATAGGCTTACTAGACTGGTAGTTCAGGGGGATTCTGTAAGTAGATAGTTACGTGGTTTCCAGCAGACCATCTGACAAACGCGCCCTTGCTATTCTTGTGAACAAGATGAAGAGATGTGGTCCAGACAACAGAATTTACAGCTAGGTAGATTATTTTGGAGCTTTGTTAAATATGAGACCCAAAGAGGAGTCATGAATGATTTTATGTCGTCGTGGTAGGAGATCTTTAGGGTAGTAACCCAGTAATTATTGATGGTCCTGTACTTATTGAACATTTGTCCCAATTTAGATAAAGGCAGAGATAGACTACTCATCAGATTTACAGATAAAACAAAACAAGACACATAGCTAACATATTGGGCTAGTCAGCATTCAAAGACCTTGACAGGCTAGAATGTTAGGATTAAGCTCAGAAAATGGAATTGAATAGGGCTAAACACAAAACAATACACTTAGATTCAAAATAGCAACTCACAGGTACAAAAGGGGGCAGCCAAGACTAGACATACGTTCATTTGAAAATGATCTGGGGGTTTCAGTGGATTGCAGGCTCAATAGTACGTAATATTGTGATATGGAAAACCAGCTAATACAATTATTAATTGATACAATAAATATAGGAACATATGAATGTGTGCTCCTTGATTGCAGGAATTTTTTTGGTCTTTTTTTTGTATCCTCAGTGCTTAGCTCATTGTCTGGAACATAGTAAGCACTTAATAAATACTTGTTAATTGATTGATCGGATCAGACAGGTGGGGCTCATTAGCCTTGGCAGGCAACCCGCCTAAGGGAAGGAACCCTGATTTTAAACCTTCACTGCCTTGCGGCTATACCCATATATGGGAAAGGCTTCAGGAGTTAACCCCGAGGAAAAATCAGGAGTCAGAATCCCTTAGGCAGTTGGATGTTGGACATCACATCCCTCTGGCAACTCCTGAGGGCGGCACTGGTACCAAACTATATTGGCTCTGCCTCTCCTTTGGATCCACCAATGTCGTGGAGAGGGAAAACCTGCTGCATGGGCAACAGCTTGTTTTTTTCCATATTGATCTGCCCAGGCCAGCGCCCTGGAGAGGATACTCCAGCTACTCCTCATGGGGTAGATACAACATGGGATGCGGCAGTTACCAGTTATAAGTCACTCAGGAGCTTCGGCTCCCACATCGAACTGCATAGCCACACTGTGGCCTGTGGCTCTTCAAGGTGCTTATCCATGGTCCTCTGAGACTGGTGGAGGCCTACTGATCAGGCACATTTGCACTGCTATATCCAGTGATGGGTACATTTTAGGAAGATCATTTATAAATTACAGCCCTGAAAAGGCGTGACCAGGGGCAGCTAGGTGGCGCAGTGGATGGAGCACCGGCCCTGGAGTCAGGAGTACCTGAGTTCAAATCCAGCCTCAGACACTTAACACTTACTAGCTGTGTGACCCTGGGCAAGTCACTTAACCCCAATTGCCTCACTAAAAAAAATTTAAAAAAAAAAGAAAGAAAAAAAAATAAAAGGGGTGACCAGGATGGAAGGAAGACACAAGCTCACTACATTCAATTCAACTCAGCATGCATTTATTAAGTACATACTACACCCCAGGCACTGTGTTCTGCAGTAGGGATACAGTGACAAAAATTAGACCCTCCTTGGTCTCAAGGAACTTTTGTTATTCAGTTGTTTTTCAGTCATACCTGACTCTTTTTGACCCATTTGGGATTTCCTTGGCAAAGATACTGGACCAGTTTGCCATTTCCTTTTTCCAGCTCATTTTACAGATGTGGAAACTGAGGCAAACAGGGTTAAGTGACTTGCCCAGGGTCACACAATTAAGATAAACCCAGTGGTCTTTCCACCTAGTTACTTACTTGCCACATGAGGATTAGTTGAATTATTTGGATATGCTACCCCTGCAGAAGCAGGCACTCTGGGGTAATATGAGAGCCATCATCAAGTGTTTGAAAGGCTGTTATGTGGGAGGGGAAATTCAACTTGTTTTACTTTGCTCCAGAAGATCTAACTACAAGCATTAGATGAAAATGACAGGGAGGAAGATTTTGACTCAGTATGAGAAAAAAGCTTAACAACAATTAGAGAACTGTCCAACAATAAAATGGAGTGTCTGTCTGCCTTTGGGAGTATTCAGTTCCCCTATCACTGAAGTTTTTCAAGTTGTGGATGGGATTCATGCTTTAGGTTGTTCTAGGCGACCTGGAAATCTTCCTCCAACTCAGGGTTTTATTATTTTATAAATATAGAATAAACATTATCACTGAAAAGTAAGAGGAAGGTCATCATCAATGACCACCTCATCAGTAACCTGTGATCATACGAATCAATTGCTAAAACACCAATGACGAAGAGAAAAGAAGGATATGGTTGGCCCAGACAAGGAAGTCATTGTTTATTACAGATTGTACCTAATAATGTGTCTGAATGTTTTATATTTTGAGCTTTGATCATGTCACTCAGAAAATGCTTCTCTGTAGACTGAGCCCTTCATTTTGCTCAAAGGTCTTCAGTGGTTCTCTTTTGCCCATAAGATGAGATCCAATCCCTCAAAGCTTTTCATGGTCTCACCCTTCTGGCTTTATTTCCCATTACTCTCCTCAGATACCATATGTTCCAGCAAAACTTGACTATTTACCATTCCCTAAATACTCTATATGCTTTTTGCCTGCTTTTGTGCCTTTATTCTCATTATCATCTCCGCCTGGAAACCCCCAATGGCTACCTGCCTTATCTTACCCATGCTTCAAGGACCAAATCAAATGCCACCCTCTTTCATGAAGTCATCATGATCCTCCTCCAAATGGATGCGATCTCTAACCCCCATAATATTTTGAGTGTTCCTCTTTTATGACACTAATCATAATTTGTTTTCCATTACAGTTATTTGTGTGGATGCCTTATTCCTACCCCATCCCCTATTAGATGTAGATTCTGCACACATAAGGTGTTTAATAGGTGCTTGTTGAATTGAATGGCATTAATCTGTAATGGAATAATTTCAAGAACTGAGAGGAATAGGGTAGATATTTGGGGGCAAAGCATAGGATTCTGCCCTGAACCTCTCATATTACACTATCTATTCTACCTCTTTATGCAGCCCAGGGTGTTAACTACTTTATCATAAGTAGAGTTAAACTCCATTGTCCTTAGTTAGAAAAAATACAAATAAACCTTTATCATAACATTTTATCTAAAATAAAATCCCACATATAGTGGGCTCTTTATCACCAATTTTGTGTTCATTCAGTGAATTCTGGTTTTTCCATCCAGCTGTTGAGCAGGCTGACCTATTTAGTTTATGAAACATCACAAGATCACAGCCAGACCTATGTGATCAAAACCCAATTTCTCAGGGCAGCTAGGTGGCGCAGTGGATAGAGCACCAGCCCTGGAGTCAGGAGGACCTGAGTTCAAATCCAGCCTCAGACACTTAACACTTACTAGCTGTGTGACCCTGGGCAAGTCACTTAACCCCAATTGCCTTACTAAAAAAAACAAAAACCAAAACCCAATTTCTCCTTTCACTAGCATGAAAAAAATATTTTTCAAGTTCTGGTAAGAAAATTAATAATAGGTTGTTTTTTCTCATTATTTTCTCTATATTTATTATTTGTCATGCAATGTTCAAATGTGGACCAGACAGTTTCCCCCTAAACTATAACGGGAGCAAGTTGCTAGCTATTGTATAATAACTAGTAGTGGGGTGAGGGTGATAGAGCTATAGACTTTCTTTCTAAAATCTGTGCTAACAACTCTTGTTAATTGTAGTCCACATGACCAAAGGAAAAGGTAAAATATGTATGTGCACTACTCAGTTTTCCCACCTGTTAAGTGGAGGAATTGGATAAAGCTGATGTCTGATGGACCTTCCAGTTCTAATTTTCTATGAATTTATTAGTTTGTTGATATGTTATTAGTTAAAAGTGCTTGTTGTAAAGTTTATGCCCAACGATTGGGGAATGGCTAAACAAATTGTGGTACATGAATGTAATGGAAGATTACTGTGCTGTAAGAAATGCTGTGTGATGAATACAGAGAAGAAGGAAAGAGCTACATGAAATGATGCGGTGATGTAAGCAGAACCAAGAAAACAATAAACACAGTGACCACAAAAATGGAAATGGAAAGAATGACAACACACACAAAATCAATGGTAAATGTAAGAAAATTATAAAGACCAAGAAAGACTCTAGAGAAGAGATAGAAGACACCCCCATGCCCATCAATTGGGGAATGGCTGGACAAGTTGTGGTATATGAATACAATGGAATACTATTGTGCTGTAAGAAATGATGAGCAGGAGGAGTTCAGAGAAACCTGGAGAGTCTTATGTGAGCTGATGATGAGTGAGATGAGCAGAACCAGAAGAACATTGTACACAGTATCATCAACATTGAGTGTTGACCTACTGTGATGGACTATGTTCTTCTCACCAATGCAATGGTACAGAAGAGTTCCAGGGAACTCATGATAGAAGAGGATCTCCAAATCCAAGAAAAAAAAAAGAACTGTGGAGTATAGATGCTGATTGAACCATACTATTTCTTTTGTTTTGGGTGCTGTTGTTTGTTTTTTTTTCTATTTTGAGGTTTTGCATCACTGCCCTGATTTTTTCTCTTATAACAGGATTAATGCAGAAATAGGATTAATGTTATTATGGATATATATATATGTGTGTGTATAGATATATATACATATGTATATGTATATAGATATATAGATATAACCTATATCATATTACCTGCTGTCTAGGGGAGGGGGGAGGGAGGGGAAGGAGGGAGAAAAATCTGAAATTGTGAAGCTTGTATAAACAAAAGTTGAGAACTATCTTTACATGTAACAGAAAAAATAAAATACCTTATATGTAAAATAAATAAATAAATAAATGCCAAAAAAAAAAAAGACACCCCCAACTCACCCCTTTGTGGAGGTGGGAGGTCTGCAGGTGTTACTCATAGCAGAAGTTTTCAGACTTTTTCAATGTATCCATCAGTTGTATTGGTTTTTTTCCCCCTCTTTTAAAAAAGTACTATTTGTTAGAAGGGACAGGTCTCTGAGAGGAGAAAGGGAAAGAGTACTGGGCATAATTATGATAATGTAAGAAACAGAAAACATAAGTAAAGACTGATTTTAAAAAGTGTTTCATGATGCCCGTGTACATTCTTCCCTCTCCCATGATTAAGCTTCCTTAAAAGCAGTAGCCTCCTCTCTGTTCTTTTATCTTTTAAATTTTTTTTTATCTTTTCTTGTATTCTGCTGCACTGCCTGGCTCCTGAGGCCTGAGGGCAGTATTGTGTCTCTAGGGTTCACTTCACCATCACCATCACCACCGTCATCATTATTCTGGACCTGTGTTTTCATGGATATAGAGAATTTCATGTATAGACTCTCCCTCCACTAATTCAGACTAATTAATTTGTCTATATCTTACAGTCATGGAGAATTACCCAAAGCACTGAGAAGTGACTTCTCCAAGGTCACACGACAGGCTTGTGCCAGAGGAAGGATCTGAACTCAGGTCTGTGTGACTCCAACATTCCATCTACCATTCCATTTCCTGAGAGCACAGCTCTTGTTATATGGAAATTTGTGGCCCAAGTTCTTTGCTGTTGCTATTGGAAACAGATCTGTGTTGTTAAAATATAAACTTAGGAGTCTGTGGTGTGCATATCGGAAACAAAACCCCACCACTCAAGGCCAATTTAGGAAGAGCACAAAGCAGTGCAAATCCCAGTGGCAATAACAACAAATGAGAGAGGGCTCTGTCAAATGTCATGACTTGAAAATGAGAGGTCATACCATGAAAGGTCAGTGAAGTCTTTAATGAAAGGAAGGGAAGTGGTTTTACCAGAACTCAGGAAAGCCGTGTAACAGCAGCAGAAGTGGCTTGCCCCTCTCTCCAGCAGCTACATAATGAAACCTTAGCCCTGAGTCCTGCAGGGGAAGAAGAAATTGCATATAGGATTTCAGTGATATTTCAAAATACCAAAATAGACTTCATTTTTATATTTGATTTTTTAAATACTCCTTTGTGTTATTTCATAACATCAACAAGAAATAAACCCAGCTATGACTTATCAGTTGGGTAGATTCTTCACAGTAACTTTCCTCCCTATACCACTGTAAGGGCAGATCACACATTATGGGGTGGGGAAGTGGGGTCACCAATGTGACTTTCATCTCACCGAGCTGTCACATTTCATCAGTTCAGGCTCTGCAAGGCATAGAAAGAATCCTAATCTGAATGTATCTCCCTGTCTTGTTTACCTCCTCATCGCATATTTGCTCAGCATACTAGTCAGTATCTATGCCATCAGTTACATAATTCACACCTCTCCTCCCTCCCTTTTTTTTTTTAGGTCTTTGCTTCCCACATTTTTTTTTTTTCCGGTTGGATGCTGTTTGTACAGTTCTCCTTGCTGCCTGTTTCCTCCCTCTCTTGGCCATTTAATAATCATTCCTGACAGGGGAATGCCCTGAGTGTTCAATATTTTACTTCATAGGTAAGTGACATGGAAAGATAAGGAGAAGAAAAAAATTACAGGAACAGAGAGAGAGACAGAGACAGAAAGACAGTGAGAGACAGAGACAGAGAGAGAAAGAGACAGAGAGACAGAGGAAAAAACCACTAGATGAACAGAGAGGAAAGATAAAATAAGCAATAAAAAGGAAAGCAAATGAATGCACCAGGAGGAACAAAAGGCCCAAGGCAGGAAGTTAAAAACTAGAGTTTGTGTCAAATGTCCTAGAACAGGCTTCCAGGTACTCAAAGAAAAAGAACCACCCTGGAATTTCCACTGTTAACTCCAGGCCAAGTTTAAGGCTGGTCTGGGAGAACCTGTCTGACTTTTGTCTTGAGATTAGAAGATAGTCCTACTGGGGGCAGCTAGGTGGTGCAGTGAATAAAGCACCAGCCCTGGATTCAGGAGGACCTGAATTCAAATCTGGCCTCAGACACTTGACACCTACTAGCTGTGTGACCCTGGGCAAGTCACTTAACCCTCATTGCCCGAAGAAGAAGAAGAAGAAGAAGAAGAAGAAGAAGAAGAAGAAGAAGAAGAAGAAGAAGAAGAAGAAGAAGAAGAAGAAGAAGAAGAAGAAGAAGAAGAAGAAGAAGAAGAAGAAGAAGAAGAAGAAGAAGAAGAAGAAGAAAGACCTACTGAGTACCTTGTGAAGGGCTTAATGGGTTATAAATTGAAAGATTCTCCCAGCTCGCCTGGGACAGTACCAGGATTCCTGGAGAAAGCTGGCCCTCTGGCCCTGCTCCTCCATGTATTGGACAATGTTCATCCCAGCTGGAGGACTTCCTTGATCCTGAGCCTGTGCAGCAAAAACGTCACGATGCCTCAGGGCTCCCGATTCCAAAAGAAGCTTGGGCGCATATCTGTGCCCAGGTGACAGCAAGTAACCCAAGAAGCAGATTGCTTGGTGCATCGTGCCTGGGTCTGCCCGTGTGGCACTGAAATAGAGGCCCTGGGGGGCTTGTATCTGTCTACAAGACAATCCGGAAGCACCAGGAAGGAAGGCAGGCTTACGTTTTATTCAAGTCCTCCTTGAGCTTCCCGCACCGCTCCCCCCCACTCCGCCCCCCCACCATATGTACTATGAATCATTTGCTAATAATTTCTAGGGCATCTGGGGATGCACAATTCCTGGCTCTTCTCATTTTCACTGCCTCAAATTTCCCATGAATTACTCTATTTACTTTTTCATTCCGTTCATTTTTGGCGGGGCCAGCCTTCTCTTGCCCACTTGGGTATCAATACTCAGTCCCTTAAGGTTGATCTGGGTTCTAAGGGCAAAAAGGTGACTGGAAGAAAATCTCTCTGCTCTGCAGAGGAAAAAGACGAACTATTGTGTGTGGGGGTGGGGGGAGGTGGAGGGGGGCGACAACTGAGGACAGGATTCTTATTAAAAAAATCCAAATCCCCGCCCCCCCGCCCCTTCAAACCCGAGCTTACAATATGGACTGCTGTTTGTCAGATCTGAGTAAGTGTGCGGATGAGCCCCCCCCCCCCTTTCTCTCTCTCTCTCTCTCTCTCTCTCTCTCTCTCTCTCTCTCTCTCTCTCTCTCTCTCTCTCTCTCACACACACACACACACACACACACACACACAGAGGAGGGATAGAGAAGAGAAACGTGAGCACATCCACAGCCCACAAATCTTGGCCCCTCGCCCCTCCTAACCCTCTTTCTATTCTGAGCCCCCATTAGTCCTCTCGCTACCCACTACGAGCCCCCCATGCTGGCGGCCCACCGTCCCGGTTCAGGGCACTGCATGGTTTGGCACCAAACTACCCCCGGGTCACGAAGGCGATTGGGTCCTCCCTCCCGGGGCTCTCCTGCCTCCCTCCCCCCCTTCCCCCTCCCCTCTCCCTCCCGGGGCTCTCCTGCCTCCCTCCCTTCCCCCCGGGCTGCGCGGAGCTCCCATCGGTGCTGAGCGGTGGCCGGGGGAGCCTTGGCCTTTACCTTAATCCGCACGTAGCAGTGGGTTCCCAAGGAGGGGTCGTTCAGGCACGCTGGGGGGTTCTCCCGGACGAGCCGCTGGAAGGTCTGACCGGGTCCTCTCCCGATGCTCCACAAAAGTTTCAGCAGGTGAATGGAGGCGCAGAGCCCGCAATAGCCATACACCAGGGTCCAGAAGAGCAGAGCCCGGAGAGCGCTGGTCAGCCGCGCGGTCAGCAGCGGCCAGTAATCCCGGAGCCTCGCCATCGCCATCGGAGGGGCGGCTCCGGGGCCGCCGGCCGCTCAGCCCCCTTCCCCGGTTCTGCCGAGCTGCGTCCTCGGCCCCTGCGCCCGGGTACCCGGACCGGCAGGCGCTGGCTGGCGGGCGTCCGCTCCTCGCACCCCCCCCCCAAGTCCAGCCGGGAGCACAGACTCGGGGCTGACTGAGTCGAACGGAGCAGGGGACAGGCTGCGCCCCGGGGACACCCCCACACACTCCTGCAGAGCTTCAGATGAGGACTCCCAGCTCTGGGTTCCCCAGGAGCTCGGGTGGACCCAGATCTCTCGTGCCCAGCCTTGGCGTAGCCTCGGAAGGGCTCGCTTGGGCCCCGCCCGCTCCGCGCAGCTACTGGCTACGCTGGCAGCCGCGATGGGGAGAAGACTTCACCCCGCTAAAAGAGAAAACAAGCGCTGCTGGCCTTCAAGGTTCATCACATTAGGCGGGGCTTGTAATTAAGAGGCTATACACAAGTTATGGTATGTGATTGTGATGCTATAAGAAAGAAACGAAGAGCAGGATCGTTTCCAGAAAAACCTTGGGAAGACTTATATGAACTGATGCAAAGTGAAGAGAACAGTAGCAGGAGAACATTATACACGCTAACAGTAATATTGTACGATGATCTACTGTGAATGACCTAGCTATTCTGAGCAATACGATGATCCTAGACAATTCCAAAGAGTTTAGGATGAAAAATGCCATCCAGGTCCAGAGAAAGAAGGGATGGAGTTTGAATGCTGAGCAAATGATACTTTTTAAACTTTATTTTTCTTGGGTTTTGTTTTGTGGGTCTGTGTTTTATTTCGCAGCATGGCTAATAAGGAAATATGTTTTGAATGACTCCACATGTACAATCTATATGAAATTGCTTGCCTTCTCAAGGGAGGAAGGGAGAGAATTTGGAGCTCAAAATTTAGAAAAACGGGTTTTAAAATTTTTTCTACATGTAATTGAGAAAAAAAAAATTAAGCTAAACAAAGAGACTAGACACTGTCTCCCAAGGGGCAGACTCATAAAGAACATTAAATCCTTCCATGTTAGATTGTAAGCTTTTTGAGGGCAGGGACCATCTTACACTCATCTCTCCTCACCTCTGGTGAGGCTTAGGATGGAAGTTTTAAACTGTTTCTTTGCCTCCTACTCAGGAGAGTGAAGACAATGGGAAGCCCATTCCCACTGGATCACTTAGAAGCCCTCCAGCATACTTTTAAGGTTTAAGATCAACTCTACATGGCCCTCTTTTTTTCTACTTCTAAATCAAGTTAGAATGTTATATAGCACAACCATTGCACATATGTGTGTGTGCATAGATACATTATATATGTGATCTAAAAGTCCTTTGATTCCATTCTTTCATCAGCAAATATCTGTCCTTCGACCACTGCCTAGTCTTCTGTAAATGTTTCCAAAGGGGTACATGAAATGTGCTGGTGCTGGGGGGCGCAGTGGATAGAGCACTGGCCCTGGATTCAGGAGGACCTGAGTTCAAATTTGGCCTCAGACCCTTGACATTTACTAGCTGTGTGACCCTGGGCAAGTCACTTAGCCCCAATTGCCTCACCGAAAGAAAGAAAGAAAGAAAGAAAGAAAGAAAGAAAGAAAGAAAGAAAGAAAGAAAGAAAGAAAGAAAGAAAGAAAGAAAGAAAGAAAGAAAGAAAGAAAGAAAGGTGCTGGTGCCTTTCTCAAGTTCTCTTGATGTTACATGAAGTATGTTTGCTGTCCCTTGTTTATGCTTTCCCTTTGCTAAATAACCGGTCCATCTTTTTTTTTTTTTTTTCAGATGTAGAAGTTCTTTTACTCAGGGAATTTACAATCTAGTGTTGAGTAGACAAGACAATATGCATGAAGCCGTTTGATGAAAATGTAAGACAGAAGGTGTAAAACCGGCTGATCCAGATTCTAAATGCTAAAGACCAAGTTGGCCTAAATAGAAAGAGTTTGACTTCATTATCTGTGACCTCCCTAACATCCTTGTATTTCCTTCCTCAGTGATCTGGATGGAGCAGGAAGTGGTTGTGTATACACAGCTGTCAGGGCTTGAGGGAGGTTACAGAAATAAATTCAGTCATTTGGTTAAGTCAACAAGATTTAAAATATTTCATAGAGTGAGAAAAGACTTTATAGGCCAACATTCTTATTAAGAGGAAACTTATGTCCAAAGAGGTTGTCCAAGATTGCCCAGGTTCTAAAAAAATGATAGGGCCTGGATTTGAACTCAGGTTCTCTGTCTCCAAAACTGGCATTTGTTCTACTGTACAATTCAGATATATGGCAGGAATACTAAAATCAAGACTGGAGAGTCAGAGGCCTGAGTAGAGACTAGGACCCTGGACAGATCAGAAAGAAACCTAGCTATTCTGAATTTAAACATTTACTAATTAATCAATCAACAAACT
Organism: Dromiciops gliroides; assembly: GCF_019393635.1. Classification (NCBI taxonomy): domain Eukaryota; kingdom Metazoa; phylum Chordata; class Mammalia; order Microbiotheria; family Microbiotheriidae; genus Dromiciops; species Dromiciops gliroides. The sequence goes on from NC_057864.1 coordinate 35,567,964, forward strand.
TTTGTTAAGCTCCTACTATGTGTCAGGCTGTGTGTGAGATGCTGGGGATCCAAAGACTGAGCTTTCGTTCTATGACAATGCTATTAACATTAATCTACTGAATAATAATTCACATTTCAGTAGCATTTTAAGGCTCATGAAGCCTCATCTTCACAGCAACCTTCTGGGGTAGCACAAATATTATCATTTCCATTTCCCACATAAAGAAACAAGTTCGGAAAGTTATTTCCCACCCTGTAAAAGACAGCTTTCTTTTCTCTTCTTCTTTCTTCCTTCTTCTCTCTTCTTTCTTCTTCTTCTTCTTCTTCTTCTTCTTCTTCTTCTTCTTCTTCTTCTTCTTCTTCTTCTTCTTCTTCTTCTTCTTCGCAGGGCAATGAGGTTTAAGTGACTTTCCCAAGGTCACACAGCTAGTAAGTGTCAAGTGTCTGAGGCTGGATCTTAACTCAGGTCCTCCTGAATCCAGGGCCAGTACTTTATCCACTGCGCCACCCAGCTGCCCCCAGAGACAGAGCTTTCAAAGACAGGTTTTAAACTTCAAGTTAAGTGATCTGCCTTTCTACCATCAATATTTATTTCTGCAATTCCATTTCTGATGATGTGCAGTGTTGAGTTCAAACTAGAGGCAAATTCCTGTGGATGGTGAGTTCATCTAGATTTTCTTGCTTACAGATGCCATTGTGCAGACTGCATCAAATCCTGGATTATTGTAGAACCTCTTGAATGCAAGCTGTAACTATTTAAGAGTTCAGATTAACTATCTACATAAGAAAAACCAAGTTGATGAAGAATATTTATTGTCTAGATTGTGATAAGAAGTTGGCAGAGCTGCTCCATAAGGATAAACTTCTTGGACACTGTTAATGGATGTTGAATTGGATCCAAAATTGAATAGGAAAAAAAGTGAATTGAATTTCATTTGGAGAAAATGTGTTTGGAAGGACCATAAGTCTCTGTGGAAAAGGGCCTCTTCTAGCCACAGGCAAATTGCCTACTATCCCATCTCATAGATGCCAAACAAGAAGTTCTAAGAGAATGTTAGGAGCTGGAGACTGGCACAGTTGAACTGAGTTAAATAAAAAAAATGTAGGTCATGAACAAACTTTGGCACCTTTGTTCTTTCTATGAGATCATGATCATTTATTCAGGGGAGAGTTTCTCAAAACCTCAGCCAAGAGAGTAAAAATTAGATTCCTGTCTCTGAGAATTGGTTCAACATCAAGCAAGGGAGGAATTGGAATCTCACCTTGACTTCATTTTCTCCTTTACCTCCTCAGCCAATCAAAATGCTTCCCCAAATCCCCAAAACAGGCATGTGGAATTAGTAGGGAACCCTTTGTTTTCCACATCTCTACCCTGGGCCCCCTGAAAAGTGAGAGCATCCCTAATACAGATATTGTAAAAAAAGGGGAAACTTGGAAAGCCATCTTTGAAGAAGCTGCCACACCACCACAATCTGGACATACATTTGGAGTAGCACAATACCCTTCCAATAGCTCGTCAGCCGCAAAGAATATCCTTTAATCAATCTCATTTGGACACATGGAATCTGATTCATGAGTTTTCTCCTTTCCTCCTTTCTATAGTTTATCACATAAGCACTCATTTGGAAAGAGAAACTTTTGAGTATCCAAATGGAAGAGTTGAAATGGGTGGGAGGAGCTAATCAACTCTCATCAAAAAACACACAAATAAATCACCCTCATTCATATTGCCAGGAGTGGCCCCCATTCAGCATCTCCATGAAACAGAGGTCCATCTTTCTAAGATTGGTGTGTTCAGCAATTGTTGGCTGAGATTTATAGAATATCATGTTTCTAAAGAACTAAAGTTCTGGGTCATTGACCAAAGCACAGAATGACCAAAAGTAGGTTGCAAAATGTTACCAGTGAAGAATTATGCAGAAGTAGTGTAAAAAGTAGCATTAGGTTGGGTAGCTAGGTGGCACAGTGGATAAAGCACCAGCCCTGGATTCAGGAGTACCTGAGTTCAAATCTGGCCTCAGACACTTGACACTTACTAGCTTTGTGACCCTGGGCAAGTCACTTAACCCTCATTGCCCAGCAAAAAAAAACAAAAACAAAAGTAGCATTAGGGAGATCTATGCCTGAAAAGGGAGATAGGTTTATCATAAAGTAAGAGTAAGGGATAGGCATGTCTCCAATGGAATTCATTAAGTATTGAAAATCTATTCTTCCTATAATCCCATTTTATTAAGTAGATGCCATGTGGAAAATTTTTAAGTGGGGAGAACCGAAAGCCAGGGAAGGCTAGTTTTGAAAGCTACATGTTAATCTTAGTATACACTTAAAGGAAGTCAAGCAGTGCCTGATAAAAACCTACAGTTTCATGTACCATTCTCCATTTATTTTACTGTAAGGCCGATGACTTTGTACAATTCTGCCTCACTTAAATCCAATTCACACACAAGTCAAGACATTATCCCTCAATGTCATTGATCTTCTTGGACAACAAAGGCCAAACAACAACTGCACATGAGAAAATGCCTAGTCTATCGAGTGTTCAAGTTAAGAATAAAAAAAATCAAAATTAATTTTAAAAAAGAATTTATGTGAGAACAAGGATACAAGTAGCACAAGGACCGATGGATATGGATGAGTTGTCTTTTTAAAAAAATATTTATTTATTTTAGTTTTCAACATTTGTTTAGATAAGATTTCCAACTTCAAATTTTTCTCCCTCCCCCCCTCCCCTAGACAGCAGGTAATCTGATATAGGATATATATGTATGTATATGTATACATATATAATAACATTAAACATATTTCTGCATTAGTCAGGTTATACGAGAAGAATCAGAGCAAAAAAGGAAAAACCTCAAACGAGAAAAACGATATCACCAAAAACAAAAGAAATAGTATGGTCCAATCAGTGTCCATATTCCACACTTCCTTTTTTTCTTTTCTGGATTTGGAGAGCCTTTTCCATCATGAGTCCTTTGGAACTTTCTTGTACTGTTGGATGGGTGAGAAGAATCTAGTCTATCACTGATGATCAGCACACCATGTTGATGATACTGTGCACAATGTTCTCCTGGTTCTGCTCATCTCAGTCATCATCAGCCCATGCAAGTCCCTCCAGGTTTCTCTGAACTCCTGATATGGATGAGCTGTAATCTGCACCTGGGAAAATGCACATCTACGAGATCACACATCCATCAAAATATCAAAGAAGGTGGCACATAATCAGATTATGAAAGGACTAGAAGGACAAGCAGAGTTCATTTAATCAGTCAATAAACATTTTCTAAGCACCTACTATGTGTCAGGCTCTACACTAAGTTCTGGGTATACAAAGAAAGGCAAAAGACAATCTCTGCTCTCAAGGAGTTCATAATTTAATGGGGGATGCAATATAAATACAACTAGGTACGAACAAGCTACATACAGGATAAATTGCAAATAACCAACAAAGGGAAGAATCAAGAAGAATTGAGAAGAGCTTCCTGTAGAAGGTGAGATTTTAGCTGGTACCTGAAGGAAGAAGTCAGGAGGTGGAAGAACTTTCCAGGCATAGGAGACAGCTAAAGAAAATGCCCACTTGGGGGATGGAGTTTTTTGAGGAACAGTAAAGAATCAGTGAGCCTGGTTCACAGATACAATATTGGGGTGAGGGATTGCATAAGATGTGAAAAGACTAGAGAGGTAGGGGGTAGCCAGGTTATGAAGGACTCTGAGCACCAAATGGAAGGTTTTAAATTTTATCCTGGAAGTGATAGGGAGTTGCTGGGGTTCATGGAGGGGTGAGAAAGTGGAGGATAGTATGGTTAGACCTGTACTTTAGCAAGATGGCTTTAACAGCAGATCAGAGGATAGAGTGGAACAGGGAGAGACTTGTGGAAGGAGATTATTGCAATAGTCTAGGCATGAGGTGATGCCAAAGGAGAGAAGGGAACATATGTGAGAGATGTTAGGAAGATGAAATCAACAAGCCTTGGCAACAGATTGGTTTTGGGAGGTGAAACAGCAAGAAGTTGAGGATGATACCTAAATTGTGAATCTGGGTGACTGGAAGGATGGGGGTACTCTCAATAGTATGAAGAAGGTTTGGAAAGAGAGGATAGTTTTGGACTTGTTGAGTTTAAGATCTAATAGGCAAATGGAGATGTGACACTGAAGGTCAGCAGAGAAGTTAGGACTGGGTAAGCAGATCTGGAAAACAACAGCATAGAGATAAGCACTGAATTCATTGGAGCTGATTAGATCACCCAGTGAAATAGTATAGAAGGGAAAAAAAGAGGTCCCAGGACAGAACCCTGTGGAAAACCTACAGTTATGTGGACATGGATGAGGATCCAGCAAAGGAGATGGAGTGGTCCAATAGGTAAGAAAGAATGTTAGTAACCTAGTGTCATGAAAACAAGAACAGGGTGATTGACAGTTTTAAAAGCTGAAGGGAAGTCAAGAAGGATGAGGACAGACCATTCGATTTGGCAATCAAGAGATCATTAGACTTGGTTCTGCAGAAAATGGAGTCTATTTTTTTTTTTTTAGTGAGGCAATTGGGGTTAAGTGACTTGCCCAAGGTCACACAGCTAGTAAGTGTTAAGTGTCTGAGGCTGGATTTGAACTCAGGTACTCCTGACTCCAGGGCCAGTGCTCTATACACTGCGCCATGTGGCTGCCCCTGGAGTCTATTTTTAAAATTGAAATAATTATCAAAGACAAATTTAAGTCTAGTACCTGAGAACTTCTGTCATTTGTGGGGAGTTCCCTAGAAAAGCTACCTGTCTTCAGGAACTGTGAAGGTCAAAAACCACCAAAACTTTAGCTCATTTCCTAAAGTAGCTTAGTGTTTGGTAAACTTAAAGATCCCAGCTATTGGGGTAAGATTATTGGATAAAAACTGGTGGGAAAACTGGAAAGGCAAAAACTAGATATAGACTAATATCTGACACTATACATCAAGACACAATCCAAATGGGTATGTGATTTTAGACATAAAGGGGCTCTAATTTAGATTTGAGCTCTGAAAGGGGATCAGACCCCAGTTAATGGATAACTTAAGACTTGAGTCTTTATTAATAAAAGTCAGGGCCTAGGTTCTCTTACCCACATTAATCACCACCCATAACAAAAACATAAAGAGGCAGGTCAGAGAGACCTTAACTATAACAATGATACATTGACTAAGTACAGAAATTCAAACTGGAAATAGATGATAAAGGAAGATATTTTGAAACTAGCCACGGGAATCAAAAAGTGACATGTGCAGAAAAGGCCAAATTTGTCCCCAGATTCACCTTATGATCTGTAAACCCCAAAAACACACCTCCACAGAAAAAGGTAGCCACCTTGGGGGTTGGCTTAGGACCCCAGGAACCCTCCCTTGTACCTCCCTAAGGTAGAGATTATCATAATGAGACTGATAATCAATTTATCCACACTATAAATATAACTATCTTTCCTTTCTCTAATTCGAGAGATACCTTTCCACTTTTCTGGTTCTCTCCCTGGGTTCACTCACAGTATTGCAATAAAACTTGGGAAACTGAGTCACTGAGTCTTGTAATTCTTTTGGGACGATTCATGATCAATTTAACCCTAATTCCGTCCCACATCAGGATGATGTGTTAGAAGACCATGGGGATAAAAAAATCACTTGTCTTCTCTATGGATAGAGGAAGAGCTCACCACCAGATGAAAGAGAGAGGTTCATAGGACGCTAAATGGACATTTTTGATCACATAAAATTTTAAAATTTCTGTGCAAACAAAATAAATTCACCTAAATTATAAGAGAAACAGTTAAAGGGGAAAAAAATCTTAGTATCAAGTTTTTCTTTTTTTTGTGTGGGGCAATAAGGGTTAAGTGACTTGCCCAAGGTCACACAGCTAGTAAATGTCAAGTGTCTGAGGCCAGATTTGAACTCAGGTCGTCTTGAATCCAGAGCTGGTGCTTTATCCACTGCTCCACCTAGCTGCCCCTGTATCAAGTTTTTCTAATAAAGTTCTCATTTCAAAGATATGTAGGGACCTGAATCAAATTTACAAGAATAAGAACCATTTTCCAATTGATAAATGGTCAAAATATATACCTACACAATTTTCAGATGAAGAAATCCAAGATTTCAATAGGCATGGCAAAAACAATTCTGTAAATTGTGAATAAAATTAGAGAAATGCAAATTAAGGCAACTCTGAGGTACCACCTATATGATTTGGCAAAATTGTCAAAAAAGTAGAATGATGGGGCACAGCTAGGTGGCACAGTGGATAGAGCACCGGCCCTGGAGTCAGGAGTACCTGAGTTCAAATCCAGCCTCAGACACTTAACACTTACTAGCTATGTGACCCTGGTCAAGTCACTTAACCCCAATTGCCTCGCTCAAAAAAAAAAAAGTAGAATGACAAATGTTGGAGGGGCTGTGAGAAAACAGGTAAATTAGTGTACTGTTGGAAAAATTGTAGACTGGTCCAGCCACTCTAGAAATCATTTTGGACTCATATATATGTAGGTATGTAGGTAGGTATGTGTATGTATGTGTGTATATATATATATATATATATATATATATATGTGTGTGTGTGTGTGTGTGTGTACACACACACACACACACACACTTTTTCTTTTTTTCTTTTGCGGGGCAATGAGGGTTAAGTGACTTGCCCAAGGTCACACAGCTAGTAAGTGTCAAATGTCTGAGGCCGAATTTGAACTCAGGTCCTCCTGAATCCAGGGCTGGTGCTCTATCCACTGCGCCACCTAGCTGCCCACACACACACACACACACACACACACACACACACACACACACACATTTTTAACAGCTCTTTTCATGGTGACAAAGAATTGGAAACAGGGATCCCCATCAATTGGGGGAATGGCGAAGCAAGTTACAGTATGTGAATGTTATGGAATACTATTGTGCTGTAAGAAATTGTCAAGGGTTTGGTTTCTAGGAAAACTGGTTATGATTTGTATGAACTGATGCAGAGTGAACATAGTCAGGATAACATTACTGTAAAGTCAGACAACTTTCAAGGACTTCGACCAACCATGATTCCAGTGTACTCATAATGAAACATGCTATCCAGTTCCTGACAGATGGTGGATTCAGACTGCAGACTAAGATTTTATTTTATTTTTTAATATGCAACGGGGGAATTTATTTTACTTGATTGTACTTTTTGTAACAGGGATTTTGTTGTTTTCTCTCTCAGTGGGGAGTGGGAGAAAAATTGAAAAAATTAAAAAAATATTACAATCGACAAACACCAACAAAAATGATTTTTTTCTATATGCGATTAACCAAAAAGGGATTTTATGAAACTGTGATTTTCTTTTCTGTATATCTTGTTTTTAAAAAAGTATATATGGGGAGGGGGGGCAGCTAGGTGTTGCAGTGGATAAAGCACCAGCCCTGGATTCAGGAAGACCTGAATTCAAATCCGACCTCAGACATTTGGCACTTACTAGCTGTGTGACCATGGGCAAGTTACTTAACCCCCATTGCCCTGAAAGGAAAAAAAAAAAAGTATATATTGGGGCAGCTAGGTGGCACAATGGATAGAGCATTGGCCCTAGATTCAGGAGTACCTGAGTTCAAATCCAGCTTCAGACACTTGACACTTACTAGCTGTGTGACCCTGAGCAAGTCACTTAACCCTAATTGCCTCACAAAAAAAAGTATATATTAAATTTAACAGTATTGCTGACACTGCCTGCTTTCTGACCCTTGCTTTCTTTTATATATTTAAAAAAAAATTTCATTAATTGCACATTTTTCTTTTTAAAAACATCACTATCACTCCCCCTCTGGCACTCTCTCCACCCAAAATGAAAAGTCTTTCCTTGAAAAAGAGTAGAGTCAAACAAAACAAAAATCAGTCTTCTCCGAAAATGAATGTCTTATTCTTCTCCTCCACTCCATCCCTAAGCCCAAGAGGTATCTTCCAGACACCAGGTCTGTTGCTCTAACCACTGTACTATTGTGTGGTGGTAAAAGGAAATGATTAATTGACTTTAGGGCTCCAAAACCCCATCTTCTTTTCCTCCTACCCTATCCCCTTGAGAATGACATTTTTTAAAAAACCCAACAACTAATTCTGTATAATTAAGCAAAACAAATTTCTGCACTGGTCACACCCAAAAGAAATATACACATGCACATTGTCACATCGTATTCTGTACTGAGTCTTTCCCTGTGTGGAAGTGGAATAGAACGTTTCATCATGAGTCCTGTGGAATTTTGGTTGGTCCTTACGTTGATCGGAGTTCCTAAGTCAAAGTTGTGTTTATAATTGTTGTCATTGTGTGAATTGTTCTGGTTCTCTTTGCTTCAACCTGCATTAGTTCGTAAAAGTCTTCTCAGGTTTCCCAGAAACCAATCCCTTAATTGTTTTGTTCAGGATAATGATATTCCATCACATTCGTGGAGTCTAACTAGTCAGCCCCCATTTCCAATTTTGCCACTGCATGAAGAGCTATATTTTTAGATTTCCTTAGCTGGAGTTTGTTTTGATTAGGATCCAACTCTCCCTTAATCTACCATCTCTCCAATTCCCTCTTCTCCCTTTTATTTCTCTTTTCAGTGAAATGTATTTTTCTCTGTGTGTGTATTCTTTTCTTTGACCAGTTCAGATGAGAGGTTCAAATCAATGTTTATGAAAAGCCTACTATGCACCAGGTACAATGTCAAGGGCTGGCAGAACACCTCTGCCCCCTCCCTTCCTTGTTTGTATAGACTTCTATTTGTATCCCGACGCTTTTTCCTAACCTTCCAAATCCCTTTCTCTTTAGTTCTCTTACCCTCTTCCTTATTCTTCTAAGATCCTTAAGACATGACAGAACCATTCTCAGACATTATGAGACTGCCTCCATGACTCCCCCCCTCCCCCCTTCCAACTACTTTGGTTATTTTAATTTTCAGGGAGTTTGCAGCTTGGGCTGTTTTTTTACCTCCTTATGGGGAGCTTTAAAAATGTTGATTTTCAGCTGAGGGCAGGACAAAATGCAAAATATTTTATCTGTTATCTTGACGGCCTCAGGCATCTTTATTTGATCCTAACATAGACCCTGAGAAAATAGGTATGGAAATATATTTGGAAGTTGGAATGGGGGAGCCAGAAAAGGGCTTTGGAGGTCACATAATAGCATCACTTCTTCCCATTGGAAAACAATTTGAGTGCAGGGACTGACTTTAAAATTTCCATGCTACTCTCCTCAAGAACTGCCCCCCCCCCCCAGGGGCAGCTAGGTGGCTCAGTGGATAAAACACTGGCCCTGGATTCAGGAGGACCTGAGTTTAAATCTGACCTCAGACACTTGACACTTACTAGCTGTGTGACCCTGGGCAAGTCACTTAACCCTGATTGCCCCCCCCCCCTTTTTCCCCTTCAAAGAGCACTCCTTTTTCTATTGGTTTATGGCGAGTGGAGGGGAGGGAGAGGTTATTCTCTGTAATTGGGTGAACAGCTTTAAGAGGAAGTCTATTCTTGGCCCACCTTCCTCCTCCCATAGATTGGAATGTTTCTAATAGAATTACTGTGAGAGTAGTAAAGGACAAATACTGAGGGCTATTTTTTTTTTTTTTGCAGGGCTATGGGAGTTAAGTGACTTGCCCAGGGTCACACAGCTAGTAAGTGTCAAGTGTCTGAGTCCGGATTTGAACCCAGGTACTCCTGAATCCAGGGCCGGTGCTTTATCCACTGTGCCACCTAGCCACCCCCCTCCCCCCCCCAGGGCTATTTTTTAAGAATTGCTTCCATAGGTTCCACAGCCAAAAGAAAATGGACCATCTTCATGACACATTGGGTCATCAACCGATAATCTACCCTAGACCCATAATTGATGGGCTTGCGTTGTTTCCCTGATTAGGGCCTGGGCATGAAAGAGGAAAACCAAACCAAACCAAAAACCCCTCACAACACTTCCCCAGCCCCCCCCCCCTTACTCAGATGAGTACTATTACCTACCTATTTGAAAACTGATCAACAGGAATGATGTGCTCTCCCAGGGCCTGCAACCTGGTAGCTATTTCACACTTACTGAATACTTGATTTGATAACCTGGAGAAAGCACAACACTGGAAGGTCCTCACATCATCTTAGCTTCCCCATTTCATTATCATTCGCAGATCCATCAGTTGTGCTTATAAAACAAGAGAAAATGGATTGTCACGGCTGTGTTAACATTTGGGGTATGTGTGTATACAGATAATCAGATAGCATATACTGTTACAATAAGAAAAGAATCTTTTTCTTTTGAAGTGAATATTTTATTTCTTGAATTCAATGTTTCTTGTTCATTAATACCAAATCTTTGAATGCATTTTCAAAATTAAGTCAACAGAAAAACTTGATCATTTGTGCATAGCTTTTTAGGAACATACCTATGGGATAAAGGAGAAGTCAATATATATCAATCGCATCATACAACCAGGACGCTACTAATGACCATGTGGGTTTGTTGGGTTTTTTTTGGGGGGGGAGAGGAGGGAGGAGAGGGAACTTGGTAGGACTAGGTGTCTTCTGGTGCACAGGTGCCACTCCTAATAATGCCTTTATATTTGTAGACTAAGTTGTGACTGTTACACAAAGGAAAACTGCTGCGGTGATTATCCTTTGTGTGCCTATGTACATATCTGTGTCACACACACACACACACACACACACACCCTTCGTTTAAGCCCTCCTGACATCTTGGCTTCCTCAGGTGCATGTGGAGGTGACCCTAGGTTCTTGAAAGCTATGCGAGGAGAGTATATACTCTGGTAGCACAGACCAAGCTAACCACACTTTGAGGATGGGCTACCTGTTAGATGAAGACTAGCCTAGAGAAATGTGTATAGACATATAACCATGTAATTGGTCTCTGTGGACCACTGACTGTCAGGAAAGGGAAGCAGTGGCTATACTGAGAACAGCACAGATTCTTATAACATATTGAAATAGAGTAGTGTGCAGAATTGACAGGGGTATAAAGATGTATCTGTTCAATAATTATTAGGAAATGGTAATAAATGCAAATGGTTATCAAGTGTTGATCCAATTTTAAACTGTTAACTTCAGATATACATGACAGGTGCGCTGAAAAATATTAGAAAAGGCAGATTCGCCATGTAACTTCTGAAATAGTATTAAGTTTTACTGTTCTTACTTGTGGTTTATTTTATATACTAGTGTTCACTGCAGGTTTATTTTTCTGTAATTAATTATTTAAAACACATATCATTAAATTGTTGAGTCAAAACTAAAAAACTGGCCTGAAAAAAATGTGTCCAGTTATACTGAAGGCTAAAAACCCCGAGGTGTATTGTTCTAACCCTTACATTTCAGCTTCTATTGTGTGAATGTCTCAAGTTATTAAAGATGCAGGAGCAGCTAGGTGGCACAGTGGATAAAGCACTAGCCCTGGATTCAGGAGGACCTGAGTTCAAATCCAGCCTCAGAAACCTGACAGTTACTCGCTGTGTGACCCTGGGCCAGTCACTTACCCCTCATTTTCCCACCCCCCCCAAAGGCCCCTCAAACTTAAAGGTGTACAAGGACTTCCTACCTGGTAAGAGAAAAGATTATATTAAATTAATAACTAATATTTATGTAGTGCTTCCTATGTGCCAAACACTGAGCTAAGGAAGGGTGTTAAAGATATGATCTCATTAGATGATTAAAACCGTCATCCGAATTTCAAAGTGACAAGCGGGGAAACAGGAGCATGACGGTCCTGTAGACGAACAGTGCGACAAAAAGTAGCTTGGTTTACTGAGCTCCTGCTTGTTTTGAGGAAACAATCAGGACAAAAGGAGCTCTTACAATGTTCTGTCTGAAATAAGCACGATGTGGCTGACTACAAAGCTGGGAACACACACATCTGAGCCAGACCCCAGGGTGTCATATGGGTGCTCCTGACGGGCATTTATTTACTACTGAGTTATTTACAGACGACTTCAAAAGGAAGAAGCATCTTGTTCAAGCTGAAAGCACTAACACCACAAAGCTCAAAAAGAAATGCTCACAGTTAGAAGAATACCTCACAGGAACCCACTGGGGGAAGTCATTTGTTAAGGGAAGTTCTCATTTTCAAAGGCAAATAAATACTCTGTTTAAAAAAAGGTAAAAATTATCTAGCAGATTTTTTTGGGGGGGGGGGGTGAGGCAATTGGGGTTAAGTGACTTGCCCAGGGTCACACAGCTAGTAAGTGTCAAGTGTCTGAGGCCGGGTTTGAACTCAGGTCCTCCTGAATCCAGGGCCGGTGCTTTATCTACTGCACCACCTAGCTGCCCCCAAAAGGTAAAAATTAAACAGAAACATTAGGGTGTAAAGTCCTTTAAGTTGCTCTGGACTATGCCCTATGTAGACTTCCTAATATTTCACAAGACTACTCAGTAAGCACCCATAATTGAGGAAACAAACATTCCTTGTAAAGATAGCTTATGTAAAAAATACTGAGGATATGAAAGAAACCAGATATGTTCAAGAAAACAGTCTTTGTAAGTGCCTGTGAATCAGAACACAATGTAACTGGTAACTGGGGGTGGTAAAAGACCTGCAGCTTTAATGTTAAAGTTTGCTGCCTTTATGCTCAGAGCCTATCAAATGAACCAACCAATAACCCATTGAAAGTGCCAAACTTAAAATCATGGTTTTCTTCAAAGGTCATCATGATGTCGCTTTGCAGATTCATATCGATGGTGCTGGCCATCTGTGGAAAATGGAAGAGAAAGGAAACAGATGTTGAAAACGAAGAGGGAAGTAGTCATTTTGGCACAAGAAAATCTTAATCTATTCAGAATTAATTTCAATAAAACTTGTCTTCTCCATTTTACCACAAGCATTTTATTACTAATTACAACCTTACTTTTCCGAACAGTTCAGATTCCAGATTAAATTCTTACTCCCCTCTGCAAACATGAAGAAAGCACTCTGTGAATTTTAACAAAATCCCACCCCCCTTTCCCCAATTTGTTCGAATGGTTTTTCTAAAGATCCCAGATGCTTGTTCTGGCAAGACTTTCCAGAGGAAGCAGGAAATCACAAGGAAGCATCTGGCAGATTAGAATTCCTCTAGCCACACGAAGAAAAAAGGCGAGGTGGCGCATAAGCATTGCCCTGGATAATTAAGTATGGCTATTAAAATAATACCTAAGCAATCAGACTTTCAAATATCTGGAGGACCAAATCTTCAAGTCTAAAAAAAACACCCACCAAGAGTTGTGAAAAGATCCAACCACGCTGGAGAGCAGTTTGGAACTATGCTAAAAGGACTATAGAACTGCGCATATCCTTTGATCCAGCAATACATACCACTGCTAGGTTTATATCCCAAAGACATTCCCCAAAAGAGAAAAAGACCTATTTGTACAAAAGTAGATATAGCAGCTTTTTGTGGTGACTAAGAACTGGAAATCAAAGGAATGCCCCTCAATCGGGGCATGGCTAAACAAGCTGTGAGATATGATGGTGGTGGAATATTATTGTGCTATAAGAAATGACAAGCAGGATGGATGATTTCAGAAAGGCCTGAAAAGACACGTATGAAATGATATAAAGTGAAGTAAACAGAACTAAGAGAATACTGTGCACAGAGACAGCAATACTGTTTGATGAAGAACTGTGAATGACTTAACTACTTTCAGCAATACAATGATCCAAGACAATCTCAAAGGACTATTGATGAAATGTATTATCCACCTCCAAAGAAAGAACTGATATTGATGGAACAAAGACTGAAGCATGCTATTCTTCACTTTCATTTTTTCTTTTATTCAAGTTTTCTTGTACAACCACAATTGTCTCTACATAGTCAAGAAAACAGCAGATGGATTCTGATGACCTGGTATGAAAATGATGTTCAACAAATATGAGGTGACCCTGGACTTGGGGACCACAAGCAAATCCACATTCTGGCTGGCAGTGACTACAAATTAGGTTGCTTTGTTTAAAAAAAAAAAAAGCTACATGAGATGGCAGAGGAAGATGAAAAAGAAGGACAAAGGGGCAATGAGAGTGACTCCTGCCCTGCCTTGCCCTGCACAGGGCGCATGTTCTAGCCAGTCTGGAGGCTCCTTCACCTCTCCCATCCCCCTTTGCAAGGATCAGCCAATGCTCCCACCTGCCCCAAGGTCTCCCACACCTGAGCATGATTGCTCTGTCTCATCTAGACTAAACATTCTTGTTGCCTCGGCTGACCTTCGTATGTTATTCAGCTAGAACCTCCACTAAGACAACCCACAAAACCCACAGAAAGCTAGCTATTCTCCAGCCCTGTACAGACCCAGTGATGGCGGTGATGAGCCCCCCCCCCCAAACCCTCCTTTTAGACCATCTGCCCCACAACTTTAACGTTTGGTACGCTGGTACAATTCCTGAAACCTTGGTCAAAAAGCCTACACACAAGCAAAGGCCCCAAAACGCTGTTGTGCTAGAAGTGAAACCAGGGGGAAAAGCAAAGACGACAAAGAGAAGAGAACGATGCTTTGTTGGTTCTGCCTGAAAAGGCAGACCCACACACCAAAGGAAAGTGGGAGCCAGAATGAGGCAGGGAGAGAGGGTAGAGCAAGACCTTGGCCTGGACTCGAGACCGAAAGGTCAAAAGAACCCAAGGACTCAGAAGCCCAAGGACAGTGATCAAGGCAGGGTCTGAGCCCCAGGCCTCTCACCTTATTCTTGGCACGAATGGCAAGACGCCCTGCCAACAAGGATACATGTGAGGGCAGCTGCAAACGCAGGGAGCCCGTTTACTTACTGCTTGCCTTCTCCTTCGCTCTTGCTCTTTCTTTCTTGCCAAATTACGGTCTTTGATCGGCCAGCCATCTTCTTGAACTTCCAATGGTGCCTGAGGAGGCTTCTGCCGCTCAGGGTAACATTCATCTTGAATTGCGTTTGCATTCTTGTCAAAGAGCCTTTAAAAAACACATTTTCATTTCATCAGAAAGTATTAAAAGTTATTCAAGGGCTTTATTGCCTGGCTAATATATTTAAAGTCTATAAATGATCCACTAAACTGTGTTACTTTAAGACGTAGGGCATTATTTTGAAAACAACATTGTAAAGTCATAGTAACTTTTTTTTTTTTTGCAGGGCAATGGGGGTTAAGTGACTTGCCCAGGGTCACACAGCTAGTTAAGTGTCAAGTGTCTGAAGCCGGATTTGAACTCAGGTACTCCTGAATCCAGGGCCAGTGCTTTACCCACTGCGCCACCTAGCTGTCCATAGTAACTTTTGTAAAAAAAAAAAAAAAAAAAAAAAAAAAAAAAGGTTAAGGGTGTGTGTGTGTGTGTGTGTACAAGTGTGCATGCAGGTGCACCTGTCTGTGCATCTCCTTCTCTCTCCCAGAAAAAGCCATGTAGACATAACAGAGCTTGGGAATAAAAGCACATGGAAAGGTGGTCCTCAAATAAGACCCACATGTCCTCCTTAAAGCAGCCATGAGGCAGATTTGAGTGCTGGCATTCAATTCAATCTATTGCTACAGAGTTTACATGGTTCATATTGACATTAAAAAAGTGTGGGCAGGGCAGCTAGGTGGCACGGTGGATAAAGCACTGGCCTTGGATTCAGGAGGACCTGAGTTCAAAGCCGGACTCAGCCATTTGACATTTACTAGCTGTGTGACCCTGGGCAAGTCACTTAACCCCAACTGCCTCACTAAGTAAATAAATAAAAATTAAAAAGTGTGGGCTCTAGATTCCATGAAAGTCTACGCCAAAGTGAGGAGAGATGTGTAAAAGACTAAAAATAAGAGTTATTAAGAATTCCGAGGACAGTCCACATGACTATGAATCACCAAGCCCAAGTGGCCCGAGTGCTATTATTAACTCGAGTGAACATCCAGCTCTGTGCCCTGGCACAGGTCCTTGACCTCCTTAACACTGACTTCAGAGGATGCCCCTCACTGTCAGCACTCCCCACTGTCCAATTAAAAACGTTCTCGTCTGGAGACATCTTCGATTCCCCCATGTACATCTATGCTCCAGGACAGTGCCCCAAGCACCCCAGCACTCTTGTTCAGTCGTGTCTGCCTCCTCGTAGCCCCATCTGGGGTTTTCTTGGTAGAGATGCTGGAGCAGTTTACCATTTCCTTCTCCAGGTCATCTGACAGATGAGGAAATGGAGGCAAGCAGGTTAAAAGTGACTTGCCCAGGGTCACACAGCTAGTAAGTCTCTGTGGCCAGATTTGGATACTCATCTCTGGTGCTCTGTGCAGGCTGGAGCTACCTACCTTGCTGCCCTGTCTTACACACAGTAGGCAATCAGTGTTCAATTGAGAAGGAAATCTGATCTATTCCAGGTTAGTGCTACTTTTGAAAAGCACTTCTATAATTAAAATGAGAGATCTATTCAAACTATAATGGGGGGGGGGCAGCTAGGTGGCACAGTGGATAAAGCACTGGCCCTGGATTCAGGAGGACCTGAGTTCAAATCCAGCCTTAGACACTTGACACTTACCAGCTGTGTGACCCTGGGCAAGTCACTTAACCCTCATTGCCCTGCAATAAAATAAAAAAACCCAACAAACTACAATGTGAATAAAAAAGGCTCATCCAGACTATTTGGCATATTTCAAACCGATTGGCCTGACCTAATCTCACCCGTCTCCTACCTCTGCTCATCTGGGTGGGCTTTTGATGGCTCAGGCTTCTGAGGCAGCTGCTTCCCTATCAGCTCCTGTGTTCGGGTCCTCACTTCCTTGTCTATGGCTGCTTTTCTGAACTGCTGGAAGAGATCGTCTGACGATTTGGGCAGGACTGAAGTCTTGACTGTCTTGCCTAAATTTGTCCAAGAGTCCACGTTCCTGATCTTTATATCCTAAAAGAAACGTTGACCTGCTAGTGCACCCAAGGTAAGCATTAACTGGGGGGATATCTTTGCACCCAGTACCTTAGATAAGGGTTGGATAACCGAGATGCAGGACCAACAGAAATATTTATGAACACGATCCTCCTCAGTAGATACCATCCTCAAAAGTAATGCAAAAGTTTTGGGGCAGCTGGTGGCACAGTAGATTAAGCACCGGCCTTGGATTCAGGAGGACCAGAGTTCAAATCTTGCCCCAGACACTTGACACTTACTAGCTGTGTGACCCTGGGCAAGTCACTTAACCCTCATTGCCCGGCCAAAAAAAAAAAAAAGTCATGCTAGTTTCCACAACCAAAAAATGCTCCTCTATCCATAATGAAAGAACAACTCGGAGAATTCCTTCAATAATGATGCCCACCAATCTTCATTTGCCTCTTATAGGTGGTAATTTAGGGACAAATATTTACATTTCCAATTTGGAACAGTTTTCACTAGGTCAGGCAGAATTTTGATCAAAGAATTAAGTTGTAGATTAAAAGAGTTCATTCAAAAAAACCCACCTTATTACATACCTAGGTCATGGGTTGTTGGGGCGGAAGGTGGGTTTGTGGGTGACGGGGATGGGAAGGGTTTAGAGGATGTCCCAAGGGAAGAAGCCCCCTCAGGCAATGTGGATCACATTCTTCTTGCCCAAAGTCCTGGCCAATGGGTCAGAGGCAGGATCTGAACCCAGTATCAGCATTTCACCAAGATTAGTAAGAAATACTGGATTCCACTGTTCAAAGCACAGTCACTTAGTTGCTTCACGCTGGCCCGGATCAGGTCTCTTTCCTTCCTGAAAACTAACTCAACATTCTCCAAGTCCCTTGCTGGGTCAGTCAACCTTATAAATAGTTCATCAGGTCAAGTAAGAAGCATAGAAGGGCCTAGCTGGTCCATTGATAAGCCAACAAATACCTGAGGAACACTGCCACACTGCTGCAAAAAGATCGTTCTAAGCACAGATCATTTGGTAGCATTAAAGTGAGGTGAAATAACCCAAAGTACAGTGAAACGAGCATTGGAGAGGGAACTGGGTTTGAATTCTGCTGCTATTGCTCTCTCACTTAACTTCACCTGTAAAAAGAGGAGGTTGGAGAATTTTCCAACTCTAAACCCTAGGATATCTGACTTTAAGGTCAAGGCCAGGTGACAACAGTACTGCCTGAAGAAAATAACTTTTAGGAATAAGGTTAAATGGGAGAATCAAATATATCGAGACTATGTTTTTGAAGAAGATAGTAGGATTAAATTAGAAAATAATGTAAAACTGGGGAAAATATGACGATATATGTGTTCTTTACCCTCATGGTTCATGAAATGTATTTCATACACAAGCTACACTGTAGCAGAATCCAAAAAGCCAGCATTATTGGTGAGCAAATTTAGAAAATCCAGGTTAACTGGAAATGTATGAGGCAGGCAAACATAAGCATCCTAAGTTACTAGGACTGAGGCTGAGCCCACAAAGGAGTCAATAGAAAATATCCGTAGAAAAGATCTTAAAGACCACTTTGTGGTTCCTTGGACATTTCAATATGTAGTCCCTGTATACACTTCCCCGCAAAGAAGAGCTGAGCAGAAATAAGTCTCCTTACCCCTGCCTTTTTTTCCCGAATAGAATTTTATTTTCTAAAATATATGTAAAAACAAAATTTTAACATCAATTTTTTTTAGAACTTTGTGTTCCAACTTTTCTTCCCCCCTCCATTCCCACCCCCCCACCCACAAGAACTCAAGCAATTCAAAATAAGTTATACATGAGTAGTCATGGAAAAATTCCCATATTAGCTAATTGTGAGAGAAAACAATCAAAACCCCCCCCAAAACTTCAGATTAAGGAATTGTCAGAGAAAAAGAAAAAAATATATATTTTTTTAAAAATGTGTTTCCATCTGTTTTCAGATACTATCAGTTCTTCCGCTGCAGATGGGCTGCAATCTTCATAAGTCCTTCAGGGTTATATTGGATCATTGCCTTGCTGAAAATAACCACATGCTTCCCAGCAGATCATCCCCCACTATTGCTGTTATTTTATATACAGTACATTTCACTCTGCTTCAGTTCATGTAGGTCTTTCCAGGTTTTTCTGATAGTATCCTGTTCATTATAACCTGTATATAGTACCTTAAGCTTGACAGAGAATCTTCTTCACAAAAGCCCAGCAAAGTAGGTACCATACGTTTTGCCATTATAAACAATCATCATAACTATTTCCCTCCGTCCCACTCCCTTCCCATGACATTTACTCTATCTTCTTTTTACCTATTCCTCCTCAGAGGTGCCTTACTTCTGACTATCCTCTCCCTCGCTCTGCACGCCCTTTTTTCACCCTTCCTTCCTTATCCTCTTCCCCTCCTACTTTCCTGCAGGGTTAAATAGATTGCTCCTCCCAATTGGGTATGAAAGCTATTCCCTCCATGAGCCCACTCCAATGAGATCAGGGTCCCTGAGCTAATTCTGTGTTCTAAATTTTTCTTCCTTCCTCCCTCCTCAACCCTCCCTATGAGATCAAGCAATTCAATATGTCATACTGGTGCAGTAATGCAGAACATCTTCACTTTCCTTGAAAGTGTTTTGCTTTTCACTGCTCTCTCCCCCAATCTGCCCTTTCCTCCTTCCCTTCTTCCCCCCTCCCCTCCCTCAGGACAAAAAATATATTACTATACCTACTTGAGTATGTATGTTAGCGTTGCTGCCCCCCTCTCCTTACCCTCTTAACAGAAGTATCAAGTTCAGGCTCCAACCCGTTGCCATCAGCTAGGGGCCGCTCAGGCTCTCCTACAACACAAATATAGGTTTCAAAGATCTGGGCAGTGTGGCACAGTGGAACACTTAATTTCAAGTCAAAGGACCTGGGTTCCAGTGATGGCTATTCACACTCACTTTCCACTTTTTCCACAGTTTTAGAGTCGATTCCTTCCCGTATCACATTTAGAAGAGGGGGTGATTTTCCAACGTTCACTGCAGATGTGGCCTCATTCTTTTTGTCACCACTTAATGAAGTATTCTGGGGGGAAAAACACACCCTGAGGGAGTTCAGCGGATGTCCTGAATCAATCGACTAGATCATACTGGATTGTGGAACTCTCAAGTCACAACTAACTTATCAGATTGTTTTCATTATTCAAACATTTTTTAAACCAACACCCTCAGTTATAACAGGAAACTGTGGTGGTGTGATAATGCCAGTCTCTCCTTGACAAATGCTTTTGCTATCTTCATTTCAATGTCTGATTTTATGTTCCGGGTCAATTTCAGATTTTACATCAATTACATTAAATGGAACCGAAAAGGGGCAGCTAGGTGGCGCAGTGGATAGAGCACCGGCCCTGGAGTCAGGAGTATCTGAGTTCAGATCCGGCCTCGGACACTTAACACTTACTGGCTGTGTGACCCTGGGCAAGTCACTTAACCCCAATTGCCTCACTTAAAAAAAAAAAAAAATGGAACCGAAAGACGGGATGGATCATATTGGTGTAGTGTATGAAAGCACGGACCCTCCAGCAGCCAGATAAGCAAATACACAAGATATACCCAATACTTGTGTTACATACTTTTCATAAACGAGGACAACAAAATACAGATCACCTTGAACATGAAGTCTTTCATTTCTACATCTGTGATCTTACCATGGGATTGTTAATATTTTTTTAAAAGGCAACTCATTAAAATCCCAGAACAAAAAACCAAATTCTTTTTCATTTTCATAGGATAAAAGAGTAGAGCAGTCTTATAAATCCTCTCCCCCTCATCCCCTTTTGCAGGGGAAGAAACTGAGGGCTATACAGGAAATGAGTGGCCCATCTGGCCTAGAACCCAGACCTCTGGATCCCATTCACGGGGGATTCCCATCAGACTCCACTGTCTATCTTTTTAAGAAATAGCCTTTAAAAAGAGAACTAATGATTCTAAATGGAGCTGATGTGGAAACTAGAAACAATTACTAATTGCAAAATGAGCCTGAGACCAAGTCTATGTGTCTACAGACCTTCCTGGTAAATTCAAAGCAAACTCAAGACCATTCTAACAAAATGGATTAGAGATTTTAAGAACCAGCATTTTAAATGTCTGAGTCCTACTTGGTATGGTAAGAAGAGTTACCTCTGTAACAATGAGAATGGGGCCAATGGGCTCAAAAGTGAGGGCATTTGGTGCATTATGTAGCAGCGAAGTAACATCTACTGGAGACACAATTTCAGGAAGACCTAAAAATTGAGAATAATGTCAATACCACATATAGGAATAAAAGACTTTTTCTCATTTGCATGTGCTCATAACAGATATAAGCTTAAGTAACCAGCACAAGTACTTTACTTGGCATATGTTTTTTAAAAAAGCATACTGGCATTTTCCACATAACCTCCTTAATTGGTTCAATACAAACAATTTTGTTTTGCCTAATGTCACAGGGAGGAAGTTGGTTCCAAAGCAATAGTGTTAAAAATGCAAGATAATTCCTGGCCAACCTAAATTCGAATGATAAAAAGCTGAAAACGGAGCAGAACCAGAACAATATATGCATTATGATAAGGAGAAATGACTAAGGCTTTAGAATTTTGATCAATTAATGCAATGACAGTCCAGAGGAAGGAAGATGAAGTATGTAACCCATGAAGCATATATATATATATATATATATAAATATATAAAACAGAGATGGTGGACTTACAATTCAGAATGAGACCATTTTTATACATGTAGGGATTTGCTTTGCTTGCCCATGCAAATGTTATAAGGGTTTTTGTTTGTTTGACAACTGCAAAATAGAGGGAACTCTTTTGCTTTCTGAGGCAGCTTATTCCATTTCTGAAGTGCTCAAACTATTTTCCTTTATCACCCCTAAAATTAGGTGCTTTTTCAAATTCTACCTCTTCCCCCATTCGCCACATATTTGACCACAGCTATGCTAGACACCCCACGTCTTCTCTCCCTAATGAAAAATCATTTAAGGGTAGAATCAAAATGGCAGAGTAACAGAAGACAGTCAGCCCTGGTTCCTCTAACATAATTCACCCACAAAGATCTAGAAAATACAACAGAGTGATCCTAAGATCAATCACAGCAAATCCCTTTCTCTAATCCAGGTTGCACAGAGAGGTCACTGGCTGTGGGAATAGTGTCTGACAAGGAGTACAATGCTGGAAGTACTACAGAAGAGGCAAAAGTGAACTAAAAGAGTCATCTTGTGCAGGGTGCAAGAACAGGTCTCAACTGGCAGCTCTGTCACTTACTGCTGAGCTCCAGGTGTTCGATCCAGAGCACAAAGAGGGTAGGACCTAGTCTAGGCATGGCATTCCAGGGTAGCAGAGGGTTCACAGGTGAACTGAGCTAGGAACAAATCCAGAAACAAGCCAGAGCTATGTGGCTGATCCCAGGAGCCGAAGGGGTTCCAGCTAGTCCCAGGCTCCAGTCCAGTCTGAAGCTTGCAGCAGAATAGCCAAGGCAGGAATCCCAGACCAAAGTGAGTCTGCACTTCTGTCCCTCTGAATCAGCAAGGCTTCCCTGCTAATTGAGAGTGTGTGGAGTCCAGCAGCAGTCTACTGGAATTTCAAATGGGGCAAGCCCACAGGCCTATTGCTCAGACTCAAACTCAGGTCTGGAACTTATAGATATAAGGGTGGGAAGAGAGGGGTCTGTCTTGAGTAATATGACTTTGCCCTAAGCCAGTTTGGGATTTGTAAAAGCTTGCAGGTCCTCAGCCCAAGCTGTCCTTGGGATCAGGGAACAACACTCAATACTCGAAGAAAACAGCCATAGAAACAGCCCAAATATTCCCTCTAGAATTATAAAGCCTGGTCCTAGTAAAAATGAGCAAATAACGGGGCAGCTAGATGGTGCAGTGGATAGAGCACCGGCCCTGGAGTCAGGAGTACCTGAGTTCAAATCCGGCCTCAGACACTTAACACTTACTAGCTGTGTGACCTTGGGCAAGTCACTTAACCCCAATTGCCCCGCAAAAAAAAGGAAAAAAAAAAAAGCAAATAACAAAAAGAATCTTATTGTTAAAAGATATTTTGGTAACAAGGACATTCAAGACATACCCCAAAATACCAACAAGCAAAGCTTTGAAAAGAAACATAGTTGGGCTATGAGTTCAACAAGAATTCTTAAAGATGAAGCAGGAGTTTTTAAAGAGAGCTAAAAATATGGGAAAAGAAGTAAGAGGTATGAAAGAAAAGTGGAAAGAAAAATAACAGCTTGGAACATGGAACAGTGCCCAAAAAACAAACTCCTTGAAGATGAGAATAGACTAAATAGAAGCCAGTAATTCCATGAGGAAACAAGAAATTAAAAAATAATCAAAAGACTGAAAAAAAAATAGAAGAAAATGTAAGGTATCTCATAACAAAAACAAATTACCAAGAAAATATATTGAGAACATTTTAAAGAATCACTGAACTGCTTGAACATCATGGCCAAGACATCATAAAAGTAAGCACCCTGTTTTCTCTTAGAACCAGAAGCTGAAGTGGAAATAAAAAGGATCCCCATGTCACCTCCTGAAATAAACCTCCAAATGAAAACGCCCAAGAACACCACAGCCAAAAAATCCAGAGTATCCAGATCTAAGAAAAAATATTGCAAGCAGCCAGAAAGAAAGAATTCAAGTACTAAGGTGCCTCAATGAGAATCACTCATGATTTAGCAGCCATCACAATACAGAAGTGGAGAACTTGGAATCTGATATACCTGAAAGCAAAGGAGATGCGCTCACAACCAAGAATAATTTACTCAGCAAAACTGAGTATAATCCCACATGGAAAAAGTTGGATCCTTAATGAAAAAGGACTTACAACAAGCATTACTGATGAAAAGATCAGAGTAGAAACTGAAACAAAGGACTAAAATAAAATCAAAAGGCAAATACGAGCAAACACTCATAAGGGCTTAAGTAAGGATAAACTGTTTACATTCTAATAAGGGAATATGATACACGTGTCCACTTGAACCCTATCATGATGGATCCTAGCGGGGAGTCAATTCAGACAGAAGGCACTGGAATGGTTCTATTCTGTCTTGATGATCTTAAAACAAAAACTGAAAGAGAGCAGAAGGATACAATAGGGGTAGAACTAGTGGAAAGAGGTGAAACTTGAAACCTGCTCATATCTGAACTAGAAAGAATTAGAATGAACACACACACACACACACACACACACACACACACAAGTTGGGTAAAGAAACATTTCACACAAGAGGAAATCGTGAAAGAAAAGGAAAAGGTAAAAATAAGGGGAGTGGGAGGGGAAGGTACACTCAGAGGCAAAGGCCTTAAGCAAAACTACAGAAGGTAGATTTTGAAGAGCTTATAAGAAAAATTAAGGATAAGAATCAGTTATTGGTCTCTGGTTGAGGAAAAGAAGGGGCAGGGGAACATTAGCAGATTACACAAAAACCTAGAGCACTGGGGATGAGATCACTGCACTCTTCTTTAGATAAAAAAAAGCAGGGGGGAATATAAGGGAATGCGTTTGAATGGAATGTACTCGCCTATAAAATGGGAAATAGCAGAATGAATTATAAAGCAGAATCTAAGAATTCCTTTATTTAAGAAAAACCCAGATGCACAGTTAAAAAATAAAAGGCTAGCATAGAACCTATTACACATCAAACACAAAAAGGCAAGAGAAGCAATAATGAATTCAGACACCATAACACTAAAATGAGGCCTAATTTAAAAAGGTAAACAGGGGGCAGCTAGGTGGCACAGTGGATAAAGCACCAGCCCTGGATTCAGGAGGACCAGAGTTCAAATCCAGCCTCAGACACTTGACACTTACTAGCTGTGTGACCCTGGGCAAGTCACTTAACCCTCATTGCCCTGCAAAATAAAAATAAAATAAAAATAAATTTTTTAAAAAAAGGTCAACAAATATATTTTGCTTCAAGGCACCATATAGAACAAATTAACCTTAATACTTAAATACTTAATACTAAACATATGCATGAAAAAACAGCATCTAAAAAATTCTTAAAAGTTAAATGAATTTAAGGGACAAAGACAATGAAACTCTCAAAGTGAGCTATCTCGATTCCCTTCTCAAACCTGGATAAATGCAACAACAACAAAAATAAAAACAAAAAAGGAAATTAATAACATGAACACAACTTCAGAATAAATTAGATATGATAGACCTTTGTCGAACATCGGACGGGAATAAAAAAGAGTATGCATTATTTTTTGGTTGTGCATGACACCTGCACAAAAATTGTCCATGTACAACGGGGTAGAAAGCCTCACAAACAAATGCAAAGTTAGAAATATTAAACACATCTTTTACAGACTATAATCAACTGGAGATTAAATTGCTGTTTCAGTCATGTCTCATTCTTCATGACCCCATTTGGAGTTTTCTTGGCAGATACAGGTTTGCCATTTCCTTTTTCAGCTCATTTTATAGATGAGGAACTGTTAAGTCACTTGCCCAGGATAACACAGCTAATAAGTGCCTGAGGCCAGACTTGAGTCTTCTTGAATTCAGGCCCAGCACTCTATCCACTTGGTCACCTATAACTTAATGTTAAAGAATGGATGGGTCAGGGATAGCTAGGTGGCACAGTGGATAAAGCACTGGTCCTGGATTCAGGAAGAGCTGAGTTCAAATCCGACCTCAGACACTTAACACTAGCTGTGTAACCCTGGGCAAGTCACTTAACCCCCATAGCCCTGCCAAAAAAAAGAATGAATGGGTCAAAAAACACATCGAAGAAACAATTTCAGTAATGAAAATAACAACAATGCACCAAAATCTTTGGAATGCATCCAAAGAAGTACATCATGGAAAATTTCTCTCTAAACACTTTCATCAGTTAAAGAGGGAGTGAAAGTGAGAGTGAGAGAGTGAGAGAGAGAGAGTAAGAGAGAGCAAGCAAGATCAACTATTTGGACATGCCACTAAAAAAAATAAATGTCCCCCCGACCAATTATACATTAACATAGTAATCTCAAAAAAAATTAAAAGGACAGATTAACAAAACAAAAAAACCCCTGATAAATTAATAAAGTTGTCTTGATAACATTATTTTCCTATCATTTAATCAGGAGTAATTTTAACATAATTTAATCTTTTAATCCACACATATACCTTTCCAATTCATAATTTCTCAAATGACATTTTACTTTTTAAAATTCTTACTTGAAAGAGGTATGCTAATTTCTGCTACTGGAAGGCTTTGTGAAGTCTGTAACTGTTGAGGTTCTTGGTGATTCTTAATAGCTACTAGATCTTGATTTAATATCATACAGGAAGACAAGGTCTGAAAACCAAGAATAGTATTAGAGAAATAATCTCTTTGCAGAGAATATTTGCTAAAGAACAATTTAAATGATTATAAGCTATTTGAGTTTTCTTTTCATAAGAGGCTACAAGCAATAATGAGTCATGGTCTCTCTATTATGAATATATATATATATAGTATAACATATATACACATACATAAAAATTGCTTCATAAATACTAGTCTTTGGTGTTATTTATGAAGCATTTTCCATTGGTACAAGATAAAAACCACTCATTAACAAATAAATAAGAATGTCTATTTTCAAATGAATCCTTTATGTCCCTAGGAAAATCACATACTTATTTTAAGGACTGCCTTTCAAATTGGCTAAAGTTCCACATATACCTAACATGCATGAGTTAAAAAACAACAACACCTCAACTCAAGGTTGGCTAAGTTTTCATCAGGCACAGAGTAGAGACTTCAAAGTACATTTTCAGCATTAAAAGAGGCTAACAGTATCACATTATTAAAAAATCTGAATTAGTTTAGAAATCTACTTACCTTCATCTTTCCTTTGGAAGGGGAAGCACTCTGTCTGTTTCCAGTTAACAGGGGAACTTTTTCTGCAAATGTACATAAAACCGCTTCTCAATACATATTAGTTTGGAAGACAACATTTTGTTGCAGGTTACCCTACATTCCCCAAATTTGTATCAACAGAAAGTGGATTACTCAAGACTGATTTGAAGGTAATTAACTTTAAGATGCAACTCCTGATTTAAGAGGCTTTTATATAGCGTTTCCTAGGCCCTTTTACAATTAGTCAAAAATTTCTAGCCATTAAAAAAAGGGCAAAAACACTCATGTTCAGTTAAACAACCAGCCCCTACCTGCCCAGGAACACAGATTCAGAACTGCAAGGGATCTAAGAGCTCACCCAGTCTAACCCCCTTGTTTTTACAGATGAAGAAACTGATGCCCAGAATTATTGTCCAGTGACCTTCCTCAAGTCCCAGAGCTGGGATGGGAATTCCAGCAATCCAGCATTCTTCCCACTGACTCTATATGGGTGGGATCAAATGAAGAAAGACAGAAAAAGAACTTCACCTCTGGGACAAGACAATTCTTTAAGACTTGGGACAAATTCCCAGGCTACGTGGAACCACTCACAAATGACTGGGGGAGGGCACTAAAGGGCCATCCCTTGATGTGACAGGGCTCAGGAAAGAATGGAGGCGGCTCTAAACCTGCAGAGAGTTTACAGAGATCTCTCTCCAGCCAATTTCTGTGGAGTCCTGGCCTTCCCAAGGATGGACACACACACACACACATGCACACACACACACACACACACACACATGCACACACACATGCACACACACACGCACACACACACGCACACACACACACACACACACACTCCATTACCTATATGAATGATTATTAAGGTAAGGAAGACCTTAGCCAAGTGTTCCTACCAGGCTACTATTCAATCAGCATTCTGATAGTTCTTAAATGTAAACATGAAGTGACTATAATGTTCAAAGTGAAGAATGCTTACGGCCCGACTCTGGCTGTTCTGCGATGTTGGACAGATGCTGTGGATGGCCCGTGAACTATCCAGAATGAAACAGAAGGTATTAACAATTCCAAACTTCTAGCTGATACCAAGGCTTATCTTTTAAAAGTCACCCCCCTTCTGGTGCTGGTTTGTAAGGTATTAAAGTTGTAGGTCAAACCCCAAAAGACAAATCCACGGGCTTCTGGCAGAGACTCGCAGGCTCTGGCATATTCCCATTCCCAAAGGTGCAAAGACATACTACAGGTGGGATCTCTGGGGAGAATCAAGACTGAAAGGGTAAAAGGGAGTAAACGGGCAGCTCCTACGCTCCACTGATAACTGCTACAATGTGGTCAAGAGGAGCAGCTTCCAATGCAAGTCTGGGGAGTGCTGAGAAGCAACATTCATGGCTGAGAGTCCAGAGGGCCCTAGGATGAAAGGACAGGGATAGGCTGTCATCTGCTGCACCTGGGGGTGGGGGAGCTGTAAGAGGCCCACAGTACGATCCACTGTGCCAGGGGCATCCAGTATAACAATCACTGTTTTAGACGAGACTTATAAAGCATTTCCCCCACAATAGCCCTGTGAGGTTGGTAGTACAAATACCACTACTGTGCTTGTGGGTCACCTGGTAGTTAGGTTTCAGAGACAAGATTTAAATCCTGCCAATCACCTAGGATATTAAGGAGCTTATTCTTTCCCACAGTTGGGGGAAGATTTTAAAAGTAGGAATGAGGAAGAAATACAATTATTTTTCTGTTCAGAATAACCTCAGCCCTGAAAAAACAGGACCAAAGTGTCCGACAAGAAATTGATGTATAAGATACATAAATATTTGGAGGGAACTTGGCTGGTCTGGATCAATTCACATCACTCTTTCCAGGTGAACAGTATCCTCAGGACAAAAGAAATGGCAGATGTGATCAGTGAAAGACTAGGAAGAAATACTACAGGATTGAAGGGCTGATATTGTCCTGATTCCTCACAAAGGTGGAGTGCATGAGCGCACGGAGCTTGATTTTTTCTGGCAACATTTTAGAATTTATTAAAAAAGGATGATGATTGAATATAGACAAGGAAAGCATTAGCTAAGAACCAGCATGTTTTCATCAAGTAAAGCTCATACCAGTATAACGGATAAGATTATTCAGGAGATAGACAGGGGAAGGCTCTTGATTTTAATAAAGCATTTGATCAAGTCTCTAATGCTTTTCTTGTGTAAAAGATGGTAAGACATAAGCTGGAAAACAGTATAAGTAGGTGCATTTGGAACTGCTTCAATGGCTAGACTGAAGAAATTAACAGCTTCAAGTATCTCTGGAGGGAATTGCATAGTAGACTCTACCCTAGGAAACTGGGCTTAGCACTGCACCATTTAAATTTTTATCAATGACTAATAAAAAGATACCATGCATACAGAATCTGCAAATAAAGTTGGCAAGGAAAGGTAAAATGCTGGATCGAGAGTCAACAAAATAACCTTCATAGGCTAAAACTCAACCAAATCTACTACAATGAAATTTAATAGTCATACATCTTAGACTCAGCTCCAAGTAGAAGCTAGAAGAGGCTAGACAGCTTCTTATCCGGAAAAAGAGCAGAAGGTTTTACTGTGATGCAACCTCAATGAGTCAACAGTGTGATGTGACAGGCCAAAAAATCCCCCAAAACTCCAATGCCACCTTTGGTTACATCGACAGCCTCCCAAGAACAATAAAACGACAGAAGTGACCATTTATTAACCCCATCAGACTCCAATCAGATGACTGATCCACAGGTTAGGGAAAAGATCGAGAAACCAGGGCATGTGTGAAAGGCAAGGAAAACAGTGAAGGGTTTCCTATGAAGATGGGTTCAAGAACCTAGAGAAGATTAAAGGTGGATAGGTGGGAGACACGTTACCCATCCCGAAGGACAAGGACATACTGTCTATACACAGTCTCCCAGTAAGAAGCTATATATATATATATATATATATATATATATATATAAAAGCAAGTTTAGAAGTGGAGCAAGGAAACGTGACAGTAATGCTCCCCAGATGGATGGGCCGCCTTGGAAGGCAATGTCTTCATGCATGACTGACATTTAAGACATGCTGTAGAGAGAAGTCCTTTTTCTGATGTGTGGACTGAGGGGTAATGGGCTTCATTAAAAGGCTGTTAATATTCAGATTTCTTGACTGATGGATGTACTGAGAGATTCTAAACATTCAGAAAAACTTCCAGTTACTAACAAACACAAAGCACAACAGGAAATTTTACCTCCTTAATGGAAGCTGACCAGGACCCTAGTCGATTCCTATGATTTTTTTCTCTAAGTGCCAACTCTGATGGATCCTTCTGTACCTCTCTAAAGCTTTTGACAGCCACCCCACCCCCTTTTCCCAGATAGCAGCATTTCCTCTCTAGGTTCTTAGGACACCGCTCTCCTACCTGACTACTTTTTATCCATCTTCTTGGCTGGGTCTTTCTCCAAGGTCATGCCTAACACCAGTGGCTGTCTCCGAAGGCTTGGTGCTGGGCCCTTTCCTCTTCTCCCTCCTTCCTATCTTGCTTGGTGGGTGATCTCAGCTCCCAGGGATTCGACGCTCATCTCTATGCAGATGGTTCTCAGAGCTACCCTCTTGTTAAGCTTCTGGTCTCACGCTTCCATACTGACCTTCTACCACCCCACTCCCTTCATCCTAACTTCCTGGGGCACTCGGGCTCACGAGTGAAGGTGTTCCTTCACTTGGCCCTCACACTCACCACATCTGCTGCTAGGTCTCATTGTTTGTACCTTCACAACATCTCCTGTTCATGGTCCTAATAATGCTGACACACTAGCACAGGCTATCACTTTGCATAACTATTGCAATGGGCAGAACTGGTGGGGCCTCCCTGCCTCTGGCTGTTCCCTGCTCTCTCCTGGCCAAAGCATCTCCCTGCAGCAGAAGTCTGTCACTCCCCTGCTGCCTAACCCCTCAAGGATCACAAATGGGCCCCCTCTTCTATTTTGCTCCTGGCCATCTTGCTATTCCTCATGCAAGATTCCACACCTCCTCACTCTGACTTGGGGCCTTTTCCTTAGCTGTGCTGCTCCCCCATGCCTGAATGGGATCACCTGATCACCACCTGGCTCCTTGCAAGACTCCCCTGAAATTCTACCTCTGACAAAAGGCCTTTTCCAGTTCCCTCTCCACTGGAGTGCCCTCCCCACACTTTTAGATTACCTTCCAATCACACAAAATTTTGGGTGTATCTAGCTGCCTGCATATCATCCCCCACATGAAAATGTGAGCCCTCGGAGGGCTGCCATCCCTGTCTACTCTCCCTTGTACCCCCAGAGTTTAGCACAGTGACTGGCACAAGGTAAATACTTCATCAAAGTTTCCTATGACTCGATTCAGGCACAGTAATACAAGTATATAATTGAGTAAGATCTCTGTGTCCTTCCTATTCACCTCTCTTACCTGGCCCCCAAGCTCCCAAACAAGAGATACTCCACAACCTAGAAATGGATTGAGTAGAATGTCATTGAAACTCTCTCTTCCAAGGAACCTATTAGTGAACAAGAAAGTCATTAGCCATTAAAACTAAATCCTAGACTTTCAAAGAATAGATACAGCTACTTCATATTATATTTAATCACTATATAACAGAAAAGTTATGGGCTTCATAAAACTGATTTCTTCGCCTACATCTCTGAAGTCAAGTCAACCTCCAAAAACAGAGCAAGGGATTGAAAAAGATTCACGTTAAATTTAGACTGGAGTACTTTTCCCGGTAAATTAAGATCTTGACAACATTTGTGGTTGCGGTACGCCTTCCTTTCTTGAAAAGATAAAGGGATCACTTTCAATAGGCAGAAGTAGTAGGACAAAAACCACATGATACAGCCGTTTTCTCACATGGCAGGAGTCGCTCTTGTCTGGGATACATTACGCACCTCTGATGACGCTGGCGTAAATACAATTTTCTTTGCACCCGTATTGTTAGCTGTTTATCCGAGAGGTAATATATTGCTGGCAATTTTCTTCTCCACTTGACCCAATTAAACATGTGGATTGACCCTATGACTAGAGAAGGGGGCTTGGTGTTCGAGGTGATGGTGCCCAGCTGATTATTTCTGTTACTCCATGCATGTCACCACCACCTACAGCAAGTCAGGTTATATTTAACATTCGGTCTCTTTATCTCGTAAAAGACTCTCTTACGTGCCCACTGAAGAGGTGTCAATCTCTGGTCCTCCCAGAACTCCCTAGCAGCCCCAATAATGTAACTGAGAAATGTTTAACAAACTTAAAAAAATAAATCAATCCAACATAGATAAGGTTAATTTTGGTTGTCTGGGTCAAGAGACACGTGATAGTTTTCATTCTGACCCCCTTACCCTGGACAAGCATCAGCCCTCACAGAAGCAGCCCAGCAATGACCAGATGTGACATCTGGGAATTAACCTCCTTCACAAACTCTGAATGGCTGGTTTTAGGTTTGATCCTTAATTATACACAGTTATTTATATCAGGAATAGTTTTATCCATAGATTAGCAAGCTACGACTGCTCTTTTGGCTTTTGTTTAAAATATGATCTATTGGGGCAGCTAGGTGGCACAGTGGATAAAGCACTGGCCCTGGATTCAGGAGTACTGGAGTTCAAATCCAGCCTCAGACACTTGACACTTACTAGCTGTGTGACCCTGGGCAAGTCACTTAACCCCCATTGCCCTGCAAAAAACAAAAACAAAAACAAACAACAACAAAAAAATCTGATCTATTGTCAACTACATCTCCTCAGTTAAACGGGAAGATTATAAAGTAGGATTTAGGTAGCTACTATGCCCTCTTAAAGCTCACCAATATTTCACTGGTACCTTACCTGTACTTTGAATACGCCAACCTTTTTTGTGTCATGGACCCATTTTGGTATTCTGAAGAAGACTATGGACTCCTCAGAAAAGTGTTTGTTGCCTACATTCGTTACTGAAGGAATGCTACATCTGGAAGTTACCCAAAGATGTACTTGCATAGGAAAAAAAAAAAAATTGGGGGCAGCTAGGTGGCACAGTGGATAATGTATCGGCCTTGCATTCAGGAGGACCTGAGTTCAAATCCTGCCTCAGACACTTGACACTTGCTAGCTGTGTGACCCTGGGCAAGTCACTTAACCCTGATTGCCCCTCAAAAAAACAAAACAAAAAAGAAAAGGAGGAATCTGCTCAACTCCAAAATTCAGAATGAGCTTAAAGCTGATAAGAAAAAAAAAAATCATACCCTCTCCCACCCCGTCAAAGGGTATCTTGGCTGAACACTTTCTACATAGGACTTCAGTCAAATAGAAATTGGAGTATTTTTGAAGTGCTTTCCCCATTTCTGTAGACTGTTTTCCTCAGAGATCAATATCACGTCTTTATTTTTCAGTTCCACATATACTTTCAAATGGTATAGGAGTCTTACTCCAAGACAAAATTCCCCAGTTTTAATCCATTATTAGTTAGGAAGTTCAAAGCTCAAATTTTCAAATTTATGTCAGATGTCTACAGTATATTATAAATACTGGAGGCAGGACACATTTAACCGTTTAGAGAGGACAATGTGATGATATGCAAATGTAACAGAATACAAAAAAGATTTTTAACATCAAAATTTTAGAGATAATATAATTGGTAATCTCATTCTAGTACAGTTATCATTTGATGGCAAAAACATTTCAGTGGATCTTGTTTTTTTCCTGCCGTGATGCAGATATAACCCATCTGAGCTCGCCCATCCCTCTCGCCCATGTTCTCCCATAAATCCACCAAGGTGGGGAGGATGGGCCCACCCACATCGAGGGTGCCTTTGCATTTGCTTGCCATTGCAAGGACCCTACTGATTTTCCCTTTATCTTACTAGTAGACCAAATCACCTATTTATCCAAACAGGTATTTCTGATGCCAGGAAATGATGTGAAACTAAACGATTCTGTAAAGCACAATCGTGGGCTGTTAATCCTATAAAAACCCTTCATTTTTCTGCAATTTGTACTTTGGGAAAAGTCATTAAAACGTCCTTTGATGTTGATATGCTTAATTTTTAATGTTTACTACATTCATAAGAAATGATTGGTAGGGGCAGCTAGGTGGCACAGTGGATAGAGCACTGGCCCTGGAGTCAGGAGGACCTGAGTTCAAATCTGACCTCAGACACTTAACACTTACTAGCTGTTTGACCCTAGGCAAGTCACTTAACCCCAACTGCCTCACCAAAAAAAAAAAAAAAGGAAAGAAAAAAAGAAATGATTGGTAAAAAAACTCAAAACTCATTGCTTGTCCCTGAAAAGTTATCCGTCCATTAAGGACTCTTTAAAGTCTAGGGTTAAGATTAAGACTAAGACACAGGGTGTTTTCCAAGAACTGGAAGCCCCTTTTCATAGAAGTCCTTTACTTATTCTATCTTCCTCTGGAAAATGTAACCAGTTTCAAGTCTAGAACAGAAACGGGCATC
Source organism: Dromiciops gliroides (assembly GCF_019393635.1). Lineage (NCBI taxonomy): Eukaryota > Metazoa > Chordata > Mammalia > Microbiotheria > Microbiotheriidae > Dromiciops > Dromiciops gliroides. The sequence continues at coordinate 35,602,019 of NC_057864.1, forward strand.
CCTGCCCCCCTTAGTGGTTTCACATGGTTTCATTTAAATATAAAATTCATTATACCTTTTCCATTAAAAATGACCTTCCAATTTATCAGATGAGTTTCACATGGCCAAGCAGAGTGTTTTGAGACCCCTTTACTACACACACACACACACACACACACACACACACACACACACACTCACACTCCTTTCCAAGAAAATTAAGTAACATGCCAATCTCAAACTGGAATATAAATGACAGAACGGTGGCATTCCATTTTGTGACATGACTGACTGCAAACACATCATGCTGGCATTAACCTGAAGTATGAATTTTTTTTTCCCCCAGGGTGATGAGGAACCCTCAAGCGACTCACCCAGGGTCACACAGCTAGTAAATGTGGTCAAGTGTCTGAGGCCATTTTTGAACTCAGGTCCTCCTGAATCCAGGGCCGGTGCTTTATCCACTGTACCACCTAGCTGACCCATGAATTTTTAAAAAAGCATAAATGTGAAAGCCATATTACACATGATCCTCAGGCAATATAAATGCATTTAATGGTATTACTGAAAATAGGTGAGGTACAACTCGGAGAGCAAATCAGAGACTCAATTCAAGATGACCAAGATAAGGCTGAGGGCAAAGGGAAAGGCCTGCTTCAGGTGAATACGCTATCTGCACACAGGAACAAAGAGCATTGGGACATGGTCTAGGATCGCACAATGGAGGGAATTCCCAAGAAGGATCAGAGGCTCTCTCCTCCACAGCAAACAGGCTCTGTTCGGCCTTTGTGAGATGCGAGCAGCAGGGAGAGATGAAGGGACTTGCTCTGAAGTCACACTGCCAGGAGGCGTCGAGAGACTGGACTAAGCATGTGCTGTCACGTGCTACCAGCTGTGTTTATTGTGAAAGCCAAAAATAACAGTGTACACATAACTGTCATTACAAAGAAGTCAGCTACTAGAAAACCCACGGATGCACTTTGAGTCCTCAGACGTGTAAGATCACTTTCCTAAAAATCAAAGTACTTTGGAAAAAGCAGCTGAGAAATGCCTAAGATTTGTGCAGTTTTGTCAAAACCGTAACACGTGGAATCTTTAAAGCTTACAACTAAAGAAAAGACAGAGCAATTTACTTTGTCAGTTCACAAGTTCTTTATTGGATGAAAAATTACAAAGAGTAAGTACAATTTTAAAACACTAAATGCAACTCAGATTTTTGTGAAGGTTGCTTTTTGTTTTAAAAAAGTCAAATTAGAGAGGGGAGTCTTACAATATCAATGGGTCCCAAATCTTTTAACTGTTTAGCACGACAGTTTTAACTAAAGTTCAAAATGTTTAGTGCTCTATAAAACTGCAATATAAAGTTGTCACAATATAATTGAGCCAAGCACTATATAAACTCAAACAAAATAATGTCTAAAAGTGAAATAGTTACTGCAAGCCAGTAGGCAGAATTCTTTCAAATAGCAAGAACTTTTAATGTGGCAATATTATATTATTAACAAGGGCTCAGTCTCAATGCTACTTAGTATAGAATTCATTTATGAACAAAGAAAAAGAAAACTTTCAATACATGAAAAAATAACCCATATTCTCAACTTTAACCTCTGGCTAATACATTTATTGAAATTTTTGCCAACTCATTAGTTTTGTGGCAGTGATTGTGAGTGAACTGTAAGACTACTTTCTAAAGCAAAAGACCCAATGAATGAGGCATGAGTTCTTTCTTTGGACAGAATTCTCAACTGTCTCAAACTTAACTGTACAAAGGTAACAGATTTTAGCACAAGTGAGAATTTGACATTCAAAATGCACAACCATTTTGCTATACTTTGAATACAAAAAAAAGGAAGTCCAATTCAAAGGAATAGGAGGAATGGCTGGTTTCTCAATTCCAAACAGTAATTCAATGAAGAATGGAGTATCACACAACAGAGAATACATTTTACAACCTTGCTATCCATGATAAACCAGATTACAGTCACTATCAAGTGAGATGCCTTTAGTGACCCTTTATTTTTGTGATGAGCTAATGAAGATCTAACATTTTAAAATGTTTGATTAAGTGATTGGCCCTATTTGAGCCAACTATTAATTCTCTCTTGGACATTACAAAAGCCTATTGTAGATTTAGACTCTCTCTTTATTTGTATAGAAAGAGTTCACATACTTCAAGGCAGGAAGGTAAGATTGGGATGGAAAACAAGGCAAATGGATTTGGCAGGACAAATCACGGCTTCCTGATAGATGCAACAAATATATTCCTTAAAGATAACAGTTATAGCCTAGCCTTTCAAGGAACAGCTGTGCCACCACACAGAGAGAGTGGGAAAGGGCAGCTAACCTGATTCGGAATCGCTGCTATCAGAAGAGCTTGAGTCGCTGCTGCTGCTGCCTGAGGCTGAAGAGCTGCTGCCGCCGCCGCCGCCACCACCACTGCTGCTGCTGCTGCTCTCGCTCAGCCTTGTGGCCCCTCCTGCTGCTGCCTTGGACAATTGAGTTTTCTCAGCTGGAAAACAGGGGGAAGAGGATCAACAACCAGTAGAATTAAGGGGCAGCACCAACACTTTAAAACAGTCACCTACATTTTGTTTGGCGTTTCCTAGAATTTAACTGGTTACTGACATCCAGTAACCGCTTTTCCAACTCCTGTTTTTTCTGTGAATGAAGCTCTTCTTTGGATTTCATTATTTTCTTAGCTGCATGATTTAGGACAAAAAGTGAGCATGACCACAACCAAAGGCAAACACCAGTTAGACTGCTGCTAATTGGCAGAGCTACGTACCGTGAAACTTCCTGGGCCTCCTTCTCAGACAAGCCATGACGTACTTCTCCAGTTCTCTCAGGGTCGACGCTTTCAGTGTTTCAAAATCAATTTCTATCTCGTCAGGATTAGAATTTCTTAAAGACGGTTCTCTTGACTCTATGATATGGACCACTCGCCCAAGCTTGTCTCCGGGGAGTTTGTTTATATCCAAGCTTAGTTGTCTTTTCTCATCATAATTCATAGGCTTAGCATTATCTTCATCCTCAGATTTATACGCCAACATCTGTTGCTTGGGCTTTTTGGGCTGGCTGTTGACAAATTTTACTTAGTTTAGTAACCCCAGATAATTCTGTGATATAGAAATGTGTGTGTGTGTGTGTTTTATGTACATATATGTAAATAAAAGGGTGAGTTATGTGAACAAATAACCATTCCAAAAAATTCACCTGTTTTTCAGCTTTTTCTTTAGTTTTATTTGCTTAAATTTTTTCCTCTGACTTTCATCTTTGTTGACAAATTTCTTTTTTTCTTTCTTCTTCCCTCTTTTAGATCTTTCGTTCTTTTTCTTTAGCTTGTGGTAAGGTACTTGAGATAGAACTTGTAGCTGTTGATGAACGGCTTTAAGCTAATAAAGAGAAGTTAAGTATTTAACATTTTTAAATTAAACATTAAAACCACTTACAAAAAATGAAGGGGCTGCAAATCCAGATATATTATCTTAAATAAACTTAGACCCTCACATTCCCTTGAAGTCTGAACATTCAATTTTATCAATTCATTATCCAGGAGAAAAAAAGTATCTCCCTTTCCTTTAAATACAAATTAATAGTCTCAAACTTTCAGACAGGAAATAAAGACAGACTAAAGAAACAAGAAATTTAATTTCAAAGCAAAAACAGATTCCACAGTTTCCCAAATGGGCATGCATCGAGTCTAATTTTAACCACCAAACAGGTTCTAACTAACAGTTCACTAAGGAAATGTTTTTTTTTTCTTTTTAAAGCTTGAAACTACATTCATCCATGAGGCATTCAGGAATATCTTATAAACTGCTTAAAGTCAGACTACATCATTCAGTGTAGCTAGCAATATGGAAATATCTCAATGGAAGGAAGATTTTGGTTAAAATAAATATCATGGAGCAGCTAGGTGGTGCAGTGGATAAAGCACTGGTTCTGGATTCAGGAGGACCTGAGTTCAAATCCGGCCTCAGGCACTTGACACTTACTAGCTGTTCGACCCTGGGCAAGTCACAACCCTCATTGCCCTGCCAAAAAAAAAAAAAAAAAAAGTAAAATAAAATCAAAATCAACCATTTCAAATTTCTTGACTTAACTCCATGGTTAATTTAATTGGAGAAAATACTCTAGTGGTACACAAATATGACATCACAGATGCAGCATACGCCAGCCATAGAGCCCAGTGAATGACATACCTGCTCCTGAAGCTTCGCAAGGTGCTGTACTCGTTCATCAGGTGACTCATCCGAAGAGTTGTCTTCAGAGGAAGCATCGCTGCTACTTTCTCTACAAAAAGCTTTTCTGACATCTTTTTTAATGTAGCATATCGGCATCCTCTCAATGGGTTCATCTGGGATCTTCGCAAACTGCATCTCAAAAACATCCTAAAGCACAAAAACACAACACTGTCTGCTTTACATGCAACAGCAGAGCAGGGCCGCCACTCCTGAGCCATAGCATCCGGGAAACACTGTCAACAGCTGGCAGAGAGCGAGCGCAGGCAACATATTCCAGCTCATGTACTTCTCCCCCATGTGCTTCTCTAGCATAATTCCCTCCCCTCTTAATCCCCATGCAAGGGGTTCTTCTGGTGTCTACTGATAGGGTCTCCTGCTCACGAAATGAAAGCTAGCATACCATATGACAGAGGATCCCACATTCCTCTTCCTCTCGTGAAACAACAACACAAATCACTGAAAACAGACCTACTTTGAAGAGGACCACACAAGACCTGTACGTGCTTCATCCTCAACCACACTGAGGGAGGACCCTTTATTAATAGTGATTTTAGCTCTATTTATTTAATCAGACAGCGAAACCTTATTAAAGTGCTAAGCTGCAGCATTCAAACTCTTTGGGAAAGATTCTTGAAGAGAGTTACAAAAGCCCCATAAATACGAACCATATTCTTAAAATGGAAAAGTTTAAAGATTTTAAGTAGCATCTCACCTGAAGGGTTCTTGCCATTGCTACCACCTCATGATCCGGAGGGTTATACTTGTAGCAATTCATGAACATTAGCCGGACATCTGCTGCAAATTCATGAGCATCCTTATATTCTTGGTTGTCCATTTTCTTCTGTAAAAAACAATCAAGAGTTTACTTAAGTAGATAGAGTCCCAAAAGCATACTAGAAACAACGTGTCCTTAATTAGTGCTTTCTTGCAGTAATTCACACCTTAGCACACTGTTTGGCACCTTTTCCCTCCTTTTCCTCAAGCATCAAATGACACCACCACATTAATTTAAAGTAGACATGGTCCATGGTATGAACACTTCCACACAAGGCTCGGTGGCATAGAGGATGGAAGGAGCACTCACATGACTGAACTGGATGTCTTTTCAACTAGAAAATGAAGATGATCCAATGTCCAGGGGGAACCACAGGGGAACAGGACATGCAACACTAGCATAATAGAAGGTGAACAAAATCCAGACATCTGCCCCAGACCTCATGAAGACCAAGAAATCCAGTAAGCAACATAATGACTATCCAGCTAGACCACCAGCAGCAGCAAAGGGAGCCTGCCAACAAGGACTCTCAATATTCAGTCCTCTGAGCTTCAAAGATCAGTGATTCAGGAGGGTGGAGCCAAGATGGCGGAGGAGAGGCTGTGACTCCCACAAGCTCCAGATAAACCCGTCCATTCACGTCCAAATAATGCAGTAAAAAATCAAAACCCAGAGCAGCCTAATGCACATAAGAACAGAGTGAGACTGTTTCTCCGCAAAAGAGGGCAATTCTGATCCCCTACTGATCAGGCTGAACAGCTCAGCGCGCGGTCCGGACCCAGCCAGGGACACTGCTTCCAGCACATGTCAGAATCTTCGGCACCAGCAGCTTCTGAGGTTCCGATTATGGACCAGTGAGGGGGTTCGGCGGTGGGCTGGGGTGAAGTGGAGGCAGTCTCTACTGGAGTTGGGGCAAAGCGACCTGGGTCTGAAGCAGTGGGCTGAATTGAGTGGTGGTGGCCCAGTGGGGAAGGGGCAAAAGCACATCAAGCTTCCGACCATAGAGAATCAGAGCTCAATCAGACTTCTGTTTCCGGGTCAAAAAGAAAGCTGCTGTGATTACTCACAAGCCAGGCAGGCTGAGAAGAAGCCCAATCACACCCTGGGCCATGATGTAGCACGAACAGTGTGTCCTGGAAGCAGCGCTACACTTTAAGAAGGAGTTAAAAAACCAAGAAATAGTAAGCCAGGATGAGTAGGCAGAGAAAGTAGAAGACCATCGAAAACTTTTTTGGGGGTAAGGTAGACCACAATACATCCTCAGAAGAAGAAGATAATAACAGGGTCAAAGTTCCAACACCCAAAGCTTCCAAGAAAAATATGAACTGGTCTCTGGCCACGGAAGCTCTCAAAAGGGACTTTGAAGAGAAAGTAGGAGAGATAGAATGAAGATGTAGAGAAAGAGAGGAAGGAATGGAAAGAGAAATGAGAGCGATGCAGGAGAGTCATGAGAAAAAAGTCAACAGTTTGAAAAGCCAAATGGAAAAGGAGATTAAAAAACTGTCTGCTGAAAATAATTGCCTAAGAATTAGGATTGAACAAATGGAAGCTAGTGACCTTATGAGAAACCAAGACACAGTAAAGCAAATCTGATTGAATGAAAAAATAGAGGGCAATGTGAAATATCTCCTTGGAAAAAAACAGCTGACCTGGAAAATAAATCTAGGAGAGATAATTTGAAAATCATCGGACTACCTGAAAACCATGACCAAAACAAAAGCTTAGACACCATCCTCCAAGAGATTGTGAGGGAAAATTACCCTAATATTCTAGAAACAGAAGCTAAAATAGAAATCGAAAGAATCCACCGATCACCTCCTGAAAGAGATCCCAAAAGGAAAACCTCCAGGAATATTATAGCCAAATTCCAGAACTCCCAGGTCAAGGAGAAAATACTGCAAGCAGCTAGAAAAAAGGAATTTAAATACCGTGGAGCTCCAGTAAGGATAAAGCAAGATCTAGCAGCTTCTACATTAAAGGACCGGAGGGCATGGAATATGATATTCCAGAGGGCAAAGGAACTGGGACTACAGCCAAAAATCACGTACCCAGCAAAACTAAGCATCCTCTTTCAGAGGCAAACATGGAACTTCAAGGAGAAAGAAGACTTTCAGACATTTGTTATGAAAAGACCTGAACTGAATAGAAAATTTGACTTTCAAATACAAGACCCTGGAGAAGCATAAAAAGATAAACAGGAAAAAGACTTCATGAGGGATATTAAAAGATCAAACTGTTAACATTCCTATATGGGAAGATAATACAGAGGACACAGGTCTGAACTGAATACGAAGGGAAGTTATGTTTTGTTCTTTGTGGGGTGTCTTATGTATGGGGCCGGATTTGGGCTTGGGGCCTCCTGGGTCCAGGGCTGGTGCATTGTCCACTGTGCCACCTAACTAACCCATAATGACATCCTTAAAATAGGGTTGAGGTGTAGGAGAAATAGACTGGGGGAGGGGGAGGGGGAGAGATGGTCTGGGGAGAGGTTATTCATATGAAGGAAACAAGAAAAAAGCTTATGGAGGGGAGGGGAAGAGGGGGAAGGAATTGGGAAGTGAGTGAACCTTAATACCATCAGAATTGACTCAAAGAAGGACTAACATACATAAGTGGGTATAATAATATATTTTTGCCCTGAGGGAGGGGAGGGAGATGGGGGGGGGCGGAGAGCAGTAAAAAGCAAAATACTTTCGAGGAAGGTGAAGATGTTCTGCATAACGGCACAAGTATGAAATATTGAATTGCTTGATTTCATAGGGAGGGCTGGAGAGGGAGGAAGAAAATTTGGAACACAGAATTAGCTCAAAGACCTTAAACTCATCAGAGTTGGCTCATGGAGGGAATAACATTCACACCCAGTTGGGAGGAGTAATCTATTTAACCTTATAGGAAAGTATGAGGGGAAGAGGATAAGGAAGGAAAGGTGAAAAAAAAAGGGAGTGCAGAGTCGGGGAGGGGACAGTCAGAAGTAAAATACTTTTGAGGAGGAATAGTTTAAAAGAAGATGGAAAATAGAGTAAATATCATGGGATGGGAATAGGATGGAGGGAAATAGTTACGATGACTTTGCTGGGCTAATATGAAGAAAATTCTTTGTCAAGTTTAAGGTACTTTATTTAGGTTATGATGAACAGGATACTATTAGAAAAACCTGGAAAGACCTACATGAACTGAAGCAGAGTGAAATGCACTGTATACAAAATAACAGCAATAGTGTAAGATGATCTGCTGGGACGCATGTGGTTATTTTCAGCAAGGCAATGGTCCAATACAACCCTGAAGGACTATGAAAACGGCAACCCATCTACAGAGAAAGAAGTGATAGTATCTGAAAGTAGATAGAAACACATTTTTTTTCTTTTCTTTCTTTCTTTTTTTTTTTAAGTGAGGCAATTGGGGTTGGGTGGCTTGCCCAGGGTCACACAGCTGGTGAGTGTTGGGTGTCTCAGGCCGGATTTGGGCTCGGATGCTCCTGGTTCCAGGGCCGGTGCTCTGTCCACTGCGCTACCTAGATGCCCCTGGAAACACATTTTTAAAAAAATTTTTTTTCTCTTTGACAATTCCTCAATCTGAAGTTTTGGGGGGTTTTTGACTGTTTTCTGTTACAACCTAGCTAGTGTGGGCATGTTTTCCATGACTACTCATGTATAACTTATTTTGAAATGCTTGAGTTCTAGTGGGTGGGGGGTGGGAATGGAGGAAGGAAGAGAAATTGGAACACAATTTTTTTTGGGGGGGGGGGCGCGCGCGGGGCAATGGGGGTTAAGTGACTTGCCCAGGGTCACACAGCTAGTAAGTATCAAGTGTCTGAGGCTGGATTTGAACTCAGGTACTCCTGAATCCAGGGCCAGTGCTTTATCCACTGCACCATCTAGCTGCCCCGGAAAACAATTAAAAAAAAATTGATGTTAAAATTTGTTTTTACATATAATTTGGAAAATAAAATTCTATTCAATAAAAAAAATAAGTTAAAAAAAAAAAAAGATCAGTGATTCATGACCAAAAGTACCACAGGAGGCAGAGTCCAGACATGACACAAAACACCAAGTCGGGAATGAAAACTGAAGAGATGAGTAAATAAGACACTAACAAATCTAAAAAATGACTGCAGGGGCAGCTAGGTGGCACGGTGGATAAAGCACCAACCCTGGAGTCAGGAGGACCTGAGTTCAAATCCGGCCTCAGACACTTAACACTTACTAGCTGTGTGACCCTGGGCAAGTCACTTAACCCCAATTGCCTCACGCCCCCCCCCCCCAAAGACTGCAAACCTACAACGACCTCCAAAGAAGGGAACAACTGTAAGCACAGACTCAAAGGAAAAGATGGACTTTGCATAAGAACCATAGAAGTGCTTGGAAGAAAATGAAGCGATGGTTTAAAAAATGAAATGAGAGAATTGGAAATAAAAGACATAAAAGATAAAATAGCTAACCTCATGACAGAAATGGAATCCCTCAATGGTCTAAACTGATCGATGACTCCAAATGACAGTAGCACAAATAGAAGATGAAAGGTATAAAAAAGAACTCACCTGGAAATCTGGTCAAGGAAAGACAATTTAAGAATAACCGGACTACATAATATTAAATAACACCCTGGACACTCTATTTTGAGAAGCCATAAACAAAAAGAATCCATCCTAAATGCCTAAAAGGAAGAAGTCCCAAAGGAAAAGTCCCAGCAGTATTGCAGCTAAGATTTCCGAAAAAAAAAAAAAAATGACAGCAAGCATCCTGACAAACTCCTCCCAGAGTTCAGAGAAGTTTACAATGATGTCCTAACATTCTAATAGGGAAAAGAAAGAAATGTTCCTCCAGAATCTTAATGGCTGTCAAGGATATCAAGAAAGTCAAACGAGATCAAAGAGAGGCTCTGGGAGTGAGCCGGTTGTTTTGAAGGTATGAAAAAGAAGGTAAAAGAAACACTCGGTGTAGAACAGAGGGAGCAGAACTTGCCATTTCCCATAAGTGGGATTCGTGGGGACATGACTATGTGAACAGAGAGGAAGGGATGGGGGAAAATAAGAAGAGAACATCAATCATTCTCATCCAAGATGGGTAGAGAGAGATGATCCCACTCAACACGGAACCAAGCACACGCTGGGGAAAGGGGCAGCTGTAAGAGTAGAATACTTGAGAGGGAATACTTGCAATCTTCCTGGGCCTGAAGGGAGACTAAAAGGAGAAAACAGAAAAGCAAAGAATAATAATCTAAAGGGGGATGCCTGAACAAAGAGGGGAATATAACGGACTATGATCATGCCACATTAAAGGAGGAAGTGGCTCATTTTACAGAATCCTGGCTCCTATGAAATGATGTGGAGTGAAGCAAGCAGAGCCAGGAGAGCATCTGTACAAGGCCAACATCTCTGAAGAAAGCAATGACCAGAGGCCCTAGGATGAACTCAGACCTTCAGACAGCAGCGATGGACCCAAGATGTAGACACATCCACCCCTAGACACATTCACTGGGTGGCTTTCCTGTGCTTCACAATGGCCCACACCTCCTCTAACAGTTCTGCCCAAGACCACCATGAAATCCTATCACTACACAACACTTTTTGATCACTGGTGGGAATACATTATGAAAACAATGCGTGAACACCCAAAGTTTGGGATTCATAAAGCTACGACGATGAAACAATAGTCAATATAAAGCCATAACTCAATGACAAGGATGCTAAAAGACCATTAATGAGGCAAATAGAAGACAAAACCACTTACTTTAATTGTTCCGAGATCCATTGGATTCTTAACAACATCATAGTAATTATGGAGTCCTAAAGCGGTAACATCAACGGGTTTATAAAAAGGCCAAGCATATGCCACATGCTTCTTTGAAAACATTTCTTTAAGAATCTCATTACAGTATTTTAATTGCTCAGTTAATTTAACACTCTTCACAACTTTATATTGTTGCTGAGAATCTGGAGCAATACCCTTCATGACTTTTTCTTTTAAAAGTGGTATTTTAGCAGATTTGTGTTCAACTAGAGTTGAAGATTCACTCCTGGCTGTAACTATTGAAGTAGTAGGGGTTGTCGTATCTGCTTTCCTTTTCACACCCCTTTTAACCTAGAAGAAAATCCATAATTTAAATAATTACCCAGAGCTTAATTTTTCGAAGCTTACAGAAAATACAGATTACAGCATCTAAAAGGAAAGCACAGACACGAATCCTAATAGTAACATAATCAGGAGGCCCAAAAATCCTCTTAGAAAATCAGAAACATTGTTTAAGCAGGACAGGCCAAGTTGTTCAAGCACAACAATCCCTTAACTACTCAGATTTATGCTACATGTGTGATAGACAGTTAAGATGGGATGTGGCACAATATCCCCAAGTCTATCAAGCTACATCTTTTGGGAGCTTCCTGCCTTACCTGTGGTACAGTTTGTGTGGTGCAGCTTGGCAAAGCTGTGCTAGCCATGGGCAATGGAGAAAATGACGTCTGTGCACATACGGAAGATGGAATCGCTTGCTGCTTAGCCACCATTTCAGAGGTATTGGGGGATTTTTTTTCTTTAACAGTAGAAGCTCCTGAAGATGGTTGAGTACCTAATTTTAAAAAAATGTTCAAATGAGTCAATGTTGATAAACAATTCTTTCAGAATTCCATTTTTATGGCATTTTTATCTATTCCCTTTTATATGTACACAGAAAACTCAGATGTTATATTTCAACAACCTGTCGCTCAACTGAAATGATTAAATAATATTTTCTCTTGCTCGAAAAGCTCTTTCCAGGCTTCCCTGTTTTAAACTGAATGGAAGGGGGCAGCTAGGTGGAGTAGTGGATAGAGCACTTGCCCTGGAGTCAGGAGGACCTGAGTTCAAATCCGGCCTCAGACACGGAACATTTACTAGCTGTGTGACCCTGGGCAAGTCACTTAACCCCAATTGCCTCACCAAAAATAAATAAATAAATAAATAAATAAACTGAATGGAAGACAAAAGGCCTTTCTTAAGGAGATTAAGGGGAGTAACCAAAACTTTAGCAAAAAATACCTCTTGTTTAGATTCTAGTCTTCCCCCACCCCAGAAAAAATTGGACCAATGGCCAGCACGTAGCACAGTGGCTGGCACATAGTAGGCACTTTATAAATGTTTATTGATTGACTGATACACATACACATCTCCAGTAGGTCAGTGCTCGGAAGGGTTAGGGGATTAAGATGTGGGCTGCACATTCTGGTACTAGCACAAGGGAGATCAGCCTTACAGGGGAATTCAGGCAGGAGCCAGAATAACCCTAGAAACCTGCAGGGACAGTTCAGAATTCCAATCAAGAGCTAGCTCACTACACTCCAGTCTGCTGTATCATGGGCCTGGCTGTTTCCCGGAGTTACTTCTGGAGCTGGGTGTTTAGTATCATTCAATACAAAGAAACACTGGTGCTGTCAAAGCCAGTTTATTTACATCATATTGGGAAAACTAAGGGCCTCCTCGTTCCTACTGTACCCATCTCCTCTGCAGTTTCAGAACATGCTTTTGCGACAAGTGAGATCTCTGATGACGCCCAGAAGGGACTCAAAAGCTGTTCTCTACCAAGGTTCCACACAGTTCCTCCCCTTGCTGGTTAAAATCAGAACCAAAGCAGAACTCTGGGAACACTAAGTCAAGAAGTTAGTACATCCTCTTCTTTTAGCAGAATGAGCCTGGTCTGGTATGAGAGAAACCAAGAAACTTCAGGAAGCTGGTAAAGGCCATGCATGATTAACATGGGCTTTGGAGAAAAAGCTTTATTTATTTATTTTTTTGGTGAGGCAATGGGGGTTAAGTGACTTGCCCAGGGTCACACAGCTAGTAAGTGTCAAGTGTCTGAGGCCGATTTGAACTCGGGTCCTCCTGACTCCAGGGCCAGTGCTCTATCCACTGCACCACCTAGCTGCCCCACCTTTGAGGAAAAATCAAACACATGACAGCAAGACTGACAAAACCGAACAGACTAATATCCCTTAATTTTTAAGCCCAAACACAACATGAACTTAAACAAATCTTACAAAGCTTTCAAATCAGGCACTCTCCCATCTGTTTTGTTCTTACCTTTTCTTTTTCTCTCTTTTCCACCTATCACTTGTTCTTCTGAAGGCATTTGAGACAGTTTTTGCAAAAACAGTTTCTCTAAGGCTTGTGCCATGAGAACAATGTCATCACCTGGCTACAAAACAAATTAAAGATGTATGATGATATTCAGCTATAATTGCATCATTTAAAAAACACCTAGTGCACAACATTTGCTACACACAACAGGCTGCACAAAAGCAAATCAGAAAAGTGACTGCACTTCTCACGTTACCTCTATTTCAATTTTACAGACACTCTCCCCGATGAATTAACGCATTACTCCATGTAATTGTTACACCAACTTTGTCTCTGGAAAAGAAATAAGGACCTAAGAAGAGAAGTCACGGCGAGGCAGATCTGGGAGGAAAGGAAGAACTTCCCAGCATTTAAGAGCCAGAAAGCACAGCCTCAGTGGCCACTTGGGCAGGCGTCCAACAGTAGTGGAGCCAGAGTTGGAGGTAGAGATGTCTGCTGCACTCCCACTGGGACTGGGTGGACTCTGGCTCTTGGCCAGCTCGAACACACTTATTTTAAACACCACAGCACAAAGAATATGCCCACCTGACACTACGTCACTTAACCGTCCCTGAGCCTCAGTCTCCTGATCTGTCGTAATGGACACGAAATCAGACTAGGATCCTCTACAGGCTCCCCTGCTCTTCAGCTGTGTGTGACCTAACCCAGCTCTGCTACTGACCACTTGGCTGACCCCAGGCAAGTCACCACACTTCCTCCCAACCCCCACAAGTTTCTCAGCTCTCTGCGGGGGATACCCAGACTGGAGGAACTGCTGAGAGGACAGGGACCAGGTCTGCACAACTTTTGCATCAATATCAATATAGTGACTGGCACTTAAGTGTTTAATGTTTAATGGGAAAAAAGTACAGACAGCACAGTGAGTACTCGGGATTCAAAAAGGTGTAAATATTTGAATATTACACATTTAGGGCAGCTGTGCTAAGCCTGGATTCAGTCATTTTAAATCCAGCCTCAGGCATTGCTGTGCCTACCTGCGTGACAGTCTCAACCTCTTTGCCTCAGTTTCCTCCTCTGTAAGAGGGATGATCATAGCACCTGCCTCCCAGGGTTGTTGTGAGAATCAAATGAGAGAATAATTGTGTGTAGCAAGTGCCAGGCACATAGTAAGTGCTTCACAAATATTAGCTATTGTTATTACCCGTCATCGGATAAGACAGTTATAAACTGAGGAAAGCAGAGAACTAGAAAGCTAACCTGGACAGATGGTCATGGTATAAACAACATATGTCCTCGGACTCACAAGCACGAGATCAGGAAGAGCGGCCTACCTTGTTATATAAGTAACAATTGCTGAACATGGTCTTCAAGTCTTCAATGCATTCTGATGATGTCACATAGTACTTATGCTCCAAGCGCTTTTTTATTGTGCTCAAGTCCATCGGCTTCTTGATGATGCTGTAATAGTCCTGGGGGGTTGAAGTGAGGAGAATGGGAATGCTGACAAGGACACATTCACTGTAATTATTGGTACACAAATGAAACAAGCAAACATTTAACTTGTTTCATCACAAAGACAGGATCTGAAAACCATATAGCCTTGTGATCACAGGTCTGGTGTCTCTCTGTCCCATGAGTATACAAAACACAGAGGGCGAGTTCTATAATCAACACAGAATTTTCAAAAGATACAGAATAACACAACTAACCTTATGCCAAAGCTGGCAGATTTGTGACCAACTTGGCATCAAACTAAGTGCAATGTCCATTAATAAAAGACAACAATTTACACCAAAATTTCTGAAAGAACCGAGTCCATTCAGGTGGGAGTCAGAGTTGAGCGGGGGTTGGGAGTGGGAGGACAACTGAGACCCGAGGTAACCCTTCCACACACTATGCCCTAAATATTTCCAGTCTGACCAGAATTACTGGCCTACTAAGTGAGCCCATGCCTTTCCCTAGTGATGTTCATTGACAGGGCTGTGGACACCAAAGGGGTTAGAGCTACATGCTGCTCCTATTGAGACTGTGGCAAAGCAAGGCCTAAGGGTTCCGGGTTCCAGGCTCCAAAGCCGATTCGGCAGAGGCCCCCAGAAATCTGAAAAGTCCGGACTGGCCCAAGGTAGCTCAGGGGACCTCTGGTTTCAACCCTACCTGGTGATGCAAGTGTCTATAACAGCACTTGGGGGACAAACCAAGTGCGAATTTAAGGTCAGAAAAGGAACTTCTGGTTTCAAAGAGGACATTGGGGGGATGGGAAGGGGAGAACGATCCTGCTGCATACTCTTCTAAGCCCCTCCTAGGCATCAGGTTCTCCATCTACCTGTGGTTTAGAAGGAACCCCCTGAAGTGGGAGCTCCCTTCAGGAAGCTGAGCTGGTGGCACGCTGGTTTTCTCCAAAGCTGCCTGGACGCACTGAGAGGTTCAGTGACTGGCCGCAGTCACCAAGCTGGTGTACAGCACAGGCGGAATCTGAACCCAGGCCTTCCTAACAGCGTGCCCCTCTAACCACTCTACCAGATGGCCTTTTCTAACTCACTGTTGAACTAACTCCTACCCAAGACACCCCCACCCCACCCCGGAAAACCGTTTGTGACCCAAATTATAGCAAGTCTCAGCTGCAGAGAGTGTGTGAAGGGAGCAGACAAACCAATACGATGGCTAACAGCTTCACAGGCTTTGCCGTGTCTGTCCCTGAGCAGGTGGCAGATCAGATGATTAGGAAGATCCATGTTCGTGCCAACAGTTTTCTGTTGACATCATTAACCCGCGAGTAACAGTCTCAGGCCTATGGGGCCCTAACCCCCTCAGCCGCCTCTTGACCCCTCGCTGTCCCTGGCACCCCCCCCCCCCACTCACCGGGAGCTTGAGCTTGGCCGCATCCACGGGCTGCTGGAAGGGCCAAGAGAAGCTGTGCTGCCATAGAGCCTTCAGAACCACCCTCCGCAGGTACTGCAGCTGATTCGTGAGGCGGCCAGTCTTTTGGGCATTTATGTATGCCGGGGGAGGGGGGTTGACGATAGCCATCTGTCGACTGGACAGAGACATCTCCAACAGCTTTCCCCTGATGGGGCGTCGTTTCCCCTGCACATATATCCTGGGGAGGGAAAAAGCAACACCTTCAGATTTCATTGAGGTACGACAGATGAAAAACCAGGCGAGAGACCACCACACTGAGCCCAAGACCCCAGGCCCCAATGCCTCCAGGCCCTTCCAATCTGGGATTCAGTCTGATCACCACCTATGTTGGAAAAGAGTCCAGTGACTCCAACGCTCACCACGGCACTCAAATTCGACCCAGGAGGGGTCTCCGGCTATTGGAAAGCCAGCTCTTTGAAGGGAAAGACTGTTTCTATCTGTGCTCAGCCCAGTGTTGGGCACAAAGGAAGCTACTTAATAAAATGGTTTTTCATTCGTTCAAAGGCTACTTCACCTTCTTGTCAATATCATTTGGACAATATCACAAACCAGTTAAAAATGAAGGCTTAGGAAAATAGGTTTTAATGCCTGAATAGCCCATACGCCAGCTTTATGTTCGTGTGCTATTCTCCAGGCCAGTCAATCCCGCCTTCTTCCTGTTTCTAACTATAAATACCCCATGCATGGAATACACTGACTTCTGCCTCTTTAAAAAATATATATTCTTCAATGACCAAAAACCCACAAGGGAGACAATGTGAACATAGGTGGGTAGGAGCCAAACAGATCTGGGATAAGTGACCTCCCTCACTAGCAGCTCAAAGGAGCAGGGCAGGCCTCAGGCAGAAGGTGAGCAAGCGCAAAAAGACCTCTAATAAAACATGGGATTTCCCAGCATTCCTGATGAAAAGACCAGAACTTAGTATAAAGCTGACATACAAACACAGGAGACAAGAGCATTCTAAGGAAGTAAACACGAATAAGCGATGATCATAAGGGACTTAAAGAAGTTGATATGATAGTATCCCCACAGAATCCTATCCTCATTGGAGGGTCATATGGGGAGTCTAATTAGAGGGCTTGGGAACAGTTCAGTTTTGTTCTGATCATCTTAAATGAAGAATGAAAAAGGGGAGAAACTAGGGGTCTGAGGGAGAATAGGGTAAACTCTCACATAATTGGGGTGCTCTGAAATAGTCTATACAACAAGGAGGGGGGGAGGGGACACAAACCTTACTGTCATTCAAAAGGGTTAAAAGAGAAAACACACAAAACACTGAGCTGAAAAATCAGAATAGAGATGAACAAAATTTGGGGCAGCTAGGTGGCACAGTGGATAGAGCACCGGCCCTGGAGTCAGGAGGACCCGAGTTCAAATCTGGCCTCAGACACTTAACACTTACTAGCCGTGTGACTCTGGGCAAGTCACTTAACCCCAATTGCCTCATCAAAAAAAAAAAAAGAAAGAAAGAAAGAAAGGAGATGAACAAAATTTATTGAAAGCTAAAAAGAAAAACAATAAAATTGGGAGCTGTTTATTGGGGGAGGGGAAGGAAAAACAAAACATCTATCATTCACCACAGGGACTCTTCCAAACCTTTTCGTCCGTCCCCCCCCCCCCCCCAGTTAGTTGAGACCCTTGCTTCATACTGTCTCATTAGAAAACTGATGCTATTTGCTGACATTTCCCTGACTCTTGTGACCCTATGGACCATAGCAAACCAATATTGGCCATGGGGTTTTCTTGGCAAAAATACTGGGCGTGGTTTGCCATTTCCTTCTCAGGTGATTAGGCAAACAGAGGTTAAGTGACTAGTAAGGATGGGAGGCCACATTTGAACTTGGCCTTCCTGCCTCTAGGCCCAGCTCCGGATCCACTCAATCCACTAAATCACTTAGCTGCCTCAGGGGAAGGATTAGCCAGAAGCCAAACAAACCCTTCAACTGGGGACAAGGAAACAAAGAGAAGGTAAAAGTAAAAAGTAGGGAGAGAAACATAATTGACAATCGTAATTGCCAATGGGATGACCTCACGTAGAAAATGTAAACAAAACAAAACAAAACAAAAACAGAAGGGATTACAAAGTAGAATCCAACATTAGCTTTTATACAAGAAACAGAAAGGTAAAACCAGGGGGTTGGAGTTAAATCTTTTTTGTTTGAGCTAAAGTTAAATATTCAAAGGACAGAAGTAACAATCAAGAATCTCGAAGTAACAACATAAATAGACCTAATTAAGAGTTAAAAAGGGAACAACATTTTGTTGAAAAAAATCAGAATGAATGGATATCAATACTAAACATAGATGTACCAAAATGGGATTAGATCTATTTTTTTTTTCTTTTGGGTGAGGCAATTGGGGTTAAGTGACTTGCCCAGGGTCACATAGCTAGTAAGTGTTAAGTGTCTGAGGCCTAATCTGAATTCAGGTCCTCCTGACTCCAGGGCCGGTGTTGTGTCCTCTGAGCCACCTAGCTGCCCCCATTACATCTAAATTCTTAAATGAAAAGTCAAGTGAATTATAGGAAGAAATAGACATTAACTATAATAGTGGGGACTTAACTGATTCTCTTCCAGACCTAGATAAACCTAAACAAAATGTAAAAACTTGAAAAGCATTTCAAAATAAGTTAAATAAAAAAGAGCTCTGGAGAATATTGATTAGGAATACAAAGGATTACGCATATATCTCAGAGCCAATAATATCACCTGTACAAAAATTAATTACCTAGGGCACAGAAATTATCAGAAGCAAATGCAGACATAGCAAACTAATCTTTTAAAGACCATAATGTAATAAAAAATTATATTCAATGAAGGAAATTAATGCACCTAGGATAAGGATGGAAACAGTAGAATGGAATTAAAAACTGGGAATTAAGTTAATCCTAAAGAATGGGTGGGTCAAAAAACAAATCACACACACATGATCAATAATTTCATGAAGGAAAATAACCAGGGAACATGCCAAAAATTTCTGGGATACAGCCAGAGCAGTACTTAATAGCAAATTTATATCTAAATACATCTATCAATTGAGAGAGAATTAATTGAGCATGCAACTAAAAAAAAAATAGAAAAACAAGAAACTAAAAAAACCCTGAATTAAAAAATAGAAATCCTGAAAAATCAGAATAGACACGAACAAAATTCATCGAAAGCTAAAAAGAAAAACAATAAAATTAGGAGCTGTTTATTCAGAGGAGGGGGGAAATAAAAAGAAAACACCTAGCATTCTCCACAGGGACTCTTCCAAACCTTTTTGTCCCCCTTGAACCCTGCCCCGCCTTAGTTGAGACCCTTGCTTCATACTGTCTCATTAAAAAATTGAGGCTATTTGCTGACATTTCTCTTTTCTCCCCTCCTCCTCATCTATCACTCTGGTGCCTTCTACCATGTCGTCTGCTACTTTACCCATCCCACACAAACAGGTGGCTCCACTCATCACATGCACCATAACTCCTATTCCATCATCCCTGCTCTCTCTTGTACTAGAGCTCCTTCCCTGCTTCCTAAAAGACCATTCCTGCTATCATCGGAGGGGTCTTCTGTTCTTTGTAGCTAAGCTTGCTGAAAAGGCCCTGTACACTGGGGGCCTTCCCTTTTGTCTTCTCTTTCTTCTAAACCCTTTACAATCCTGCTTACAGACGCACCAACCAAAACCGCTCTCTCCAAAATGACAAATCATCTCCTAATTGCCACATTCGGCAGCTTTTCTTCTTTTTTTGCCTCTTGTAGCCACCCTTTGCCAGGTTTTCTGGACACCTTTCTCTCCTGATTTTCCTCCCACCTGATGGCTGTCTACTTTTCGAGATCCTCCTTCCAGATCAAGGCCCTCTAAACCTTGGGCATCTGCTGGGGCCCTGTCCTGGGCCCTCTTCACTGGGTATCTCACCAGCTCCCATGGATTTAATTATTTCTAACCACATGATTCTCCCATCTACTTACCCTGCCCCAACGTGACCTCTGATTCTGCATCTCCAATGGCCTTCTGTTCATCTCAAACTAGACGTCCTGTAGACGTCTTAAATCCACCAAAGTCCAAAACAATGTCACTATTTTTCCCCAACCTGTCATTTCTACCTTTGCAACATCTCTCAAACATACACTTTTCCCCTCTGTAACTACGCTGGCGCAGGCTCCCATCACCTCACACCTGGAGTACTGCAAGAGCTTACGGGTCCGTATACCTGCCACACCAGTCTCCCCCAACTCCAGTCCATCCCCCATTCTGTCCCTGTCATTGCCCCCCCCATCCAAGCAAAGGCCTGACCATGTCACCCCCTGACTCAATGAACTTGAGTGGTTTCCTAGCACCTCTAGGACTAAATAGAAAATCTTCTGTCGACCCCACCCCGCCTTCTTAAATGTCACAACCCCCTATGTACACTCCCACCCATTGACATTGAAGTGAGCATCCAAAAGAGAAGAGTATGGAGGCCAATCTCCCTCATCCCTCCCTGCATCCTTCTCCAGAAGCCTTTCCCCATCCCTCTCAACATCAGCACCCTCCCTCTGTTCCTTCTTTCCCATTTACTCTGTGTACTTCTTTTTACATTTGTGTTTGCAGACCAAGTACTTGCCACTTAAGAAATGTTTACTGACCAGCTACACTTGGGTCACCACCACCCTAGTTCAGGCTCCCCACCTGCTTATCTCCTTTGCCTTCTCCCACTCCTCCCCAAGAGCAACCAAACCAATACCCCTCAGTTCCCCATTGCTAATTACACAAGGCCTTTCCCAATCCCCTCAAGCCATGAGCCCCCATCCCAATTATTTGGCTAGTAGAGATCTTCTATTTCCTCAAAGTTTCCTGGAAGAGAGTATAGACTTCTCTCCAGCAGCAGCTTTTTGTCTGCAACACCACAGCCTAGCACAGTCCCTGATATATGATGGGGGCTTCTCCACCGACTGCTGCAGGTAGGATAAAAAGATACATTCTGGTTGTCAGCTAAAGCCCTTTATGATCTGGCTTTCCATAGTTATTTCATATGACTCCCCTTCTTACACAGCTTAGGAGGGGATGATTGGAGCTCTGGTCCCACATCCATTATGCATTGAGGGGATGACATTCCAGCAAGACTCTCCTCTCCCCCAACTCCTGCAATTCTCTTTGTGGATTGTCAAACTAGACTCTGTATTGTTCTCTATTAGTCTCGGGTCCCTCTTCTGGCCACCTCAGCTTTTCTCTATGGATTGTTGTGATCCAAAGATGTTCAAGTGTTTAATGAACCTGTATCATCATACACTCATTCCAGGGTGCATTTCAAAACCCAACAAGATATACAGGCCTTGTTTAAAAAGATTAACATTTTATTTTGGAATTTCATCTCATCTCAAAATAGACCTTCTGTGGAATTAGAAATAAATAATTGGGGCAGCCAGGTGGCGCAGTGGATAGAGCACTGGCCTTGGAGTCGGGAGGACCCGAGTTCAAATCTAGCCTCAGACACTTAACACTTACTAGCTGTGTGACCCTGGGCAAGTCACTTAACCCCAATTGCGAAAGAAAGAAAGAGAGAGAGAGAGAGAGAGAGAGAGAGAGAGAGAGAGAGAGAGAGAAAGAAAGAAAGAAAGAAAGAAAGAAAGAAAGAAAGAAAGAAAGAAAGAAAGAAAGAAAAGAAAAGAAAGAATTCACCTCCACATTTGATTTAAAACCTGTCCCTGAGCCTCCTCTTTTGGTCCAACACGGAGTTGGGTAAAACCCAATTTCAAACCTTGCCTTTCCCAGGGGATATGGAAAGCACCACAAAGGTCTTCTGGTTGACCCCTTTCATTAGACATAAAGTCAGTGACAAGTCTAAAGCCCAGGGGGTAGCAAGGCGCTGAGCGCCAAGGGGAACACCCCCATCTCCGGACCTCAACTACCGCTTCAGTGAGGGCTTCTTGCCTCTGGAGGCAGAGACTTCTCACTTGTAACACTGTATTCAAAGATCCGCTATCACTTTAATTGAATCTGCCAGAGATTTAACTTAGACCAGTATTTTAGGCCGCATTCTATAATCAGAATTCACGACCTTGGGGCAGCTAGGTGGCATAGTGGATAGAGCACCGGCCCTGGATTCAGGAGGACCTGAGTTCAAATCCGACCTCAGACACTTAACACTTACTAGCTGTGTGACTCTGAGCAAGTCACTTAACCACAACTGCCTCACCAAAAAAGAAAAAAAAAAGATTGCACCATTAAAAAAATTCTGAAGAAATTAGAGTTCTATGTTTGAGAACAGGGCAAATAATAAACTATATTTAAAATACTTAAAGTGTTTACGATAATTTTAAAAACAATTTTAAATGTTTTAAAATTTTTAAAATATCTAAACAGATATTAAATATGCAAAACAATAGAATATTTGAATAAATATTTGAGTATTTAAATATTTGAATAAACATTAATATGCAAGATAAATTTAAATATTTGAATAAACACTGCATATGCTAAATAAATTAGAATATTTGAATAAACATCGAATACACACAACAAATTAGAATATTTGAATAAATATTAAACATGCAAAATAACTTTCGATAAAATACAATAAAAATAGTAATAAAGATAATAAAATAATGAATAAATAAAATAGGAAACGTTTTACATGAAACAACGAACTTCTGCACAAACGAAATTAACGCACCCAAGAAAAGTAGGTAAAACTGCAGAGGGGGGTGAAAAAAAGGTTTTCTACCAAATTTCTCCAAGTTTGATATCCAAGATACGTGGTCAACTAAATTAAAGAATCCAAATCACTAACAATAAAATAAAAACAACTCTGAGGTTTATCGCCACACCCAGGCAATTTGCAAATGCGTGAGAAAGGAAATGTTTAGGTTGGAGGGGAAGCATGGTGGTCTGAGCTTAGGCGAAGCATACTTCCTCTACTCCTACAAAATTACTCGGGGTTTGTTTTGTTTTGTTTCGGTGCATTTGCATTAGCTTTCCCCAGCTCCCTTTTAAGCAGAGGCATCAGCTTCAGGCCACGGCTAGCACGCCGAATGGAAGCTGCTCAAGGGCAAACCCGCCCGCCTCCCCCGCAACTTCCAAGCCTAAGCCGCCAGGCGCCGAGCGCGCGTCCGTCGCGGCCTAGCCCTAGCTGGAGGGCGGGCGCAGCCGCGCCCTAGCCCAAGCAGTCCCGGCCCACGCGGCCGGCGTCCCCGGGACCACCTAGAGGCACAGCAGGGAGCAACACCACCCACTCTAACGGCCCCAGTAACCGCCGCGGGCGCTGCGACGACCCGGCCCTTCGGGACCCGGAGCTACCACCAACCCCCTCCTAAGGCAATCCCGTCGGCCCGGGCCTCCCCGCGGAAGAGATCCCAGGGAGAGCGGGGAGGGGGGAGGGGAGGGGGAGACCCGGGTGGGGTAAAGGAGAAGGCTAGCAGGGGCAGGATACTTACGCCTCTCAGCCGTCGCCGTTACCGCTCACCCGAAATGGCGGCAGCGAGCAGGCTCCGGCAGGCTCTTTTATAGGCGATCTCTCAGCGTCCCTCCGCTCATTGGTCTATCTGGGTCTCGTGCCCCCCGAGAGGGCGTGGTCTTTCCGAAGGCCGCGGCCCAAGCAGAAGTTGGCGCGTTCAGCGCGGCACTGCACGTGCTCTAAGAGTCGTTTTGCAGAGTCTGGGTTTTCTGGGGAGTGGCGCGAATTTTATTGCAAAACTACACACACTATAGCGCGGCCATGGTGGCTAATTAGCTAGGAGGCTAATTGCATAAGACAGTGCTTGCTAGTTTGATGCGCTTAGCAAGCCCCTCCCTTTAAAACACTGCCCTCCAACTTCGGTAAGCTGTGGTATGGGCGTGGTGGCGGGGAAATGTTTTGCAAAAAGAGGTTTATGGTTTGCTGCGACTTTGAATTTTTCTCCCGCTTTTGCCTCTTACCACATGTAATCTTCGTTGAATGTTAGAAATATGCAAAAAAATAAAAACCCAAACCCTCATAGGATAACTTTAAGATTTGCAAAAAAACAAACAAAAAACCCAAACAGACAAAAAACAACAAATTTTTCCACAAGGACTCTCCAAGGCGGGTTGTGCAAATCACCTCTATTTTGCAGACAAGGAAACTGGTTCGGTAATTTACACAAGACCAGGTGCCCTAAGTAAGTACTGGAGGTGGTATTGTAAGGGAGGATGGGAGGAGGGCTCCAATTCTAGATGAGGTACATTTAAGCAAGCTGCCTGAGAGAAAATGCATTTTTCAAAAGTCACACACCCTGGTAGTAGTCAGTATTTGAACCCCACCATTCATTTGAACCCCATCACATTCAGCGTTCCCCCCTCAGACAGCTCTCCTCGAGCCTAGCCAAAAGTCTTCCAGGTTGTCAAAAGGAGATTGATGTCTTAAAGGTAGGGGAAGAAGGTGTAGTCGGAAAGACTGTGACAAATGGGGAAAATAGAGCTGAGCTTTGCTAATAGATGAAGAGAGACGCCCCGTCCCTCCCCCATCAACACCTTTTCAAAACAGAGGCCAAGTTTTGATTCAATTCAATAAACATTTATTAAGCGCCCTGGCACCGGGTCAAGGTCACCAGGTTGACCTTGAGAGCACCGTAGGAGAAAGCTGAATAAAGGTCCACCCGCCCCCAACTGAGTAATGGAAGGAAAGAAATTAACATCCCCCAAGCTTCCAGCAAAGCACCCTTTCTCTAAAGATAGCTTGCACGCGTTTTCTCTTTATCTCTGTAGCTCAAAACTGCGGTTAGAGAGTTAGGGAAATTGAATGTCAGGCTATTTAAAACCGAGTTCATAAGTTCAGGCCCCAGCTTCTTTTGAAAGTGGCAGCGCCATCTTCCCGGTCAATCTAGATTCAAAAATTTGTGGTCCAAGTGTCCTTACCGAAACTACTTTCAAAATCTCTTAGTTCTTTTCAGTTCTCACTGGCTCCAAGTAGGAAAGGAGACCGAATTTGTGAGAAAGACAAAGTGGACGTTCTAAGTAATTCCATTCAATTTAATTTCGATTAAGAGCTATGTGCAAGACACTCAATAAGAGGGGAGGACAGATAATAGTGGCCACCTCCTCGGGTAGTTGTGAGGATGAAATGAGATCATCATTATTAAGAATTTTGATTTATAGCTGGTACATATTGGAGACAATATAAAATTTAGCTATTATTATTATTGGATAAAGCACCGGCCCTGGATTCAGGAGGACCAGAGTTCAAATCCGGCCTCATACCCTTGACACTAGCGTTGTGACCCTGGGTAAGTCACTTAACCCTCATTGCCCCGCAAAAATAAATAAATTTTTTAAAAATGAACAAAGAAATCTACCTTTGCCTCTTGGAACTGACCTTAAGCTTCCTTCAAGATTCAAACCCAGAACCACTGCCTTCAAAAGGCCTTTCCATCCTTGAATTAGTGTCCCCCCAAATAACCGCTTTTTCCATATATGTATTACTCCCTTATCTGTGAATGTGTAGAATATAATATTTCTGGAAGTTCATTCATTCATTCCTTAAACAATTATTAAGTTGAGGTACTGAGGCTCTTTTGTGTTTTTTTCTGTAGTATCTAATGTTTGACATAGGACAGGAACTATTAATAAATAAATGTTTTTTTTTTCTTTTATTCAAGTTTTCTTGTACAAAATGGCCAATATGGTCATGTTTTACATAATCGTACATGTGTAACCCATAACTGATTGCTTGTGGCCTCAGGGAGTGGGGTGGGGACAGAGGGAAGGAGGAATAGAATTTGGAACTCCAAACTAGAAAGAAAAATGTTTTATTACTTAAAAAAATACATGTTGCTTGATTGACTGATATGAAAAAATGCTATGCACGTGGGTGTGGATGATAGTTTTTTAAGTGCTGGTTCATTCCATCAGAGACTACTACAAAGAAACCCTAAAACTTTAACGATTTTAAAGGCTGTAATGAAACACAAAGAAAGGGTTTGACCTTCTCTAAGATAATGCACATAATGTCCAGCCAGTCCTAGGAAATAGTGGCTAACTTTGTTGCCATATCTAAGGGCCTCTGCTTTTTCCTGCCCATTCTTGACCTCTCTGCAGCCTCAGATACAGTGAATCACCCACTCCTCCTTGATATTCTTTTCTCCTTGGGTCTTTAGCACACCATTCCTGGCTCTTTTTCTACCTGCCTCCTTTTTCCAGGTCATGCCCTCCAACGTCGGATGTCCCCTACAGGGCTCTTGTCTCTTCTCCCTTTATATTCCTTCAATTACTGATCACATCGTGGATTTAATTACCATCTGTCTCTATGCTGAGGATTCTCAGATTATCTATCCTGCCCTTACCTCTCTATTCTTATTATAATATGCAACATTATAATCTATTCTAATTTGTCATTTTATTTGTCGAAATGCTGTGGGGGGTGGGTTTAATTAATCAAATTGATTGTAAGGCGTCCCAAAGAATTACAAGACTCAGGGACTCAGTTTCCCAAGTTTTATTGAAAGACTGTTGACCACAGGGAGAGCACCAGGGAGATGTGTCTCAAATAGGGAGAGGAAAATGGTTATATTTATAGTGAGAAAAAGTAGATTATCTCCTCTTTATCTAGTCTCCTTGTGAGAGGTTCATGGGAGGTTGGATCCTAATTTGCACTTCCTGGGGTCCTAAGCCAACCTCTGAGGTGGATACCTTTCTCCTTCGAGGTGTGTTTTTGGGGTTTACCCATCATAAGGGGAGCCTAAGCACACATCTGGCCTTTTCTGCACATGCTTATAAAGACATGCTTAAACTTGTCAAAGCCTGAGGGTCTCTGTGTTTGTAGGGTCTCTTTACTTAAGATCTGGTTTCTAGGTGTCCTGTCATGTAGGGATATTAATGGCCCCTGGTTACTGTCTGTTGATGGTGAGGGTTGATAGGGATGTCCGTAAGAACACAAACCTTAGTTTCTCTGTTAACCCTTTTAGGTACTATTGATAGCTACTGTGGATAAGTTATCTGTTCACCTTTTTTTTTTTTTTTAAGTGAGGCAATGGGGGTTAAGTGACTTGCCCAGGGTCACACAGCTAGTAAGCGTTAAGTGTCTGAGGCTGGATTTGAACTCAGGTCCTCCTGACTCCAGGGCCGGTGCTCTATCCACTGCGCCACCTAGCCGCCCCATCTGTTTACCCTTTTAGCCTCTTGCATCAACAACTTATTTGTCATCTTATAATATAGTTATTATATATTATACTATAACATCCAGGCTCACATTTCCAACTACCTTTCATACATCTCAAACCGGATGTCCCGTAGCTATCTTAAAATCAACATGTCTAGGGGCAGCTAGGTGGCACAGTGGATAGAACACCGGCCCTGGAGTCAGGAGGACCTGAGTTCAAATCCGGCCTCAGACACTTAACGCTTACTAGCTGTGTGACCCTGGGCAAGTCACTTAACCCCCACTGCCTCACTAAAAAAAAAGAAAAAAAATCAACATGTCTGAAATGGAACTCATTATCTTCAAAACTTCCCTCTCACTGTTGCACTTCCCCCAGCCTGAAACCTAAATGTCATCATCACTTTCTCAACCCTGTATCCAAAATTGTTGCCAAGGTTTATCAATTTCACCTAGCCTGCCGAGGTGATCTCCCTGACCTCAAGTCTCCTCCCACTCCAGTCTAGCCCCTACTCAGCCATAAAATGATTTTTCTCAAGCATAGACCTGACCTTGTCACCCCCCTTACTCAATAAACTGGAGTGGCTCCCTAGCATTTCTGAGATGAAATATAAAACTCTCTTTCTTTTTTTTTTTTTTTTTTGTTTTTTAGTGAGGCAATTGGGGTTAAGTGACTTGCCCAGGGTCACACAGCTAGTAAGTGTCAAGTGTCTGAGGCCAGATTTGAACTCAGGTACTCCTGACTCCAGGGCTGGTGCTCTATCCACTGCGCTACCTAGCTGCCCCCCTAAAACTCTCTTTCAAAGCTCCTTTTAACCTAGACGTGCTGTCTCCTCACCCCCTGCCCTTTTCATCCTTCTTAAATGTTACAATTCCCCTATGTACTCTTCCACCCACTGCCCCCTGGCCTCCTTTGCCCTTCTCTCTGGTGCTGACATTCTCACTGGCCACGCTCCTGGCCCGGAATGCTCTCTCTCCTTAACTCCTTAAGAACCCCTTGGCTTCTGAATTCACAGGCCTCCTCCTGTGTGAAGCCTTTACTGTCCTCCTCAGCTACTAAATTCACCACCTATCTAGTGGGTATGCTCATCTCATTAGAATATACTCTTTAAAATATTTTATGTTTGGGTGACCTGACTGCCAGCTAGTTAATTATCTGAGGCCAGATTTGAAATCAGGTTTTCATGACTCCAGTTCCAATGCTCTCTAGCCACTGTACCACATATCTGCTTAATGGACTATGCAAGGGATAAATTTCTAAGGGAGTATCCTATTTTTTTTTGTTGTTGTTTTTTTTTATGGTGAGGCAATGGGGGTTAAGTGACTTGCCCAGGGTCACACAGCTAGTAAGTGTTAAGTGTCTGAGGCTGGATTTGAACTCAGGTACTCCTGACTCCAGAGCTGGTGCTCTATCCACTGCACCACCTAGCTGCCCCAAGGGATAAATTTCTAGAAAGAGAAACTGATGACAAAGAGCCAACATGGCTTCATTAAGAACAGATTGTGCCAGATTGCCCTTATTTCCTTTTTTTTATTTTTTGAAAAGTTATTACTAAACTAACAGGAAAATGCAGTGCCACTGGCATTGGGTGACAAGGGGTGTCTGAGGAAGTACCAGAAGGATCCATGCTTGGCCTTGGACAAGAGTCAGGATCCAAACAAGGTCCTCCACAATCTAGTGCCACTGGCTACACTGGCTACACTGGCTTCCCTTCCCAGACTCCATACCAGAGATATCAAAAGCATGGCCTTAGGGCCTGGGACAATCCTGAGTGATGTCTGAATCAGATTAAAATGTAATTCCTAGTTGATTTTAATATCTGATTTAATTTTCTATCTAATTTTAATTTCCTATCTGAAATTAAAAAAAAAAAGAAATATATAGAGGGCAGCTAGGTGGTGCAGTGGTAAAGCACCGGCCCTGGATTCAGGAGGACCTGAGTTCAAATCCGGCCTCAGACACTTGACACTTACTAGCTGTGTGACCCTGGGCAAGTCACTTAACCCCCATAGCCCTGCAAAAAACCAAACCAAACCAAACCAAACCAAAACCAAAACAAACAAAAAAGAAATATATAAACTTGTATTTCTTCTTTTTTTTTTAATTAATTAATTAATTTTGCAGGGCAATGGGGGTTAAGTGACTTGCCCAGGGTCACACAGCTAGTAAGTGTCAAGTGTCTGAGGCCGGATTTGAACTCAGGTCCTCCTGAATCCAGGGCCGGTGCTTTATCCACTGTACCACCTAGCCGTCCCATATTTCTTCTTTTAAAAAACATCTTTATTCATTTTGAAATTCAAGACAAAAACAAAAACAAAAAAGAGAACATTTCCATGTACACAGTGCAGCATAAAAAGAGGATTCATTAAAAAACCATGAATTTTCATTTCATACTGTTTACTTAAAAAAAATACACACTGCATAATAAATCCTACACATTATTTTCCAAGTTACCCTGCTTTTCTGTGCTTCTTTCTAAGTTTTCTTTTCTTTGCTATGTACTTTTTATATATTTTCTTCCTCCTTCCCATCCCCCACCCTAGAGAAGGCTACCATTAGACACAAGTGTGTGTGTAAAAACATATCACACATACTTTTTTTTCCCCTCGGGGCAACGAGGGTTAAGTAACTTGCCCAAGTTCACACAGGTAGTGTCAAGTGTCTGAAGTCAGATTCGAACTCAGGTTCTCCTGAATCCAGGGCCAGTGCTTTCTCCACTTAGCTGCCCCCCCAGCTCATCATTTCTTATAGCATAGTAGTATTCCATTAAAATCATGTACTAGTACTTGTTCAGCCATTCCCCCATAGATGGACATCCCCTAAATTTCCAGTTCTTTGCCACCAGAAAGAGAACCGTTATAAATATTTTAGAACATATGGGTTCTTTCCCTCCTCCTCCCCCCATAACTTTGGGAAACATACCTACTAGTGGGATTGCTGGGTCAAAGGGTATACACAGTTTTATAACTCTTTGGGCATATTCCTGATTGCTCTCCAAAATGGTTGGATCAGTTCATAGTTCTACCAACAGTAAATTAGAGTCCCAGTTTTTCCACATCCTTTCCAACATTTCATGTCACATTTCCCTTCTCTCATTTTAACCAATCTGAAAGGGTATAAAGTGATATCTCAAAATCATTTTAACTTGCACTTCTCTAATCAATAGTGATTTAGAGCATTTTTTCATATTACTATAGTTTTGATTTTTTCATCAAAAAACTGCCTGAAGGGGGCAGCTAGGTGGCGTAGTGGATAAAGCACCTGCCCTGGATTCAGGAGGACCCGAGTTCAAGTCTGGCCTCAGACACTTGACACTTACGAGCTGTGTGACCCTGGGCAAGTCACTTAACCCTTATTGCCCTGAAAAAAGAAAGAAAGAGAAAAAGAAAGAAAAAAAAAACCTGTCTGTTCATATCTTTGACTATTTATCAATTAGGGAATGGATTGCTTTCTTATGCATTTGACAAAGTTTTTGAGATATGACACCTTTATCTGAGAAATTGTCTATAAAATTTTCCTCTCAATTTTGTTTTCCTCCTAATCTTGGCAATATTGGTTTTGTTTGTGCGAAACCTTTTTGATTTAATGTAATTGAAATTTTCCACTTTATACCTCACAGTGCTTTCTATTTCATATTTATTCATAAATAAATAAAACCACACGTGTGGTTTTCTAATTCAATCTGGGGCCTGAAGGATCTCTATGTTTGGTTTAGTGGCCCCTGTTTCTGTTTGAGTTTGGCACCACTAGTCTACCCTATAGCCAAAGTAGTCTCTGTTCTCTGTCCTCCAAAAATACCCTCTAGGTTCCCACCTATAAGTCTTTGCCTGTGCTATTCTCTATGCCTATACAAGGAGCAGGGGGATTTTCCCCTGAGTGGCTCACCTGCAAAGGCCCAAATGGGAGAGCCATTTGTGCAGCATCTTCATTATTCCAGACCCCCCCCCAGTTCCCCCTGGGGTCTTTGTAGCTCGAGGGACTCCCTCCTACAAAGAAGATGAGCTCCACCCAAGCCCTGTACCAGCCATGATAACTGAGTCCTCCTCACAATTTTGGTGTAGACATAAACTCAGTAGAAATGTTCCCTGTTTTAAAAAATTCTTCTTCTTCTTTCCCTTTGGTACCTACCACCTTCTCTTTTCCCCAACCTTCATTCCTCTTTAGGTGGAACCAAACTCATCTGCTCAACACCCTCTCATGTTGGGAGTAAGGGACAGAAAAAGACAAAGGATTGATGCTGATTCATTGATTATTCTACCCATTTCTGTCTATGACACTGTCCTTTCTTGATTCTCAGAATCCCTTCCCCATTCTGAAGGGGAATGTCAGGATAACTTCTTTAAGGAAACACAAAGGTTAGAATCCAATCAGTCAATCAGCATTTATTTATTAAGCATTGTGCTTAGGCTGGAGATAGAAAGAAAGGAAGGAAGGAAG
Source organism: Dromiciops gliroides (assembly GCF_019393635.1). Classification (NCBI taxonomy): domain Eukaryota; kingdom Metazoa; phylum Chordata; class Mammalia; order Microbiotheria; family Microbiotheriidae; genus Dromiciops; species Dromiciops gliroides. Next base: position 35,633,488 of record NC_057864.1, read on the forward strand.
GAAGGAAGGAAGGAAGGAAGGAAGGAAGGAAGGAAGGAAGGAAGGAAGGAAGGAAGGAAGGAAGGAAGGAGAAAGAGAGAGAAAGAAAGAAAGAAGGAGAAAGAAAGAAAGAAGGAAGGAAGGAGAAAGAGAAAGAATGAGAGAAAGAGAAAAAGAGAGAAGGAAGGAAGGAGAAAAAGAAAGAGAAGTAAAGAAAGAAGAAAGAGAGAGAGAAAGAGAGAAACAAAGAAACAAAGAAGTCCTTGAGAAGATCACAGTCCAACAGAGGGAGATAGCATGCACGTACAAACAAGATATGGAGAGGACCGGTTGGGGAAGGTCTCCAAGGGCAGCTTGGGAAAGGCTTCTTTTGTAGACGATGAGATTTTAGTGGAGCCTTGAAGGGAGCCAGGAAAGCTTGGAGGTGGAGATGGAGAGGAGAATGTTCCAGGCCTGGGGACAGCCAGTGCAAACACTCCAAGGTAGGAGATGATGGAGTGTTTTAGAGGAGGCTGCATTACTGGCTTGCAGAATACATGGAGAAAGACTGGAAAGGCAGGACAGAAGCAGGTTATGAGGGGCCTTAAAAGCCAAACAGGATTTTTTCCTTGTATTGGGAGGTCATGGGGAGCCGCTGGACTTTACTGATGTGGTCAGACCTGTGCTTTGGGAGGTCAGTTTCACAGCTGAGTGGAGGATGGATGGGAGTGGGAGGAGGTGTGAGACAGGGAGATCAAAGCAGGCTCTTGTAAAGGTTCAGGGATGAGGAGATGTCAGAGTCGGAGGAGAGAAGGGATGGGAGTGAAGGCTGAACCCACAGGCCTTGACCCTTTCTCTGAGCTTCTTGCTTCCTGAGCCTGGAAGCCCAAACCCTTTCAAAGACAATAAAATGGTAACCTAGCCCAGCCAGAAGCAAGGTTAAGAGGAGTGTAAGAGGAGTGAGGTGGCATCATGCAAATGGTTCAAATCAGGAAACCAAAACACAAGATAACTGAAGCTCGCTCGAGTTCTTACCAACTCTTTCAGATTCCCAAAGAGTCTAAGGACGGGCTCCTGAGGGAGAAGAGACAGAATTAGACAGAAAAGTGAGGGACATCTTGGAGAGGGAGACACTAGAAGTTCAGAGACCAATCAGGAAGCTTTTTGATCAATCAATTATCCATCAACAAATATTGATTAAATTACTTTCTATGTGCTAGCAACTGCACTCAATGCTTTACATATATCATCTCATATGATCCTAACAACGATCCTGGGATGGTAAATGTTATTACTCAGTCTGGAGGGTGTCGGGGATTTCAGGAAGCAGAGCTGATGGGGAAGGGCATTCTAGACAGTAGCATGAGTACACCGACCAGAGTCTGATAGGCCTCTTTGAGGAGACAGCAAATAGACCAGTATGAATGGATTGTAGAGTGTAGGGAGGAAAGTAGTACGTAAGATAATAATAAGAACAGCTAACTTTGCAGCTAGGTGGCACAGTGGATAAAGCACCAGCCCTGGATTCAGGAGGACCTGAGTTCAAATCTGACCTCAGACACTTGACACTTAATTAGCTGTGCGACCCTGGGCAAGTCACTTAACTTCAATTGTCTCACCAAAGAAAAAAGAACAGCTAACGTTTATATGGTGCGGACTATGTGCTAGGCACTGGGCTAAGCACTTTTATAAATATTATACCATTCGATCTTCTCAACAACCTTGAGAAGCAGACACTGCCATCACCCTCATTTTATGGATGATAAAACTGAGGCAAAAAGAGATTAAATGACTTGCCCAGGGTCATATAACTAGATTTTAATTTTAATTCAAATCTATCCTGATTCCAGACCTAGTGCTCTCTTTCCTATTCCTCCTAGTTGGAAAGGTAGGTTGTAGAGAGTATTTATTTATGTATGTATGTATTTATTTATTTGTTTATTTATTTATTTTTTAGTGAGGCAATTGGGGTTAAGTGACTTGCCCAGGGTCACACAGCTAGTAAGTGTTAAGTGTCTGAGGCCGGATTTGAACTCAGGTCCTCCTGACTCCAGGGCCAGTGCTCTAACCACTGCGCCATCTAGCTGCCCTGGTTGTAGAGAGTTTTAAAAGAGGAACCAAGGAATTTGGATTTGAGCTTAGAGGTATTAGAGTTTATTGAGAAGGGGAATGGCATGGTCAGACTTGGGCTTTAGGAAAATCGGTTTTTAAAACTTTGCTTAATTTCTAAAATTACATTTTTTTCAGTCAGCAAAAATCTGACTTTTCTTCCCAACACTACTCTACTTCCAGCTGAGGATGAAAGAAAAATGAAACCCCTGTTATAAATATGTATAATCAAGCAAAATATGTTTCTTCATTGGCCACTATATATATTTGTATAATATATTATACTGTATATACATACATATATACATACCCACATATATGCCTCATTTTGCCCTGAGTCCTTTACCTTTTTATAAAGAGGAGGGCAGCATGTTTCATCATTAGTATGCTGGAATTGTGATTGATAATTATGCTGATAAGAATTCCCACTTCTAGGGGCAGCTAGGTGTTGCAGTGGATAAAGCACTGGCCCTGGATTCGGGAGGACCTGAGTGCAAATCCGACCTCAAACACTTGGCACTTACTAGCTGTGTGACCTTGGGCAAGTCACTTAACCTTCATTGCCCCCCCCCAAAGAATTCCCAATTCTTTCAAAGTTGTTTGCCTTTATCATATTGTTGTCATCTTATAAATTGTTCTCCTAATTCTGTTCACTTTACACTTACAAGTTCGTATAAGTTTCTCCAGGTTTCCCTGAAAACATCCCCTTCGTCATTTCTTATGTCACTTATATACCTAAATTTGTTCAGCCATTCTCCAGTTAATAGGCAAGCTTGCTCAGGACGAATCCTTGCCTTAATTTTGTTGTTGTTGGGGAGTTTTCAGTTGTGTCCAATTCTTCACGACCCCATTTGGGGTTCTCTTGGCAAAGATACTAGAGTAGTTTTCCATTTCCTTCTCTGGCTCATTTTATACATGTAGAAATGGAGGCAAACAGGCTTACGTGACTTGCCCAGGGTCACTTAATCTGGAGATAGGAGGTGGCTCAGTGGATAGAGCACTGGGCCTAGAGTCAGGAAGACCTGAGTTCAAATCTAGTCTTGGATACTTCCTGGCTATGTGATCCTGAGCATGTCACTTAACCTCTTGACAAAACGGATCCACTGGAGAAGGAAATGGCAAAGTACTCCACATCTTTGCCAAGAAAACCCCAAATGGGGTCATGAATGGTCAGACATGACAAATATTCCCTTTTCCCCCCAGGGCAATGAGGACTAAGTGACTTGCCCAGGGTCACATAGGTTGTAAATGTCAAGTGTCTGAGGCCACATTTAAACTCAGGTCCTCCTGAATCCAGGACCAGTGCTTTATCCACTGTGCCACCTCGCTGCCCCCAGACATGACAAATAACTGAACAACAAATCAGGGTCACACAACTAGTAAGTGTGTGAGGCCATATTTGAACTCAGAAAGATGAGTGTTCCTAACTCCAGGCCCCGTTCTCTATCCACTGTGCCACCTAGCTACCCTGCCTCAGTTTATTCTCCCTCGAATTCCCCTTTCTCCCTTCTCCCCTTCCCTTCCTATTTCCCTGGGCAGCAGTGCTGAGAATGGGTTGGAGAGGGGGGAGAGGTTTAAAGTAGGCAGACCAATCAATAGGCCATTGCCGTATACCTAGGACAAAGCGGCAAGGGCTTGGACCACAATGAGGCTCTGTGAATAGTGGGAAGGGCAGGCATGCTCAAGATATTATAGGGGTAGACATGATAGAGCCGCTTGTTTATGTGCAGTGAGTGAGAGTGAAGAGGCCGGGATGAACCCGAGGTTTGGAACCTTGGCGAATAAAGAGATGGTGGTGCCCTTGAAAGAAGAATCATGTCTCCTAACAGATTTATTGGTTCCATCTAGTGGTGGATATGGGTAACTACACTTTCCAACTGCATAGCCGTAGGATTGATGGGGAGTTAGTCTGTTTTGGTTGCTTTGTCACTTTGTGGATATACTATGTGTGAATATAAAATCCAAGCCATTCTTCAAGAGTTACTTATCAAAAAATTAACAAGCTTCATCTGTCTTCAGATATGCCAAAGAAAACTGGAGTTTATATTCTATTCACAATTCTTCACCTTAGGCTGTGTCAGTTATATGAACGTGACTGTTTTAAAAAGTCTCTGGGGGCAGCTAGGTGGCGCAGTGGATAAAGCACCGGCCCTGGATTCAGGAGGACCTGAGTTCAAATCCGGCCTCAGACACTTGACACTTACTAGCTGTGTGACCCTGGGCAAGTCACTTAACCCCCATAGCCCCGCCAAAAACAAAAAACAAAACAAAACAAACAAACAAAAAATCTCTGAAAAAGTATAAGTAATGGGGGCAGCTAGGTGACGCAGTGGATAAAGCACCAGCCCTGGAGTCAGGAGTACCTGAGTTCAGATCCGGCCTCAGACACTTGACACTTACTAGCTGTGTGACCCTGGGCAAGTCACTTAACCCTCATTGCCCTGAAAAAAAAAATAATAAAAGCTGTCCTGAAAGAGAATGGACTACTTTGGGGGACAGTGAAATTCCCATAATCGAAGGTGTTGAGCTAGAGGCTGGACGGTCCCATGGGAATGATTTACTGAGGGTGGCGCTTTAACCCTGAAGGCATTAGGAGTGTATTGAGAAGGGGAATGACAATTTTTGGGGAGGTGTGGAACAAATTCAGGGCGGGGAGGAGAAGAAGGAATGTGGAAGGACAGAGGACGGACTATCCTAGGTCCCTTTGCCCCTTGGTTTAACTCCGGATCTATGAAATGTTAGGATGATGGTGTGGCAGAGGGGAAAAGCAATCCCTGGAACAGGGGTATCACAGAAATGGGGGATGACCTGGAGCTCAGAAAGTTTATAGGGGCAGTTGAACCACATGGACTAGTGGGGAGGGACACAGTGTGTAGATAATGGGGTGGGGGAACCCCGTGGGGAGGAGAGTATGCCTTCCTGGATGCTGAGATCCAGGGGCATAATTCTAGTCACGTTTTTTTTTTGTGTGTTTTGTTTTGTTTTTGGCAAGGCTTGTCATTTTTATTCACCTGATGTACTGTGCATTTCTAGTCACCTTTTGCTAGTTAGAACTCTGGAAAGGAAAGAAAGGAAAGGAAGGAAAGGAAATAAGCATTTATTAAGGACTACTTTGTGCGGAGCACTGTGTTAAGTCCTAGGCATACAAAAAAACAGGCAAAAAGACAATTATTGTAAGTAAATAAATATTCTCTTGATTTTAAATTTAAATCCAGATTTCATTAGTATATTATTTTGTATCTTTGTTATGTCAAAACGTATTTAAAAGAACTAAAAATAAAACAATCGAAAACTTTAAAAGCCCTCAAAGAGCTTACACTTTAGTGGCTGGTGGGAACACAACGCATAAAAGGAAGGGGGAGGGGAATGAAAGTAACCAAAATGGGGAGTAGTTTTAAAATCCAAATAAACAAACAAACAAACAAACAAACAAATAAATTTTTTAAAAATCGAGAACAAGGCTTAGAGAGGAATGAGGGCTTAGATCCTTTCCCAAAATAGAGGCTCCAGGAAGAACTCACCAGTGGGAGAACGGGAGCAGGCTCTGAGGAGGGATATTTCAGGGCATGGTGATCAAAGGTGCTCCAAGTTCTAGGAGAGGCTCCTCATTGGCAGCCAAGGAGCCACGGTTTTGTAATTCACAAAGTCAATAACAAAGCTAGGAGGTGAATGAAGTAGTTGGGTAGTTGGGTAGAAGGTTGAATTAGGTGATTTCTGATCCAACTTCCAAAATTCTTTAACTATCGTTATTAAGAGCATTTGGGGGTAAGGGGTCTCCCGAGTGTCAAAAGATTATGACTGCTTAATGTAACTTTATTGTTACATTAATGAAGCTATTGCACTCTTCAACTATTTAACCTGCAGGAACAATAAGTTGAAAAGACAGCACATGATATACTATATCTCTGCATTATTTATTGCCTTATGCCCTTCCAAAGACAGATTTTCCCCCCTCGCATTGCTCTAATTTGTATTCCTGGGGGCAGCTAGGTGGCGCAGTGGATAAAGCACCGGCCCTGGATTCAGGAGTACCTGAGTTCAAATCCGACCTCAGATACTTAACACTTACTAGCTGTGTGACCTTGGGCAAGTCACTTAACCCCAATTGCCTCACTAAAAATAAATAAATAAATAAATAAAATAATAATTTGTATTCCCATGGGAACCACGTTTTCTTCAGAATTCCGTGAAAGTTGCCAAATGACAAAATGACAAATGACAAAAAGACAAATGTCTTTCATTTTTGCCCCAAATGGAAATTTATATAAGGACATGATTTATCTAGAATTAATTAAAATATTGGTTTGAACCCATCATTCACACTCATATTTTCTGGTGAAAAAATAAACCTGTTTTAAACAAAATGAGGTAAAAATTAAAATTTAAAATTAAATTTAAATTAAATTAAATTAAATTAAAAATTTAAATTTAAATTTAATTAAAAATTAAATTTAAAAATTAAAATTCACATAGGCTAGCCAGGTAGCATAGTGGATAAAGCACTGGCCCTGTTCGGCCTCAGACACTTGACACTTACTAGCTGTGTGACCCTGGGCAGGTCACTTAACCCTCATTGCCCCACAGGAAAAAAAATCACTCCATTTCATCATGGTATAAATGATAAAGGTAAGAGTCTGTCAAAAGTAGGAAGGGTTGTTGATCCATGGTCAGATAAATATTTTTGTGGTGCTAAGTTTCTTTAAAATGTTTTTGGCAGACTGCCTTTAGTGATTGTACATAGAAGGTAACCTCTTTGAGGGCAGGTACTGTCTAATTTTTGTCTTGGTATTCTCATTGCCTAGCACAGTTGCTCCTATTAGGTACCAAATTGGGGGCTAATGCCTAAATGTTGGATAGAATTGAATTGAGTTGGCTAGATAAAGGTCTACATCATTTGCATCTTTTAAAAAATTTGGCCACTAGATGGCAGGAGATACCAACAAACCTTATAGTTGCCAAGCTTGTTCATTTCTCCAGAATTTTGTCCTTCACAAATAGGAGCTAGGCCTGTTCTAGACCAAAAGTTCTAGCCCAGTTTGATACCTGCCTGAGTGGGTCACAGCTGCTGGGACTGGGAAGGAGGGAAGACAGTGATCTAGGATGGAGCTTGAGACTTCTTCCCGGGGATTAGAGACGGCTGAATTGAAGAAATGCAAGAAGCAGTTAAAAGGAAAATCAAATAGGACTAAGAATCTAAAGGGCCTGGAACCAGGAGGGATTTTCCACTCCCTTCTACTGTCCCTGGAGCCCCGGTGTCTGTAAAACAAAGGGAACTCCTTTGGGGCCTCGGTGGTGGGAAGTCCTCTGCATCCTTTCCATCATTCTCTGATTCATCCCTCCCCGGGCTTGGCTTGGGGTCCCTGCAATGGAATGATTGCCCAGGACCCTGGCAGACTTCTACTATGAGTATCTGTTAAAATTTTTTTTCTCTTTTTTTTAAACCACCGACACTTTTGAGCCTGACCTGATCAAACCCTCACTTTATATATATATATATATATATTTGTATATATATATATATATATATTTTTTTTTTTTTAAGTGAGGCAATTGGGGTTAAGTGACTTGCCCAGGGTCACACAGCTAGTAAGTGTTAAGTGTCTGAGGCTGGATTTGAACTCAGGTACTCCTGACTCCAGGACCGGTGCTCTATCCACTGTGCCACCTAGCTGCCCCCAAACCCTCACTTTTAAAGATGAGAAAATTGAGCTCAAGATAGTTCAGAGACTTGTCTAAGGTCACGCAACTACTAAAGTAACTGAGAGGAGATTTGAAACTAGGACTCTAGAACTGGTGCTCTTTCCACTGAATTACACATATCCTTGTGGGGTATGCTTAACCTGGAAATGATGGTCTTAAAAGAATATAAAATAAGGTATCCCAAAATATGAAATTTTCTTAAATTTCGCACCAGTCGTTCGTTTCCTTTCCCTAACAATGGCTTTGTTCATATTGAATGTGTGCTCTCTTAAGCATCTGTCTCTTTTAAATAGCAGACTATTTGGGGGCATACTTTCTCTGAAAAGCCTGCGCATATGCAATTCACATTAGTATTCATGAGAACCATGTGCATGCATTAAGCTATGAATTTATCTGGAAGAAGAGAACTAAGTGGGATAGCAGAAAATCACTACTCTGTAAAAGCAATCCATTTTATGGCTTAGATTTACTGTAAAACATATAATTTGGTGCTGGAGTGAGGCAAATTTGTCATATTCAATTCAACAGGTATTTATTGAGCCCCTACTGTGTGCATAGTATTCTTTTAGGCATTGGGAAAGGAAGAAGCACAAGACAGTCCCTGTCCTTTGAGTTCTTCCCATCACAGAATTTCATAGTTGGGAGGGACTCGAGAAGGCCTAAATAATAAACCTGATGAGTGATCATCCAGTGGCATCCACTGCCTTCCAAGGAAGTCCTTTCTACCTTTGGATAGGCCTAAAGTCTTTCTGGACATCAATCCTAAACTTGCTTCTTTATAATTTTCACCCATTGCTTCTACTCTTGCTTGTCCTCTGGGACCAAGTAGAAGAATCCTAATTCCTTTCCTCCATGATCATCCTTCAAATACTTGAGAAAAACAAACAAAAAATCCCCAAGTTTTCTCTTCTCCAGCCTGAACATCCCCAATTCTTCCAACTGGTCTTCATTTGGTGTAGCCTCCATCATCTTCTCCCCTCCTCTTGCATATCATTGTCCTCCTTTAACTGTGACTCCTAAAACCGACCACAATTACTCCAGATGGAATCTGACCAGCACATAATGTGGTGGGATTATCAGCTCTTTATTCCTGGAAACTGTGAGTCTCTTAAAGTAGCCTAAGCCCATATTACCTTACTTGAATGAGTGAAGGCAAAAGCATTTAATAAATGCTTACTATGTGTGAAGTCCTGGGGATACAGAAAGTAAGGGCAGACAGTCCCCACTCTTCATGAGCTTATGTTCTAATGGGGGCAGGGACAGCAGGTAGGGAGGGTTTCAGCTGCAAGTTAGATGGAGGGTCCCATGGTCCTTAGGGTGCAGTGGCAAAGCAGATGGTAGTGATGCCTCCTTTAAAATGCTATCTCTGGGGCAGCTAGGTGGTACAGTGGATAGAGCACTGGTCCTGGATTGAGGAGGACCTGAGTTCAAATTCGGCCTCAGACACTTGATACTTACTAGCTGTGTGACCCTGGGCAAGTCACTTAACCCCAATTACCTCACCAAAAATAAATAAATAAATGAATAAAATAAAATGCTATCTCCACCAAGAAAACCCTATTTCTGATGTTGAAGCATTTGACAGTGACAAAGACTTGAGTGTCTCCTAATTCAGAAACTGCCATTGGCTGATCTGGGGATACTGATGGGCCATCAATGGGTGGATGGGACATACTTTGAACCATTGCAAGCTTGAAAAGAGCTTCGGGGGCAGCTAGGTGGCACAGTGGATAAAGCACCGGCCCTGGATTCAGGAGTACCTGAGTTCAAATCCAGCTTCAGACACTTAACACTTACTAGCTGTGTGACCGTGGGCAAGTCACTTAACCCCAATTGCCTCACTTAAAAAAAAAAAGAAAGAAAGAAAAGAAAAGAGCTTCTGTAGCTAAAAGGAAGGAGGTCCAAGGTATTCAGAAGTGAGTGGAGGGAGGGGATGGAAGGGCTTTGCTCAGCTTCAAGGTCCTTCCTTCCCTTCTCCTCACCCCTACTTCCAAAGTATGCTCAAAAACCACCTTTGTTCCAATTTCTGGAATTGTGAGGGTATAGATTTCCCATAACAGGTAGACCCAGAGATTATGCTCAAATGAGAAATAAAATTAAGTGAAGATTTCCTCCTATAAGACACAGTAATGTTCTTATGAACATTAAACATTCAGTATGTGCTAGCAGTCTATGCAGTGCCCTAAATATGCTGACCACTGGTACATTTATATTTTATAACTGATATTCAATTACCCAGAGAGAGAGAGAGAGAGAGATTTATAGGATGTTTCATATACTTTATTCCTTTGGCTATAAAGAAAATTAACTTGTAGGGCTTTGAAAAATTTGGGTAGAAATTCTTCTGAAAGGCCTTTTTTTGTGTGTTTTTGTTTTTAAGAATAAGGAGCATGTTCTTTTGCATTTTTAATCATGGAAATGTATTTTCAGTGATTCATTCCTACTTATAACCACTGACTTCCCTGCCTTATATTACTCCATTTCACAATTAAGAAACTTCCTTGAAAATAAAAAAAATTTATATAAGCATACAGTGATTGATGGAAACTTGCCAATAACTCACTCTATGCTCATTTTTTATTTTTAGGATTCTATGTTCATATAATGTCACATTCAGGGCCTCCTGAATGCTCTGCGTCCAGTGTTTCTGAAAAAAATATGGTGACTCAAAAAGACAAGTTCAGGGGGTCCCCTTAACAGCACTCAACAATAAGCATCTATGTCCATGCATTTCTTTTATATCATAATAGTCACTCTGGAGAAGCAGGGTGGTGCAGTGGATGGAGTCAAGAAGACCTAGCTCGAAAGACTATCTGTGAGATTTAGCTGAGAGATCCTGGACCACCCACCTCTCTGAACAACAAGAAACTCTCCAAGATTCAGCTACTAAGTAATAGATAGGCTGTGCTGTGTTATCAGAATGCATTGCTCTACCAATGGAATTTACTTGGGCCAGGTGATGGACAATGTTCGTTGTCTAAGGACTAGATAACCTATAGAAATTCCTATTAAACTGTGGGCTCTTTGAAATCAGAGATTGTCTTTTGCCTCTTCTTGCATCCCCAGTGCTTAGCATAGTGCTGGCACACAGTAGGTATTTAATAAATGCTAGTTGACTAAGTCCATTGGCAGGTTGGATACAGGCTGATGGATTGTTTTTTTCTCAGTAATTCTTGATGACCACCTGCCAAGTTGTTGAAGGACTGAAATCTGCATTGGTGGATGAAGCAACTAGTTTGCCTACTGTCTCTGGAAATGCATTCAGCTTTGGATTGGCCCAGATGAGATCTCTGCTGAAACACGACCTCAGTTCCTTGTGCAGTCAAGTTTTTATAATTTAGTGCAATTCAACAAATACTTTTTGAGCACCTACTATGCGTCAGGCTCTGCTCTAGGTAGGTACAGTCTCTCAAGTCGTGACAGCACCCCACTGGTCCTTTCCAACTTTGAATTTGACTTCTTTTGTTGGCATGGATGACTGAACTCCCAATAGTGGCATTTGATTGATTAAGGAGGTGGCAACAAGGGAAAGGGATGGAAAATGCCATTGGTCAGTGGGGCTTATTGACTAGTTGAGTCTTCCAGTCATCATAGCCATAGATATATGAGATAAGCACCAAGTATGTTGCAAACTCATACCTTTACCTGCCTAGTATAAAAGATGGTAGTCTGCATCACACAAATAGAACAAAGCCTGTTTTAAAAAATAATTTTTCAATTAACAAGCACTTATTTTCTCTCCTTCCCATTTTCCCTCTTCTGAAAAAAAAAAAGAAAGAAAAAACCCAAACCATTGTAGCAAAGTACATAACCAAACAAAACAAATTCCCACTTTGGTCATGTCCAAAAAAGTATGTCCCATTCTGTGTATTGAGTCAACTACCTTCTGCCATGAGGTGGATAGCATTCTTCATCACTGTGCACCATATTTAGTCTGTTTAGACAGTTAGTCACTGGACGATAAGGCTTATTTTATGATCAACATCTATGGGATCACCTTTAGGCTCTCTCTCTCTGTCTCTCTGCATCTTTGTCAGTCTCTGTCAGTCCATCTGTCTCTCTCATTGAATGTATGTAATTTAGCTGTGACATGTAGCAGATAGAGGTGTCGAAGTCATAAATACCCTGGTTCAAGTTCCAACTCTGACACACACTACCAGTGTGACTGACCAAAACATTTCACCTCCCAATGTCCCTGGTAACTGATGCAAAATTACAGAGAAGCTACCAATTTGTATCAGTGAAAGAATTCCCCAATGACTATGGCATCTAAAACACAACTTGAATACTTGACTGGGGGAAATTTTGGGGAAGGATATTTTATGAAAAATAGAAGGTGAGTCTTGTGAGTGATTCACAAGTTTATTGATCACAATAGAAATGTCAGAGACATTCCATCACAGACATTGTCTTCCTCCAAACACATGCTTCTATTCTTATATAAACTCTCTTTATGATACATATGGCTTAAATTAATCTTCAGCAGGGCACAAACCATTCACATTTCAAGTGGTATTTTTTTTAAATTTAAGTGAGGCAATTGGGGTTAAGTGACTTGCCCAGGGTCACACAGCTAGTAAGTGTTAAGTGTCTGAGGTCGGATTTGAACTCAGGTCCTCCTGAATCCAGGGCTGGTGCTCTATCCACTGCGCCACCTAGCTGCCCCTCAAGTGTTTTTATTTGTAGAAATGCAAATAAAAATATACATGGAATTTATTGATTTCAGTTTGTGTGCCAGTCGCCCCTTGGGACTGGTGAAAGAATCTAAAGATGAGCATCTTTTTGTATCCAAAGAACAGCTGAAAGATTTGTCTTTGAAGGGAATGATAATTACTGCTTGCACTTAGGTTGGGATGTAGCCTTTGCAAAGCACTTTAAATATGCCATCTCATTTGATCCTCAGGAAGAAACTGAGGGTAGAAGAAATTAAGTAGGCCCCCCCCCCACCCATGCCACAGTGATTGATTATTATGACCCTGGATCAGAGTTGACATGCAGTGTCAGATTTCTAGGGCAAAACATATCATGAGGAATTAGCATTGTTTTTTCTCTATTCAGGATGTGTATACTTATTGATCCCTTATCAGCTTTTGGCAGAACAGAGAAACAGGATGCTATATCTCTCAGGTCAAAGAAAGAGAATGATATTTCTTGTTTTCCTTTCTTTTTCTTTTCTTTTTTTTTCCAGGGTAATGAGGGTTAAGTGACTTGCCTAGGGTTACACAGCTAATAAATATCAAGTGTCTGAGGCTGAGTTTGAACTCAGGTCCTCCTGAATCCAGGACTGGTGCTTTATCCACTGCGCCACCTAGCTGCCCCCAATTTATGTTAACTACTTAATTGATATTGAGAAAACGACTTTACATTTATAGTGTATGTATGGGGGTGTTACTCATATCAATAATATTGAGGAGATATTAATATTAATTGTTGTTGGCCAAATAATCCTGGGGAAGCTGGAAGGGAGCTCGAGCAGATACCATTAGAAGAACTTGAGGGCTATGTAGCCAGCCACACTCTAGGGACTCGAATGTGTGGGTCAGGAGAATAATTTCAAAGCCCCCTCCACTCTTCCCTCCTTCCCCCATATATACAACACATAGAATATGTTATATAATACAGATGTTATGTGTAATATAAATCATATAGGGAGATTTTTAAGTTTTTAAAGCTTAAAACTATACTAAGACTCTTGCGGGGCAGCTAGGTGGCACAGTAGATAAAGCACTGGCCCTGGATTCGGGGGGGACCTGAGTTCAAATCCAGCCTCAGACACTTGACACTTACTAGCTGTGTGACCCTAAGCAAGTCACTTAACCCCCATGGCCCCACCCAAAAAGAAAGAAAGAAAGGAAGGAAGGAAGGAAGAAAGAAAGAAAGGAAGGAAGAAAGAAAGACTCTTGGGCTACCCTTTGTGTGTATTTGTGTATGTATATATACACATAGGCATATGTATGTATATATAATGTTTGCTACCCTGCAGTTATAAAAATGACCAACATTCCTATAACATTATATAGCACTTTATAGTATTCAAAGTATTTTATATACATTATCTTATTTGTGTCTTACAAGAGTATAGTTAGATAGGCATGACAGATATTAATATTCCCATTTTACAGATGAGGCAAATGAGACTCAGTCGAAGTGGCTTGCCCATGGTTAAACAGCTAGTAAGTGTCAGGGGCAGGATGTGAATACACGTCTTCCTGACTTCAGGTCTAGAACTATCTATTATGCTATACTTCAGGTCTAGAACTATCTATTATGCTATACTGTCTCCTTTTTTTTAGGGTGGGGGTATATTGCATAGGTACCACCTCATATTCTTCTACCCATATTGTAAACAGATTTGACAGGCCTTTAACAGTCTTTATTGCATGATCAGGTTTTACGAAGCTGTAGAACTTTTGAGAGGTACCCTTATGTAATAATACCTGACATTTAGAAAGAACTTCAATGTTTAAAAAGCCCTATATAGGCAATGTTCCCAGTCTAATGTTAATTCTTTTCTTTTTAGCTCTCCATGTCAGAGGCTAATTGTCTCTGACTGCTTTTTGACTTAAGGTTAGCAATTCCCAAGCTCCTTTCAGATATTGATACAAATAAGTTTGAGCCAGATAAAAGTTAATTAATTGAAAGATTCAGGTTCATTGTCCTCTACCCACCTGGCCAGCAATCATGTTTTTATTATGTAGATCTGTCAACAGCAAAAATCCTTTGGCTTTGATGCTGTATTTTGGTCAGAGACAACTACACTGTCTCTGTATATTATACATTTAATCAATAAAAATACAGTCTATGAACTCTTCTAGTTATTTTTCAGCAGGAAGAGATAGAAGTTGGCAGACAGAGTGTGGTACCCCTACTTCAGGGAAAATTCAAAGTATTATATGTGCCTGATCAAGAGGAAGGAACTATGTGATCCCCAAGGAGAATTGCTTTGTTTCTGCATTGGATGTATATGAGTTTTCCCTACATGATAGAAACCTTCAGCAATTTTCCCTGTAACTATTGACAGCAGCCCAGTTTTCATACTGACTCTTCAGAGGAAAGTCCTCAGTTGGAGGGTGACTAATAGATTTTTGGGAAAAGATCTGAAAGGGTTTATATGAGAGTGACAGAATGGAACCTCTTTTTGCAAAGCCTAACATAATACCTGGTAAATAATAAGCACTCATTACATGCTTATTCATTCATTCATTCATTCATTCAAAGAGCTATATAAATGTGAATTATATTATTGCTTTTTATTCCTGCTTATCCTTCAGTATATGTGAATATACACATATGTATATATACACACATAAATGTATACATATACAAGTATGTGCCCATACTCATAATTTGTATATACATACATGTCCATATACACACATATCCATATATCTCTATTTATCTGACAAAGAGCACAAATGGACAAAATTAAACATGAGGAGAACAGGCTAGAAAGCTATCAGGAAAATCACAAAGTTCTTTTTTATTTGTTGGCGGGGCAATGGGGGTTAAGTGACTTGCCCAGAGTCACACAGCTAGTAAATGTCAAGTGTCTGAGGTCAGATTTGAACTCAGGTACTCCTGAATCCAGGGCCGGTGCTTTATCCACTGCGCCACCTAGCTGCCCCACACAAAGTTCTTTTAATGATGCCAAACTTCTCTCAATCATGCTTATAATGTATACTTAAAAATCATGCTTCACGAAAGTCTCTTACAATCTGTTAAAATAATTACAGAAAGTTCTAGATCTTTGTAAAACCTGATCATATAATCATATCATTAAGTTCTGTAAGAGTGTTTTCTTCTGTACTTTTAAATGTAAACCATATGGATACTAAAAAAGAAAAAAAAAGGACAGCAAAAAAGGGAAAAGCAGGTTAGGCAATTATCCAGTTAGTTTGAATGAATCAGTCCCTAATTAGAAGTGCTTTTGATTTGCCTGAATTTTCCTATTGCCTAAATAACTTAAATTGAATGCTTAATTGCTCATTTTCCCTTTACTTTGTCTTTACTTTCCTAGATCAAGAAACAGATTGGAAGCAAGCTTTAATTTATTGGATTTCTCCCCTTCTTGGTCCCCCAGGTGTGCAATTCATTAATTCCTTTTAAGAAATTTCCCTAAAGTGACTATCCTGCCTCTTCCTCTAGACCTCCCTATTATGGAAGGTGTTCAACCAAAGGTTGGGTGACCACTTGTCAGCAATGTCCCAATAGAAGGAGTTTCTGTATTAAGGAGAGTATTGGACCAGGCAAGTCCCTGCTAAGGCCCAGATTCTATGATTCTATTCTACTGTGTTCCTCATAGCCTTGCATAGTGGTCTGTCAGCAGATGATGGAGATATAAAAGCATTTCCTGGATGAATGGACCGGGATAGTCCAAGAAAAGGAAGATCACCTCTGACCTTTGCCTAGTGTACACCTGAAAGGTTTATAGAAATGTGCTAAATGGGCTCTATCCAGTGGGGACAAGAATATACTTCCTTAAGTCCAGACAACGAATGAAACAACTCTAGTCCTAATCTGTAGTGACCGCCCATTCTTGTGGTGCAGATGTGCACACTGAAAATTTAAGGATGGTCTTTGTGAGAGCTGGTTCCAGCACAGCTCTGGTTATGTGTGCTAGAAGTTCATTCCTCCAGAAAGTTAACCTGTATTGTGATGTTGTGGTTGGAATTATTTT
Organism: Dromiciops gliroides; assembly: GCF_019393635.1. Taxonomy (NCBI): domain Eukaryota; kingdom Metazoa; phylum Chordata; class Mammalia; order Microbiotheria; family Microbiotheriidae; genus Dromiciops; species Dromiciops gliroides. The sequence goes on from NC_057864.1 coordinate 35,649,932, forward strand.
AGGTTTATGAGCCCATAAATCTAGCCCAATCTCATTTTACAGTTGAAGAAACCAAGGCTCAGGAAGGTAGGTCACCTTTCCCAAGATCACATAGGTAAGAAACATCAGAAGCAAATTTGAACTCAAGCCATTTGATTCTGGAGTACGTGGTCTTTCAACTGCGCCAAGCACAGACATCAGACTGAGCACTGAACAAACTAACGTTAATATCTTTTAGAAAAGATTTTCCATTATCTATTTAGTTTTGCTTTATTATATTTTATGCAAATGCAGTTTCTAGGAATTAACACCCCTTTCAAGGTGCAGCTTTCTGCACAACAGCATCTGAAACATCTGAAACCCTCTTTTATATTTTAATGTTTTTCTGTCAGATCCAATTCAGGCATTATCTTTTGCAAAAAAAGGAGATTCTAAGGGGGTTGATTCATAATCCAGGATGTAGATAGTTACAAACACCACCTACCATATCCACTGTGCACCGTGCTCTATATGATATCTCTGGAGGATTGAAACATTCTGTCTCCAGTCTTTGGTTTGTGAGTTGGGAGTTTTTCTCCAAAGCTTTGCTCTGTCTCTCTTGTGCTTTTGGTCCCTGGCTTATCATGAAGTGTACAGAACAGAGCATGCATAACCATTGCTTGGTTATACTGCCCTTAGATTCCCTGCTATTCTAAAAATAACTGAAGAGCAAGCCTCCCCGGGCAGAGGGGCCCCTCAGGCAAACATTCCGGGGATCAGGATTGCATGTGAATTGAATCTCGTCACAACTGTATAATTAAGAGGCTGGGTTAAGATTAATAGACCGACACATGCACAAGGAAAATGAGCTTGTAACTAGAAAAATGCTTCAGACCTGGAACAATAAACTTGTCAAGGATTCCCCCGGGATTATTCCCCAAAGATAAGAGGGGCTTCTCTCATGTACTCTCTGAGCCCCCACTTAAGTAATTTAACTCTTCCCCAAGGCAGATAACCACTCTCCAAAATACACAGATGTTGCATCTCTATTCTATAAACACTAGAACACCACAGAGATAATGTCAGCAATAATAATAACAGCTAGGATTTATGGAGGGCTCGGCTGGGATTATATCATTGGACCTTCCCAAGCACCCTGGTGATGAAGGTTTTATTATGGTCCCTTTTTTACAATTGAGGAAACTGAGACTGAGAGTGACTTATCCTCTCAAGGTCAGACAGCTAGTAAATATCTTAGGCAGGATTTGAACTCAGGTCTTCCTGATTTCAAATCCAGCCCTCTAGCCACTATACCTTCTAGGTACCTCATCAATAAGCAATCATTTACAAATGATCCTTTTACCAGATAAGGGCTAGTGGCCTTCTAATTCCATCCAACAAGCTTGAGGAAAGAACTTCACAGTTCATCACATGGTAACAAGACCATGACACTTTGCTTTCTCTGTTATCTGCCCCTTACATTTTACAAGTTCAACAGCTGAAAGGGGGAAGGATGATCAATTAGTTATAGAATCCTGATCTACTCCCCTCCCATTATCCTTTTTTTTTTCCAGGGCAAGGAGGGTTAAGTGAGTTGTCCAGGGTCACACAGCTAGTAAGTGTCAAGTGTCTGAGGCTAGATTTGAACTCAGGTCCTCCTGAATCCAGGGCTGGTGCTCTATCCACTGCACCACCTTGCTGCCCCCTCCCATTATACTTTAATATAAGTAGTACACTAAAGTTCTTCGTTTAATTTTCTTGTTGCTGTTGGTAGCCTACATTATACTTTTTAGTGTGGGGTTAAAACCTGGAGCTCACTCCTAGTTTGGATGAATTTTTCTCCAACAGCAAAAACAAAAATTATAAAATGCACAAATTGTCCTTAAATTCTTTTTCATCCTTTGTTTATTAAAAACAAAGATTTGGCCTTGATCACTACCTAGTAAATTAAAACGTGTCTGGTTTTAACAAATACAGTATGAATTTCACAAGTTTTGGATTTCATAACAAAGAGCAAAACTCATTAACCAAGGCTAGTAATTCAAGGCCAAAAGCTGCCGTTGAACAAGCAATTACCTTTGGAAAGTGACTATAAACTTAAGGCCAATTCCTGAAATTGCTCTGGGTATTTACCTGCTTGGGTTTTTTGGGTTTTAGGGTTTTTTTTTTTTTTGGGACAGGTTCAGGATTTATTATAGGCAAAAATATGAAGGAAGAAAAGTTCATCTTAGCTATATGTCATCCTCCTTTTTATATCTTTTATTTCCCTTTGATACCACTTTCCTCAGACTATGAAGAACCTTTCTCCCCTTCCCCTGCAGTAAGTACCCTTTACTCAATGGTGTACCCTTCAATCTCTTCCCCTCTTTTATCCCCTATCTAAACTAACCTGTTCTTTAACTTATTTCTTCAAGCTCCCTACTAGATAAATAAGTAACTAGATAATTTGATCAAGTAATTTGTGTTAAGGTGTTAGTTACATTCAGATAGGCAGCCAGGTGGTGCAATGGATAGAGTCATGGCTTTGGAGTCAGGAAGACTCATTCATTTTGAGTTCAAAAGAGGTCTCAGATACTTCCTAGATGGGTGACCCTGGGCAAGTCACTTAACCCTAGTTGCCTCAGTTTCCTCATCTGTAAAATGAGCTGGAGAAGTAAATAGCAAACCACTCTAGTATCTTTGCCAAGAAAACCCCAAATGGGGTCACAGAGAGTTGTACACGACTGAACAACAAAAAACTATGTTCAGATAATGGATTAATGAATCATCCTTCCTACATTTACTTGTATTTTAACAGTTGCCTTCAGAGTTTTATTCCAAAGGAGTGAGGGAGGCAGGAATTTCAAAGGTGTTGTTAGGATTGGCCTCTTTTGAATCGTGACTAGAAGTCATCATAGACATTTCTATTTTGTTTACAAGTACAGTTTTTCACATTTTTTTTTTTTGGCAGGGCAATGGGGGTTAAGTGACTTGCCCAGGGTCACACAGCTAGTTAAGCGTCAAGTGTCTGAGGCTGGATTTGAATTCAGGTACTCTTGAATCCAGGGCCAGTGCTTTATCCACTGCGCCACCTAGCCGCCCCCCCGGTTTTTCACATATTTTTAAGTTTCCATTTTCTTCCTATAGCTCCCCACCAATGCCTCTCACCTCAAACTCAAGATGATAACCTTCCCTTCCCTAAGTTCAAATAATAACCAGATACTATGCTGATCTCCCCTATGGTTCTTCTATTTCCTAAGACCTTAATTTAGGAAGGTTGTGGTCATCCACTGCCTCTGGGACCATTGCTAGTCATCTTGACTTCTGTCTTGCCACTGGACTTCAGTGATTATGGAGGGGAGAGTGAGGCTGAGGACTTTGTGCAGCTCTGACTCACTTAAATACAATTCACTCACCATTTAAGACATCACCCTCGTGATGCCATTGGTCCTCTTCCAGAATGAAGGGTGAACAACAACATTTCCCATTCCACATTCTCAGCTTCCCCTCTGTGGCTGATGTCTCTTAATAATACCACCTGAATTTAGGGAACTGTCTCCATTTATTTCCAATATTTTCCAGACTTTTAAGGGAAAATGATCAAGGAAATAAATGAAATCAATGGAGTATCTCTCCTTTGTCTCCCAAGATTCTCAGATCTGAACTTTGTGTAGGTGTGTTCAATAGAATGTAAATTCTTTGAGGGTGATTACTGACTTGTTTTCGTCTTTGCATAGAGTAAGCCTTTAAGAAATGTTTGTGGAATTAAAATATTTTTTTAAACTAGGGGCAAGGAATTTTCCATATGAAAGAAAGCCCATCTTTGGATTCCCTTTCTGTTGGTCCCACCAAACCTGAATCTTTGTGTGTGTGTGTGTGTGTGTGTGTGTGTGTGTGTGTGTGTGTGTGTGTGTGTGTGTGAGTGTGAGGCAGTTGGGGTTAAGTGACTTGCCCAGGGTCACACAGCTAGTAAGTGTCAAGTGTCTGAGGCCGAATTTGAACTCAGATCCTCCTGAATCCAGGGCTGGTGCTTTATCCACTGCGCCACCTAGCTGCCCCAAAACCTGAATCTTTTAAACTTGAAGGTTCATGGGCAGCTAGGTGGCGCAGTGGATAAAGCACCAGCCCTGGATTCAGGAGGACCTGAGTTCAAATCCGGCCTCAGGCATTTGGCACTTACAAGCTGTGTGACCCTGGGCAAGTCACTTAACCCTCATTGCCCTGGAAAAAACACCAGAAAACAAAACTTGAAGGTTCAGTGTGTTACTATATATGTAATATAACAATGTAAGTAATATAACTATTAATGAATTAATTTTAATAAAAGATAATAATATAATGTAATAATAAACAATCCCCCCTTCCTTCTGGTTGGCTGTAATTAAATCGGTAGAACTGGATGCTTGGGTTTGTTTGTTTGTTTTTCCTATGATAGAAAATCATCAGAGGGAGCTTGATAAAAAACTGAATTTCGGTCTTTTTTGATAAAACGCCCTCCTTTGGTAGTGTTAGGTCAGGATCAGTCACATTTTCAGCTCTGAGAACCAATACTCTAGTTAAGTAATCCCCAGGGTCTCTGCATAGGGTTAGAGAAGAAAAGACAATAAGGAGAAAGAATGGGACTGAGAAAGGAGGACTGTGAGAAAAAGGGAAAGGAAGGGAAAGGTGAATGGAGACAAAACCAAAATTACACACGGTGGGGAATGATGGAGGGCCACCAACACTTACTCTAGGACCACTCAGGAGTACACTGTGGCTATGAATGTGCAGCCTCAGAATTCTGTGGTTAATTGGTTACAGCCTGACTCAGAGCAACGCATCAGACTTTTCAAAGAGAATTCTTTAGGAGTGAGGTTCTGAAGGTGGCACTTAAAAATTAATACTAATGACCTAGTAATTGTTTAATGGATTTTCAATGAAAAGAGAGCACTGGATTAGAGGGAAAGAGGCCACAGGAAGCATTGAGGGTGCTGCTGATCACTGTTATTGGGTATTGATTTGCTTAGATTTCTGCTTCTGATAATTAGATCAAGAAACATTGATTTATACGTCATTGGTTATCCTATAAGTAACAAAATCTATTTGCTCTGCCAATCATTGTTTGCTTGTTTTAATGTTTAGTCAAAATTGGGCTCATGGACGTTTGGGCTCCATTTTCCCACATTTATGCTATGAGAAGGCGCAGGGTTCAAATCCCACATTGGGCATTTATCTGCTGTGTAATCCTAGGCAAGTCCTTAATTGCACTGTCCCTCAGTTTCCTCATTCAAAAATGAGAAGGGAAGGTTGGAGGTAGATTCAATGGCCTCTAAGATCTCTTCCACCTCTAAATCTGTGGAGGAAATCAAGAGATCTTCCATGCATTCTTCCATCTATCCAATGTTCCTAGGTGTCCTTCGGCTAGTTTTTTTTTTTTAAATTTCTTTTTCTTTTTAATTTTTTAGCCAGTTATTTTAATTTCAGTTTTCTGTACAAACTTAAGGTAATACTTCAAGACTTATTTTTCAGATTCTTTCAGAGGAGTTCTTTATGAGCAGACCTCTTATACAGAGGAAGCCACTCCTTGAACTAATTGGCCCATACTGGAACGTAAACTTTAGCCAATTGAACTGACTGACCTCAAAATCTCTTTAAAAATACTGCAGCACTGAACAGTAAGCCTAACCTGTGGGGAGTTTGGGTGGTAGGTATCATCTTTTCTTTATCTTCCCCATTTTGCCTTGCCTTGTATCATCAGTAGGTTACAATAAATATTTGTTAGTTGAAGAACTGCTTATCATCGATGATAAGGAATACTTGGAAGAAAAGGAGGTCAAATGGTATTTGCTATTGGATGGAGGAATAGTTTTTTGTTCGGGCCTGCTATTTTGGAGACATTGACTCTTTACTTCTTGTTTTTTTTTTTTTTTTTTTTTTTTTTTGCGGGGCAGTGGGGGTTAAGTGACTTGCCCAAGGTCACACAGCTAGTAAGTGTCAAGTGTCTGAGGCCGGATTTGAACTCAGGAACTCCTGAATCCAGGGCCGGTGCTTTATCCACTGCGCCACCTAGCCGCCCTGACTCTTTACTTCTTAAAAAAAAAAAAAAACTTTGAATAGGGAAATATGTCCTTCTCTTGCTATAATTACTTGTTTTACGTGATTTGGTAAATATTTTCAACATATTCTTTAATTCTTCATTTTTGTTGTTCAGTCATGTCAGCCTGTTTGTGACCCCATTTGGGGTTTTCTTGGCAAAGATACTGCAGTGGTTTGCCATTTCCTTCTCCAGCTCGTTTTTTTTTTTCCAGCTCATTTTACAGATGAGGAAACTGAGGCAAACAGGGTGAAGTGACTTGCCCAGGGTCACACAGCTAGTAAGTGTCTGAGGCTGGATTTGAACTCAGGAAGAGGAGTCTTCCTGACTCCAGGCTTGGCACTCTGTGCACTATGGCGCCACCTACTGCCTCCCATATTCACTTTTTTTTCAATCTCTACTACTCCAGTCTTTATGTTATCTTGCACATTATGTTGCGTTGATCTGAGTTCTTGGGTCCTTCTAAAGTTGTTTTTCTTTATAATTTTGTTATCCTTATATAAATTGTCCTCTCGGTTCTACTCACTTCACCCTGCATCATCAGGAATCTCTGGAAACATTCCCTTTTCATAATTTCTTTTAATTTAAATTTTATTTTTTTTATTCTGAAATTTAATACCAAAAAAACCCACCCCATTTCCATAAGTGTGGAAGTAAACAAAAAAGAGAATTGCATATGAAATCTTGGCTCTCCATTTTGTACTACTTGCTTTAAAAAATGTAATAAATTCCATGTTATTTTTAAAACTGTCTTGCTTATCTGCTTTCTTCTGAACCCTTTTGCATATTTTAATTTTTTAAAATAGTATTTTATTTTCCCAATTACATGTAGAGATAGTTTTCAACATTCATTTTTGTAAGATTTTGAGTTCCAAATTTTTTTTTGCATATTTAAAAAATGTTCAGTAGCCCCTCTTTTTTTGTATCACTGTTGCTCACTCTCTTCTCATTGCTCCTTTCCCCAATTAAAAACTGAGAGAAAAAACAGTCTTGTAACAAATAAGCATAATTTAGTCACATGTACCTATACAGCAGTGATGTCCAAAACTATGTTTCTTCCAAATCTGCTCTAGTTCTCCAGTCTTCTGGAAGCAGCCCCCCATTGTCTTTCATGTAGATGACACCATTTTAGCAAACCAGTGATGTCCTCATGTGTGCCAGACTCCCCATTATTCTCTCCCCTCCTTTGAAACAGGCAGGGGTACATTGTTCATTCCTCTAAACCAGAACTCTGGAGTCTCTGAGGAGGGATGAGCATCATCCTTTCACTTGCTTCCCCAGCATTATACAGGAAAGAGTTTCAAAATAGTTAATGAGTCACAGTTTCATATAATCTCACGCGTACAGGTGAAAATCACAATTATCCCCAAGTGCACAGCTTTGCAGTTTCAATGAACATTTTTACAAAGCTTAGCCAAGATTACTGCTTGTTAAGTACTCAACAAATACTGGATTCAGCGATGGAATGGTCTTCTTAAGCCTACAAGCAAAAAGAAAAGCAAAAGCAAAGGCAAAGGAAATTGATTTCCAATCTTAGCGGGAAACTTGATCCATGATCACATAAAGCTCTGTTCTCCATGGATTTGGGACCCAGGGCAACTGTCCTGGGTGAACACTCTTTCATGATTCCCTCATAGTCTAAGGCTGGGCAACATTTTCTGTGTGTTCTGTCTCCAGAAGGCACAACAACATTTCTCCATGGGTCCTTGTACAACAGGTGGTCCCCTGAGAGGCCCAGGCACATTTCCTCTGGACTCTAATTACTAAAGGGGACCAGGAAATTTCCCCAATGGATCCCTGCTCTTATAAGAGTGATCTAACTGGAATTGCAAACTCATCCAACAGGACAAGTAAGCTTGGTTAGAAAAACAGAAAAGAAAGTCAAATGCTTGGTGTTTCTAGCCACACGCAGGTGATCGTTACTCTATAAATTTGCAAGGCATATTGATCTCACAATCAGGTAAGACATCTAGGTCTGCTTAGGTGCAAAAAGAAAAATTAAAGAGTATTTCTCATATAAATTCTATAGTTACATTAGATTCAATATCAATACTTATAAAGGTTTCAGTAATTCAACAAGTATCAGCATCTAAACACTCAAAGAGTGAACAAATAAGCAAAGTTTTCAAAATTATCTCAATGGAACTATCTTGTAAGGGAACACACACCTGAAAAAAATCCTCTGAAGAAGAAAAAGACTTGGGTTCACAAGGCCTGTGACACTTAGTGGGGAGAGGTCCTAGGCCCTAGAGTCTTCATCTCTTGGTAAGTTACAGAAATTTGCTGATGTGTATTGGTAGAATGGGTTTCCATACCAAAAGCTTAAAATGCTTGTTTTTACCAATTTCTTTAGGAATGCCCAAATCCAAAATTAAGATCCTAGGTAGATAATCTGGTTGGGGGTCTCCATAAATGTGAAGAGTCCATTTTTAATATCCCAGATGAGGCTGTTCAGACAGCCATTTCAGCCTGCCTCTCTTATCTAACTTGGAAACCATTTTCAAACCTTTCCTGATCCTCAGCCCTAGATCAGTGTCGGGCACACATCCGGAGTTAGATCAATAAAGCCTTGTTGACAGACTGATCAAGAAATCAGTTAACAGCAATTTGAAGGAAGGACAAAGGTTGCAGATGGATGGTAGAAACTTCAAAGGGGACCTGTTGTATTTGAATTGTTTATAGCAGGTATTTTAGCCAAAACTAATTAAGCCTTCCTGCTTCGGTTGTATGATATAAGAACAAAGGAATACCTGAGGAAATTTAAAGGCGGGTAACTATAGATCAAATACAGGAAAGTACCTTCCCAGGCCACGTGTTAGTGGGCAAGAGCTCTCAGTTAAATGCGGGAGTTGATTGTGCCTGTGTGTATGCGTGTGCAAATGATAGTCTCCTTAGCTTCAGCTTGCTGGTTAAAATAAGGTAATTGAATTGCATTCTTTAGGGTGTTAGCAGAGGACTTAGGAGGCCAGGAAGAAAAGGATTAATCTGGTGGCTTTTGGGCCTAGGAGTTGATGGTGAAGGATTTCCTTTTAAGCTGACTCGGTTCATATTTGTAAGCATTATCCGCTGATAGGATGAAAGATGCTGGGGTTGTTGGTGATTATTAGAGGAACTTTTGGGGTTTGATTTATTCCTTGGGGCACTCTCTTTTCTCATTTGATAGTGGTGGCTCTTGCTTTATTGACCTTAGGAAGTCATTTGTTTCATACTTTGCCATGTTCTGTATGCATTTTGAGTCACCAAGTATTAAATGCCTACTGTGAGAAAGGAGAGAGGCCTGTAGGTGTGGGGGATGGAGTACAAGCTTTGGAATCAGGAAGACTTGGGTTCACAAGGCCTGTGACACTTAGTGGGGAGAGGTCCTAGGCCCTAGAGTCTTCATTTCTTGGTAAGTTACAGAAATTTGCTGATGTGTATTGGTAGAATGGGTTTCCATACCAAAAATTTCCCAGACTAATAAAATCACTTGTCTAGACCAAGAAAAAAAAGGAAAGAAGGAAAAAAGGAAGAGGAAGGAAGGAAGGAAGGAAGGAAGGAAGGAAGGAAGGAAGGAAGGAAGGAAGAAAGGAAGGAAGGAAGGAAGGAAGGGAAGAAGGAAGGGAGGGAGGGAGGGAAGGAGGGAGGAAGACAAAGGAAGAAAAGAAGGAAGGAAGGAGAAAGGAAAGAAAGAAGGAAAAAAGAAGGAAGGAAAGAAAGAAAGGAAGAAAAAGGGAAGAAAAAGGAAGGAAGGAAGGAAGGAAAGAGCAAGAAAGAAAGAAAGAAAGAAAGAAAGAAAGAAAGAAAGAAAGAAAGAAAGAAAGAAAGAAAGGAAGGAAGGAAGGAAGGAAGGAAGGAAGGAAGGAAGAAAGAAAAGATCCTTAGCTTGTAGCACAGTGCCGCGCGCGCGCACACACACACACACACACACACATTTATAGGGGAAGGGGTGGGTCTAGGCCTGTGAGTTCATCAGTTTGGGAATTCCTAGTGAGGAAACTTCTTCCACAGTTTCTTGGGACACCAAGAGATTGAATGACTTGCCGAGGGTCAGAAAATCAGTTTGTGTCAAAGGCAGGATTTGAACCCAGGTCTTCCTAACTCCTGGGCTAATCATCCACCATGTCATACTCTAGCCACCTTCTAGGGATACAAAGACAAGATGGGAAACAATCCCTCATCTGTAAAATGGGCATTTTGATACTACAAGCAAAATACGTGTTCTGTAACTGGGTTATTATAATTGTTGTGGTTGTCACTGAAGGTACAATAATCTTAACATGATTAAGATTGTTATCTTAATCATAGCCTGCATATTTAAAACTATGGCAGCTGGAAGAGGTATGGGTTTGAATTCTGAGCTTCCAAGGACCCTCAAATCGCCTTGTATTAACTTAATATATATTTTGTATACACTTAAATGTGTACATCAGTGGCTCTCAGAGTGTGGTCTGTGGGTTCCTCGGGGGGGGGGGTCTTTGTGGTAAAAATTGTTTCCATAACAATATATTTTTGTTGGTTTTTTTTGTTTTGTTTTTTATTGGTGAGGCAATTGGGGTTAAGTGACTTGCCCAGGGTCACACAGCTAGTAAGTGTTAAGTGTCTGAGGTCGGATTTGAACTCAGGTCCTCCTGAATCCAGGGCTGGTGCTCTATCCACTGCACCACCTAGCTGCCCCACAATATATTTTAATTTCAAATATGGTAACTACCTATACACATAACTCACACAAACAAAGGTGACCCTCAATAATTTTTTTTTTCAATTTTTTTTGGCAGGGCAATGGGGGTTAGTTAAGTGACTTGCCCAGGGTCACACAGCTAGTAATTGTCTGAGTTAGGATTTGACCACTCAAAGCCACTGCCTATAACAAAGAGGAAAATCAAGAGGAAAAACTTCAGCACAATCAACCAACCTATTAAAAACATCTGACGTTACAGTATATTCAGTTGCTGTTTATCCTTTGTTTTTGAAGAGGAGCACAAAGCCGTTGACCTCCCTATGTCTTCAGAGTCATTGAAGTCCAGTGGTAAGACAAAAGTCAGGATGACTGGCAGGGGGCCCAGCATGCACTGGGTGACCTTGGTGTCTTTGATGTCTGACCAGGCTGTAAGCACTCCACAGCTCCTGCTTTAGCCGCCTTGGTGGCTGTTGGAACAAATTGTTCTCAACTGCCCATTCCACCAGGGGGAGTCTTTATATGCTTGGGGTAGATACCTCGTTAACTCAGTGATGGGTTGAAGCCCAGTGATTACCCCCGATCTGGTTTAGCCCATCTGCAGAGAAGGCATGTGGCCACTACACATGCCAGAGCTTCTTGTAGTCACAGATGAGAGTTGGGTGACAGGTGGACACCAATGGTGGATGAGCAGCCCTCACACCAGAGGTGCTGGTCCTCCTGAACACCCATACACCCCAATATGCAGTATTGTACATCCATAGTCCCCCACCACAGCTAAGAACTGAACAGAGGGGACGTCTCATAGCTTTTCTTTGGGGTCAACCTTGGTGTGTGCCCATCCCTTATGGATACATTTGTAAAGAGATTAAAGTTAAACTTGCACCTCCAAATACAATTCAAAGTCTCTACGACTTGAAAACTTCTTACGCAGAAGTACTGGAATGAATCCTTCCTCTGGATTCCTATGAAGATATTGTAGCCCTCCCTGGCTTAAACCCAATTTACTGCAAGTCATGACATCACCCTATGCTATGAGCCTCTTCAAGAATGAAGGACAAACAATAACAACAACAGATATTGTGAATCTAACTGTTCTCGGGGAGGTTTATATGTAAACTATTCACAACATGCTTCTTAAAAGTTATAACTAAATTTAGAAACGAGGTGGCAGGTCTCTCTGCCCTCCACCTTCCATTAAAGAAACCTGAGCACACTCTGCCACCTGTTTGCCACAATAGCTTCCTTTCATGGAAAGAAGTTACCCAATTGCTTCCATGATACTGGTGGTATTAAACAATATTTTAATTGGCTTTCTTCCTCTTTCTTCTTCCCTTTCCTCAACGTGTTGGATGGAATTAATTTTTTCATGGGGTAAGAAAGCAACAATATACTTGTACTAAAATCGCTTCTGTTTCATTGACTTTGGGAAACTCACAGATAGAAAGTTTTGGATCTGAAATAAGGAAGACCTGAGTTTGAATGGGACCTCAGCTATTTACTAGCAGAATGACCTTAGGTAAGTCACTTAACCCCTATTTGCTTCAGTTTCCTTAACTGTAAAATGGGGATAATAACAACACCCACCTCATAGGGCTGTTGTGAGGATCAAATGAGATAGTATTTGTAAGAACTCTTGGCACAGTGCTTGGCACATAGTAGGCGCTATATAAATGCTTATTTCCTTCCCCTCTCTGGGTCTCAGTTTTCTTATTTATTTATTTATTTATTTATTTTAAGTGAGGCATTTGGGGTTAAGTGACTTGCCCAGGGTCACACAGCTAGTAAGTGTCAAGTGTCTGAAGTCAAATTTGAATTCAGGTCCTCCTGAATCCAAGGCCGGTGCTTTATCCACTGTGTCATCTAGCTGCCCCTAAAAAAGCAGTTTAAAGTGTTTAATATATGCTAGACACTGCACTGGGTGTTGGAGATGGGAAGATAAAAATCAAACACTCTTCACCCTGAAGGAGATTATATTTTATAGGGGGAGACAACATATAGACATAGAAGTATGTATAGATAGACATGTATATATGTGTATGCATAGGCAGGAAGGCAACCAGACCTTATTAAACATTTACTGTGTGCCAGGCCTTGCCCTGAGCATTGGCCACACACACAACAGCAGAAAGACAGTCCTTATAGGCTCCTGGGGGAAGATGACAAGAGCCGAGAGGTGGGATGGGGAAGGGAAGTACCCACTGAGAGACATGGGGCAAAGGCTGGGGAGTCAGAAGCCCAGCTGGGAAGGAAATGGACCATGGTGAGCCTGTGCCCATTCCCTAAATGGAGACCCTGGAAGGGCCTCATCAGAGGGAGAAGGTGCCTGGCCTGGCAGAACCATGCTCCAGGGTGAGAACACACAAATATATAAATGCATGTCCAGGTGTGCATATCTACATGCATGTGCATGCTTGTATATACATGTATGTATTGATGTGTGATTAGAACTTTCCTCCACTCCCCATGTCCCCCCAGAACATACAGATATCCTCTGCTTTCCCTATGTGAGTGGGGAGTTCTGGGGCAGTTATGTGCCGGGCCTGGAGTTAGGAAGACCTGAGTTCAAATCAGGCCTCAGACACTTACTAGCGATGTGACCCTGGGAGAGTCACTTAACTCTGTCTCCTCATCTGCATTTGTTTGTTTGTTTTTTTGGTTGGGCAATGAGGGTTAAGTGACTTGCCCAAGATCACACAGCTAGTAAGTGTCAAGTGTCTGAGGCCAGATTTGAACTCAGGTCCTCCTGACTCCAGGGCCGGTACTGTATCCACTACGCCACCTAGCTGCTCCTCTCCTCATCTGTAAAATGAGCTAGAGAGGGAAATGGCAAGTCACTCCAGTATCTTGGCCAAGAAAACCCCAAATGGGGTCATAAAGAGTTGGACACGACTGAAACGACACAACAACTTAACCTATATTTGCCAGAAGTAGGAGTTGAACCCAGGCCTTCTCAGCCCTAAGGACACTATACTAGATTGCCTTTTGGTTGAGCAACTATAAATTATCTGTACAAAATAAGTATAAGCTAATTTCTGGGGGAATCACAAAAAAGCCTCACGGAGAATGTGAATCTGAGCTGAGCTAACTAAGAAGGGAAGGCGGAGCGCTAAGAGGTGTATAAAAAGTCCAAGTTAGAACTGCTTGGCAATGAGATCTAGAATAAAATCTCTTAAAATCCCCCAAATGGCATCTTATGATGCCATTAAATTAATATTCAAACAACTATGTGTATCCATCACTGACAGAAGTGGCCATTCAGGCAATATGGCCTGTTTTGGCACAATATAAAAAAATCAGATGATAAACATCCACAGTTTGTATATTAGTAGGGGTGGTCTTAGATGGACTCTGTGGAACAACGGTTAGAAAGTTTAAAGAGGCAGATTAAAGCTTGATGTCAAAGAAAAACCTGTCTAACAATTACAGCTGCCCCACAATGCAATGGGCAGTGAGTGCCCAGGGCAGCTGATTTTCTTTTGTTAGAGGTTTTCCAATAAGCTTGGATGACAATTCGTTGTGTATTTTGTAGAGGGGAAATTCTCATTTCTGTATGGCTTGGGAGATGCCTTCCAAATATGACATCTGTGATTCTGTGCTGTCCTGCTCTAAATTCTCTCATCCTGATAAGCTTAAACTAACCTTTTCTGTTATTTATTTATTCTGGGGGAATTTAAAAATTCTTAACTTAAGTGACACCAAACAAAAGGAGCATTTCCATGTACAAAGGAAAACAGACTAGGTTGCATATGAAACTGAAGATTGTGCATGAAATTGAGAATTTCTATCATTTCCAGCTTTCTTTCCTTTTGAATAATATATTTAATCATAAATTCAAAGCCATTCTGCCTCCCTTCCCTTCCCTTCTACTCCCTCCCTTCCTCCCTCCCTACATTCCTTCCTTCCTTCCCAATCTTGAGTGGTTTCCCTTCAGATAGGAGGCAAATAGCATGTTCAATCACCAGTCTTCTAGAATCCTAAATGGTCATGGCACTGATTATTCTTCTTACATCTTTCAAAGTTGTCAGACTAACTTTTTTTGTTTTGTTTTGTTTGTTTTTTGCTGAGGCAATTGGGTTAAGTGACTTGCCCAGGGTCACACAGCTAGTAAATATTAAGTGTCTGATGTCAGATTTGAACTCAGGTCCTCCTGAATCCAGGGCCGGTGCTCTACCCACTGCAGACTAACTTTTAAAAAAATATTCAACAGTCAAACAATGGCTGAGCGGCTTCATCTCTCCCACAGATGACTTTGGGGAGGCCAAACCTTCTAAGAAGTTCAGTCACATTCTTGTATTCCCACAACCTGCTTGCGTGATCCAAGTTGGTATCTGGCCCAGGAGCTGCTCCTCGAACTGTTACCCAGTTGCCTGGGTAATTAGGAGAAAGAAAAGGCTGCCACTATTATGAGTCACAGCCCAAAGACTCTTCCTAAGCCTGGGAGGGTAGGGTGTGTGAGCCAACACCTATGAAAAGGATGCATGCATGTGATAAGCCTAAGCTTTGGTAAACTACCTGGATGCATTTCAGTTGCTAGAAGTTCAAATCCATTGTGTGGGAGGCAGTTGGTAAAATTCTACAACAAATAACTAGGGAGGCAGTGAGCTGTCCAAAAAAACTTGACCCAAAGAGAGGCTTTTATCTTGTGATGGCAAATACTCCATCTTCCAGAGCACTTCTTTACTGAAAGAAGTTCATGAAAGAAACCAGCCCCCCTGCCCCCTTGAAATCTTTCAATTTTACCGTTAAGCATTATGAAAGATTTGCTTTGAGGCCCAGAATTTAAACTTCTCACTTATATGGTGTGTAAATCTGGAACCCTATGAGTGACATTATGGGGCAATAGCTTTTTTGGGAAAAAACAACAACAACAGAACAGTACAAATTGGGGTGGAAGAAACTCTTCAAACTTTGGTTGATAAAAGGCTGTATAGATATAACAACACAGGAATGATGGATTAGGGTTTTTTAAAAAAATTATAATATATATAAAACAATCAGGTAAGAGTCATTTCCCTCAATTTTATTGGCATTGGCAGGGGTTCACAGAGGTTCTCCCAGGGTTCTAGGAAAGACCCTATGGATGGATATATTCCGAACACTAGCTCAAGAGCCCCTACTGGTGTGCTTCCCTTTAACTATAAGCCAGTAGACTTAGTTCTTTAGTAAAGGCATTTACACCGGAAAAAAAAGGGCATTTACATAGAAAAAAGACATTTACATAGAAAAAACCACTAGTTACAAAGCATTCCTTCCCAAAATATGGGGTATACTCTTCTACAAGTATACATCATATCCATGAGGGGAAGACTGGATACAAAATTAAAATAGAATGCTATTGAGACACATGTGTAGGCAGCACACAATTGAGGTCTTACAGTAT
The DNA here is from genome assembly GCF_019393635.1 of Dromiciops gliroides. Classification (NCBI taxonomy): domain Eukaryota; kingdom Metazoa; phylum Chordata; class Mammalia; order Microbiotheria; family Microbiotheriidae; genus Dromiciops; species Dromiciops gliroides. The sequence continues at coordinate 35,665,979 of NC_057864.1, forward strand.
AAATTTGTAGTGGACAGAGTCAGTATGGTTTGCATGATTTTCTCCATTTGTTCAGCAGTATGTGTGTAGGAGTGACTGTTGAGAGTAATCCTTGGCTGAGGTTTCAAAGGGTGTACATGGTTGATATGATGAAGGGGCTAGGTCTTTAAGAGAGGAAGACAGTATAGAATTATTTATTTATTTATTTATTTATTTTAGTGAGGCAACCGGGGCCAAGTGACCTGCCCAGGGTCACACAGCTAGTAAGTGTTAAGTGTCTGAGGCCGGATTTGAACTCAGGTACTCCTGACTCCAGGGCCGGTGCTCCATCCACTGCGCCATCCAGCTGCCCCAACAGTATAGAATTTAATTGGTTCACCAGGGGCTCAGCATAAGTAGAAGAGGAGATAGTGGCTAGTACAGCGGAGATGGTGTGGGAGAGAATTGAGGAGTCAAGGGACTGGAAGGCACAGTGTGGATAAAAGTAGGGTTTTGTAAGGGAAGGCAGAGGGAGATTGAAAAGCCAATCCATATGGTCTGATAAGAGGATTATAGAATTCTTGAATGTGGAGGTGGTTCATTTGTGGTTGACGGCAAGATCAGGGGTATGGCCATCTTTGTGTATGGCTGAGGATGGGTGGAGGAGGAGCTCATGGGAGATGAGTGGGTTGAGGAACTGAGTGGTTAGGGTAGTTGAGAGAGAATCAATATCTATGTTGAAATCCCCTAGTATGAGGCAGGAGTTGGGGAGGAAGTAAGGGGAGTTAACTGGGGGGTCTGTACACAACAGCTACCAGGATTTTAGTTGGGTGGTAGATGTGAAAATCATGAACCTCAAAGGAAGAGAAGTTACTGAGTGATGGAGGAAGGGGGGGAAACCCCTTCATTTGGAGGACCATTTTCAGCTCAAGTAGTATTGTGCTCTTTCAGCTAGTATAACAACCTTCGGCCTATGAAGGATCAAAGTTTATCCTCTTCAGCTCCCTCTAAGCTTTGTTACTATTTTTGTAGAAGGTGGGAGAAATCTAGCTTTTCCATTCAACAAGCCAATTCCCTGGATAAGGAACTACTCTTGTGTTGATCATTCCCAATCCATTCAACTGCTCTTCTAAGACTCCCTTCAGGGTCCACCTAAGATAAAGGCAGTAATATAGTCTTCGGCCTAGAGGAAATTTCACAATCTTTGCTGGCCCCTACTCTTGCAATAGGCCCTTCTAATGTTTATTTTGCATTTTCTCTTTACATTTCTTTCTTTCTTTCTTTCTTTCTTTCTTTCTTTCTTTCTTTCTTTCTTTCTTTCTTTCTTTCTTTCTTTCTTTCTTTCTTTCTTTCTTTCTTTCTTTCTTTTTTTTGAAGGGCAATTAGGGTTAAGTGACTTGCCTAGGGTCACACAGCTAGTGTCAAGCGTCTGAGGTTGGATTTGAACTCAGGTCCTCTTGAATCCTGGACTGGTGCTCTTTCCACTGCGCCACCTAGCAGCCTCAAAGGATGTTTTTTTATTTGTGGGAGACCAGGAAAAGTTTTTCTTGTGGTTCTAAGAGGGGTAGGTGAGGTGGAAACTCTGGATTTGAAAACTTTCCATTAAATGCAGGTCTGTAGCCTTGGTTTCCCGTTTTAGAGAATTGCCTGGGGAGACTGAGAGTTTAAGTGACTTGCCCAAGGCCACAGTGCTAATAGACGTCAGATTCTGGGCTTGATCCCAGGTTTCCTGACTTCAAGGTTGGCCTTCTATCTACTACTCACTGGGACTCTCCTTCACCCTTCAGTCTTCTCATCCTGGTACTTCCCATAACTCCCTGGGGCTTTCTTAGCCTGTTACATCCTTCCACTAAGCTAGGTCTCTTTTCTCATTGGTGAGCTCCTTCTGGGGCCTCTCCATTTTGGGAATGGGCTCAGTCCTTAATAAATGCTTATTGCCTGCCTTTCTGGGATTATCATTTTATTAATAACTGTCCAAAAGCAGAATAGACTAATTTGAGAAGTAGTGACTTCCTTATCAATGGAGGTCTTTGACTTCCCTTATTGGTTTGGCATGTTGTAGGAGGGATTCATGCTTCAGACAGAAAGGAATTGGACTTCTGAGGTCTCTTCTATCCACTATACCACATTGCCTCTCTTTCACACGGATATAATTTCATCAATAACTGCCCCGTTCTTCCTGCAGGGTACCTCTCCACACCACATCCCTTTCAGTTAGAATATAAGCTTCCTGTGGATAAAGCACTGGCCCTAGATTCAGGAGGACTTGAGTTCAAATCCGACCTCAGACTCTTGACACTTACTAGCTGTGTGACCCTGGGCAAGTCACTTAACTCTTATTGCCCCACAGAATTAAAAAAAATATTTATACACACACACACACACACAAGCTTCCTGAGGGCAGAGATTGTCTTTCTTTTTTCTTGTATTTGTATGGAACTTGCCATACAGAGCACACACTTCCTACATGCTTTGCCTTGCTTTGAACAGGCTTCTGTGGCAGTGGAGGTCTTCAGGGTCATCCCTATTCATCTGAAATGTTGCAGAAAGGATTTATTTATGCATCGGGTAGGAAGGGGTTGGACCTTCCAACTCTGGAGGCTCCTGGGATTCTTTCTCACTGGAGAATCAAACTTCCTTGGGTAAGGATGAAACTCTAAACTCCAAATGTCACCCACATGTAAGGCTTTGCCAACCTGTCTCCCCTTTTTACTCAAGTGTTTCCTTCTCAAGCTCCCATATGAGCTCAGGGATCATTCCATTTCTGTCTGTCCCTCTCTCTTTCCCTCTCTCAGCACAGTGCTTGGCACCTACTAGGTGCTTTAAAAAAAGTACCTGCCGATTGATGGAGCCCCGCCCCTTTGTCTTCAGAAGTCCCGCGGGCCAACCTCAAGGTAGGCAATCCAGAGCCACACAGATTCGGTTCCTCTGTTTTGCCTTTTGCTTAGTGGCTAAAGAGCTGGGAAACTTTCCCTAGAAGCATCACCGCCCCCTCTCTTAACTTCCACCCCTCCCCTCCCGGGCCCCGACTTCGTCTCTGGGGGTGAGTGGGTTGGGCAAGGCTGCTACTGAGGCAGGAAGATTCTTTATTCCAGTTCAATCCTGAAGGCTGAAGGTATAAATGCCCCCCCCCCCCCGCCCCAAACTGTCTGCAGTTCGGAAGGACCCGGCGTGTGTAAACGTATCGGATGGGAGCCGGTGTGGATCAAGCGTGGGCAAGAGCGTGGGGCTGCCTCGGGGGAGACCCGGGCCGGTGAATCCAATGGTGCAGGCGGTTGGGAGTGTGGGAGCAGGAAAACATGCATCCCAAAGCAAGCAAAAGTTGTAGCCAAAGTTTGGAGGAACAGCCACCACGTCCTTTCCCTCGCCTGTCTCTGCCCCCCACTCCAGGGCCAGGGCTGACTCTCCTTGGGTCCGTCCTCCCCTGAGCAGGCTGCGGGCGCGCTCCCTGGGAGCTCATCCATCTGCTCGGGAGGAAGAGGGGGAGGAGAGAAGAGGCGGGGAGGAGGGAGGAGGCAGGAGAGAGGAGGAGCCCCCGTCCCCCTTCGGAGGAGGAGCCCCCGTCCCCTCTCGGAGGAGGAGCGCCCTTCCCCCCCACCCCGCGCTCTGATTGAGGTGGCGTGTCCCCGCCCGGGCTTGTGCGCTCGGCTCAGCCCCGATGGGGGGACTCGGAGGCTGCGGGGCAGCTGGCGAGGGGCGCTTCTGTGCGCGTGAGGAGTGAAGCGGGGGCAGCGGCCGGTCCAGAGCCCTTCTTCCTGCGCGATTCCCGCGGCTCCCTCTAGGAGGTGAGCGTCCCCAGGCTTGGGCCGGTGGCGTTGTAGGGCTTCGCTGGGAGCGGGCTGCAAGAGGCTCCGATCCGCTCGGGCTCCGCGATCCGCTCGGGCTCCGCGATCCGCTCGGGCTCCGCGGCGCAGCAGCTCCCGGGACTGCCTTTGACAGATCGGTTCCGAGGTACGTCTCCCCCAGGCCCCCTCCCCATCCTGCGGCTGCTCGGTTCTGGGGGCTCAGCGCTGAGGCGCGCGCGCCCCTTCCTTCTCCAGCACCCCGATCTCTTCCTCTCAGCTGGCGAAGGAGCCCCGCCGGTCCCGCAGTGCCAGGCGCGTGCTTGCTTCGGGATGCAAAGTCTCCCGACCCCCCTAACTGCCTGCACCTTTGGCGTCCGGGTCCTGGATGTCTCCCGAGGCAGCCCCACGCGCTGAGCCCACACTTGACCCACACTCAGTGCCATCGGATGTGTTTACGCACGTCGGGGTCCTTCCGAACTTGCACGAGTGACTGGGAGACCTCGGGGCTTCTGCGTAGCTGGACTGCGATAGGAGCCGGACGCAGCTGCTAGCTGGCGGCTGCAGTTTGCTTGGGGGTGGATGGCCCGGGGCTGGGGGTGCAGGCTTGCTCCTTCCATCCAAGCTCAGCTCTCACTTTTCCTCTCTGCGGTTCTCCCCGACTCCCCGCGGGGGAGCTGGCCACTGCCTCCAGGGAGCATGACTCCGCGGATGGGAGAAGCTTGTTGTGGGTTCGCGCTTAATTGACATTGGATCCTCTGCCCTTTCCGCTTGAGCTGCTCAACTTCATGGGTCTCCCGGGCTGACTTTTGGTGAACTCTGGGGTCTCCCCCCGCCTTTGATTACTCCTCTTTCCTTTCCGAGGGCATCATTCTGGACGTTATTAGCTGTCATTTCCCCCGTCACTTCTGATGTTTGCCTTGTTGTTTCATCAGTTCTGTGCCCTTGATCAATTCGATCAGCTCAGATTTGGAAGCAATTAGGATATGGCGTTAGAAGAGGGCTCACATGGCTTCCAGGTCCTCATGCTTAAGAGACTCTAGCTCTCTTCTGTGTGGAGCCAATCATTTAGGAAGAGTGGAACCTCTGTATTTAGTGTACATAAAGTTCGCTGTAAAATAAGGTTCATTTCCACCTAGTTTCCAGGACAGTTGTAGTTAGTGCCTCCCACAAAGGAAAGGAATCCCATCTTCCGAATGTCATTTATGTAGGACTAGAAAGTAAAATAAATAACAGCAATAATAGTACATTCATGTGGCACTCCAAGGTTTGCAAAATGTTTGGCAAGGACATGACAAAAGTCTGGATAGCACTTTTTTTTTTTTAAAGGTCTCTTGTTATCCCCAACCTGATGGCGTTGTTGAGATTTTTGGCTGCAACCAACTTTGGGGTGAACATAGTTCTGGGGTTAAGTATCGATAATTAATAGTACAGCATCAGTACAATAGTATATCCTAATGTGTATCGCAAAGATAGTTCATACAGCTTGGTTATCATTTGGTTTCCCATTTAAAATCGTAATTCTTAAAGCTAGATGGGGTACCTGGGACTTTGCCTTTATGGAACAATTAAAAAGTAGTTACAGTTTTTAGGTGAGGTACTCCTGGTAGGATCAGAGCAGCACCCTTGGGTAACTCTGTCTTGACCCACTCAGAACAATATGGGCAAACTGATAATAAGATGAATTCTCTTTACTTTTCCTTATTAATGTGGTTTTAATAATTAGTACCTTTCATCGGTTCTCCAGACATTGTTGATCAGCGTTTTGGCTTCCTTAGGAAACAGCTTGAGGTTGGCACAAGAGGCAGGGAAATAATTCTTACCCCCTTATGGGCTATTAAAATAAAATTGATTTCATGCCTTTGTGTTAGCAACATCCTTTCGCCCATGTCTCTTAGAGTCTTAGCTTTTGGCATTCATTCTGCATTGTTTAGTATTTCAAGGTTTCAGCATTTTTCCCCCCTTTAGTTTGAGTCTTTGTCATTTGTCAGTCTTAATTTTTCCTGTTTTGATGGGATCTGAAATTCACCAGGCAGTCTTTAAAAAAAAACAAAACAAAAATCAAACAATACAAAACCCAGCAACTGTAGCTTCATTGACAATCATCTTGTAAAGCAAGTTTCCCACCTCCCTACCCCCAAACCAGACTTATTTGTGGAGCAACCCCAAAGCTAAACTCTGGGGGATTGTGATTGTTATGTTGAATGAAATCCAGCAGGGGGAGTATAATACACTCCAGATGTATATGAGGTGTAGAAACTAATTATTACTGGGTATTAAACGTCTCAAAAGCTAAAAATTATGGGACTTTATCTCATGGCTAATAGAAGGTTGCTTTATGTACCTACATAAAAAGTCAAAGTCAAGGATAAAGGGTCTACGGCTTCAAACCTTACTGAAAGAGGACAATAAGCACTTTCAGGGCAGGCATTATTATCTAAAAACATACATTTTTATTGCTATCTTTTGTTTTTACAACCCCTACATTTCCTCTTGTAGTCATCCCTTATAACAAAGAATGTATTATATCTTCGTACATATTGATTACACTGTCAGTACTTCTAGTGACCTAAGGTACAATAGAATAATAATTATTGTTATTAATACTTAATAATAGCTGATATTTATATAGTGCCAGGCACTTTTCTAAATACTTTACAGATATCTCATTTGATCCTCACAACAGCTCTGGGAAGTAGGTGCTATTCTCATTTTCCAGATGAGGAAACTGAGATAAATGGAGATTAGGTAATTTGCCCAAGGTCACACAGCTGGTGTCTGAGGTAAGATTTGAATTCAGATTTTTTTTGACTCCATACCCAGCTCTTTAACCATTGCACCTCCTAGCCATTTCTATAACAAAATAAAAGGTGTTGTTTTAGTCAATAGGTGCTTTTATTAAAAAAAAAGTTATGTGTAAATAGACCCAGAGTTGTGATTTCATTGTTACTGTGAATTCTTGGTGAGGAAACTATTATAATCAATGCAAATGTGCCATTTATGTCTTAAGAGAATTGCCCGTGGGCATCGAGTAGTTAAGTAACTTGCCCAGCTTCACTTTGCCAGTGTTATGTGTCACCATGGGACTCGAATCCTTGCTGATTCTGGTACTCTATCCCAGGCTGCACATGGAAGTGAATTTCTCTAACTGCAGTCATGGCTTAAATACACGAGGGGCGTTTCTGCTCCAAAGGAATCTTATTACAAATCCTTTTGTAAAGCAAACGTCATCATTCATGTAAATCCCGATGTTCATATGTTAGGTAATGTGAGATACAGCCGTAATTCCCAATGCTTATCCTAGGTCACATTCGAAATGTTGGCAAATCCCATTATTATTTATAATGATCTCTAAAGAATTCACAGCAGGCATATTCCAACTGAGCTGACTACGGGAAAGTCACAGCCAGGAGAGGGTAGAGGGTGTGTGTGTGTGTGTGTGTGTGTGTGTGTTTGAGCTCGAGTGCCTGCATGCCTGTACACAGAGCTTCAGTAATTCAAGGATGTGGCTCATGTAGATCACAGCCCTTCTACTCCTTAGTTGACTATCTTCATGAATTCTGTGGCCAGAAAGGGGAAAAAAAAGCTATCATTTAGTGACTAACCCTCCAGTAGTGAGCCTTCTGACACTTAGCTAAGCTGGTTGGCTCATTGAAAGATAATAGGAATTTTATTGTTGTTGTTGAGTTGTATTTGACTCTTCTGTGACCCCATTTGGAGTTTTCTTGGCAAAGATACTGGAGTGGTTTGCCATTTCCTTTTCCAGCTCTTTTGACAGATGATGAAACTGAGGCAAACAGAGTTAAGTAACATGCCCAGGGTCACACAGGTAGTAAGAGTCTGAGGCTGGATTTGAATGAAGATCTTCCTGACTCTAGTCCTGGTACACTAGCCACAGCACCACTTAGCTGACCAATGCCATTATTATTGTCTTTTCTAAAGCTGTATCAAGAAATACCAAGGATAACGTTAATCTCTTTGAAAATATGCAGAAATTAGACTCCTAGGGGGTACATTGCATGGATTGTCTGATCTTGAGTCAGGAAGAACTGAGTTTGAATCTTCCCTCAGACACTTAATTAGCAGTGTGATTTGGGAAGGTCACCTAACGCATCTGAGCCTGGGCTCCTTCCATGTAAAATGGGGATAACACTTGAACCTACCTTAGTCTTCAATATGTCTGTATGCATGTGCATAGATATGTATGTACATATATGTCCATCACTCCCTCCTTCCTTGCTTCTCTCTTCTCCTTCTCCTTCTCCTCCTCCTCCTTTCTGTCTTTGTCTGTTTCTGTCTGTCTCTGTCTCTCTCTGTGTCTGTGTCTGTGTCTCTCTGTCTGTCTGTCTCTCTCTCAATACCTGGCTACAGTTTTCTAGGCTGCTCTTCTCACTTCTTTCTGAGATTCCCAATTGCTTTTGAGTTTGATTTATCCACCAGGTAAAACCCAAGTGGCCAGGACTTCCACTAGGAATATGCATTAAGAACAACCAAATCAGTTTCTTCTCTTTCCAAAGCTGTCTTAGGCTCACAATTTAAAAACAGAATTTTGTTAGGGGTTCAACGTTCACAAAGGCTTAGTTAACCAGAGTAGTTTAACTTGCCAATAGGGCTCAGGATTCCTTACTGAGCTTGAAGATCTAGTGGCTTTCTTTGCTTTCTTTCCCCATGCTATTGTGGGGAAGGTGGGGTGGGCGTGTTGAGGGAGATCAGTGCAGGAACCTGGCCTGGCCGGGATGCTTGAAGGAGAAATGAAGAAACTGATCCTCCCACTTGCTGGGAGATACCTAAGGGCTTAATCTAACTCTTCTGACAAGCCGGCTTGGTTGTATCTTGTAAAAGGGAGGTGTTAATTAGCCAATTTTACAAGGTAAGTAGCTTTGACTGCCTACATTTTTGAGGGCAGAGTTTAGGTCTACGAGCTGAGGGAGGAAGATTTAAACATCTCCTACATGGGCTGGGAAGTGATTGGCCTTGACTTCTTTAGGACCAAAGTGATTACCAATTTCCAGGCATCATAAATCAAGGGAAGGTTCAGAATTTTAGTTTAAACACACTAGACAGGTCAGCTGGAAAACTCAAGTATTCCTGTTAGGCATTAGCAACACTACACTAATATTTTTGCCCAAGAATAACTTCTGATTTCTTTTTCTTTTTTTTTTTTTTTTGGGTGGGGCAATGAGGGGTAAGTGACTTGCCCAGGGTCACATAACTAGTAAGTGTCAAGTGTCTGAGGCTGGATTTGAACTCTCGCCCTCCTGAATCCAGGGCTGGTGCTTTATCCACTGCACCACCTAGTTGCCCCTTGCTGATTTCCGATCAATAAAGAACTCGAGGATATATTTTGAAATCATAGCTTGGCCCTACTCCTTGCATGTTGTTGGATTGGGCAATCACCAGTTTTAATCTCATTAGTTATTGGGAATCCTTTTTTTCCCCAAGATATCTTTAACAATTAGGTTTTTTTTTCTTTCTTGAAATTCTTTGATATTTGTCCACCAGAAGGGTTGTTGTTGTTGTTGTTTTTTAATTTTGGATGGAGGAAACATCACTTTCATCCAAACTGGTCAAGAGGGCAGACCACATACACACACTCACACAGTTTGGTATATAAATTCATTCCACTCAAGGCTGCAGATAGGTTGTTAATTTTGAAAATAAGAATAAGGGGCAGCTAGGTGGTGCAGTGGATGAAGCACTGGCCCTGGATTCAGGAGGACTATGAGTTCAAATCTGGCCTCAGACACTTGACACTTACTAGCTGTGTGACCCTGGGCAAGTCACTTAACCCCCATTGCCCTGCAAAAAAAAAAAAAAAGAATAGAGAAAAGCAGTGTGCTGATGCTACAGATGTGGGATGCTGTGTGCACTTTCAGATGAAGTTCCTGTATTATTAGTTAACAGTTTGGACTTTGTTACAAGAGATCTCTTATGAAGCTGGAGTGATCTGTAAATATTCATAAAATAAAAACCAAAACAGACCAATAAAACTCAGATAGTGGGGGGGAAATCATTGGAAAAAAATTGGAAAATTCTTTTTAAGATTGCTAAGTAGGGATAGCTAGGTGGCAGATAGATCACTGGCCCTGGAGTCAGGAGGACCTGAGTTCAAATATGGCCTCAGACACTTAACACTTAACTAGCTGTGTGACCCTGGGCAAGTCACTTAACCCCAATTGCCTTGCCAACAAAACAAAAAAAAGATTGCTAAGTACCTTTTTAACTGTGTCTAACGAATGAGACTGAACAACTTTTTAGGTATTTGCAATTTCCAAGCTGCAGAATCCCAAGATGACCATAGGGTGATCCTTTATTTAGTTCCAGTGTGGAAAAAGAAATACTTCTGCCTGCCTGGGACAAATTCAGAGGTGCTTTTATGACCTTGGGAAGGAGCAGGGCCACTTATCCTGGGGCTGGTCACCAAGATGGAAAGACAGAATTATTTTGATTTCCTAACCACATCTTGACACACTCAGTGAGAGAATCACTCCCAGAACCAGAGCCTTGCCCATATGATGGGATGCTCCTCATGATTTCTTTTGAGAGTTGAGCTTTTGACTCTGGAGGTCTCTAAGGCACAGACATGCATCTATATCTTGGTCACTCTCCAGTTCTAGATTTCTTGTTTTCTTTTTGATTAGAGAGCTCCCTTTAATGACTTGGCCTGTTTATTTTTTTAAAGGACTCTGAAAATTTTATTTTCACTTAAATGTGAAGTCCTAGCTAAAGATTTAAAACCATTTAAAAAAAAATCACGACCTAGGTCAGTAATTTTGATCACTGCCAAACAGAAAGAGAAATTAAAGTGAATAACCATCAGTCATTTCTGAGGAAGGCCCCTGGGCTCCACTTGGGACATTTTCTGCATCTTGGAGTAGTGTACAGCTCACTTGCTTAAGAAACATTCAAAAGAAAAAATGTTTTTGGCAAGAATGTTTGTATTTATGTTTCTTTTATGCTGAAAACTCCTTAAATGACCTTAAACATTTTTTAGTAGTTATAAATAATAGGTAGTGACAACATGGCAGAGTAGATAGCCAACCTCTGCACCATGTAACCTGGGTTCAAATCCTGCCTCTGATTTGGACTTGCTGGCTGTGGTACTGTGTTCAAATCACTTCTCAGTGGTCTGCCTTCTCTAGGGCAGGGGAGAGAGAAGAAAAAAAAGGAAATGTATATGATCTCTTTATTATATGTTTAAAAAGGAATGTATTGGCTGTTTCATGAGCAAACAACTTTTTTCTACTATGTTATATAAATGTTTTTTTGTTTTATAAATTAAAAGTAAAATAATTAAAAAAAAAAAGAAAAAAGACGTTAAGTTGTAGACCAATCGTCATTGGTCGAGGGAATTTTCTCATCTGACAGTTCCCTATACGAATGAAATTACAGCTCTGGTCACTATCCCTTAAATGTGGAATATAGTTTATTGTGATTAAGTAGTGTGAGATAGTTTAATAACAATTATATTCCACAATCCATGCCCAAGTGCTGTGTTTCTATGTGCCCTAACTCTTATTTTTGGTCTTCCTAGTATGTTTATGGATGTTTTACAAATATCTCATTTGATCCTCATAACAACCCTGAGAGGTAGGTTCCATTATTATCTCCATTTTATAGTTGAGGAGCCTTGGGCAAACGGGTTAAGAGACTTGCCCAAGTTCACATAGCTAGCAAATCTGCCTTCCAATACTTTTATCTCCAGGATTTGGCACATAGTAGATTCCTTTTTTTTATTTTTGGCAGGGCAGTGAGGGTTAAGTGACTTACCCAGGGTCACACAGCTAGCAAGTGTCAAGTATCTGAGGCTGGATTTTGAACTCAGGTCCTCCTGAATCCCAGACCTCCCCCTTAGCCCCTGTGCCACCTAGCTGCCCCCACATAGTAGATTCTTAATAAATACTTGATTAATTTTTTTTCTTATTTTATTACTAATTTATTTTGAACATTATTTTCTTTTTAAATTTTGAGTTCTAGATTCTCCCCCTCCCTTCCATCCTTCCTTCACCCACTGAGAAAGCAAACAATATATCAATTATACATGTGAAATTATGCCAAACACATCCATATTAGGTGTATTGCAAAAAAAAGCAAAAAAAAAATAGAGCAGGAAACTACAATTTGCATTTGGAGTCCATCATTTCTCTTTCTGGAGGTGAGTAGCATATTTTTCATTATAAATGCTTTGGAATTGTCTTAGATAATTGTATTGATCAAAGTTGTCATGTCTTTCACACGTGATCACTATTACAACATCACCATGCACAATGTCCTCCTGATTCTTCTCATTTCATTTTGCATCAGTTCATATAGGTCTTGCCATGTTTTTCCGAAACCATTCCCCCCTCCTCATTTCTTATAGCACAATAGAACTCCTTCACTATCATATACCACAACTTGTTCAGGATTAAAGCATCCCCTTCAATTTCCAATTCTTTGCTACCACAAAAAAGAGCTGCTATAAAGATTTTTTTGTCTTTGTCTTTTTCTTTGATTTCTTTGGATTACAGACCTAGTAGTGGTATGGCTGGATCAAAGGGTATACATAGTTTTATAGCCCTTTGGGCATAGTTCCAAATGTTTTCCAGAATAGTTATACCAGTTTACTTACTTTAACAACAGTTAATTAGCATAGCTATTTTCCCTCATCTCCTCTACCATTGTCATTTCTGATAGGTATAAGGTGGTACCTCAGAGTTGTTTTAATTTGCCTTTCTCTAATCAATAGTGATTTAGAGCTTTTTTAAAAATCACGACTAGAGATAGCCTCAATTTCTTCTTTTGACAACTGCCTGTTTATCTCCTTTGACCATTTATTAATTGGGGAATGGCACTTACTTTTTAAATTTTTGATAGGGCAATGAGACTTAAGTGACTTGCCCAGGGTCACACAGCTAGTAAGTATCAAGTGTCTGAGGTCAGATTTGAACTCAGTTCCCCCTGAATCCAGGGCCAGTGCTTTATCTACTGTGCCACCTAGCTGCCCCCAGCACGCACTTTTATAAATTTGAATCAGTTCCTGATATATTTGAGAAATGAGGCCTTTACCAGAGAAAGTTGCTGTAAATTAAAAAAATATATATTATTTTATTGTCTGTGGTATCTTTTAGCAAAACGTAGTTTCCCTGATTATCTCCTTTAATTAGGTCTATTTTGAAATTTTTGCTTTTACTTTGTCTGAGATCATGATTGCTACCCGTCAGCAGAAGTATATTAGATTCTGCTCCACCCCTTTATTTTAACTCTGTGTGTGTCTTTTTGTTTCAAGTGTGTCCCTAAGCAACAGGTTGTTGGACTCTGGTTTCTGATCCATTCTGCTATGTGCTTCTGTTTTATGGGTGGTTTATCCCATTTAATCACAGTTATGATTACTAACTGTGTACTTCCTTTCATCCTGTTTTCTTCTGTTTATCCCTCTCTCTTTCTCTCTGTCCTAATAATGATAAAGTTCTTAGGAGTTACAGATATCATCTTCCCATATAGGAATATAAACAATTTTACTTTATTGAGTCCCTTATGATTACTCTTTCATGTTTAACTTTTTATGCTTCTCTTGAATTTTCTGTTTGAATGTTGAATTTTCTATTCAGCTCTGGTCTTTTCATCAGGAATGCTTGTAAGTCCTCTATTTCATTAAATATCCATTTCCCCCTGAAGAATTATACTCAGGTTTGCTGGATAGGTGATTCTTTTTTTTTCTTTTTTGCAGGGCAAGGGGGGTTAAGTGACTTGCCCAGGGTCACACAGCTAGTAAGTGTCAATTGTTTGAGTCTAGATTTGAACTCAGGTCCTCTTGAATCCAGGACTGGTGCTTTATCCACTGCACTACCTAGCTGCCCCCTGGATAGGTGATTCTTGATTGTAATTCTAGCTCCTTTGCCTTCTGGAATAGCATATTTAAGTCTTCCACTATTTTACCATGGAAGCTGCTAAATATTGTGTGATCCTGATTGTAGGTCTATGATATTTGGATTGTTTACTTCTGTCAGCTTGCAGTATTTTCTCCTTGACCTGGGAACTCTGGAATTAGATTATAATATTCCTGGGAGTTTTCATTTTGGGATCTCTTTCAGGAGATAATTGGTGGAGTCTTTCAATGTTTATTTTATCTCTGAATCTAAGATATCAGCTTAGTTTTCCTTTATAATTTCTTGAAACATGATGTCTAGGCTCTTTATATGATCATGGTTTTCAGGTAGTCCAATAATTCTTAAATTATCTCAATCTGTTTTCCAGGCCAGTTATTTTTCCAAAGATGTATTTCACATTTTTTCTAGTTAATTTTTTTATTTTATTGTTTCTTGAAGTCTCATGGAGTGATTAGCTCCTGCTTGCCCAATTTTAATTTTTTAAAAGTAATAAATATTTTTATTCATAGTTTTGAGTTCCAATTTTTATCCCTCCTTCCCTCCCTTTCCTCCCCCTTCCCTGGGTCAGTAAGCAATCAGATATGGGTTATACATGTACAATTATGTAAAACATTACCATATTAGTTATTTAGTCCAAGAAAACTTGAATAAAAGAAAAAAATAGCATGCTTTTGTTTGTGTTCCATCAATATCAGTTCTTTCTTTGGAGGTAGATAGTGTGTTTCATCAATAGTCCTTTGGGATTGTCTTGGATCATTGTATTGTTTGGAATAGTTAGGTCATTCACAGTTCTTCATCAAACAATATTGTCTCTGTGCACAATGTTCTTTTGGTTCTGCTTGCTTCACTATATATTAGTTCATACACCAATTAAAATTTTTTTTTTTGTAGGGCAATGAGTGTTAAGTGACTTCCCCAGGGTCACACGGCTAGTAAGTGTCAAGTGTCTGAGACTGGTCTGAATCCAGGGCTAGTGCTCTATCCACTGTGTCACCTAGCTGCCCCAATTCTTATCTTTTTAAAAAAACTCTTCCAGGAATTCTTAATTTTTAATTTTTTTTTAAATTTTTTTTTTTATTTTTTGCGGGGCAATGGGGGTTAAGTGACTTGCCCAAGGCCACACAGCTAGTAAGTGTCTGAGGCCGGATTTGAACTCAGGTACTCCTGAATCCAGGGCCGGTGCTTTATCCACTGTGCTACCTAGCTGCCCCCTTCTTCCAGGAATTCTTACTGGCCTTGGTTCCAATTAGCATTTTAATTTGAAGCATTGCTTATAGCTGTTTTCACTTTGTTGTCTTCCTCTAAGTCTGTATCTTAGACTTCCTTGCCAACATACTCACTTTTTATCATCAAGTTCATTGTTGTTGGTGTTTGCTTATTTTCTCAGCCTAATTTCTTGACTTTGAACTTTATGTTAAAGTTGGGCTCTGCTCCCCTGGGGATGGGGAGGCACTATGCCAAGCTTCAGGCTTTTTCATGCTGCTATTTTCTAGGGTGGAGGATCTACAAATTTTTGGTGCTTTTAAGGCAGTATTATCTGGGGACAGTTGTGGTCACTGTTTTCCTGGTGTGGGCTCTGGTCTTTACCCAGGAAGGCCCCTGCTCCCCTGCAGTATTAGTATTCATTTCCAGCCTGGAACTATGATCCAGAACTGCTTATGGGCAATGGAGTTGCCAGTCAGCACTAGCTGTACCCAGTGCCAGCAAAGGGTCCCAGCAATCTCTTTTTGACCAGTTGTCTAACTGTCTCTGGACAAAGAACTCCCAAAGCTGCTGTTGCTGCTGTACCAGCTGCCCCCAAGGCTTACCACTGGTTCTCCTGCCTTGCTCTGGGCCTGTGCCCACCTTGATTTTATAGACCTCTCCTGCAGACCTCCTAAGTTGTTTTACGCTGGAAAAATGTCTCTCTCTGAACCTTTGTTGGCTTTGCTGCACTAAAATTTAATTTGAGGAATTATTTTAAAGTTGTTTGGATGGGAATGTTGGAAGAATCCAGTGGGGTCCTGACCTGTATTTCCAATACTTGTTAATTGATTGAAGATTCTCTAGGGTAATAGGGGGAGGACATTAGGAAACCAGATGGACGTTAATTTAGGAAACCCTTCTTTCTGTCGGTTGATGGAATGTCACTGGTAGCAGTGGGATTGTGGTAGGTAGATGAGTGATCTGCTATAGGTGGAGCTTGGGTTTGAGGGGAGAAAAACATTTGTGCGTCTGCTTTGGTGAAGACTAGTTCATTGCATTGGTCCATGCTGAAGGTCATGTTTCTGAGTGTAAGATTACAAGTTCACTATTTGCAGAGCAGATGTATGAGTGGGTTGGCTCCTCCCCAAAATGAACTTTTTCTAAACAAACCTTGTGGGTTCTAGTCCTTGAACTTTCTATGTAGCTGTAATTAGGAAAGGACTACAGATTTGGAAGGCCATCACATGTATTATCAAAATAAAATTGCTTGCCTTCTCAAAGAGAAGGGAGGGACATAAGAGAGGGAGAGAATTTGGAACTCATTAAAAAAAAGATTGTTAACTTTTTTACATGTAATTATGAAATATTTAATGAAATAAATAAAATAATTAAAATTATTTGGAAGGCAAACTTTCAGCAGTGTTGATGGTTATGATTAAATGGATGAGGTAGGGTTCTTTCATTATCTGATTTATTTTCTACTCCAATTAATACTGTTTTGGTCATTGGAGACTGAAAGAATACTTAGGGTCATTTTGCAGATGAGTAGATTCTCTTTTGAGTGGCCATTCAGTCATTAATGTCCTGACTAATTGATGTTTTTGAAGTGGTGAAACGTTCTTTTGACTGAGAACCCAGGTTCAAATCCCACCTCAGATACTTATTAGCTGTGTGACTTAAGAAAAATCATACCACCACTCCGTGCCTCAGTTTCCTCATCTGTAAAAGAAGGAGTTTGGATTTTATGTCCTTTGATGCTGCCTTTTCCAGCTCTGAATCTGTAAATTTAGAATTTCACTTTATAAGTAACTGAAGGTTGTTAAGAACAGCACCTGCATTCAAAGTAAATTTACTTGGGGGGTGAAATATACAAAGTAGTGCTTCAAAGCCTTCTGGGTAAAGTGATAACTCAGACACGTTTATGGTATATACTCAATATTGGCATGAAGTGCTGGTTCTTTGCTAGGTGGATGCCTTCCCCCACTCCTACATGTGTCTCTTAAGAATAGGTATCTCATTTTGTTAAATTAAACTGTGTAATTGACCATGTAGTGGACACTTGTTTTCAAATATTTGAACAAATATTTCCGGAAGTCATCTGGAAGAGGGATTTGATTTATCCTAGGTGGTACCAAAGAGCAGAGTTGAGCCTATGCTGTGGTTGGGAGGCAGATTTTGACTTTCTAGTAACTGGGATTGCCCTCAAATTGAGTGATCTGACATGTAAGGTAGTGAGTTCTTCATCTCTGGAGCTATTCAAGCAAAGGTTGGCTGACTGCCTGTGAGGGTTGTTCCAGGGAGGGTTTTTCTCTTGGATGAAAGGTTGGATTAGGAGGATCCTTTTCTATTCTTTGAATTGATGAGTAAAATTAAATCACCTTTGAGGGGAAGCACCTCTGACTCATACATTTAATTTTGTTGCAGTCTTCTCTTTGTGTGTGGGAGAAGTTTCTGAACTCCTTAATGCACACACACACACACACACACACACACACACACACACACACACACACACATATATATTTAGTATTGCTGATTTACATTTTTCAACAAAGTTCCCAGGCAAACGGTGAAATTGTAATTAATAAGTTTATTCTGACTTTTTCTTTGGTTTTCTTGAATTTTGAACAGTATTTGCTTTGTTGTTCAGTCGGTTAGGTCCCATCCGACTCTTTGTGACCCCTTTTTGGGGTTTTCTTGGCAAAGATACTGGAGTAGTTTGCTATTTCTTTGTCCAGCTCATATATAGATGAAGAAACTGAGGTAAACAGTGACTTGGCCAGGGTCATATAAGCTAGTAAGTGTCTGAGGCCAGATTTGAACTCATGAAGATGAGTCTTCCTGATTCCAAGGCCAGAGCTCTATCCACTTCACTGCTATCAGCCTATGGTATTTGCTTCTTGCCTTTTACTCTGTATCCATGGTGAACCAATAAAAAACACCCCTATAATTCCATAAAATAGAATATCAGTCCATTTTCCCAACTAAGTCAAAATTAGGCTTTCATCACCATTATTCATTATTATCAAATGACACTAAGAATCCCTCGAGTGTACCACACTGTACCATTGTGATATTGAGGGACATCCCTATATATTGGAATAACATTTTGGACCTGGAGTCAGGAACACCTGAGTCATATCCCACTTCTGACATTTCTAAGCCTAGTGACCTTGGGTAAATCACTTAACTTCTCAGAAACTTGTTTTTCTCATTTATAAAATGAGAGGGTTGAACTAGTTAGCTTCTGAGTTTCCTTCCAGCTCTGTTTATGAGTCTATGATAATAATAGCCAGCATTCATATAGTACTTTTTTTTGGTGGGGCAATGAGGGTTAAGTGACTTGCCCAGGGTCACACAGCTAGTAAGTGTCAAGTGTCTGAGACCGGATTTGAACTCAGGTCCTTCTGAATCCAGGGCTGGTGCTTTATCCACTGTGCCACCTAGCCGCCCCCTCATATAGTACTTTTTAAAATTGAAAAAAAATTTTCTTCATATAGCACTTTGAGGCTGAACTAGTACTTTATGTCTATTAACTCACAGCTAATCTTCATCACAGCTCTGGGAGGCAGATGCTATTATTATTTCTATTTTAAAGTTGAAGAAACTGAGGCTGAGAGAAATTAAATGACTTGCCTAGGATCACCCAGATAGTTAGTGCCCAAGGCTGAATTTGAATTCAGTTTCTTCCTGATGCCAGGTACAGTGCTCTGTGAATTAAATGCTATTTAATTAATTCAAGCCTTTTCCTCTCTTCTTGCAAAAACAACAATCCTATATATTTAATCGTTAATTTCCTTAATCTGTTCTTCCTCCATCCTTTCTTCCTTTTCTCCCTTCCTTCCCATAAAACTTATTGGCAGCCCAGTATGTGGACATTGTCCTCCACCCATTAAAACTCTCATCTTAGTGCTGGCATGGTGGTGTCCTAAGGCCATCCAGGGCAGTGTAGGCAGAGCACAAGCTCTTGATGGAACTACCAAGTGACCAATAATGTGTCTCTCACGTGACTACAAGCTTAGGTACAGAGTCTCATCACCAAATTGGCCCTAGCAAGCACCATTTATTGTCACCCAATGTCTACTGTGTCAGTGAAGGCAGAACCCACGCTGAATAAATAAATCAGTTCCTGTGTGTGTGGGCCACCGTAGGTTGGCAGATTCGATTGGTAAAAAAAATCTGGGTGAAGTTTTTTTTTTCCCTTCTATTTGTCCAAGCCTATGATCTCATCTATGAAGGGAGCTCCCTCCACTGTGGCAGGTAGGCAGACTGACCTAAGTTGGTCTTAGAGAAGGACGTGGGGCACTCACTGACTTGCTGCTAAGCAGGATGGCTCAGAAGCTCAATAGGACCCCTGGCTTTTCCCATCTGCAAGGCTGGTTCGCTATCTGCCATACCAAATCGCCTTTTACTGGGAGAGATAGATAATCATACACAGTCCTTGCCCTCGGGAGTTTACAGTCCTTTACATATATTGCTTTCTTAACTAACACAGTATCATGTAACCATCAAAGTGCTTGTACTCAAGTCTTAAATGTCTCGGACTGTGAGTTGTTGACCGATAGAGAGGTTTCCAGCAATCCTGATGTTACCTAAATCATGGAAAACAGAGCATAGCATTCCGTCCAAGACAAGCAAGACTGTGGAGAGCAGCCCTTTCAAATCCGAGGGCAACGACAAAGCGTGGTTTAGCTGCCCAATAATTTTGAGAGTCTATAATTAGTCATGAAAAGAAGATGCCTATTGGCACCATAACAGGTGTGCTTGTCTTCACATCACCTCCTTTTTCAGTTAATCTCCTTTGGGGGTAGATGTATGGTTAAGAGGCTTGGTTAAATAAAACTAGAAGAGGAGCATTATTTGTGTTAAGGTACTGGATTGGGCAAGTATCAGAGCAGTGAAGATATTGCACTCCGGAGCCAGGAAGAAGACACCTGTTTCCAATTATGTCTCAGAAAAGCAGGACAAGCCAAGGAAAATGATCGTTTTGGGGTTGGAGTTCTGGAGGAGGGAGTCTTGGGGAGAAAGGGTCACATAGATAGACTAGCAGAGAAATTGACATTGGCTTTGAGATTAGGCTCAAAATCTTAAGTGTTGGCAATGTTCTTCTTATTTTAAGGCTTGGAGGGAATCTTTTGTTCTGCTTCTTGTTATTTCTCAGATAGAAAACAGAAAAGGCATCCTGTGTTGTTGTTGTTGTTGTTGTTTTTTTTTTTTTTGCCAGACCCTAAGAAATTGAGTTTCAGTCAACAGTCAAGAAGCATTTGTTAATCTGTGTGTCCCCAGTTGTGGATCTGGAAAAGAGTTGGAAGAATTAAAAAATCTTCACCCATTTTGTAACCACCTATCATCTAGTTGGAGATACAGTGAATAAAGTAGTGAGTGAATGGTCCCGGAGTCAAGAAGATCCCAAGTTCAAATACAACCTCAGACACTTCCTTGCTGTGTAAACTGGAAAAATCACTTCACCTCTATTTATTTATTCCTCATCTATAAATTGGGGATGATAATAGCACATACCTTCCAGGGTTCTTGTGAGGATAAAATGAGATCATATTTGTAAAGTGCTTTGCAAAACTTAAAGCCCTCTACAAAGTGAGGTATCACCACCACCACCACCACTACCACCACCACCACCATCACCACCATCATCATCCTCTTCATGTCTTGATGCTTTCCCTTAACAATATCTCTTGAATCTGCTTCTTCCTCTCTATTCCCATGGATACCACACCTGACTTCTGGACTCTCTCACCTCTTGCCTAGACCTTAATAGCAGCCCCCTTGTAATTGGTGTTGTAGTCCCTCCCAATCCTCTCCCCTTTCTAGTTCTTCTTCCACACTGCTGTCAAAATAATATTCATAAACCGTAAGTCTCATCCTATTATCCCCCTGCTTAATGACCCTCCGTGGCTCCCATTTGTCTCCAGGATAAAACACAAACTCCTCAGCTTGATTTCTTCCTATTAGTTTATTAACATTTTTTTAATGAATAAAAATCTAATCTCCCTCATTTCTACCCCCCTCCCGATGAAAAAGAAAAGCAGAACCCTTGTAACAGATCTCAGCTTGACTGCTAAGACTGCCTCTAGACAGCCTTTCTAAGCTTAATGTATGTCTCTTATTCTTATTCATTCTGTATCCCAGCCAAATGAGCTCTTCCCCAAATTTGTTGTTGCTGTTGTTCAACAATGTCTGATTCTTCATGACCCCTCTTGGGGTTTTCTTGGCAAAGATCCCAGAGTGGTTTGCCATTTCCTTCTCTCGCTCATTTTTTTTGCTGGGCAATGGGGGTTAAGTGACTTGCCCAGGGTCACACAGCCAGTAAGTGTCAAGTGTCTGAGGCCGGATTTGAACTCAGGAACTCCTGAATCTAGGGCCGGTGCTTTATCCACTGCGCCACCTAGCTGCCCCCTCTCTCGCTCATTTTATAGATGAGGAAACTGAGGCAAACAGAATGATGAGACTTGCCCAGGGTCACACAGTTAGTAAGTGTCTGAGGCTGGATTTGAATTCAGGTTTTCCTGACTCCAGGCCCAGCACTACCTAGCTACCCCAAATTTGGCATCCCCTAAACATGGACCATGCCCCCTTCTCTCTGTTACCTCTAAGAAAATCCCAATATTCCTTCAAGACTGAGCTCCAGTGCCATCTCCTAGGGGGAATATTTCTCGATTCTTCTATTGATTGGTGTGCTGTCTACCTCCTTCTCAAAGGATCATTTATTATGCGCTCATCTGTTGGCCTGTTGTGTCCTTCCACTTAATTAAAAGCCCCAAAGGGCCGGGACTTGTCTTTGTTTTTCTTTTTCTCCCGGTACTCAGAGCACGTGTTTGTTGGATTGGACTAGATTTTTGGGTAATAGCTGGTGTCATCATTTTTGTAATGCTATCTTTTTTACCTCTAAATTTTCTTTTTTCTCTCTTTTTAATTAAGGGGTAGGGGTAGGAAGGAGGGAGTGGGAAAAAGCCTAACTGGAAGTATCAGAATTACTGGGTGTGATTATTTCTGTCAATGTTTATCTCGAGAAATCAGCCTTTCTCAATACCTACTTAGTTTCGGTATCTTCAGAGATGCTGATGATAATGGAGAATTCTCTCCTCTCCCCCTACTAAAAGAAGACTCCCAGGGTTAGGGCAGTGGTTTCCAGACTTTACAGAGGGACATTCCCTATTTAAAAATGTGTAGCTCCCTTTTTCTTAAAACACAAATAATTTTCTTACTTTCTTTATTTTATTAAAATAAAAAAAATCCTCACAATTTGAATTATACCCAAATGTCAACTATTCAATAAAAGAGAACAAAATGACAAATAATTGCTGCACAGCATAGGTTTAGAGATGGAAGGGACTTTTTACATTATTTAAGTTAGACTTCCTTATTTTATAGTTAAGGGAACTTTGGCCCATTAAAATGAAAGGGCAAGGGGCAGCTAGGTGGTGCAGTGGGTAGAGCACCCGCCCCGGAGTCAGGAGGACCTGAGTTCAAATCCGGCCTCAGATTTACTAGCTGTGTGACCCTGGGCAAGTCACTTAACCCCAGTTGCCTCACTTAAAAAAAAATGAAAGGGCAGAGTTGAGATGAAAAGAGAGGTCTTCTACCTCTAATACTCCAAATTTCTACTGCCACACCACCTCCCAAAGTTGAAGAGGAAAATGGAAGCATCCTCAGCATCCCTGTGGGTGTTAGGTACCAGGGGCCAGTATAGAGAGAAAGGTGTGGGCTCATGTTGCCGCTAGTGGTGGACTCCAAATGGGCCTTGACTGCTGGGCAATTCATCAGGCCCTAGGAACCTCTTTAACCTTCGAGGCATGGAAGGCCAACCCCGGAGGTTTGGATGAACAATGGCACTCTGTGTTTGATTGCAAGCAAACCTTTCCATCTCCCATTAAGGTCTTCATGGAACCCAACCCTACCTTATTTAGGGAAGGGTTAGTGGGGAGGGCATCCCATCCAGTATTGCTATAAGTACCTAACCCCCATCCTGCTCTACTTCTGGCCAAGGATCCCAGGCTTTTCCCCTCTGGGAGGGGTGGGATGGTTGGGCTCTGCTGAGGGAGGGCAGAGGAGACAGATTCCAGCAGTCAGATGGGAATGGGGGTGGGGAGGCAGGGACGGTAGGTGGGGATGCCTCCGAAGTCCTTCCAGCTTAGCACAATGTCTGACATATAGTAAATGCTTAATAAACTCATGTTGACTGACTGAGCTCTTGGTGATGGGAATCACCTTTTTTTTTTTTTTTTTTTAAATTCAGCCCCCGACTTGTTGCCATTTCTGTCTTCTTGAGTTTGTCCTTTCACCCGCTCAGCTACAACATTGTAAAAGTAAACACGGCACTACAGAAAACCAGAGGAGGAGGGAAGGATGAGGGGCAGAATTTCCAAGTGGCACAAATATCTTCCCTTGGCTCTGTTCCAGTTCCCATAGACTTGAACTGTGTCTTACTGAGCAACTGTCCTGTGACCGTGCAAAGTCAGTGACATCTAGTCTGGGCGCATCTGCAGTTTCCATGGGCTCTGGCCGTTTCTCAGAAAATGGATTGATTTATTTATCTAGGGTTTTTATTTTGGGTAAGGAGGACACAGAGCAAAGATTTGTGTTAGTATATCACCGGTTTGGTTTGGGAATAAGCAACTAGACTAACTCTTTACATACCTGTACTTTGCCCATTAGTTTGTTAATGAGATGCTCATGTTAGTTGTGTTTGGATAATAGAGTTAAAGATGCACAGGACCTTCCAGGTCATCGTCTGCCTCACTTCCCTCATTTTTTGCCACTCCCTTCTACTGAGGAGGTACCACCATAATGCTGTAGAGAAACCGGTAAAATACTTGATAATTTACAAAGCATCTTCACACAGAGATCTCATCTGATCCGTATAAACACCCCTGGAAGGAATGTAGGGCAGGCATTAAGACCCCCAATTTTTAGAGGGGGAAACTGAGGCTCACCAAGGGTGTGACTTGCCCAAGATCATGTGACTAGTGAGAGGCAGAGTTGAGACCAGGCCTCAAGTCTTCTCTCAGTCTAGTGCTCTTTCCTTTGAATTGGCCAACCCCCATGCTTGGGATACATTGCCTCCTTATCTCCTTCTAATATCCCTTGTTTCCTCCAAAATTTAGCTCAGATATAGCCACCAGCTACATGAGATCTTTATTAATTTTACCCCTTCCCCCTGTAAGGGCTAAAATTCTAGCTATACTGTCTAAAACATCTTTTTTTTTTTTTTTTTAGTGAGGCAATTGGGGTTAAGTGACTTGCCCAGGGTCACACAGCTAGTAAGTGTTAAGTGTCTGAGGCTGGATTTGAACTCAGGTACTCCTGACTCCAGGGCCGGTGCTCTATCCACTGCGCCATCTAGCTGCCCCTGTCTAAAATGTCTAATGAGTGGTTGCCAATAAATTATAAGCTTTAGCAAGAGTTAGACTTTTAAGCTTTTATTAAGGATAATAAGAATTTGATAAAGAGAGAGAGAAAGGCCTAGATCCATCTATCTATCTATTAAAGGGAGAACGCCTTTCTAGCTCCCTTCTCCACCAGAGCCCTCAGGAAAGAGAGCAAGTCAGAGCGCCAGCCTCCCCCTTCTTCTTCCCACAAGCCAACATCACTCCCTGACGCCAAAGAAAAGCCGCATGGTCCTGCCCTCAGAGGCCCTCTCCTCATGTTGGAGCTTTCCTACAGTAAGTCTCCAGCAGGTGGCGTCATTCCAATCATTACATCCCACTACTAGAGACTTCCTCCCAAAATTACCTTATATTTTTATTGTCTATATTTTGTAAATGCACGTTGTCTCCCCGATAGAATGTTAAGTTCTCTGGGGGGCAGGGACGATCTCCTTTTTGGTTCTTGACCCCAGGAACCTAGTATAGTGCCTGGCACGTAGTAGGTGCTTAATAAAAGTTTGGTAACTGATTGAGTGATTCCCACTCACTACACCACACTGCTATGGGCTGCTGTTGCTTTGGCTTTATACCTCTGACGGGAGGGAGGACGCAATCTTGTAGCCTAGCCAGCTTTCTCCATTATCTGTTCTTTCCCAAGGAGTGTTTGACATTCAGCCTTCTAAAGATTAGCCCTCAAAACTGTATTACTTCTGCTCATCCAACTTCCAAAGGACAAATATGGGCAAGAATAGCATAGGATGAGAAGGCATGCTTGGGTTGTGAGCTCTTCCTTGATTTAAAGAATACCTTTCACTTACTAGCTGTGTGACCCTGGGCAAGTCACTTAACCCCAATTGCCTCACTTAAAAAAAAAAAAAAGAATACCTTTGTCCCAGGTCTATTGAAGTCTTGAAAAAGTGAAGAGAAAGGGGCCAGGAAAAAATGATACAAATTGGAGAAGCAAACAAATTTAGGAAGCAGATGTACATGGAAAGGGATTAATGAAACAAAAATGTGATAGAAAATTCCAGGTTCAAGAACAACAAGATCGCTGTCTGTTATGTAGTGCATATTGTTTCAAGGAAGAGAGGGTTACCTTGAAGTCTACTTGTTGACCTGGTCAGATCAAGTGTATTGGGCCTTAATTGGGCTACAATCTGGCTCAATGGAATTCTTGTTCCATAGGTCCTACATAGGCCCAGCCTCTTTAAACTAAGTAACGATTTATAGAAGGGGAACCACATATTTGTGGTGCCTTTTTTTTGGGGGGGACATATTTCATGGCAAAATGTAGTTTTGGAGATTGCTGCCAGAAGACAAGTACTTGGAGGCAGTCAGAGTTTGGGCAGCAAGGTGGCACAGTGGATAGAGTGCTAGGCCTGGAGTCTGGAACACCTGAGTTGAAATCCAGTCTCAGATATTAGCTGTGTGACCTTGGGCAAGTCATTTAACCCTGCTTGCCTCAGCTTCCTTATATGTAAAATGAGCTGGAGAAAGAAATGGCAAACCACTCCAGTATCTTTTCCAAGGAAACCCCAAATGGGGTCACAAAGAGTCAGACACGACTGAAACAACTGAACAACAAGAGTTTGGGCCATTCCTTTTCATTTCAGTTAAGTGGTCTGGTGGAAATAGTCCTAAACCAGGAGTCCAGAACTTTGGGTTTTAGTGCTGGCTTTGGAGTCTGAGGACCTGAGTTCAAATCCCAGATCTGCCACTTCAACATGTGACCATATTCCTCTCTGGCTCTCCCAGGGTGCTCTGAGCCACAGAATCATGAAATTCTTCAAATTAGTTTTGTTCTCCTCAAGAGCTGCCTCAGTCTTAGGTAGTGATGTTGCATGGGTTTATCTAGAGCTTTGTACTTTCAAAGGACCTCAAACCACAGAAGATTACTAAGGCCTCTTCTCAGTAATCATCCACCCACTTCCTTGGTTGCTGTCAGCCAGTCAATTGTAAGCACCTACTATGTGCCAGGCACTGTGTTAAGTGCTGGGGATGCAAAAAAAAAAAAGGCTAAAGATAGTCCCTACCCTCAAGGAACTTGCTCCCTAATGGGGAGATGACGTGCAAATAGTTATGTACATTTGTACAACAGATCTACATAGGAAAAATTGGAGATAATCAACTGTCTTTAAGGGGGATTGGGAAAGGCTTTCTATAAAAAGTGGGATTTTAGCTGGGATTTGAAGGTATGCTATGTGTATGTTGCAGGAGCATAATCAAGTCTCCATTTCATTCATATGCCATGATTATTTTCGACCACTGCCCAATTGGTTCCAGGTCTTTGTTGCCACAAAAAAAAATGCTGCTGGAAATATTTTTGTGTATATGGGACCTTTCTATCTGTTGTTGGCTTCCTTGAGGTCCATGTCCATGAGTGATATTGCTGTATCTAAGGGTATCTACAGTTTAATGGATTTTTAAAAAGTATAATTCCTGTCCCACAGATCCTAAATGGGTCTTTTTGTTGTTGTTGAGTTCTTTCTGTCACGCCTGACTTTATGTGATCCGTTTTGTGGTTTTCTTGGCAAAGATACTGGAGTGGTTTGTGGTTTCCTTCTCCAGTTCATTTTACAGATGAGGAAAGTGAGGCAGAGAGGTTAAGCAATTTGCCCAAGGTCACACAGCCAGGTAGTAATGTGACTTGGGCATATTATTGGATTTCTTTGGGCATTGATTTTTCTTCCATTGATTTTTGTAACATTAGGGGCTTAGTGGTTAGATCAGTGGTTTTAACCTAGGGTCTCAGGTCCTCCTTTGATAGATTTCAGGGGGTCTGTGATCTTGGATAAAAAAATCTTTATTTTCACTCATTTCTAATCAAAATTTCACATTTCTTTCAATTATGAATTCAGGCAACAGAATATTTTTCTGAGAAGGGGTCCATAAGGTTTCCTAAATTGCCAAAAGGGAGAGGGGGTCCTTTTTGACATAAAAAAGGCTAACAATCCTTGGACTAGAGATTCCTTCAGATTCCAAGATTATCTTGTTCTAAGAGAAAAGGTGGAATGTCTAACACCCATTTGTATGCTTTTGAATCTGGAACATTTCAGGCTAGAAGCTTATTGCAATCATACCTTGAGTCTCTAGCTATTAGGAATTTTATCATTTTCTTTTATTGGCTCGTGGATGAGATTTCTGCCAGAAATTAGTTTTATATAAGCTTCACCCCCCCCCCCCCCGCCACCCAAGATGGAGAGAGAAGACTTGCTATTTTAAAACCTCTCTTCAGTCCAGAGAATAATTTCCTCAATCCATTACTGACAGTATAAACTGGCCTCGTGCATGACGATTTAAGGACAGATTTTGGAAGAAATATTTGAGCTGATTCTGGTCTTTACCATTTGGCCTCTGTTTGATGACCCTCCCCCCACAGGATGGACTAGAGGACCAGCCATGTCATAGATCTGGGAGCAGATGGCAGGTGCACTCTGAGAGGAAAAGAGCTAACTCCATGTTTTTGTCTTACACTCACACACACTTGTTTGAGACAGTGTTAATTTGGGAGTGATTAAGCTCTTTAAAGATTAAGGAATTAAAATAGTATATATTTGCTTGAAATATGGGATCAGTAATGATAATAGCTCACATTTCTATAGCATTTTAAGATTGTTCAAAGCCCTTTATATGTTATCTCATTTGATCCTTGCAACAATGCAGGAAGATAGGCACTAATTACTTAGTAGCTCCATCTTACTTAGGAGGAAACTGAGGGTGAGAGTCATTAAGTGACTTGCCCAGGGTCACCCAGCTAGTAAGTGTCTGAGGCAAGATTTGAACTCAGGTCTATCCTGACTCCAAGTCAGAGCTCTATACACTGCTGCCTAGATGCTAAATATAAAATTTCTTGAAAAAGATATTTATTAAACAAGTTTTAGTGATTTTTGTTTTTATATCACAGTCATTTCTGGATATAGCTGCAATCCTTCCCATCCCAGACTTGAACTCTTCATCTTGTTTATCATCTATCTGTCTATGTATCTATCTATTTATCTGTCTGTCTCTGTCTATTTATCTATCATCTATCTAATCTATCTACATATATATCTATTCGCCTGTTCAGACACACATTTATCTATGTATTTATCCATCTGTCAGTCTATCTATCCATCTACCTATTTATTTGCATATGCACCCATCCATCCATCCATCCACTCATCCATCCACTTATCCATCTGTCAATCTATCTACCCATCTATTTATTTGCCTGTCCACACATCCATTTATCTACACGTCTAGCTATCTACCTATTTATTTATGTCCCTGTCCATTTCTCTCCCCCCCATTCACCCATCTAGTTATTTTTTATTCATCTGTCTGTTTATTTTCCTAATGGGACCATGATTTCATTCCATCTACTGATGTAGATCAACACCTGCTCAGCCACTTCTATTCTCGGTGGCAGCTTGTGGGCACTGAGAGCTAAGTGAGTTGTCACACAGCCAGTATGTGTCAGTGCAGGACTTGGGCTCTGGTGTTCCTCACTCTGAGGCCAGCTCTCTCTTGATTCTCCTGCCTCTCAGAATCCTCCTTTTTAAAAAGGAAAAAGTCAAGTAAACGTTTGGCCCCTATAGTCTTCCACTTCTCCACTGAGAGAGAAGACAGTAGTGTGCTTCAGTATCTGTTCTCCAGGATCAGTATTAGGCATCACCGTTACTCCCAGCTGGTCTTCCTTTTAATGATCTTTTCATTTCCATGATTTCAGTGATTGGATATATTTTAAAAATCCCCGTAGAAGAAACTGAGGGAAACAGGTTAAGTGACTTGCCTAGAGTTATGCAGCTAGTATGTGTCTGAATTAGGATTTGAACTCGTCTTCCTAACAAGTCCAACATTCTATCTACTGTTCCAACTCACTTCCTCCTTGATCTAAAGTTAGAAGGTACTTAGAGATCATTAAGTCCAACCCTTTCATTTTTTTCCCTTTTTTTTTTAAACTGTTAAGATGGGTTAAGTGACTTGCCCAGGGTCACACAGCTAGTAAGTGTTAAGTGTCTGAGACCAGGCTTGAACTCAGGTCCTCCTGAATCCAGAGCTGTGCTTTATCCGCTGTGCCACCTAGTGGGCCCTCAACATTTTCATTTTATAGATGAGGAAACTGAAACAGAGAGAGATTAAGTAACTACCCGTGGTCATCCAGCTTGTCTCTGAGGCTGAATTTGAGCCCTGGTCTTCCTTATACTAAGTCCAGCACTTTATTTGATTTTTTTTTTTTTTTTGTGAGGCAATTGGGGTTAAGTGACTTGCCCAGGGTCACACTGAGGTCAGATTTGAACTCAGGTCCTCCTGACTCCAGGGCTGGTGCTCTATCCACTGCGCCACCTAGCTGCTCCAAGTCCAGCACTTTATCTACCATTCCACAACATCACTGATCTGGTCAGAAAGGCCAGTTTGCATTTCCTTGGGCTCTACTTCAAAAGCTCTTTTGGAAACTGTCACCAAGATCACCAAGATCACCAAGATCACCAAGCCCTCTTTTCATTAGGGGCTGGAGCCCTAAGTCTTGTAGGATTTGGACCTGGCTGAGTGTTTTCATTAGTTCAGCCTCAATCTCTGTCAAAACTGTTTGTGGAGCTCAAGGGTCACCACAGTGGGCAGCTCTGGCCTCCTTGTTCTGTGATGCCATCACCACATTGGCAAGATGAGGCCCGGGGCTTGAGCAGTTTATTTTATTGTTAGATGTATCTATCCCAGAGGGGCCTTTGAGAAGCTGAAAAAAAGGGGGGAACCCCCCCCCCCACTCTTTCCTTGTTAGAACAGCAGCCTGGAGTCTCAGCTTGTCTTTGACTTCCCCAGTGATGTTTTAAGATCTGGTATAAACTCACTGTGGTTTGCCTTTGGGCATCGCGTTTGTTTCATTTGGCTCTGTTATATTTGTAATTGCCGCATTTTAATAATTGGCCAATATTCTTGTCAGCAATTTGCAGGTCTCTTTTTAATGGAATGCTTTGCCTTTCATTTCCACAGTGCTTAGTTCAGACCCGGGCTAAGTCTCTGGATTAATGCTAGGTCAACCAATGAGTCAAACCAATTGTGTGCCTTCGTGTGGTATAGTGGATGGGCCTTATCATGTCCCTGAGATGCAGCTTAAGTATTTTCTATACCAAAGCTTCTTAAACTGTTAAGATCCCCTATGGGGTCATGTAACTGAATGTGGGGCACGTGAAAAATTTGGCAACAGTAGGTTATATATACCCATTCTATATACCTACATATTGGGGATCACGTAAAAATATCTCAGGTGAAGAGGGGTGCAAGTGGAAAAAATTTAAGAAACCCTGTTCTGCATGAAGTTTTCCTGATCTCTTCAACTCCTGGTATCCTCCCTCCCAAAATGCCTTGTGTATATTTATATTTGCTAACTTGGTGTTTATTATATATATTTTAATATATTCGAGTCGCCCCCTTTAGAATGTACATTCACTGAAAATAAGAATTATTTCATTCTTGGTGCCAGTGCCTGGCACATGGAAAGCTCTTAATCAATATTTGTCTATTGATTGATGATTCATGGCCTCATATATTCCTAGTCATTTTGGGTCACTACATGCCACATTAAATTCTTCTGATAGCCAAATTTTTTTTTCTGGAGATATATTCACCTCCTCCCACCCCCTTTTTTGTCTGAACTTGGGATTTCATCAGTGTAGAAACTCTTTTTGTTTATGCTGATCAGCAGCCCTTTGTAACAGAGAGAGCTATGTGGGAGCTGGGGAGGATTTATTGGGGAACAAGGATAAGAGGTGAGAAGGATGAGAAGGCATGGATGGGGTTCTGATCTGCACAATTGACCTTGATCTATTGAGCAATACTCTTTGAATCTGGTCACTTAGCGTGTAACAAATCCATGTAGCTTATATCTCTCTATGTTGTTTACAAGGATGGGATAAGAGAAATTGACCAACATCATATCATAGATGGAGAGTAGAGGGAACATCAGAGAAAATTGAAGTCTAGTCCTTCATTTTACTGGGACTGTCTTTGCCTTTCTTTGTATCCCCAGAGTGCTTAGCCTATTGGCTATTGGTTATTGATAGTGGGTCTTAATTAATTTCAAAGATCATGTGATTTATTTATTTATATTTTCAGAGATTACATACATTTTGTTTTTCAGGGCAATGAGGGTTAAGTGACTTGCCCAGGGTCACACAGCTAGTAAGCGTCAAATGTCTGAGGCTGGATTTGAACTCAAGTCCCCCTGAATCCAGGGCCGGTGCTTTATCCACTGCGTCACCTAGCTGCCCCAGATTACATGCATTTTTATTAAGGGTATAGTGAAATAGAAAAAAAAACCCCATACTGTGTAGAAAATAGTAGGTGCTTAATAAATTTTGACTTGGCTTGACTAGAAGTTTTGGCACTGGAACCCACAACTCTTCATTCTGGTTCTTCTACTACATCACTCCCACAGTAATCAGTGCTAAGGATAGTTAGAATGGTTTGGGGGAAACTAAGTAAGGTTAGTCACCAATATTCTTCCTAATTATGCTGCTGCTACTTCTCTAAGATAAGAAAAGCTGCTTTAATTTTGTGTGACCCATAAACCAAATAAGGTGATAAATCAAAGACTGTCATATCTTGCTAGAATCCATTTCCTCAAGATATTATCAAATAGATTTTTATATGTGTTTCTGACTGTTTGCAAGTGGAAGGTTTTTTTGTTTTTTGTTTTTTAATAATCTGATTGATGGTATGGAAAAAATGAAGACGCAGTTTCTGTTTTACTGTTAAAACTGAGATTGGCAACAAGCCAACAGTGTATGTGGCAATTTAAAATATATGTACAAATTCATAGGCAGAATGTTCTTATTTAACATGAATGCCTAGATTGGGTGGAGGAATGAACCTCTGTAATAACCTCTGTCTGTCTCTTCTTCCTCTTCTTCATCATCATCATCGTCATCATCTTCTTCTCTGTCTCTGTCTCTCTCTTTCTCTCTGTCTGTCTGTCTGTCTCCCTCATCCATTTCCCTTGGAAGATATGGTCTCCATTATTTCTATGATTGCATTCTAGTTCTCCTTCAGTTTTGGGGGTGGTGGTGAAATTGCCTGTACCATTCCTGGACTGGTCATTAGCATCTCTGGGGTTGACTCCCCACCTAGACACATTGCCATTTGGGAAGCCTGTGCTGCCATCCAAAGAGAGCTCTTTGATCCACTCACTATGGTACCAAGTCAGCGACTTTTTCAGACTATTAAAGACATTGTCATCCTCGTAACCACTTAACAGTTAGACATCTGTCCTTGATAGGCTATGGTAGATCACGATGAACAAGTTATCCATAGAGGCTCTTAAGTAATTTTGAAGATCTTGTGCTTTACAATATTTATTTAAATTTTAAGAGATTACCAGGGGCAGCTAGGTGGCGCAGTGGATAGAGCACCGGCCCTGGATTCAGGAGGACCTGAGTTCAAATCCGGCCTCAGACACTTGACACTTACTAGCTGTGTGACCCTGGGCAAGTCACTTAACCCCCATTGCCCTGCAAAAAAAAAAAAAAAGAGATTACCTATACTTTTAGTAAAAGTATAAATGAAATGGAAAACCCCCCACTGAATTTCAAGGATTATCTGTACAATTGTTAGCCTAGGGCCATCCAGATGTCCTTTTTAGCTTGTGTCCTTGAGGTCACTGGTGCCTCAGGGCCCGTGGAGAGCAAGTTATTCCTCATATTTGAAGTCCCTGTGAGATGAGTGGCCTTTAAATGTGTGGAATAGCTTGATCTCTGCAAAATTTCTGAGGGTCAGCCTCTAGGGAGAGAAGCTAAAATATCTTCAAGAGTGATTCTTGGTCATGTGTCCATGACTAACGCGAAATGTATTTTCATTGGTTATAAAAATTAAAACTATAATTGCTGAAATTCAATGGAATGCATGTATCGGTGCCTCCTCTTTTCCTGCGCTGATTTCTTTCATTCCTTTTTTTTTTTTAAAAGGTTTTTGTTCCTTTTATTTTAATTTTATTTTTCATCAGTGATTATGTCTAAGAAATAATTTGAAAGCAAGCAACTTTTTCTTGCTCTTGAAGGACATATGTAACTTGTATAATTTATTCCCATTGGCAGTGCCATAGGGAATGTTTTATACCACTGAAATGTTAGAGGGACAGGCTGTTCTGTTATATATAACTCGATATATGTGTTTCCTAAAAGCATCACTCTATGCAAAACCAAGCCATAAAAACCACAGGGCTTATGAGAAAAATCTGGTTAGGGGCAGCTAGGTGGCACAGTGGATAAAGCACAGGCCCTGAATTCAGGAGAACCTGAGTTCAAATCCAGCCTCAGACATTTGACACATACTAGCTGTATGACCCTGGGTAAGTCACTTAACCCCCATTGCCTCACAAAAAAAAGATAGGAACCTCATTAAAAATTATAGTATAGCTTTATATATGTTATAGGGTTAAGAAATAAAAAAATACTACAAGAAATACTGGCTAAGTTTGAGGCCTCAGACTGTGCCTTGGTTGCCCAAGCAAGTTGGGCAAGAAGATGTTGGGCAGGTCAACTTTGGGCAATCCAATACTGGGGCACTGGACTAGAAGCTATGGTGGATGGGAGTAGTGAGGGCTAGTTGTTATCCCTCAGCTCTTATTGTACCAGAAGATATACAATAAATATCCCTCTTAATTTAATGCATACATTCTAGGAGTGTTGTTTATAAATCATTCATTTTCAGTGGAAGAGCTATTTGAAGGAACCTGGTGGTAAAAATCCTCCTTCTGTGAAATGAAGAGCCCCTTTTGTACAGAGAATAATTAACCAACTTTTTGTGTATGTGATTTTTAATGTATGATTTCTTTTTATTTTAAAAAGTTTCCTGAATTATTTTTGTTTTTGATACCAGAATTATTTCTCAATATAATTGGAAATGATATCATCCTCACCCCTTCTACTGAACCCTCTCTTGTAACAAAGAAAAACAGTTAAGCAAATGTGCATGACAAATTGACTTTTTTTTTTTGTTTTTTGTTTTTGTTTGTTTGTTTTGCAGGGCAATGGGGGTTAAGTGACTTGCCCAAGGTCACACAGCTAGTAAGTGTCAAGTGTCTGAGGCCAGATTTGAACTCAGGTACTCCTGAATCCAGGGCCAGTGCTTTATCCACTGCACCACCTAGCCGCCCCGACTTTTTTTTTTTGCGGGGCAATGAGGGTTAAGTGACTTGCCCAGGGTCACACAGCTAGTTAAGTGTCAAGTGTCTGAGTCCACATTTGAACTCAGGTCCTCCTGAATCCAGGGCCAGTGCTTTATCCACTGCACCACTTAGCCGCCCCTGACAAAATTACTTTCTTTTTTTTTTTTTAATTTTTTTTTAGTGAGGCAATTGGGGTTAAGTGACTTGCCCAGGGTCACACAGCTAGTAAGTGTCAAGTGTCTGAGGCTGGATTTGAACTCAGGTACTCCTGACTCCAGGGCCGGGGCTCTATCCACTGCGCCACCTAGCTGCCCCGACAAAATTACTTTCACTGGACAGTGAAGGTAATGTTCTAGTCTAGTAGGTCCCTGCTTCCTTGCCTCTTGTCAGAACCAGGATGGGTCATTGCAGTTAATCTGATTTGAGCGCTTTTTAATGTTTTCACTTATATTATAGCCATCATTGTATTGTTTTGGGTTCTGATTGCTTCAACTCTGTATCAGTGTAAACAAGTTTTCCATGAGTCTCTATACTATAAACAAGTACTTATAGTTGCAAAATTTAAGAACAGCTGTTTTGTGGAGCCTGATAAGGATGGAGTCTGACATACTGAGGATGGGGCCTGGAGAAGGAAAAAAAAATGTGAATGAGTTAATGGACAAAATGTTCCTTTTTTAACCAACTCATAAAATTAAAAAAATTTGGCTTGTATGTTTTGGAAATGCTTCCATTTCACCTTAACTTGATTTTTCAAAGGAAAGAGTGTTTTTCAGAGAAGGATTCAAGTTAAAGTTTATGTTTATTTTCACAGGCAATTGAAGAGTTGGGAAGAGGTGATTTCAAAGCCTGTTCTGATTTTCAAAGGCAACCTGTGACAGGAAGAATTATAAACCAAGCTGACCGGGGAATACTCTGGGTTTCCCCAAGAGAACAAGATGGCGTCTCAGTGGATGGTCACCATATTGGGGTGGATGAGTTGGTGTTTGGCGACAGCAGGTAGGTCATGTCGGCCCATGTTTGTTGTCTTCTTTTGGAAATATTGTACCAAAATCATTTTGTTTTCAAATTCATTTCAATTTAATTAAACCAAGGAAAAAAATTGAAATATGGAAAACAAACAGGTATCTGTATGAGGCACTCTGTTAGGAACTGGCCATTTAAAGAGAAAAAAAAGATAGTTTTGATCCTCAGGGAGTTTACATTCTACTAGAAAACTTCAAGTAAGCCAAGGTTTCTGCAGCCTATGTGGGGGAGATCAAGTGCTGTGTTAGAGGTCTATAAATAAAGCCTGAATGAGGACCAGAGATAGCAGGAAGCAGTCTGATGAGATGGGTGAGCAGTGTCCATTGGTTATGATATCTTATTGAAAAGCTATTTTAAGATATCTTGTTGAAAATAAATAGGAATAAACACTTTAAAAATGCCATTGTGTGATTATGAGCTCCTCACTCTCTTCTCTGTTACTATCTGTGGGCAATTTCATTTGATGATATGATGGAAGGCTGACACAATGGTAACACACAAGTTTTTGGAAGCAATAGACCTGGGTTTAAATCCTGCCTTAGATGCTTATTACTTGATGGCAGCTAGGTGGCGCCATAGTGCATAGAGCATTGGGCCAGGGGTCAGGAAGACTCATCTTTGTGAGTTCAAATCTGGCCTCAGACACTTACTAGCTGTACGACCCTGGGCAAGTCACTTTTTTGTTTGTTTTTTTGTTTGTTTGTTTGTTTTTTGCCGGGCAGTGGGGGTTAAGTGACTTGCCCAGGGTCACACAGCTAGTAAGTGCCAAGTGTCTGAGGCCGGATTTGAACTCAGGTACTACTGAATCCAGGGCCAGTGCTTTATCCACTGCGCCACCTAGCCACCTCTGGCAAGTCACTTTTTATTTATTTATTCATTCATTCATTCATTCATTTATTTACTTATTTATCCATCCATTTATCCATTTATTTATTTATTTACTTGCTTATTTATTTAACATATAAGGTATTTTATTTTTTCCATTACATGTAAAGATAGTTCTCAACTTTTGTTTATACAAGCTTTACAATTTCAGATTTTTCTCCCTCCCTCCCCTCCCTCCCCCCTCCCCTAGACAGCAGGTAATCTGATATAGGTTATATCTATATATCTATATACATATACATATATATGTATACACACATATATATATATACACATAATAACATTAATCCTATTTCTGCATTAATCCTGTTATAAGAGAAAAAATCAGAGCAGTGATGCAAAACCTCAAAATAGAAAAAAAAAACAACAGCACCCAAAACAAAGGAAATAGTATGGTTCAATCAGCATCTATACTCCGCAGTTCTTTTTTTTTTTTTTCCTTGGATTTGGAGATCCTCTTCTATCATGAGTTCCCTGGAACTCTTCTGTGCCATTGCGTTGGTGAGAAGAATATAGTCCATCACAGTAGGTAAACACTCACTGTTGATGATACTGTGTACAATGTTCTTCTGGTTCTGCTCATCTCACTCATCATCAGCTCACGTAAGACCCTCCAGGTTTCTCTGAACTCCTCCTGCTCATCATTTCTTACTGGCAAGTCACTTTTAACCCTGTTTGCCTCAGCTTTCTCATCTGTCAAATGAACTGGAGAAGCAAATGGCAAACCACTCCAGCATCTTTGCCAAGAAAACCCCAAATGGGTCATGAACAGCGGACTTGAGTAAATCACTTAATCTCACTGGGACTCAGTTTCTTCATCTGTCAAATGAAGTTTTGGACTGGATGGTTTCTGGGGTCCCTTCTAACTTCAGTTCTGTGAGCCAGTGGGTACCTGAAAGCAGTTCTTATTTAATAATGATCAGCTCCTTCTTTGACTTTCAAATCCCTACCCTTTCCTTTAAAGACCAACTCGGACGCCGCCCTGTCCTCTCTTGTCAGCAATCAACCAGTTATCCAATAAGCATTTATTAAGCACACACTGTATACCAGCCACAAAGACAAAGTGAAGCAGTCCTTCCCCTCCTGAAGCTTACATACATGTAGGTTAGTGTATATGAACTGGATTGGGGAGAGACTCGAGGCAGGGAGACCAGCTCAGCAATTGCCATGATAGTCCAGGGGAGAGGAGATGAGGGTCTTCGCTAGGGTGGTGACAGAGGAGGTGAAGAGAAGGGGCAGATGCAGGACATGTTTTGGAGGTAGAAATGGCAAGATTTGGCAACTGATCGGATAAGTGAGTGAGGGAGAGCGAAGCATGGAGATCGACTTAAAGGTTTTGAACTTGGGTTATTGGAAGACACCATGTTCTGCCCGTTAGACCCCACCTAACATTTTTCTTTAGAAATCTATAAGGTATTTGTCATATAAGCAAGTTCTACACACTGATGAACGGGCCAAGACACCCCCAAAATATCATGTATTATACAGTCATCTGTTTTGGGAATTTGTCCCCTGCTCTGTGAGGGCAAGGACTGACTGTATCTTAGCTGAACTTTGCAGTAAGTGTCAGATTTGAATTCAGGTCTTCCCGACTTTAGGCCTGGAGCGCTGCCCACTGTACCACCCAGCTGCCATGCAGCCTATTTAGGGACAGTGAATACACACCCCCAGCCGGCTTGGGCTTTACTACAGTATTGGTATGAGAGCACAGCGGGTTAGACCTAGAAAGGACCTCAGAGATCCTTTGGTCCCATTTTACAGATGAGGAACCTTAGAGGCCATCGGTCGGTCCCCATAATTTCATTCACCAAGGGCCCAGGGACTAAGAGAAACCAAGTTCTTCCATTTAGTCCCATTGATGGAAGTTATAAAGAGGGAAATGGAAGCTTGAAAAGTACCCTGAGCTATTCAGAAGTGGCACAGGCTTCCTTGAGACGTGATCAAAGAAACGAATGCATGAAAAAGCATTTATTAAGAGCTTACCCTCATTGCCCCACCCTGGAGGGGCAGAGCCTGGCTGAGTCTTGTCTGATACTTTACAGCAGGGATGCCTTTGGGGTGTGGGTTGGGCCAGTTGGCTGCCGAGGCCCTTCCAACTCTTGAGTTCTGTGATTTTGTAAAGCGATTTGCTTAAGAGGACTCACCGTTAGACTGTGACCCCTTTGAGATCAGGCGCTGTTTATTGCCTCTCTTTGTTATCTCTATTGCTTGGCATAGTGCCCTGCATGTAGTAGGTGCTTAATAAATGATGGTTAATGCAGAGCAGGGACTCCAATGATCTCTCCCTTTCCACTGCTTGCCTAAGGTTGAGGCCAGATGGTGGAAAGCCTGCAGGAGGCTGGATTTGGTGCTACCGGCCAGTGGGAACCAGTAAAGGTCCTTGCCCACGGGGGATGGCATGAGTGCCGTGGAGGTAACTGAGACGATAGTCCCCTTCCCCCCAGTCAACTTGAGCTCAGCTGGTTAAACACCAGTTTTGTTTTCTTTTTCAAGATTAAGCCATAAGGAAAATAAACGGGGGCCCAATTCACCCCTTTTGGTAGGTCTCAGGATTTGGGGGGTGATTTACATTAGCCCTCCCTCTGAAGCCGGTGGATCTTAGGCACAATGGAATGTAGTATTCCAGGGGTCTCCTGGGGAGCTGAGGCTTCAGATCAGAGCTGCAGCAGAGCACGACTTAGCCCGCTAAAGATCTGCTCCAGGCCCAAGAAGACTGCCTGGCTTGTTCCAGCCCTGTGGCCTCCCTGCCCAGGGTAGCAGGCCAAACCTTCCTTTGGAGCCTGTGGTGAGGGACAAGCGAGGCAGGGGGCGGCGTGCCTCGCCAAGCCTGGTGACGGCTTTATTTTTATTCAGCCTTTCCTCACCTGCCCCTCATCCTTGATGGCTTGAAGAGCATTCCGGGAAGGGCGAGGAGGGCTGGGGAGGAATGGTGTGGATGCAAGTGCCCGGAATTTTCAAGAGCGCCTCCCGGGTGGGAAAATACTCCCCGACCCCCACTGGCTGACACCCTCCCCTCCACCCCCTAATCTTTACAAGGTGCCTTAGATGGAGAGTTGAAAGAAGGGCCTAGGGACAGCAGGCCTGGTGGGGCTGCTAAAACTTGCCTCCCCCTTCCCTGGTCTGGCTCTGATCTGGGAGCCACAACTCTGTTTTAGAGGCAGAGGTCTTAACCTGGGGCCCTGAACTTCTTTAAATGTAGATGTAATATTAATATAATTCATATTATAGCAATTAATAAGACAGTAAACCAATTACTATTAATTTAATTATAGATTTATGTATGTGTGTATACATATATACACATGCACACATATACACACACAACTTCAGGGACCTCAGGTTAAGAACTCATATATGAGGGGCAGCTAGGTGGCGCAGTGGATAGAGCACCGGCCCTGGAGTCAGGAGTACCTGGGTTCAAATCCAGCCTCAGACACTTAACACTTACTAGCTGTGTGACCCTGGGCAAGTCACTTAACCCCAATTGCCTCACTAAAAAACAAAAAACCAAAAAACTCATATATGTGTGTGTATGTGTATATGCATATGCACATGCATACACACATACACACATATATAATATACACACATACAAATATATGTACATATTTTATAACTACATATTTCAATAGAATTCATTTCCATTGTAATCCCATATATTTTATTTTAGGCCCTTAAAACCATTACTTTGAAATGGAGTCCATGGATTTCAGCAGAAAAAATATAGTTGAGACCCCTATTTTAGGGGGCAGCTAGGTGGTGCAGTGGATAAAGCACTCCTGGATTCAGGGGGACCTGAGTTCAAATCCAGCCTCAGGCATTTGACACTTACTTGACACTTACTAGCTGTGCTGTGTTTCTCTGGGCAAGTCACTTAACCCTCATTGCCCTGCCAGAGAGAGAGAGAGAGAGAGAGAGAGAGAGAGAGAGAGAGAGAGAGAGAGAGAGAGAGAGAGAGAGAGAGAGAGAGAGAGGGGCCTGGAGCACCATCTAGAGGTTAAGTGATTTGCCTAGGACAACAACAGCAGGGTCACAGCTAATCTGTATCAGAAGGAGGATTCAACCCAGGCTTCTCTGATTCTAACGGCGGCCTTCTGGCCACTGTGCCAAGTGGCAGTCTGAACAACAAAAATCGGAACTAATTTTTTTTTTTAATTAAATGACAGGTTTTATTAAGTAGGGAAGAAAATCACACATGATCATGGCTACTATTCAGCCTACTGCCAAATAGGACCGGAACTAATTTTAAAAATAGGTTTTTACTGGTATCTTTTATTTTTATGCAGCCTAGAAAATACTAAGTAATTGATGCTACACATCTTGTTTCTGAAGTAGCTATCCTTAAAAAAAAGTGTGCCCCCCCCCCCGGCACACACACACACACACACACACACACACACACACACACACACCATTTCCTGCTGCTTCTGAAGTCTGCCAGAGTTAATTAGGATTCAGTTTCCAATAACAGGAAAAAGACGCACACAGGAAGAATTCAGGGAAATCAGTTGTGATCGAAAGCCTGGAAGTGCCTGCTGTTGGTGGCTGTGCCAGGTCAGAGATGTTGTCTGGGGTGGATGCTACAGCCAGCTATGCCAACATCCCTCTGCAGGCAAAGGTTACTCCCCTCATCTCACTGTCTCATTTCGGTGCCCAGATGCATCCTTTTGGGTGCCTG
Organism: Dromiciops gliroides; assembly: GCF_019393635.1. Taxonomy (NCBI): domain Eukaryota; kingdom Metazoa; phylum Chordata; class Mammalia; order Microbiotheria; family Microbiotheriidae; genus Dromiciops; species Dromiciops gliroides. The sequence continues at coordinate 35,706,883 of NC_057864.1, forward strand.
CCGACACCCCACACATATGTTGATTGAGCAAACATTGCTCTTTGTTTCTGATGGATGTACCTAGAGTTCCAGGTAGAAGATCTGGAGTGAGGAGTCGGGGTGGGGGGGGGGGAGTGAGGGGGAAAGACTGGGATTTCTTTCAGTCAAACACAGACTCGAGCCAGAAGGTCACTGGGTTCTTTGTTTCTGCCTGCAGTGCCAACCCCCCAGGGATAGGGGTTTTGAATGGCCAGTCCAAGACCTTGGCATTCTTGTGTCTTGAATTAAAACTCATTAAGTCATACGGAATTTGAAACAATACCTTTTATAGAAGCCCAGCAACTGCTGCTGGGCTATCCACAGGAGAAAGATGGAATGTTGTTTTGAGGTCACTCTCCCTCCCTACCTTACTTACTTTCTGCTCTGGGTTTCTGGAGCTGCCCGCCCCAGGAGCAGCTGAGTGAGTACCAGTGTCCTCCCTGGGAATAGTTTTACAGGCAGACAAAAGCACAGTCATGGCCACTAAGGAATTGCTTTAATTTTCTCTCTGGGGGAGGGCTTGGTCTTTTATTTTAAGTTTGGCTGCTTTGATTTTTTCTTTTTTCTTTCTTTCTTTCTTTCTTTTTTTTTTTTAAGTGAGGCAATTGGGGTTAAGTGACTTGCCCAGGGTCACACAGCTAGGAAGTGTTAAGTGTCTGAGGCCGGATTTGAACTCAGGTCCTCCTGACTCCAGGGCCAGTGCTCTATCCACTGCGCCACCTAGCTGCCCCTGCTTTGATTTTTTGATTTCTCCTGTGGAAGATTAGGTGGGTTCTCTCTTCTTTACCCATCTAAAACCCTAGCTAGCTCAACCCCCCCATGAATTCTTCCCCAAAAACTCGTATGGATTTCGTAAGTAGATATGGGTATTGGAATCATGGATACCTGGCTTCAAATCCCACTCCTTTTTTTCTTTTAGTTTATTTTTCTCAATTACATGTAATTTTTTTTAACATTTGTTTTTTAAAATTTTGAGTTCCAAGTTCTCTGTCTCTCCTCCCTCCCCTCTTGAGAAGGCAAGCAATTTAATATAGATTATACATGTGAAGTCATGTAAATAATATTTCCTTATTAGCCATGTTGCAAAAGAAGACACAGATCAAAAACAAAATAAAATCAAGAAAAATAAAGAAAGTAAACAAGTATGCTTCTGTCTGCATTTGGACTCCATTTGTTCTTTCTCTGGAGGGGGATCGCATTTTTCATCATGAGTTCTTTGGAACTGTCCTGGATCATTGTATTGTTGAGAATAGCTAGGTCTTTCACCCATTAATGATTATATACAATTGCTATCACTCTGTGCGGTGTTCTCCTGCTTCTGTTCTGAGAGCATCCTAATCATTGTTTCTTATAGCACAATAGTATTACATCACAATCATATACCACAACTTGATGTAACTATTATAACATATGCTATCATTTTGTAACTTCACAGTTATATACCACAACTTAATGGTCATTCCCTCAATTTCTAATTCCTTGCCTCCACAAAGAGACCTGCTATAAATACTGTTTTTTGTACATTTAGGCCCTTTTCCTTTTTTAAAAAAACAATTTCTTTGGGATAGAGACCTAGCAGTTGTATTTCTGGGTCAAAGAGTAGGCAGTTTTTTGCCCTTTGAGCATAGTTCCAAATTGTTCTCCAGGATGGTTGGATCAGTTCACAACTCCACCAGCAGTTAATTAGTGTCCCGGTTTTCCCATATCCCCTCCAACATTTGTTATTTCCCTCTTCTGCCATATTAGCCAATCTGATAAGTGTGTGGTGGTATTTCAGAGTTGTTTTACTTTTTTTTTTTTTTTTTTGGTGAGGCAATTGGGGTTGTGACTTGCCCAGAGTCACACAGCTAGTAAGTGTCAAGTGTCTGAGGACAGATTTGAACTCAGGTCCTCCTGACTCCAGGGCCGGTGCTCTATCCACTGCACCACCTAGCTGCCTCCAGAGTTGTTTTAATTTCTAATCAGTAGTGATCTAGAGAATTTTTTCCATATGACTATAGATAGCTTTGATTTCTTTTTCTGAAAACTTCCTGTTCTTATCATTTGACTATGTATCAATTGGGGAATGACTCTTATTCTTATAGTTTTGACTCAGTTCTCTGTGTTTGAGAAATGAGGCCTTTAATCAGATAAACTTGCTGTCAAATTTCTGTTCACCTCCTCCAAATTTTCTGCTTTTCTTTTAATCTTGGAAAGCAATTGGTTTGTATGCGCTAGATTCTTAGAAATTGATAAATACTTGCTAGATTGAACTAAATAGAAAGCTTCAAGTTTTTAATATTGGAGGTGTTTTATCAGTTGGGTTTCAAATCCCTGTATTTCTGAGGTAAGCATGACAGCTCAGTCAGATGAAAGGATACTACCAGAAACTGTACTCTCTCCTCATTTCCGCCCCACCTTGTAATTCCTAACTTCCCCTCACTCAGAAATGACCTTGTATTTACTTTGTATACACATATGTGTGTACATACTATAATCATTTCAGTAGACTGACTGTAAGCTCTCTGAGGGCAGGGGTTGTTTTATTTTCCAGTGCTGGGCACATAGCCAGAGATTAACACATGCTTGTTAACTGAGTGATTCATAATGAAGCATAAACCTCTCTTCTCAGAAGAGAGGCAGGAGGACTGTGGCTGCAGAATGTTGTACAATGGCCATGGTCAATGGATGGGTTGATTTTGCCTTTCTTGATTACAAGGGGAATGGGTCAGTATTGAGGGTAGGTGAGTAGGTGAGGAGGTGAGTGAATAAGGTTGGGTAGTCATATCAAACGATGACTGATGGAAAGACAAAAGACACCAGTGAAAAAAAAATTAATTAATTGAAAAAAGAAGAGACAGGAGCCTACAAGGTCTGGAGATGACAGGGTGAGAATTGGGGGTTGTCAAGAGGTTATGAATTTGAATAGCAAATGGGGTTCAAAGAAAGAAGCTTCCTGGGCATCCCTAGCACACACTCCCAGGGCTTTTCTTTTATCTGTGACTTCATTATTGACTAGTGGTGGCTAGAATCTCCGATGTATTTAGCTCTAGCTTTCAAGAATGAGTCTGTGTTCATCATGACATCTGCCAACCCTCACTAGGGAACTGACCCCTTCTCTCTCTCTCTCTCTCTGTGAGGCAGTTGGGGTTAAGTGACTCGCCCAGGGTCACACAACTAGTAAGTGTCGAGGGTCTCAGGCTGGATTTGAACTCAGGTCCTCCTGAATCCAGGGCTGGTGCTCTATCCACCAACCCCTTCTCTTTTAGGGGAAAATGAAAAAGCAGAGAGTTTTCATGGGCACTGGATTGGGTGGTAGCTGTGGGTCTGTGCTCCTCAGAAGGATGTCATGACGGTTGCCCTCTTGGTGCAATTCAGCTGGAATAAGACCCTCCATTTCCCAACTGGGCATTTTCTCTGGCCATCTCTCTTTCCTGTAATACATTCCCCTCCTCCTCTCTGTCTTCTGGATTCCTACAAGTTCCACCTAAAAATCCCACCTTCTACAGGAAGCCTTTCCCAATCCTTGATATTAGGGTCTTCTCTCTGGTGGGTATTTACCATTTGTCCTGTCTATAACATGACTGTACATAATTGTAGGCTGTCTCCCTCCTTAGATGGTGAGCTCCTTACCTTTCTTTGTATCTCCAATGCTTAGCACACAGTAGGCACTTAAGTGCTGGGCACAATCTAGGCACTTAAGAAACAATCCTCACCTTTAATGATTGGGGGTCATTCTGTATATTAAATAGCCCATGGGTTTACAATATAGTCTTTATTGTTGTTGAAAGGAACTCTTTTTTTTTTTTTTTTGGTGAGGCAGTTGGGGTTAAGTGACTTGCCCAAGGTCACACAGCTAGAAAGTGTCAAGTGTCTGAAGCCGGATTTGAACTCAAGTACTCCTGATTCCAGGGTCGGTGCTCTATCCACTGCACCACCTAGCTGCCCCTGGGGGTCATTCTGAATGTAGGCAAACTGGCCTTGGAGTCTGGAAGTTGTAGGTTCAAATGTTGCCTCTGGCCCTTAGAGGATATGTGACCATTGGCAAATCATTCAACTCTGTTCTTCATCTGCCCACTGTGAGTAATAGTACTCCAAGTACTACCCTCAGAGAGCTATCAGGACTCAAGAGAGAATCATGATGGTAGAGAAGGCTTTCAAAGGGCAGTAGTGATGTCAGTTATTATTACACAGAGGCCACATCTTCTGGGGTAAGACTGTTGATTTGGTGGTTGAGAAGAGGGATTTGGCAGCGGCCCAGCTCGATCTCTTGGGTATTTTGGTCATTCATTTTGGGCAGCTCTCCTTACTCTCCCCTCCCCACCCCTGTACCTGATCTTGAGATTTGTAAGATGAAATTTAATTCAGCTCAACAAATAATTATTAATTACCTGCTATGTGCAAGGTCCTGTGGTGGGTACTGGTGATCCAGAAACCAACCAACCAACCAGCAAAAGGGATAAATCGTGCCTGTCCTCAAAGAGTTTGTGTTCTACTGGGAGATACAAATTGTTCATAGATAAGTATATACAAGGTAAATTGAGGCAAGAGAGGCTATCCACCCCTGTGGTTTGGGACAGGCAGCAACAGAAGAGGCAGCTCCCACAAAAGGCTCAGGTTTCTAGGGGCCTGAGATAAGGATGGAGTGGGTTCCAACCACCATGGTGGTGGTGGTGGTAGGGCCTTTGCAAAGATATGGAGGTGAGAGATGGAATGGTATGTTGGGGTTAGTCTAGTGAATTTAAGGACTCCAGTTAGTTTGGAGTAGAGTTTGTGGAGGGGAATCGTTATGGGGTCACACAATTTAGAACTAGAAGAAAAGGTAAATGACTCGTTTAAGGTCACATGGGTAGGAAGGGCTAGAACCAGGATTTGAACATATGTCCTCTTTACTTCACAATATTAGGAATCCTACCAGCTCCGGCATGTTTGGACCCTCAGCACATGCGACCTATTCTCTACCCTCCCCACCTTCTGGGCCCATAGACCATCAGCTATCCCTCCCCTAAGCAGTCAGCTCTGCATGACTTCCCCCTTCCCCCCAGGGAGAGAAAGTTAATTAGTGATTTGATGATAATGATGATACAATATTTCAAGGGTTACTTTCCAGATTCCCCAAGTGCTAATGCCCCCTTCCCTGTCTGTATTTATCCTCTTTATAGGGCAGCTAGATGGTGCAGTGGATAGAGTGCCAGCTTGGGGTCAGGAGGATCTGAGTTCAATATGACCTCAGATTACTAGCTGTGTGATCCTGGGCAAGTCACTTCATCCTCTTTGCCTCAGTTTCCTTATCTGTAAAATGAGCTGGAGAAGTAAATGGCAAAACACTCCAGTGTCTTTGCCAAGAAAACCCCAAAAGGGGTCACAAAGAGTTGGACACAATTGAAAAACAACAACAATTTTCTTTATATTCTGTATATAATCATATATGTATGTATCTGTCTATCTCTGTATATACTTAATGTATATAGGCATATATACCCTGTATATAAATGTATATGCACAGAGAAGCAATAGCTACATACAGGTATACAGTATACTTACATATGTATATAAGTACACAGATACACACATGTACATATATGCTTTCAACCATGTGTAGATAATAAGTACACACATATATATACATGCAATGTGCTCACACATTTGTGCATATACACTCTTGTATATAGGTATGCAATACTTATACACATGCCTATATACAAGCACACAAACATACATGCATATCTACTAGGATCACATGTACATAACACACATATACATACATATAGACATGTATGTGGTATAGTACACATCTATATACAGGCACACAGATACACATAGCACACATGTATATATATAACATGCATATATACATGTATATACAACACAAAATATAGATGCACACAGACACACATGCATGCACAAACATCCCCACATATACATACAACATGCTAAGACACATACTACATACATGTGAACACACATCACGCACATGTGAAAACATAAGGCCATGTACAGAAACACAATATGTGTGTTACATGTTACATGATGCATATATATATATATATATATATATACACATACGCATCATATTACACACACACGCTATTTGGAAAGGTTTGGGGGACACCTTGCATATGCTTACTGTCTCTCCTGTTGGAATGTAAGTGACTTGTGAGAAGCGAGTGTTTCATTCTTTGTGCCTGGCACACAGTAGGGCCCTTAACAAAAGGCTTGTGGAGCGATGGATTGACAGATTGCTTTAAGGTTTGCAGAGCAGGAGGGGAAGGGAAAGAAAGAGAACAGAAGAGAATGGGGGCAGAAAGGTGAGAGCTGGAATCCTGAGCATTCTCATTCTTTTTGGACTTTTGGGTTTGAGAAATAATGATTTCAAAGTCTACTTTAGTCTTTAGGTTTAGAGGGAATTTTTTTCCCAACTAGCATTTGCATGGTGACTTGATTCCTGATCAAGTTGGGGGTGGGGGTAGGGAGGTGAGGGGAGGGGGCGGCATCTTAAGTAGCATAAAGGGCAAGGCTCTGGGCAGCTGGCCCACAACAGCCCTCAAGTGTTCTAGGCCACATTCCAGCCCTGGAATAGCGACACAGAGGAGAGGCCTGAGGAGCATTTTCTCTCTCCTCCCCAGATGCACAAGAGCTGCTGCCATTTCTTTTTTGTCAAAACATTTCCTGCAACTATATTCACAAAAAATTTTTCTAGATAGGAAATCACCACTTAGAAACGCAATATCCACACTCCCCCGCCCCCATACCTCATTTTTCTTTTTCTGAGAGTCCTTTAAAGGCAGGCCAGATCATTGGAATTTGATGCAGGTACGCTTAGGTGAATTCCTCTCAGAAGAGCGAGGGCAGCGTTTCTTAGGAGCAGGCAAGAGAACCCCAGGGACTGAAATCCAACTCGGTGTCTCTGTCTCTCTGTCTCTGTCTCTATCTCTGTCTTTCTCACTCTTTTTCTTTCTTGCTCTCTTTCTCCCTCTCCCTCTCCTTATCCTTCTTTTTTTTTTTTTTGGGTGGGGCAATGAGGGTTAAGTGACTTGTCCAGGGTCACACAGCTAGTAAGTGTCAAGTGTCTGAGGCTGGATTTGAACTCAGGTCCTCTTGAATCCAAGGCCAGTGCTTTATCCACTGCGCCACCTAGTTACCCCCTCCTTGTCCTTCTAAACCTTGGAAATCACACTGGAAAAAAAAGACTCGAAAGTAAATCAAGTCAACAAACACTTATTAAGGCCCTGTGATGTACCAAGTGTTGGGGATACAAATACAGGCAAAAGACAGCCCCTGCCCTTGAGAAGCTCCCAGTCTAATATGGAGCCAACATGCAAACAAACAACTATGTACAAACAAGTTACAGACAGAATAAGGTGGAGATAAAGTAGAACAAAGAACAGACAACACAACACGACACACATTTACTGAGCACCTGCTTTGTTCCAGACTGTGCTAAGTGCTGGGGATACAAATAAGAAAGTTAGTGCCTGTCCTCAAGAAGCTTACAATCTAACCATTACTTAGCACGATGCACATAGCACTGAGTAAATCCCCCTCCCCTGTTCCCCCAACCACTAGTTGAAGCTCCCTGTTTTGCTTTCCGGTGTCCTCACATGCCTGCATAATTTAGCCCACAAAAATAGAAGATAGGACAGTGAAATCTGGAACAACACCTGATTTCCTCTCCGCCTGAGTGTGCCTGGCGCTGACCAGCTCGGGACGGATGGAGCATCAGTTTTGGAAAATAACAAAGTCCTGCTCTGATGTTTTCGCTGGAGATGTTATTGTAGGGCCAGGGCTCTGGTCTGTGATAATCTTTTCCATTGGAACACATCTGCTGGTGCCAATATTGTTGTTTCATTGCTAAAAGGCTGGGTTACACGTGCTGCGTGGGGAAGCCAGGGGACCCAGGCTTTAGCTGCATTGTCCCCAAATGTCTTTTTGAGTTAAAATCAGAGGCTGGGGAAATTAGGAAAAAAACTCCTCTTTATTAGTAGAAATCATCAGTTCTGGAATAATAGCCATTTTTAGATGAAAACATTATGCTCCAGAGTTTCCTTTTTATTTTCCGTGGTAGCTTAGTCATCAGCATCATTTCTGAGCAAGAGAAAATACTGTATTTTCAAGCAAAATATGCCTGTCTCTTAAAAAAAAACCTTATCTAATATAAAGAGATCTCTGTTGCTAAGAAATTCTCAGATTAGAGGATTTTGGAGGCAGCACAAAAAACAAAACAAAACCCACAAGACTTTCTCTCTGATGTAATATGTGTCCTTCCAAACCAGTGATGAGGAAGGGCACTTGGGAGTGACAAGACTTGGGAAATTAAGGAGTGAGGATTATCTGACTTTTCTTGGAATAAAGGGGCTGGATTCAGTTCAGCAGAAGCCTTGTGGTCTGTTTTACAGGGGAGTAGACCTAGACTCTGAGATGCTGAATAACTTGGCCAAAGTCACATATGTAGCAAAGAGCAGTCAGAATTTGAACCCCAAACCTAGGACTCCAGGTTCCTTACACTGTGCTTCCCGTCCTCTTACCAGGGATCCAGATTTCTCTGGCACACTCTGCCATGACCCACCAGAAAAGGAAACTCACCTGCCCCAGATCCAGGAAGGGATGTGCTTTTTTTTTTTTTTGAGGCAATTGGGGTTAAATGACTTGCCCAGGGTCACACAGCTAGTAAGTGTTAAGTGTCTGAGGCTGGATTTGAACCCAGGTACTCCTGACTCCAGGGCCGGTGCTCTATCCACTGCACCACCTAGCTGCCCCAAGTGCCTTTTCCTTTTTTAAGATTTTCAAATCAAATCCCTAAATTGGTGCTAACTTAATGGATTCATCCTTTCTTAAGTGACCATCCTGGCTCCACTTAGAAGTGATTCCTTCCCTCTTTTAAGAGCATAAGATTGGAGAATCATAGTCCAGTGTTTCCAGTTTACAGATGAGGAAATTGAGGCCCACAAAGGTTAATTGACTTTCCTAAAGCCGCACAGGTAACAGGTGGAAGAACTGTGATAAACTCTCATAAAATTACTTTTTTTTTTTTTTTTTTTTTTTTTTTTTTTTTTTTTTAGTGAAGCAATTGGGGTTAAGTGACTTGCCCAGGGTCACACAGCTAGTAAGTGTCAAGTGTCTGAGGCCGGATTTGAACTCAGGTACTCCTGACTCCAAGGCCGGTGCTCTATCCACTGCGCCACCTAGCTGCCCCCAAATTACTTTTTTTTAATGGAGCTTAGTGTAGTGGCCAGAGCATTAGACTTGGAGTCAAGAAGGCTGAATTTCAAATTCTTCCCCAGACCCTTACTAGCTGTGTGATCCTAGGGAAATCACTTAATCTTCTAAGCCTCAGCTTCTTCATCTCTAAATTGGGAATAATAACAACAGCCACCTCCCAGGGCTGTTCTGAGAATAGATGGAAAGTGTTTCGCAAACCTTAAGGCATGAGCTCTTATCATTACTGACACATGCACACTCTGATTTGTGTCTTATTATTTTGTGAAAATGTCTTATGCCTCTTACTGTACTGTGAGCTGCAAAACTTCACAAGTAGCATGGTGCTCAGAAGGAGGAACTCAATGGATGCATGTTGTATGGAAAGGCTTGGAATCTTTGTCTTTCCTCAGTCATGGTGAGGCACTATAGGGTGGCTAGGGGGTGCCATAGTGCACAGAGAGCTGGACCTGGAATCAGGAAGATTCATCTTTCTGAGTTCAAATCCGGCCTCAGACACTTACTAGCTGTGTGACCCTGGGCAATTTATTTATCCCTGCTTACCTCAATTTCCCCATCTATAGATGAGCTGGGGAAGGAAATGGCAAACCACTTTGGTATCTTTGCCAAGAAAACACCCAAATGGGGTCATTAAGAATTTGAAATGATTCAATAAGATTAATGGGTTGAACCAATCCCATTTCTATAGCTCTATGAGATTGCCTAAAACCCTTATCTCCCGACAACCCTTTGAGGTAGTTGGTGCTACTCTTCTTCTTCCTTTTTTTTTGCGGGGCTATGGCGGTTGAGTGACTTGCCCAGGGTCACACAGCTAGTAAGTGTCAAGTGTCTGAGGCTGGATTTGAACTCAGGTACTCCTGAATCCAGGGCTGGTGCTTTATCCACTGCACCACCTAACTGCCCCTATTATTATTATTATTATTAATATTATCACTATTGGCAGGCAATGAGGGTTAAGTGACTTGCCCAGGGTCACACAGCTAGTAAATGTCAAGTGTCTGAGGCTGGATTTGAACTCAGGTTGTCCTGAATCCAGGGCCTGTGCTTTATCCACTGTGCCACCTAGCTGCCCCTGGTGCTACTCTTCTTGTGCCCATTTTGCAGATCTGAAAATGGGTTTGGAATGGTTGGGCGACTTTGCCCATATTCACACAGGTATTAAGTGTCTGAGCTGGGATCCAGTCTGAGTCCAAGGCTCTGGACTGCAAGGTCAGCTCCCTTTCCACCCCACTGCACTGGACAGTCCTGGACAGATTTCTTGGCCCAGGACCCAGAGCTAGGTGTTCATTCATAGCAGTGTGACCATGTTTTAGGGCTGCAGCCACACATTTCATATTTATCAACCAATGTCTTCATGTGCAGGAGAAACATGGTTGTGCTCATCTGTCTAGGAGATGGGTATCTGAGGTCCCATGGAGAGCAATTTTTAGCAACTACATCGTGTTTTGATTTGCTTTCTTATCTAAAAAGGGAACTTTTGTGCATCTGTTCAGCAAATTTATATTACTGAGCACCCACTCTGCCTGGGCAGTGAGGATGTTGTGGAGTCTGGAGACCCGGGTCTGGGGGCTCCTAGGGGTATGATCATTGGCATCTTCCTTAAGCTTCTGCGCCTCAGTCTTCTCATCTGTAAAATAGCTATCTGTGTATATGCCTAACACTTACCACACAGGATAGCTGGGAGGAAAACACTTTTGTAAACCTTAAGAGTTACATTCTGGCTCTTGGTGGCTGCTGCCTTCAGGGAACTTCCCATCTACCAACAGAACGAATGGTGAATACTCTATAAAGAAAAGCCACGTTCTCTTTTCTCTTCTGCAAATTTAGATTTTTAGATGTGTTTGCCAATGCCAAAAGAGGGGGTTGATCTACAGAAGGAAAAAACACAACAACAACCCAATTTGCTCCTTAAAACTGTGGAGAAAAACCAGAACCAAAGCCAAACCTCCTAACAGTTGGAGCTGTCCGGGAGTGGAGTGGAGGGGGCTGTCTTGAGTTGTGTTGGTTCTCTTCTTCCTTGGAAGCCTTCAAGTAGAAGTTAGCCTCGTTGGGTATGCCATGGGGAGGAGTCTTCTCATGTAGGGGTTGGATTAGATGAGCTCCAAGATCACTCCCAACTCTCAGACTCTGAGATTCTTTGAATCATGACAGCCAATGTTTATATGGCATCCTAAGGTTGGCAAAGCACCTTAACATACATTTTGTGCCTGGGAGGTAGGGCCTGTTATTATCCCCAATTTACAGATGAACAAACTGAGGCCAACAAAAGTGTCCGAGGCTGGATTTCAACTCAGATCTTTTCAGGACCCTTGCATCCAGGTCTCTCTCTACTGGGCTACTTGGTTAGTTGCCTGTGAATCCTCACCTTGATGATCTTAATATTGGTGTTAGGATCCTCTTCTTTTTTTTTTTTTTTTTTGGTAGTAAATCACATCATCAAACTTGGTCTTTTCCAGTCAAAATTAATCCAATCCAACAAGCATTTATTAAATGCCTGCTGCATGCCACACACAGTGCTAGCCACTGGGGATACACAAAATGAAGAGCAATTCCTGAACTTGAAGGACCTTGTCTTTTACCAAGGGTGACAGAATAAAATGTATGAATAGTCTCCCATTTTCACTGGGTTGATAGTTGGGCCTCTAATGGAAGAATGGGTTAAAAAAACTGTAATTCTGAGCTTCCAAACATCTCCTGGGAGAGAGCCCAGCCACTTCCCCTTTGGAAATCTGCTTTAAAATTAGTTGTCTTTGAAACAGCTGCCTCTCAATTCTCCCAGTACCCACAATTTAATCCATGTGCTGGAGAGGAAATATGCCTTTATTGTTTATTGTCTGTGAGAGTGGGTGACACAGGATGCATTTAGCTCTCCTGTTATAAGACACCTGCCACATGGTTAAAGTAGAAAACGAAACTTGGCCACGCACCTGCAGATACACTTAAAATTGGGCTGACACCTCCTTGGAATGGTAATTTTATTTGTATATTTTATAGTAAAGGAAAATGACTTCTTTTCTTCTCTTCTTTTCCCTGATTCAGTGGATTGATAATTAGACCATTTCTGGGGAAAAACCTAGAAGAAATCCAGTTCAATTCCATTAAGAACCTACTGTGGGGGCATCTAGGTGGCACAGTGGAAAAAGCACCAGCCCTGGATTCAGGAGGAACTGAGTTAAAATCTGGCCTCAGACCCTTGACACTAGCTATGTGACTCTGTGTGACTCTCATTGCCTCACTCCCCCCCCAAAGAACCTACTGTGTGCTAGGTGTTGAGAATACAAAGTTAAGAACAGAACAGTACCTGCCTTCAAGGAGCTTACACTCTACTGGGAAGTTATAACAGATACACATACAAGTAAATACAATTTATAGACCAAGCGGTAGTCTTTTCAAAAGGCATAGAGTTCAAGCGGGAGGAACAGGAAGAATCTGATCAGAGATGCTACCTGCATTGCCTTGGGAAGGAAGCTAGGAATTCTGGGAGCTGAAATGAGAGGGCATTGCAGACGAAGGAGGTGGAATGCTATGTATGGGGAGGAGGCTGCAGGCCACTTGGACTCAGGCTTTCTGACTCCAGCTCCAGTACGTTTTCCTCTGTACCATGCTGCCCGCCATTCTTCATATAGAATCCCTTGCTCCTATAAAACTGTTCTCTCAAAGCTCCCTAATGACATCTTAGCAGCCAAATCCAATGGCTTTTTTCACTCAACATGTAGAGGAGAGAGGGGGAAGTACTCAGTGCAGGGATCCAGGACTATAGAGGATATAGGAAGAAAGGAGAGGAAGAGAATGGACCTGAGTAGATGGTGCAGTGGATAGATAGGTGGTCTCTGGAGTCAGGAAGACTTGAGTTCAAATCCAGCCTTAGACACTTATGAACTGTGTGACCCTGGGCAAGTCACTTAACCCTGTTTGCCTCAGTTACTCAACTGTCAAATGAGCTAGCAAAGGAATAGTAAACCATTCCAGTATCTCTGCCAAGAAAACCCCAAATGGGGTCCCAGAGAGTCTGAAATGACTGAACAACAAAAATGGGTAAAGCTCAAGTGGATTAAACAAAGGGGAGCAAGAGCTAGGAGAAGGTGAGCTCCGTGAGATTGTTTGATTCTTGGTGCATAGAGGGCTAGACCAAGAATCAGGAAGACCTGAATTAAAATCCGGCTCCAGACACTTATTAAAGTTGTATTACCCTGGGCAAGTCACTCAACCTCTGCCTGCCTCAGTTTCTTCAATTATAAAATGGAGATAATAACTGTGCCTACTTCACAGGGTTATTTTGAGCATCACATGAAATGTTTGTCAAGCACACAGTAGGTGCTATATAAATGCTTATTGCCTTTTTTTGCATCCCCCTCCCAGATCCTAGTCTATAGAGGTCTTTATTTATTCATTCATTCATTTATTTATTTATTTATCTATCTATCTATCGATCGATTGATTGATTGATTGATTGATTGCAGGGCAATGGGGGTTAAGTGACTTGCCCAGGGTCACACAGCTAGTAAGTGCCAAGTGTCTGAGGCCGGATTTGAACTCAGGTCCTCCTGAATCCAGGGCCGGTGCTTTATCCACTGCGCCACCTAGCCGCCCCCCTATAGAGGTCTTTAAAAAACAACAACACTTAACTCTTTAAGAGAAGGCTAACTTTCCTAAGATGTTCTTGTTTAGTTATTTTTAGTTGTGTTGTGACAAAAATGACTAAACTGGGGTTTTCTTGGCAAAGATACTGGAGTGGTTTGCCATTTCCTTCTGTAGCTCATTTTACAGATGAGGAACAAAGGTGAAGTGACAAGGTGAACAAGGTGAAGTGACTTGCCCAGGGTCACATAGTTCATAAGCGTCTGCGACCCTAAGATGTAGATTTTGCTTATTACAAGCACCCTGGTACTGAGTAAGATACCAGGATACGGGATGGTCAAATATCAAGAAGATGGATCCCTCTTTACTTCTGTTTTACTTGGACTTTGCTCATGCCTGTGCATCTGAGGGCCATGTCATTACCCTCCGTTCCTGCTCACAATCCCTGGTGGGGAGAGAAAGGACAGGACTTGGTCATTTTGTTTTTGAGATGAAAATAAGAGAGGGTAGAGGAATACATGAGGGTTTTTATTTCTTGCCTCTTGCTAAGGGTTTTTTTTGCCCTTTGAGGGTCTGTCCCCCCATTTATTTATATTTCTGCCCATGCATGTAAACTGTTGGATTCTGGGTGATGTGAGATAGTAAAAAGACATTACTGAGTTTCTCAGGAGATGTATTTTGGGAGGGGGAAATGGTGAATTATGCAGAATGCTTTGGTGGGGGCTAGAGGGAAGCTGGGAGATGGGATTTATTTTAAGATTTGTTTTTTTAAACTACATATTTTGAACTATTTTGTGTGTGTGTATGTGTGTGTGTGTGTGTGTGTGTGTGTGTGTCTAGTCATCATAACAAAACTTTTTTTTAAGCACCAATTTTCCAAAGTTTTTCCCTTTCACAGGGAGGCACAGAATATTTTCACTGTCCCAGGGAACTCTTTCTGACTCTAAGTTACAGAGTTTTTTGAACCCGAAGGAGCGAAATCACAGGGTAAGGGGTGGGTGAAAAATAGCTTCAGAAAACTGGCCGAATTTCTCCTCTGACTATTGCCTAGCTTAAAGGACTTGGGAAGCACCAGCCTGATACCGTTTTTTTTCCCTGTTTTGTCCTGGTGGGGCTGGCCTCGCTGAGCATTCTTGGTCAGGCCTCACTCAGACTTGCACTTTAGAGGTACCCTGGGAACCAATTTTCTGTGTTTTGTCATGTAATTAGCTCTATCAAAGGCTTCCTGGCAAGAGTTCATTAATGATACTGGTGGAGTCAAAAGCACTAATTAATGGTTTAAGATCATTTGTAGCTCGCAGGTCGAAAATACTAATGTTTATTGGGCAAAGTTGGCAGAAGTGTTCAGAGATTAGGCCGCATATTAACTGGCTCAGTTGCTTTTTTGGACCTGGGCCAGCAAAGGAGATATTTTTCTTTCGGGGTATGGGTCATATTGTTCGGTTACTTCCCAGTATACTCTTCTGGATTTCCCTGTTGGATCAAATTCACAAGACCCCATTCACACAGAAGAGCCGGGACAACTCAAATACCATCATTGGGGAAAACTTGTCAGCGTTTTGTTTGGCCAGTGAAGCCTGAATCTCATTTCTTACCTACACAGATACTTCCCATGGGCCTGTACTTAGAGGCTGTTATCTAGAACTCCTGTGTGCTGTGAAACCATTCACTTTCTAAGTGTTTAAAGACTCGAAGAAATAAGAAACACAGAAGTTTGGGGTGTGGGTTTTTCCCCTGTCCCTTTAAAAAACAAACCAACCCAAACCATGAACCTGCTTCCAATTTTCTTCAGGCTCTCCATGGAAGCAAAGGGTGTACTTCCTAAGTGTCTTACACATCTCAGCCTGGAAAGAATCCAACTCTTGAAATCTGGTGAAATTCCTCTTGATTTTAACTTTGATGAATCACTCCGGGGCTGGAAGTTTTGCAAACAGAGACCTGCTGGCTTTGGGGTTCAGCAACAATATGGGGATGGGGGAGGAAGGGGGAGGCAAGGGCTTCCCAGTTGTGCAGCTTATTGCAGACTTATCTCAGAGCCAATGAAATGTGTTGTGTAAGATAGCTCTTTTTTCTCTGGAGCATATGGCTCTCTTTGCAAGCATTCTGCTTGGAATCTCCTCACTCCAGCCCTGTCTCCTTCTGACGTTTTGTCCCTCTCCCCTCGTCCATCTGTGCTGAGTGTAGGGCCCCACTTACGAAACCAGACCAAAACTCACTTTATTGACGTGATTCAGGAGAAAAGAATGCTAATGGAACGTCGCAGTGCTCCAAGGAGCCAGTCGAAGGCATTGTCCAGTCTTTCTGAGCTCAAGGAAGGAAGGGCCAGTAGAATCTGTTGCTGTTTCTGTTTGTTTCTGCCCTAGGAATTTTCTGAAGGCTTCCACTGAAGAAAAAAAACCCCAAAACCCAACCTCCTTGGGTGTGTGCCAGGGGAGGAATGTATTCCTTGCTGGGCTGTGGCCTCCCTCTGGGTTCTCTTGATGAGAGGCCCAGGGCAGGCCTGCTGCTCCCCTGCCGTCCCTTCTTTGAGGGCTCCAAGTTATCACGGCCTAGCTTTAACTGCTTTTGTCAGTTCATACACTCAGGTGGCCCCGAATGTTCTATAAGCATAAACATTGCGATAACAAGTAGCCAGGGATTTCTAGAATCCATCCCCTCCACCCCCCTGCTTTCAGGCAATGATAGCCATCCTTACTAGGGGAAGAAGAGTCACTTGTCCGAAGCCATACAATGAGAAAAATCAAGGTTAAGTCTAAGAAATAGAGAGGGGTGGCAGGCTACAACTCTGGTTGGATGCGTCTTACTTTCAGCAATTCAGTTCAATTCATCGCGCATGCATTAAGTGACAACTGTATTCAAGGCACTTGGCTAGAAGATTTAGATACAAATTGGAACAATCCCTGAACTCAATGAGTTTACATTCAAAGGACTTCATTTAACCTGGCAGAACACAGACCCTTTCTAGCAAAGCCTTCAGGAATCCAAAGTCACCCTCACACCATAATGAGATGTTGGAGAGTGATTTATCATTTATCATATGCAGGCAGTGATTATCTGTTGGGCCTGGGTTTCTTTGTGTTTAAAAGACAGAGAGTTATGATGCTGGTAGCAAAGCTGTCATTGGTGTAAGTCGAGCCATTATAAAGTCGAGTCATCCATAGACATAGAGGTATGCCTATGTCACAGTAGTTGGTGCATTCGAGTTGGCTGTGTAGACATTGCACTTGTGTAGATGCAGAATGGTGTAGTGAAGGGGGCACTTGGTTCTGAGAAGATCCAGAGGTTCCGAGTTCAGATCCTGGCTCTTTGTGTGGCACATCTGCGTGCCTCATCCTTAGATCATCTACCCCAACCCCAGAAAGGTTCAGTGTAAAATGTACAATGAAGGGGGTTAGATTAAGTGACCTCCAGGTCCCTTTTAGCTCTAGGTATTATTGTATGGTAGGGGAAGGGTAAGAAACAAAGAATTTCAGGGGCTCAGAGAAGAGATATTTTCCTATTCCCCAGCAGGGTGGGGGTAGAAAAATGGTGGAAAACCCAGTGGAGTGGAGGGAGGGGAATGGGAGGGGGGGAGCTGCCTTAAATATTCTAAGGTCATCACACTTTTACTGGGCTTTGACTAGGAAAGCAGAAGGTACTGCCTGCTAAGTCAAGAAAAACTGGCTGCTTAGAGGGAATTTGTGATTTTAAGATTAAAGTGAACTTTTCTTCCGGCAAACTAATAGAATGCTTTGTTGGGGCATGTATTCCACAAGGCCTCGCTTTTGTTCTTTTCATCAGATATGATTCTCTGAATTTTCTTATCCTTTGGACACTTGGCATCATAGACATGATGGGATTTAAGATATTCACTCTCCCTTTACAATCACGTCCTACCCCTCATACTTCAAATCACCCCAGACTGTTAAAAAAACTACTCAGATACAAGTAGAGGCACCTAGATGTAATTGTATATCATGATCTAAAGAGGAATAATGTGGAATATTCAATATAAAATGTTAAAATTGAATATGGCAGTGAAAGGATAGCAGGAATGGGCAGTAGAATGCTGGGGTCCAAATATTGATCTAAGACAGTTTTAGACAGATTTTTCACATTCCTTTGAAATAGATTTTATAAAGGAACATGTTATAACTAAAGGTCAGTCCTGTCCGTCATCTTCACCAGCTGATATTTGCAGATATCAATGCTTAATATAAATAAATAGATCTCTGCTTTTGTCGATCTAGATTGAGAGAGAGAAAGAGAGGATAGAGAGAGAAGGAGAGAGAGAGAGAGAGAGAGAGAGAGAGAGAGAGAGAGAGAGAGAGAAGGAGAGAGAGAAGGAGAGAGAGAGAAAGAGAGAGGAGAGAGAGAGAGAGAAGGGGAGAGAGAGAGAGAGAGAGAGAAGGAGAGAAGGAGAGAGAGAGAAAGAGAGAGGAGAGAGAGAGAGAGAAGGGGAGAGAGAGAGAGAGAAGGAGAGAGAAGGGGAGAGAGACAGACAGAGAGAGAGAGAGAGAGAGGAGAGAGAAAGAGAGAGGAGAGAGAGAGAGAGAGAGAGAAGGGGAGAGAGAGAGAGAGAGAGAGAGAAAAAAATGCATATTGATGTAGGTGTTGATGTGTTTTATGGTAGAGGGAAAGTTTTGTGGCAGATTTTCACTGTGTTCTGTTCTACCTCTTTGCAGCAAACCTAACTAGCCAGACTCCTCAGTGTTTCAAAGCATAGAGATAGATGTTTCAGGAAGAATATGAAGGATTCAGAGAAATCTGGGCAGATCTCAGAACTGGTGTGCAGTGTATTGAGCAGAGAGGGAAGAGCAATTTAGATAATGGCTATGAAAGAACTTGAACAGTCTTAAGAACTCTAATCAACTCAGGAACCCATGATGACCTCAGAAGTCTCGAGATGAAGCAAGCTACCCATTTATTGGCAGAGAGATGCTGGACTAGAAATACATGAGTTTTTCAGAGTTGGCCAGTTGTCCCCCTTCCAAATCTTTGAGAGTCTCCATGGCTGAGAAATTCATCACCCTGTGGCCAACCTGGTGATGATGCTCTTGACCCTGAGTGGGCTTGGCTTGGCTCTCAGATGGCAGAAGCAGATCATCATTGGGCCTCTACCAGTATCCTTGCCAGGTTGTTCAAACCTGCCAGGATTTATGCTCCATTGGCACAGCCTTCAAAAACCCAGGTGCACTTATAATCTTATAGTTATGTTTCTTTTGTATTTTGTGTCCAAAAATGTTTTATTTATGAAGCTTCAAAAATGTTCAATTGTTAGTAGTATTCCCTGAGAGAATGCCAGTATTTTCAAGTCTTGAAAAACAAACAAAAAAAACCTTTCTTTTTTTTCTCATTAAAACTCAAACAGTTTCATCTGCTTAGATTTAAAGACTGGATTTCATAGAGCTTCAATGGGACCCAGTAATCATTTTTCAACTGGACTTGTAATACTTCTGGATAAGTGGCTGGTATTCTGTTTAGCTTGGATCCTGTGGGATGATGCACTTCACTGGGGTTACCATGAGTCCAGGGTTTGGTTTCTTAGTCCAAGCCAGTTTGAAATCTCAATGGTCAGTTCATCCAAGGGTGATAGAGCCTGGGGATCTGACAGGCTCTAGCCAGGCTTCAGGGAAAGGCTGGATGACAGACCACTTATCAGGGATATTGTAGAAAGGATTATTGCTCAGGTACAGGTTGGATTAGACAGCTTCAGAAGTGCTTTCCAAGGGGCAGCTAGGTAGCACAGTGGATAGAGCACCGGCCCTGGAGTCAGGAGGACCTAAATTCAAATCCAGCCTCAGACACTTGACACTTACTAGCTGTGTGACCTTGGGCAAGTCACTTAACCCCAATTGCCTCACTTTAAAAAAAAGAAGTGCTTTCCAACTTTGAGATTCTGGAATTCTGTGAGCCAGGAAATTGATTTGGGGGCAGCTAAGTTGTGGGACTTGACTACCTACTATGTGCCACATGCTGTGCTAAGCACAGGGAATATAAAGAGAAATGTGAAACCGTTCTTGCCCTCAAGGAACTTACATTCTAATGGAGAGGAAAACATGTATGCATGAAAGTATGTCAATAGTATACTTATAATAAGTTCAAGGTAGTAATCTCTAGAGATTTCAGCACCTACTATATTCCAAGGGCTAGGCTAGGCTAGGCTAGGCACCTTAGATACAAAGACAAAAACAGGCAAAAACTACCCTCAAGGATCTTGTGCTCTACTGGAGTGAGGGAAACAATGTGTAATTCATACATAATTGTTGTTCTTGAAGAAGACCATGACATCAGGAGGTGATGTCATGACTTGCAGTGAATTGGATTGAAGTGAGGGAGGGCTATGCAAGGTCACCAACCTCACTCTGTCCTCCAGAGCCAACTGGCTTCCAGTGGTCAGATATAGATCAAGATGACTGGAGATGGTGCTGGATGTTTGAGGCAATCCGGATTAAGTGACTTGCCCAGGGTCACACAGCTAATAAGTGTCAATTGTCTCAGGTCATATTTGAACTTGGATCCTCTGACTCCAGGGCCGGTGCTCTATCCACTATACCACCTGGCTGCTCACATAATTAGATGCAAAATAGGTACACAGTAATTTTGGAGAAGGGGAGTGCTAACGATCAGTAGGCTCCCTGGCAGTATTGGAGCTGAGCCTTGAATGGGATTCAAATGGATCAGATCCTCATATTTGCTTGGTTATTTTCCTCCCTGTGTATCCTTAGGGCTAAGAGACCCTGACAAATTCCTATTTTCTAGCCTTTTCTTTTTCCCATCTTGATATCCCTTACCCTCTTGTTTATGATCACCCTTCTTGATTAACCACTGGATTTACATTTGCAAATGCATTTACAAATGTAAATTACATTCACACGGGCTTGTTTTATTTTTACCATGAGCCTGTGATGAATTCTTCTCAATTTACAGATGAGTCTTCAGGTGGCCTGCTTTCTGACTTCTTTCTACCATACCGTGACCCTTCCTTTTTAAGTCTATGCTTCTACAGCGGGAGTTGAGAATTAATTGTAGATCAGTTCCATTATTTTGAGGTTTACTGCTCCCTGGTGACATCTGGAGAGAGGTCCCTCGGTCTCATCAATAACATGCCTCTGGGTCACATTTTATGAGGCTTGACTTCTAGGAAGGTTTCCCATCATCTTAGACTGTTGTGGATCCTTGTTAGCTTTGCTTAGGGTCAGGTCTTCCTGACCTTTGCTGGTTTCATCTCTTCCCCTTTCCCATGCCCATTTTAAGAATGTGGGTTTTGTGGATTTAAAGCCAGTCCTTTCTTGTATGGTATAATTAAAAGAGCATTGACTTTGGATCCCACCTTTGTAGTTTACTAGCTTTGGGACCTTGGGTCATTCCCTTCACCTGTGCACTTCCTTAGCTTCCTTCCATCTAAAATGAAGGGCTTGTGTACATGATTGCACATGTATAACCTATATCTGATTACTTACTGCCTCAGGGAGGAGGGATGGGAGGGAGGGAAGGAAGGATAAAAATTTGGAACTCAGAACTATAAATAAAAATATTTATTATTAAAAAAATAGGGACGGCTAGGTTGCACAGTGGATAGAGCACTGGCCCTGGATTCAGGAGTACCTGAGTTCAAATCTGGCCTCAGACACTTGACACTTACTAGCTGTGTGACCCTGGACAAGCCACTTAACCCCCATTGCCCCGCAAACAAACAAACAAACAAACAAAAACAAACCAAAACCAAAACCAAAAAAAAAATAGATGGTGATTTCCAAGGTCCCTTCCAGGTCTAAACCTAGGATCCTATCCAAAGTGACTTTCTATTTCATGCTTGACTTTTCTGCATCTGGGTTCCGTCCCGGTGGTAGGATTTGTTGATGTATTTGAAAAACGCACCTAGTCCTGGGATTTAGTTACATTATGACTATAATATCTCCAGTTCAGCACAGGAAGGAAAAGATGATCTTCCACTGGATGCCATGGCCTATTTTTCATTGACAGTGGGTATATGGGCTTCCAAACACAGAGGAGGAAAATGCCAGAATTTTTAGCCCTGCTCATATGAAGACTAGAAATGATATCAAAATTGAAAGCCATGTTTACTATGGTTTGCCACCTTTAAAAGACATTCTGGGGGGCATCTGGGTGGCGCAGTGGATAGAGCACTGGCCCTGAAGTCAGGAGTACCTGAGTTCAAATCCAGCCTCAGACACTTAACACTTACTAGCTGTGTGACCCTAGGCAAGTCACTTAACCCCAATTGCCTTACCAAAAAATAAAAAAAGATATTCTGTAATGCTACTCTTTTCTTCCCTTCCCCTCTGCCTCCCCCTTTAAACATGTGTTAGGTAACCTAGAAATGGGAAGAAAAGATTTCTGATCTTGGTATCAAAGACTGAGGCATAGACATGTGAACAGAATGAGACTATATAATCAGCACAGCTGGATGGTTAACTCCAGCTGCAGGCATGGGCAATGTGTTAGGAGCTTAGCTCTTTTCTGAGTGTTAAAAAAACCTGCTTGCCAGAAACATGAATTGTAAAAAGCCATCAAAACATATTACAATGCAAGAGAAAAATGCAGTGGAAATTCCAACATACAGTGCCAAAAAAGTTTCTTTTTGCCCGAGGTTGTTTTTTATTTCTGTTAGGTAATTTGCAAAGACGATCTGAGGTTGGGGAGAATGCATATAAAATAAAAACTGAATTATCTGAGAAAACTCTGGCGAATAGATAATTGATGGAAATTTGAGGCCTCTTTTCAGTGTTGGTTTTAATTTAATGCACCACCAACAGCTAAGCTCACCCTAAGTGAGAGCACATTTAGGTCAGAAATCATTGACATATTCCCTGGAAGGTATTTTGATTAAATTTTTTTTCTTCCCCCCCTCCTGCTAGGAAAATACCTTTCCTGAACTTGAACCCCAAACACTGTTTACTGGATCATGTGGAAAGATACTGGGCTGAGAGCCAAGAGGTCTGGAGGTATACGCATCTGTGCATCTACCAGCTGTGTGGCCTGGGGATAGTTATTTGTTCTCTATGGGCCTCACTGTCCTTTCTTGTAAGATAGGAATCAAAGCTGGGATATTGATGGGATCTTTGTGAGATTGCAACACAGTAAAGTAAGCAAGGCACTTTGAAAATCCAAAAGCAAATTCTCAGTAACATCGAAGCATCTCAGAATGTTCAAAGTTTGAAGCAACCATGTGGTCCAAACTCTAGCTCCAGAATAATCTCCTCGAAGACACGGCTTCCCAAGGGATCATCCTTACATCTCTAGAGGCAGATGATTCCACCTTGGGACGGGGCACCAGCTGTGAGGCAGTCTTGGCCAACATCTAGTCTAAATGGGCCATTTTTCAATTTCTACCCATTGTTCTCAGTTTAGACCTTCGGGGCCAAATAGGACAAATCTATATTTTCTCTTTTTTTTTTTTTTTTTTTTGCAGGGCAATGAGGGTTAAGTGACTTGCCCAGGGTCACACAGCTAGTAAGTGTCAAGTGTCTGAGGCCGGATTTGAACTCAGGTACTCCTGAATCCAGGGCCGGTGCTTTACCACTGTGCTATCTAGCTGCCCCTATATTTTCTCTTAAAAAAAAAAATCAGTCAGTCAACAAGCATTTAGTAACTGCTCACTGGGTGCCAGGCACTGTGCTAAGTGCTGGGGGTACCTTGAAAGGCCAAAAGAGGTGCCTATCTCACATTCTAAAGGGGGAGACATGCAGACAAGTGGATACATGTAAATGGGGGAAGGCGCATTAACGCAAGGGAAAAGGGGGTTAGGAAAGGCTTCCTGCAGAAAGTGAGATGGGAGCTGAGCCTTGCATTCAGGAAGCTGTGAGGAGGGAGGGTATTTCAAGTTTGGGGACCGGCCAGTGAGCGGGCAAAGGAAGGGCCTGAAATCAGAGGATTATGTATTTGGTGCTGGGTCGAATAGGGAGCCCCTGGAGCTTTAGGGAAGTGACTCTGGATGCTCTGGGCTGGGGCCCTTTAAATGCTCGATGACAGTCAGTTACCTTCTCCCCCTTATGCTAAGTCTCCCCGGCTCCTTCTGCCTGTGACCATATAGGTGAACCTTTGTCGGGCCTGTTGCTCTCCTGGATACTCTCCAGTTTATCAGCAACTTTGCCACAGACGTTATTTGTTATTGCCGGGAGAGGCAGAGGCGGTGTGCCATCAATGCCTTTGGAGCTGTTGAGATCTAGGGTCAAATCTGACAGCCTTTGGCCTTGTGATCTTCTGACACTCTAAGGTGTCAAGTACACTGTCTTGCAATACTCCCTGAGCTAGATTAAAGTACAGTGAAATCATAGGTCTGGTCCCCGACCGACTGACCGACCAACCCACCAACCGACCGACCGACCGACCGACCGGCCGACCGACCGACCTACACCCATCTTATTTGTTATTAAGAATTAGTAAGTAGGCCAGGCATGTCCCCTTAACTTTTGTAAAATACTTTTGAAATATGGGTCTGTTTGCTGTGATTTCTGTTGTGTTGCTTCATCTAATGAGCCAGTAAGGTTGGGGATGACCAGGTGGCTCAGGGGAAGGAGGGAGATGCTTGGGGTTAGGAAGACCCAGGTTCAAATCCAACCTCAGCTATAGGACCCAGGGCAAGTCACTGAACACTGATTTGCCTCAGTTTTCTTTTCTATAGAGATAATAATAACAACACCTCCAGGGCTGTTATGATGATCAAATGAGATAATGGTTGTAAAGCTGTTAGCACAGTTCCTTACACAATTAATGAGTGTTATATAAATGTTAGCTGCTATGATGATGGTGATGATGGAAGGTTTTGTGGAAGTTACCTGGTGTGGGGTACATATACTTACGCACTATGAATCATGAGCTCTGGTCGCTTCCGGGAAAATAAAAAAAATCAAAAAAATTCTGGGGAGGTGATTCTGGGAGTAAATCATGAGATTACCTAAATATCTAGGCCACAGTTAGTGTTTTAGGTTTACAAGGTGCTTTCCTCTGAGCAGCCCTAATGAGATGGAGAGCATAGATGTGATTAGCCTCATTTTACAAATAAAGAAACCGAGGGCTGAAGGGACTTCCGACTTGAACCCCTGGGACCTAAGCTCTTTCCTAATGCCACCAGTGCCTTGGATGACCTCAAGGTCATGGGAACTGTGCTTTGGCTGATTGAAGTAACTTGAAAAATCACCTTTTTTTTTTTTTTTAGTGAGGCAATTGGGGTTAAGTGACTTGCCCAGGGTCACACAGCTAGTAAGTGTCAAGTGTCTGAGGCTGGATTTGAACTCAGGTACTCCTGAATCCACGGCTGGTGCTTTATTCACTGTGGCACCTAGCCACCCCCCCCAATAGGCTTTTAATACATGTATGTTGACTTATTGATCAGATTGCTCAGGTTAAGTGCTTAAATCTCCCCTTTTGCTTTGCTTGTATGGTGTGTGTACCTGTGTTCTGAAGTTAGAGGTCTTGCTTAATGTAATTCCTAATGATTTCCAAGTATCCCATTACCTAGATTGTAAAGGGACTTTTCCTTTCTTTCCTCGACTTTATTTGTCTTTTTTAAAACTGCTTGATAAACTTTAATAGAAGAGATGATGGAATTGGAGAGGTGATTGATTGTGAGAGATTTGAATGTTTAACATAGAGAGGAAACACTTCACTTTGTGCAAACAAGAGGTCACCTGAAGCTTTTCAATTCTGCATCCTTGGGCTATTTGCTTTAAGACTTCACAAAGGTAAATGTTGAAATCTAGTCTCTTTGGAAGGCACCTTTGTCTTTCTAAAAAGTGTTTAAGTTTACCTTTGTTGGTATTTCAATAAAACCTACCTACCTTTCTCCACACCTGGAGCAATCTGGAGTCTCACAGATGATGATGAAAACATTTGTTCCTTGGGAACTGTGAACCTTCATTTTCTTTCCAGTTCATAGTCTCCTTGCCATTCTGGAATTGGCTCTGGGATCCACAAGATGTTGAAGACTTCTATAGTGTGGAAATTCCTGAAGCAAAGTCGAAGCATTTATTAAGTGCCTACTATGTGCCAGGCACTGTGTTAACCACTGGGAATACAAAGAAAGGCAAAATCACAGCAAACAGAAAAAATGACACAGAACTCCAACTACATTGGAAGCCGCATACCCTGCTCCTAATGGGAGTCAAGTTTGTCTTGGATGAAACTCGGATGCATAACTAGGGTGGGGTAGTAGGGCTATGTCCCGGGCAATAAATTTAGAGGACACTGGCAACACTTGTAGTTCTTCAGCATATGTTGTTGTTTGTCCTTTGTTCTCTAAGAGGACCAATGACATCACAAGAGAGGTCTTGATTTGGGAGTGAATTGGATTTGAATGAGGCAGAGCTGCGCAAAGTTATCAGCTTCCTCCAGAATGACTCTTCCAGGGTCATCAGAGTCCAGTGGCAGGACAAAAGTCAGGATGACCGGCGATGACCCGGGTGCTCAAACCCTTGTGCCCACAGAAGAACGGAGAGCTATTTTCCATCCTTCAGAGAAAGTATGTGACAAGTGGCAGAAGAATGTGTTGATTCCAAGTACCAGAGATGAGAACTTTTGATACAATTAGACAAAGGGAACCCCCAGGCTGCCCCACCACTCCTGTGGAAAATGGCAAACTGGCACTGATGTTGGGTGAGCCTGTGGATAATGCCTTGGAAGACACATGTTCTCCTTTTGAAAAAGGGCTTTCAAATCCAGCCCTGCTGCTTCCTGACCGGAATCTGATACTCAGAGATGACCCCTTCTCTGCCTTGGCCCTCCCTCTTGCCACCAGCCTTTCCTCCAGAGACCTCAGCAGTGGGGAGGTGGCCAGGTCTGGCAAGGCTCTGCCCCGGGAAAGTCTTGACTCAGGCACAGATACACACGAGCCTTCAGATGTTCTGATGACACCCCCTCTGGGCACTAGGCAGATCAATGTCAGAATCTGAAGTAGATGAGATGCCTTTCCTTCTGACCGTTGGCTTGGGGATGGCAAAGGTGGTGAAAGCCAAACCTGTTCCATGATAATCCCGTTCATGATGGGTGCCAAGATGGGTTACTCACCAAATCAGACCTTAACTTCCTGCCTGACCCACAGTCCTACTTCCCAGAAGCTCAGAGCAGACTTCTGGACCATTTGGAATTTGATTCAGCCTCTGTGGCCCCAACTCCTCAGGAGGAAGTGGACAGCATATTTTCTTATCTCTTTCCCTATGAATTATGGGCTCTGTAATTTCTGATCCTTGAAGGAATCACTGCTAAGTAGGGTTGAGGGTGGAAGGGGACAGGAAATAGAGATTTTGACACAGCACAGAAACCAATATAAATATATATATGTATATGTATATCTCTATATCTCTATCTCTATCTATCTATCTATCTATCTATCTATCTATCTATCTATCTATCTATCTATCTATCTATCTATCTGGGCTCTTTATTTTGGGTTTGGGTTGCAGCTGCAGCTTTATTTGAGAGAGGGAGGGAGGACCATAGGGAGTGAAAACTGAATAGTAAGCAAAAGCAGCAATTTTCTTGGAGGAAGCAAAACTTTTGTAACTTTTGCATAGTTAATACAATTCAGTAAGCAGTCAGACATGACTGAACAATGACAATAAGAGTCTCCTTGCCACTTGTAATTGTGTTGGGGAACAGTTCCTTTGGCTATGGAAGCCTTAAGAGAGAAATTCAGAGGATTATAGTTTTAGAGATGGAGGGGACTCCTGAAGCCAGTTAGTCCAAGCCTATCCTCTTATAGATATGGAAACCTAAACCCAGAGAGATGAAATAATTTTTCCTTGGTCATATAAGGTATTGTTTGCAGAAGTGAGATTTGAACCCGGGTTCCCTAATTCCAAAACCAATACCTTTTTATGGTAGTATCCCATCTCTCCCGTAAGCTTCCTGTGGACCCTACCCTATCACTCATCCTTCTTGCCTGTGAAATATTAAGGAACAGAGCTAGCTATCACCTCTCTTCTCAGAGGTCATGGCCAAGCTGGCATCTCCTTCATTGATAGTCAGTCATGGGATTTGGTCTTTGTGTGAAGAAGCAAACGCCTAAGTAGCTTCGTGTCTTCCTCAACTTTGGCATCACCAGGCAGCAGGGTCTGGAGATCAGAGGCTGGCTCTTGATGACATCATATTAGCAGCTGCTTCCTGGACCCATCACTGTGGCAACTGGGCTCTGTTTATGATAATGAAAAAAGACATAAAGCCCCTGAGTGTCATCACCATGGACAGAGCTCCTCCTGGAAGTGGACCACTTGCCAGATTGCCAGGGATAAACCAAAACAAAGGAGAAGCAAACGGATGTAGGGAGGGAAGTATCTTGCCCTCTTTGCAAGTTCAGCATATCCTAATTGACCGAGTACATCCTCCTTTATCACATACAGTCACGCCAGGGCAGATTCCCATCCATCCCCATAGAGCCAGAGACACAGGGAAAAATAAATACAATGGAATGTTCTTGGAAATTTTTTTCAGTATATACCCTTGAACCTCATTGGCACGATGGTTGGTTCAGGAATTATAGAGAAGTACTGTTCCATACTGAGCCCAGCTAATGTTCTTAGGTCTAATTTGGGGCTCTACTATTGGGAGGAAAACATTCTTGTCATCCTTACTGTGATCTAGAAATAGGAGTATGATGTATAGCGCCGAGTGTGGTGTAGACCCTCCCTCTTGATCTTTGGCTAATTTACTCACCCCAACCTTCATTCACACTGGTGGATGTGGGGTCTCCAGAGAAGGGTCTTGACCCCATAGCTACTACTCCCTGTAATGCAGGAGAATTTGGGCCTTGAGAAATAAGGTCTATAGTGGAGGAAATAGAGAGCCCAGGACAATTGTCTGGTGAGCTTCTGTGCCATCTTTTAGCTTCCTAGTTTTGCTAATTATTCTTTTGTTTTTGTTTTTGTGGGGCAATGGGGGTTAAGTGACTTGCCCAGGGTCACACAGCTAGTAAGTGTCAAGTTTCTGAGGCTAGATTTGAACTCAGGTACTCCTGAATCCAGGGCCGGTGCTTTATCCACTTCACCACCTAGCTGCCCCCTTGCTAATTATTCTTACTCATTAAGTGTTTCTTTTCTTTTCTTTGTTTGTTTGTTTGTTTCTTTCTTGCGGGGCAATGAGGGTTAAGTGACTTGACCAGGGTCACACAGCTAGTAAGTGTCAAGTGTCTGAGGCTGGATTTGAACTCAAGTCCTCCTGAATCCAGGGCTGGTGCTTTATCCACTGTGCCACCTAGCTGCCCCCAAAATTCTTTTGAAGGAGAATTCAGGTCACTCTCAACTCTGAGTTGGTTTCTCCATCTTCATATTCAATTGTCTGCTTTAGGGGCTTGAACAACTGCAACTTTTCACAAGGTAACACACTTCTCTTTCTTCATATATATTTAAGGTCAATGTAGTCCATCTGGAGAATGCCATTGTTTCTTTATCATCTTTATAGTCAGGCTTTCTCTGGAGTTCTAATTTATGTGTTTATGATTTTAAAAAAATTGTCATTGACTCCTTTTGTTTATATATCACAATCATTTCCCGATATATATTCCCTCCTCCCCTATTTAATCCTTTCTTGTAATAAATCACTGGACATCTTAAGACACTCATAGCCCTCTGTACCTATATCCCTTACCTCTGTACAAGGAGGAAGGAGGTGTTTCATCATCTTCTCTCCTGCACTCACATTCTGATAGTGCATAATAACGTCTCCTATTGATAAAATGACCCAAACAAGTGGCAGTTTTCCTTTAACTGGGAGAAGTTGGCTCAGCTGTAACCACAAGCATCCTGTGAGTCCTGCTCATTTCTCTCCTAACTATTAGTCAATACACTGGGCCCCGTATTTGATGTTTCCTTCCCCTCTTGGCTGAGGTACCAAGTTTTATGTGAATTTGCTACTTGGCACACTACTTTTCTGCGGCAAAATGAAACGGGAAATATTGGAGGGATAGAGTTGTTATGTTTGGGACCTCAGCATAGGCATGAATAGGCTATAGATGGGTTAGTTTGATATTTTCCCCAGTTAATGAGGGTTGGTGGCCAAAAAAGAAAGGGTGTCACTTTCCAATGGGCATCCGCCCACAAGAATGGTCTCCTCATTTTGTTTTGGTGATGGGGGTGGGGTGGTTAAACAGTATCTTGGTGGCAACTTGTGCTTGTTGATTGTGGTCAGGCTTTGCAAAATGTTTTCTGGGTGAATCTGAATGCATGTGCATCTTGGAACAGATGAGATCATTCAACCAAAAGGCTTCACTGGACAGAGTATTCCGGACAGACCTTGTGGTTAGATGTTGGCTGTTGAGCATTGGTGAACAAGGAATTAATGAAGTTAAGAACAAGTTAGCAGAAATTCTTGTCTGAACTGGCCATGACCAATCTGTACTCTATCTTGTTGGAAATCAGAGAGATTAAGAAAGTTTATTCATTTAGTAAACATGAAATGAGTAACAACCTGAGGTCTGGAGAACTCAACTCCCCAGCTGGCTCAACACCGTTATACTGTAATCATAACAAAAGAGGAGAAAGAGTAAACTTAGTGAAGAGTTTGGAATCAATCGATAAACTTTTTTTTAAAATTTAATTTTTTGGGGGCGGGGCCATGACGGTTAAGTGACTTGGCCAGGGTCACACAGCTAGTAAGTGTCAAGTGTCTGAGGCCCGATTTGAACTCAGGTCCTCCTGAATCCAGGGCCAGTGCTTTATCCACTGTGCCACCTAGCTGCCCTCTCGATAAACATTTATCAAGCACCTGGGATAC
The DNA here is from genome assembly GCF_019393635.1 of Dromiciops gliroides. Taxonomy (NCBI): domain Eukaryota; kingdom Metazoa; phylum Chordata; class Mammalia; order Microbiotheria; family Microbiotheriidae; genus Dromiciops; species Dromiciops gliroides. The sequence goes on from NC_057864.1 coordinate 35,737,381, forward strand.
AAAAGAAAGGCAAAAGACTGTTCCTGCCTTCAAGGAGCTTACAATTTAAGCAAAGAGAAAACAAGTCAGTGAGTTAATAAACATTTATCTGTGCTAAGCACTGGGGATAGTCACTTCCCTCAAGGAGTTTACAATCTAATGGGGGAGAATACAAACCAGTCAGTTAATAAACATTTAAGCACAGAGGATCAAACAAGAGGCAAAAGATAATCCTCACCCTCAAGGAACTCATAGTCTAATGGGAGAGAAAATAAGCAAACACCTATGTATAAACAAGCCATATGCAGGATACATAGAAGAAAATTAAAAGAGGGAAGGTACTAGAATTAAGAGGGATTGGGGTTCAACTAGGGTAGCTAGGTGGGCACATCAAATAGAGCATTGGTCATGCAGTCAGGAAGACTCATCTTTCCGAGTTCAGATCTGGTTTCAGATACTTCCTAGCTGTGGGTGGCCCTGGAAAAGTCACTAAACCTGGTTTGCCTCAGTTTCCCTCATCTGTAAAATGGCAAACCATTCTACTATCTTTGCCAAGGAACCCCCAAATTGGGTCACAAAGAGTTGGACATGACTGAAACGACTGAAGAATCGCTCCAACAAGGGATTCATCCATCCATCTATCCGTCCATCTTCATTTGTTTCTGTCAAACCCGGAATCAGCTGTGATTTCAGCAGGATGGGGAACTCCTAATATGGGAACTCCCTTCACCACCAGCAAATTGTAACCTTAGTTTAGAGATTCCTAATCTTTTTTTCCCCTATCAGGAATTCCTTTGGTAGTCTGGTGAAACTTCTGGACCCCTTCTCAGAATAATGTTTTTAATTGAATAAAATAAAAAAGGATTCATCAGTCCATAAGCATTCATTAAATGCTTACTGTATGCTAGACACTATTATAAGCATTGGGAATATAGTAAAAGGACCTTAAGTTGCTCTCAAGGAACTATCATTTTAATGAATGAAGACTATACCTAAAAGGAAACTAGAAAACTGAGGTTGGTGGGGGAAGAGGGGCAGGTACCGATCCACACAGGGGCATGGTTGAGAAAGAAGTCAGGGGTAGAGCCTGGAGAGGAATGGAGTAAATGTGGTTGGCCGTGGAACTTTCCTTAACGTGCAGGTTCTGTGAGGAGCCTACCAATTAGAGGAAGGAACCTGCGGTGGGGATGTGGTCTTCCAAGGTGTGAGAGTTACAGGGATGGAGTGAAGGGAAAGAACTCAGTGGCATGATGGAGAAAGAGGTCCGAAGAGTCAGATATGGAGTCTGGAGAGGAATGGAGAAATGAACTTTTACAAAGGGAATTATATTCAAATTATATTCAAATACAGTTATAAAAATATTAGTTCATGAACCCAAAGTTAAGACTCCTTGCCTTAGTAGACATTTCTAGGGTAGGATTTGAACCCACATCTTTTTGACTCCAAGCTTTGTACTATATTCATGATGCTCATACTTCCTTTATCTTTTCTTAGAATGGGAGGACAGAGACTGTCTCACTTTTGTATCCCCATCACCTAGCCTTGTGCCTGACACATAGGAAATCCTCAATAAATATTTGTTAATTATCATTATCAATAACATATTTTGTATTAGTTCAAGCCATCCTGGTTGTATTGTGGTGCCCTGTTCAAAGAAGGCACTCAGTAAATGTCAAATTGGTTATTAGGTGGTTGATCTTTTAAAAATATATATTATGTTATGGAAATGCTTGTTTTATTCCACAATTTATTTTTTAAAAAAGAAAATTTGGGTCTGGTTTCTCTATGATCCCCAAACCTTTTGACTCCTGACTTAGCACCTGTCCTTGAGTTCATATTGGAAGGAAGAGGTTGGACTCACCAATTCCTTTTTTTTTTCTTTTTTGGATGAGGCAATTGGGGTTAAGTGACTTGCCCAGGGTCACACAGCTTGTAAGTGTGAAGTGTCTGAGGCCGGATTTGAACTCAGGTACTCCTGACTCCAGGGCCGGTGCTCTATTCACGGTGCCACCTAGCTGCCCCTCACCAATTCCTTTTGCCAGTTGTCAGTAGATTTGGATAGATTTGAAGGAGAAGCTTAGTTCTCCTGAAGAACAAGAGTGCGGGGGGTTGTGGGGAGATTTCTTTTATACCCTACTAGGCCAGCCCCCTGCTAGGGCTGACATGTGAAAATGAGATCATTTTAAAGAGTTCTCATCAGAGCAGAAGCCAAGGTGATTGAGTGGTAGCTGGTAGAAGGTCCTCCCAGAATGCTTGAGCACCTGTCAATTTCATTATCTGTCTAAGCTTGTTCATAATTATCTCAGAATGATAACAAACCACTGATCAGCCATGTCTTCAGTCTCTCCACCAAGGTCAGGCTCTGATTCAGACCTTCCGCTTATTTTTCTCCTGCAAACTTTTACTCAGAGCAGGGAGGAGGGAATAAACTGGGGTTGTTCCAGTGCCCTCAGGCCTGACTTGGAGCAAAGTGGGCACAGCACATGGATGGAAAGAGGAGCTTTGAATAAAGGAGTAATTACAGCAGTTTCTGAACCCTCACCCTCTAAAATACCCATTTGTCAGAAAAGGCAAGGGAGGCATTCCAGAGACTCCATGGGTCCTGGCAAAACCTTTGGAGTCCTCAGAATCACATTTTGAAGTGCATAAAATAAAATGTCTAAAATTACAAAGGAAGCCAATAAGGTCATGGGCCCCCAGTTAAGAAGCCTCATTTTATTTTATTTTTTGGTACTTTTCTCTCTGTATTTTGTCCACTTAGGGACCCATTCCCACTGCTGAATTAGCATGGGAGATCAATCCACTTTATTTTTTCACCTAGGCTGGTTTACCTCTTCTTAGGCAGCCTGGCCCTCTCCCTCCCCCAGAAGGGTGAGGTACTCACCATATTGGTGTTGGACTCCAAATGGATAGACCCAGCCACACTGCAGCTCAGAACTCCTGAGCACAAGAGATCCACCAGCCTCACCCACCCCAGTAGCAGGGATTACAGGCATGGGCTCCTATGCTTGGCCAGCTTAAACTTTTTTTACTCTAAATAGTATTTTTTCCAAATACATGTGAAGATAGTTTTCAACATTTATTTTTATAAGATTTTGAGTTCCAAAATTTTCTCCCTCCCTTCTCTTCCCCCTCCCCAAGACAGCAAGCAATCTGATATAGTTTATGCAGTACGATCATGTTAAATATATTTCTACATTAGTCATATTGTGAGAGAAGAATCAGAAAAAAGGGAAAAAACAGAAGAACCCCCCCCCCAAAAAAAAACCCAAATGAAATGAAAATAGAATGATCTGCATTCAGATTTTATAGTTCTTTTTCTGGATGTGGAGAGCATTTTCCATCATGATTCTTGGAATTGTCTTGGATCATTGTATTGCTGAGAAGAGCTAAGTCTGTCACAGTTGGTCATTGTACAATGTTGCTGTTATTGTATACAATGTTCTCTTGGTTCTGCTCACTTCACTCAGAATCAGTTCATGTAAGTCTTCCTAGGTTTTTCTGAAATCTGCCTGCTCATCCTTTCTTATAGCATAATAGTTAGTGCTCCATCCCATTCATATACCACAACTTGTTCAGCCATTCCCCAATTGATGGACATCCCCTAAATTTCCAATCCTTTGCTAGCTTAAACTTTTTTTAAAGATAATTTTTATTGTTTGTTTTTATCTTAGTTGCACTTTCCAATAGATCCCTGTCTTTTTTCCTCCTTTATAAGCAAGACTAAAAAGGAAATGAATTAGCATCATACTAAATAGCATTTATCTGAGGCTTTAAGTAAAGTGCTTTCCATAGGTTATGTCATTGGACAAATATGACATCAAAATATCAAAATATAATATTTTAAAAGCCCGACAATAGATGAAGTGTCCCACACCCATAAACACCCACCTCTGCAAAGACAGGGGAAGAGATTAAATGTTTTTAAGATATAGGAATTCCCCCTTAAGAAAAGCCTTCGATTTAATCAGGTTTGTAACCTTGCCCTCCCACCTTGGAGTGTAATTACTGAGTTTGCTGGAGGACCTGAGACAGAGGCAATACCACCACGAGACCTTGTGTGCTGACAACCATGTCCTGCCATTGTCAACTGTGGATTTACTGTCCCATCAAGGGAAATAAATCACCTCCCGGAAGAGCTTTATGTTCGACTGCCACCGGGTCCCTGTGTACTCTCCACCAAGGGAACAAGTTTCTGGGCACAGCTTTAAGTGGGGGTGAATTGTCCTGGTTTCCTCTGAGTTTTTGATTTCCTTATAGGTCAAAGGGTTATTTTTAACCCATGAAGTCCACAAAGGGCAGAACACTGCTGGGCTTGGGGGTTTTGTTTGGGTAGGTAGTGAGTAAGTGAAACTTTTTGAGAACCCTGAGCTTGTAAAGAGAGATCCCAGAATCCAGAGTAAGGTCTGCCCTTGTTAGTAGCCTTTGCCAGGCTGGGGCAGCCCGGTTTTGGTTAACTTTGTGTTCTAGGGGTGTTCAGGGACACGGATGGGAGAAGAGGGAAAGTTAGTGGAGGGAAAATTCTTTTGATTCCCGGCTTGTTGCATCCGTATCGTGATGGATGGCATCAAAACCGGCCTCTGACTATTGCCAGATGTACAGTGCTTATTCTTCCTGAGCCTCTCTTTACTCATCTGTAAAATGGTGATGATAATAATAATGCCTACTTCACAGGGCTGGTATAGAAAATATTTTTCAAATTTTAAAGGCCTGCATACCTACAGCTTGTTTTTGCTGTTGGAGAGGCAGGTTATCTGGCCTAGCAGTTTGGGGAAAACAATTCATTCTCCTCGGTAGTCGTTTGGCCCATGCATTCAGAGAGTGAGCAGAACAGGCCCTTGCAAAATGAAAAGCCAACCAACTTTAAAACTCATTTCAGAAAGCTAAGCAAGTCTGAACAAAGCCTGCTGAGGATGAAGGCACACTCCCCGTGCCACATTCTTGCACAGGCGGAGGTGTCCTATGGCAAGATTCAAAGCTAAGTTTTCCCGACTCCTAACTTCAGTGTAGCAGCCCATGATATATATGGATGCAACAATCCAGAAATCAAAAGAATTTTCCCTTTATTAACTTTCTTCCCTTTTCTGTACATTTCCCTATATATCCCTAGAACACAAAGGGCATCCCGCTTGTGTCTTTGCTTGTAATTATATCCATGAATACTGCTTCTCATTGCATCTCCTGGTCTTCCTGTATCTTTTCCCAAAGGTGTATGATATATAGGCAGAGTAACGTTGTTAACGGTCCTCACAGTCCACAGGGAGCTAAAGCATTTCATCATGCTCATGTGCGTGGAGTCTAAAATGGTAACAATTGAAAACACCAGGCCAGTGATTGGCCAAGTGGGGCTGCTAAATTCCTGCGTCAGGCCACAGTCATTCTGGAGGAAGACAAGAAAACGATGCGGTGTGTGCACAGTCAGCCTGTTCTTTTTCAGCTCAGCGTTTTTTTTTGGTGCTATAAATGCTCACTCAGCTCCCCTTCACTTCCCTTCTCTGCCCACCCCACCCCCTCTTACATGAACAGACTTTGAATTAAAAAAAAATGGAAAATGATCCGATTTTGAAGTCTTTAAGAACTAAAAGGAAAAAAAAATTGGTAATGGCAGCCAAGATTGTGGTGATACTTCCAATAAAACCCGAGCTCATGTTTAAGATAGGGAGTGATTTGCTCTGAACTCTTTTCTTGGTTGATGGAAGAACTCACATTTCTATTTTTACCCTCCTTGAATGTGGATACACAGTTAGGCCTCCTTAGTCCTAAAAGATGCTTCTCTTGGTCTTGCTACCCCTCGAACTGCTGCCATAGGCTCAAAGATTTAGAAATTGGTGAACCCTTACAGACCATCTCTTTTCCCTTGGCTCACTCGCTTCTTATTTTACAGATGAAGAAACTGAGGCAAACAGGGTTAAGTGACTTACCCAGGGTCTCACAGCTAGTAAGTGACTGAGGCCTGATTTGAACGGCAGAAAGATCAGGCTTCTAGTCTCCAGGTTCTTTATTCACTGTACTGCCTAGCTGCCCCTTAGAATGCTGGACCTAGAGTTTAAAAAGATTTGAGTTCAAACCCATCCTTAAATACTGAGTGACCTTGGACAAGTCACTTAACCTTTGCCTCCCTGAAACAAACACAAGAATGATGACATCTGTAACACTTAATTCACTGTAAGGATCCTATAAGGATCGACTGAGATAATGTTTATAAAAGTGCTTCTTTAAACCTTCAAGTGTTCACCTCACTCACTAATATTTTTTGTGGTGAATGTTACAGGCTTCACAATACCCTGATGGAGAAGGGAAGATTGTTCTAACCTCAGCTTGTTTTCCTAATGCTTACATGTCCCGAGTCAAGGCTGAGCTCTGTTTGGGAGCTCTTCCAGAGAACATTGGCTTTCTGATTGGAAATAATCAGGGTTTGCCTTTGACCTTCCAAACATTCGTGCCCTCCCTGGACTGCGCAGGGCCGTTGCTGGCTGTCCACGGGCAGTTCTAAAATGGTGTCCATAGGGACCTGCTTACAATGGCTAACAGCAGGGGCAAGGATATCACTATAGTAACTTGTGCGCCGTTTATCTCCTTCCTCTCCAGCCAATCTAGGGGAGAATTTAAAAGGGCAATGCTTGAGTAAAGACATTTTTTTTTGGTAATTCATATTTGTCTGAACCTCTGTGTAAGCCAAGGTCTCAGTGTTCTATTGCTTCTGACCTTATTTTGAAGTGGGGGTTGGGGGGGAGCACGTGAGGAACCTCATTTATGATGTTGTCTTGCAGTCTTAAATCCCAAATACAGACCTTAAGAATACATTAAGTTCTTTAGGATGATTTATCTGCTGAAACTTTGTCAGCTGCCTGGGGATATGTATTCATTAACATACTTTTTCATGCTAACTGCCCTGCCTTTCATGCATGCCTGCAGTTCATTTGTCCCACATGTTGCTGGTCTTTGTTAATGAAATCAGAGACTAAGGTGGTAGAGTTAAAGATTCATTTTTAAAAAAGAAGTGAAAACAAAATAATGCCAAATCAAGTCAAGAAGCATTTATTAGGCACCTACTGTGTGCCAGGCATCCTGGGTTGATGTATTTTTAGGAACTGAAAATAAAGAATTTGAAACAGCTGCCATATCTGTGACGATGCTTATAAGCTCAGTCCATGGAAGAGAAAGAGGCAAAAAAACCAAAAAACAAAGAACCCAATCTCTGTCCTCAAGGGGCTTACAGTCCAGTGGAAGAGACAACTTGCAAACAAATCTGAACTTATGAGATATACATGGCATTATTTCAGATAAAGGCCCTTCTGGCATTAGGGAGGACCAGGAAGGAAAGACTTCTCGTGGACACTGGGATTTTGGGTGAGGTTTGAAGTTTTCCTGTAAAGTACTTTGTAGACCTTTCTGGATTGGCCAATTGTTATTATTGACAGACCAAGAATTGAGAGTGGATGGGAAGGCATGGTGGCTGTGAGACCTGACAAATACTTATAAATGTTATAAATACTTAGCACAATCAACACATGGCTTTGTCTTATCAACTAATCTATCAGTACAAATTAATTAAAGGCTTACTCTTGCCAGACTCTGTGTCGGGTGCCAAAGATACAAGTACTAAAAATGAAAGGATCCCCCTACTCACAGGGAGTTCTAATGGGGGATACAAGGGAAACACACTTAAATATATGAATTAATGTGAGAATAAAGAGGAAGGAGTTTATAGCCCCATTTGGTCCTTATAACAATTGTATGAGGGGGGCAGCTAGGTGGCTCAGTGGATAAAACAAGGCCCCTGGATTCAGGAGGACCTGAGTTCAAATCCAGCCTCAGACACTTGACACTTACTAGCTGTGTGACCCTGGGCAAGTCACTTAACCCTCATTGTTCCCCAAAAACCCCCAAACCAAAACATTCCTATGAGTTTGTGTCTGCTATTCTGAGGCTAAATGCCAAAAAGTGTCAACGGTGAAGTATGGTCCTTCCTCTCTTCTGATTTCAATCTAGGTGGCGCAGTGACTGGAGTTTTGAACATTGGAGTCAGAAAGAGCTGAGTTCAAATACTGCTTCAGATGGTTACGAGCTTTGTGACCCTGGGCAAATCATTAAGTTCTCTTAACCTCAGTTTTCTTATCTGTAAAATGGAATGATGATGATCCCTCCCTCCTGGGGTTGTTAAAAGGATAAAACGAGATAATGTGAATAAATGTTATTATTATTATTGCCACCTCCACACCACCTCTAATGATTATCTAAGGCAGATGTTTTCACTGGTGTAGGTGTCCCCATTCTGTTGTTGTTGTTCATCCTTCATTTTCTAATGATGGATCAATGATGTCACGGGTGCCATCTTGACTCACTCATAAATGAGCTTTCAGTGAGGCAGAGTTGCACAAAGCCATCAGCTTTCATCTCTCTCCAGAGTCATCAACATCCATTGGAAGGATGAATGTTCTCATCCTGTGACCTGATAGGCAGCCTTTGAGAGTTGATACAGCTGAGAAATTTGTCACCCTGCGGTTGACCTAGTGATGAGACTTGCTGAATTTGGCCGGGCTGGTTGCTGGATGAGAGGACCACAGTTTCTTGCCAGCCCTATTCTTGAAGCCTTTCCAGTGTGGTAGAACCTGCCACAGCTTATGCCCTGCTTGAAAAGCCTTTGAGAACCCAGGGTCACCCCCAAGCTATGAGGCATCAGAGCAGGACTTGGGTGTAGCGGGCTTATAAAATACTTTGGAATAATCTCGGCTTGATTCCTGTGTTGTAAACCATCTCATACAAGAATACCCATTGCATTAGAGTCGTTGAGAAAAGCCTGATCATAAAACAACCCAGCGTCTCTCTCAGTTGAGAAAAATTAAAAACAAATAATAATTGAAATGTCTTTAAAGCAACTATGTTGGTCATATCTACTGAGTCTTGGACATCTGTATTAGATGTCTTTCCTTCTAATGTATAATATAATTAAAAGCAAGGTCTGCCCTCATTGTATGGAGGTCATAGAAGCACAAAGAGGAATGCATATCTCTTAGTATTTCATTCATACATCGGGTGAAGCCGTTTCATCTCGGGAAATTAAGTTCATGTCTCAGTTTCCTCACCTGTAGTTTGACGGGTGAATGAGATGATCTCCAAGGTTTCTTCCACCTCTAATCTTGCATTTTATGATGATGAATTATTCTCGTCTTGACTTACTGAGATTCTGTTTATTACCTTCCATTTCAATGGTATGGATCTTTTGTGGCTAGCGTTACTTTCTGGATAGAGTCTCCCCACCGTTAGAATGTAATCTCCTTGAAGGAAGAGATTATTTTTTTGCACCGGACGCATAATAAGCACTTAATAAATGATTTTTTCCTGACTGACTTCAGCTAAACAAGCATCTATTTTAACTCCCATGTAATGGGCACAGTGCTGGGTGCTGGGGCCATATAAATGAGAATAAGACAATCCCTGCCCTCAAGAAGCTTCCATTCTAATGGGGAAAGACAACATGTATACAGATAGCATATATACAAAATAGCATCCAAAATAAAAATTAAGTGGAGGGTAAGGAGAGGGAAACTAACAGTGGAGGAATCACAATGATCCATGGCCCCAAAACAAATGATTTATTTTTGTTGTTGTTTAGTCATTTTAAAATCAAGTCTGACTCTTCATGACCTCATTTAAGGGATTTTTTTTTTTTTTGGTAAAGATACTGGAGTGGTTTGCCATTTCCTTCTCCAGCTCATTTTCTAGATGAGGAAACTGAGGTGAGCAAGGTTAAGTGACTTGCCCAGGGTCACACAGCTAGTAAGTGTTAAGTGTCTGAGGCCAGATTTGAGATTTATTATATATGATCTTATAAAGGTGTATCCAACATGATGCAATAGTTCCCCAAACCAGAGGCCTGTATTAACCCATTGTATGGCCTGTTTGCAATCTGCCCTTTTCACCTTTGGTTGGAATTAAAAACAAAACAAAACAAAAAGATCCACCCCAATCTTTGGTTCACTTCAGTTTGTAGAGAAGACGTATTTATTACTCTGCATTGACGTGTTCGCTTGGCTTGGTATGTCAGTTAGCATTTGGTGGATGTAGAAGGAAGGACATCGGGACCATAAAGAGCAGGGAAATGACCAAAGAATTTGTGCTTATTTTGATACCTGTGGTCAAATGTTTTCTCAAAGACAAGCCTGAGGTTTAAAGTATTATCAAGATGTGGGCTTTGGCCTTGGGTGGTTGACTGATAGGAATTCAGCCTTGAGTTGAACTTTGAAAATAGGTTATTTTCTTTGCCTTTTATTTAATTCCTAAGCAACCAATCTGTTGTAGTTTGTTGACCTATTTTCTCGGCTTACACTCCTTCTCTTGCTCTCTCCCTAAGATGCTGTTTGTTCTGGCTCTTGGGGCATCTGTGTTCAGAGGAGCTTGGGTGTGGTTGTGCCCTCTGATTTTGGGGATCCAGTCCTATGGATGGATCCATTTCACATGATTAAGTACCGTAAGGGATGCTATCTTACCAGGGTCACTGGATCAGAGTGACAGTAATGAAGAGAAATTATGTCACCTCTATTATACAGTGGGAAGAAGTATGCAACTGGAATTAGCAGCTCTGCTAGTTACTAGCAGTGTGACCCTGGTCAAGTAATTTCCCCTTGCTATGCCTCAGTTTCCCCATAGGGAAAAGGAGGAGTTTGGGCAGGATGGCATCAGTTTCCTCATCTAAAGAACACTTAGACTTGAAGATCCCTGGGGGCTGTTCCCACTCTAAATCTACAATGATGTAAGGAGCTGTGAATCATGGAGAAATCATAAAGATTCTCTGAACCTCGGTTTCTTCATGGGTAGAAGGAGAATAGTAACTCTTGTACTACTTGTTAAACGAAATTTAAGATATGCAGAGTGCTTTGTGAACTTTATAGTATTATATAAACATCAGTCATCCTCCTCATCATAACCCCTAATACACTAATTACAGGTCATCGAGGGGAAGGGCTAGGCAAGAGTGAGCAGCTCTTCATGGAAGAACAGGGTTGGAAAGGCCCTTAGACATTGAATTCTGCCCAAGCCTGGAGTGCAGGGGGAACCAGATTAAAATGTAATGGGACAATGTTTAACAAAATAAGTAAAAGTACAATACAACATAGATGATGTCAATTTGTGGTTTTCTGAGTCAGCATGTAGCCTAGTTTCTATTTGAATTTGACGCCATCGATCCAGTCTATGCTCTTCACTTAGTCATCAGACCTGGTTTTCCAAGCAATGCATGCTGGGAATAGAACTTGAGTATTTCCACCTTTTATAAGGAAATACAGTCCATTCATTCCCTTGCCTTTGATCAATAGTTACTCTTGTACATAAGGCTTGAATTCTAAAAGATAGCCCCCAGATTTGTCTCTTCTGTATTGATTTCCTTAGCTGCAACATGGGCTAACCCTTATTACAGTGAGGCTGTACATTTGAATGATTAATAATAACAACAATAGCTAACATTTATATACCACTTTAAGGTTTGCAAAGGGCTTCCCATTTGGTAACTCATTTGATTAATGCCTATTCTTTGGGTTCTTAGCTAGTGAATTTGTTAAACTGAAAGTTGGTCAATACTGAAAGGTATTTTTCTTTAGGGCAGTGGAAAGAGGGCAGGGGCTTGGAGTCAGGAAGACTTGAATTCAAATTCGGTTTCACACATGAGCTGTGTGACCCTGGGCAAGTCACTTGACCTTGTTTGCCTCAGTTTCGTCATCTGTAAAATGAGCTGGTGAAGGAAATGGCACTTCAGTATCTTTGCCAAGAAAAAACCAAATGGGGTCACGAAGAGTTAGACTTGACAACAACAAGATTTTTCTTTTTTTTCTTGTTCTAAAACTTTGGTTTTATTGTGTGGGTAGGAAACCTTCACAACCAGTGGCAGAGCCATAATTCTGTTGTATGTGACTGAGCATCATGATCAGAGATTAATACCTGGAACAGTACTCAGGGGCCCTCAGATACAAATTGTTCGTCTTACCAATTAAGAAACTGAGGTAATCGAGGTAAATTCACTTATCCAGGATCACACAACTAGTAAACACTAAGTGTGATTTGAACCCATATTTTCCTAATCCTCAATTCATACCTTCTCTTCTGTACTATTCTGCCTTTGTGGTTTTAGAAAGTTGTCCAGGGAACTGGAGCCCATGGTCACATAGCCAGTGTGGGTCAGAAGCAAGACTTGAACCCTGTTCTTCTGGACTCCATGGCTGGCTCTCTATGTACTAAATTATGCTGCCTTTTGGCGCAGAGTTTGGAGCTGAGGAAATAGAATTTTCCTTTTGTTTTTCCCTCAAGGGGGTCGGTCTGAATTTGGGGAGTAGGGACTTTGTTCAATTGAATATTGATTTCTCCCAGATGGAAAGGAAAGTGCTGTACTTTGGGGAGACCGTGCTTTGGACAGTTTGAATCCAGATGCATGCTCACTTTTGCATGCCTCAGTGTTTTATTTGCCAGTTTGGACATGCCTGTGCATTTGGATATAAAAATAAATAAAGTTCTGTTTTTGGCTCCCTGCAATCATTTTTTTATATCTTCTAGTATTTCCTCTCTTAATTGTCTTTAGTATTTCAAAGCTTTATTATGAATCATTTTGAACAATACAATAATCAAAGTATGTGTTGCTCTCTTTTCAAGGGTTCATTTGGTAAGAAGGTATTTTAGGAAATACAGATTTCAAAGCTGAACCAATCTCCTCCCTTCTTGTAACTACGATGGGATTATCTCACGGGAGTTGGGCTTGTGTGCTTTTTTTTGGCGGGGGGGTATTTCTGAAGGGTCTGGAGTTGAGAAAAGTAGGGTTTATTTTTTCCCTTTTGTTTCAATATGCATTTCTACCATAAACTACCCAATATTTCCTGTTCTTGTTTGATTTTTTAAAAAAGTGTACTTCCATTCATTGTTTTCATGTGACTTCCTATCCCTTTTACGGTAAAGAAGGTTAAAATCCACGACAATTTATGGACTATCTCTGGGGAAAAGGAAGTACATTTCACTGTTGAAAAGCACTTAAAAAAACCTCTATCTTGATTCAGGGAAATTTTAACAGCTCTGAGGTTAAATGTTTTCTCACTCAACTTGGGGTTCAAAAAGGATGATGATTGTATACATGTAGAAAAATTGCCTGGATTCCACATTAGACTTTTGTAAGGAGGGATAGGAGGGAATTCTCTGGGAAAGAGTGAGGACCTCTGTGTGTGTGTGTGTGTATGTGTGTGTGTCTGTGAAAATAAAAGAAACTTTTCAACATGAAATTCATCCTTGAGAGCAGCCTCATATTTCCTTTGATGCTGTGGCATGAATCCATTCACCTGCCACCAGAACAAGAGATTCCTAGTGTTCCAGCGTAGCTTGTGACAGCTCCATGACAGGACTCCTCAAAATGGGTTCATTTACCAGAAGGGATAAAAACACTTTCCCATCAACAACCTGCAGGGAATGTTCTTAGGCTAGATTTAATCCAGAAAGTTAAGTTTGAATTGTCCTCTTGCAAAAACTCATGTATGATCAAAAGCTTTAGACTTCCTCAATAGTGGGTCCCATTCAGAATGCAGACGTTTATTAAGCACTTTCTGTGTGTACTGGATAGGTGCTGAAAGAGAAAAATGCAGCCAACCAATCATCCTTCCCCTCAAGGATCTTATAATAGAGTATTTATTATTAATAATTATAATAATAGTGGCAGCCATTTTGATAACGCTTTTAGGTTTGCAGGATAATTTGCAGACATTTGATCAAATAAGAGAATGTGGGGGCAGCTAGGTGGCTCAGTGGACAAAGTACCAGCCCTGAATTCAGGAGGACCCGAGTTCAAATCCAGCCTCAGACACTGACACTTACTAGCTGTGTGACCCTGGGCAAGTCACTTAAACCTTATTGCCCTGCCAAAAAAAAAAAAAAAAAAGAAAGAGGGAATGCATGTTAATTACCATGCTAACCTTAAAGTTTGTGTGCCCCAAAAGTCTTAGGGCATTCCAAAGCTTTAATCACTTTAAGCTTTAATAAAGCTTAAAACTGTATCAAAACTTTTGATAGAACCTGTGTAAAAGTGAGCTATTATTATGACAATTCTGTGAAGTTAGTATACTATAGGTCTTAAAATACCCATTTAACTGATGAGAAAACTGAAGCACGGAACAATTTATTAAGACTTGCCGATGGTCACATAGTTGATGGGTGTTGGGGGCTTCATGTTCTGCAGCTCTGTGGGCCCCACGGTAAATAATATTCACTGTGACCTTGTGTCATGAAGAAGAAGATAAATTATGTTCCATGTGTTCTGTTTAAGCAAGCGGGGACACATGTAGCAGATCTGAGAAAGTCAGTCATCAAAAGTAGATCAGATGAATTCAGCATTTTGTAGGGCAAGCTTCAGGTTGTATGGAACATCTCATTTCCTGACCATTTGGCACAAATCCGGTGATACTGTACAAGGTGTGAGCCCACATTGGATCCACACGAGCAAAGGTGCGGAGGAAGGAACTGACAAAGTGACAGATTCACTGGTGTTTTGAAGTGATGGGTCATGTAGAGCTTTGGTTTGTTTCCTACCATGAACCCATGGACCATTTTTGTATTCAGAAAATGAGCATATTTTTGTTCTAGGGTTCTTGCTTTTGAAGCATGAACATTGGTTGGTTTCTTTTAGAAAAGGTGAGTTCCCTCTGCTAGCCTGGGAGGAGAAAAGGGAAAAGCTAGTTGGTCCAAAGTGGAAAAATACCGAGAGAAAATCCTGTCCAAAGTAACCCACATGGGGTTGTTTCTTGCTCACAAAGACCAGAAAAACAGAAATGACTTTGCTGGGAAGTAAGTGTAGGGACAGCCTTTTTAAAAAGTTGGGCTTTGAAACACTGGACAGACAGCACATCTGTTTTGAAAGGTGTCTTTGTTTTATAGATACAGATGTTTGTTTTTCACTGCTTGACCACATTGCATACCTCTGGCCAGGGGCTGGGTTTAGCAGATGTTGGATTAAACAGGTCTCATTCAGTCCATATTTTTTTGGGGGGGACCTTATTGAGATTAGGCTGATTAAACAAGATTTACACCAGTTATTTTCTTTTTACTGAATTCTCAGTAATTTCCCATGGGGGTGGAGGAGATTTTTTTTTTTAATGTAATGTGACAGAAGATTACTTTACATAAATATAGTGTGATCGAGTTAATTAACCTCTTACTTTCACCTTTCATAAAGCTACTGGTCTGTTAGAAGATATAATTTTCTAGGTAGACTTAAAGATGAAGCAAGTCAGAATTTGAATTTTAAATGAGTTATTTCAGAGAAGCAGAGAAGTACTGTGCTGCCCCTAACACGTAGCGGTTGTACGGTCACAGACAAGTCGTTTAACCATTTAAACCCTGCAATTGTAAATTACAGAAGAGTCGCTGTTCAACATTGATGGAGGAGGTTTGCACACTGGGAGTTCTGCACATGCTAGTCTTGACCATTCTGTGGTACATATTGAAAAGCTGCATTTGTGAAGTTCCTCAAATTCTTTGTTACCTTTATTATACTGTCAAACTGGCTTCTTGGCTTCATGCATCAAACTATTGGCAGTGTTAAAAATGGAAGCATCTGTAATCTCATGAAAAGAGTTCCCATTTGTCCATAGACCCTATAGCCCTGAGTGCAAGGAGTGTGGAAGACACGACCTCTTTGATCGGACTAAGATGTTTCCGTGAGTGGAATTCATCAGGACTAAAGACATCTGGGGGACCTAGTTCATTAATCCATGGGTCTTGAACTAGAAGATTCAATAAAGGCTGTTTTGAAAAAGTAAAGTGCTTTATAGATCTTCAAGAACTAGGGAGATTCTAGCCATTAATGTTAAAGTGATAGGTGTATGTTGAGAGTTGCTGCATACCCATAGGCAACTCTGAGTAGCAGAGCCTGTGCTCATCCACCTTGGCAGAGGAAGATTCCTTACCTGTGAGTCCCCATTGCCAACTGAATCGCCATGAGTTAGCAATCCACCGAAAACCTAGCCTCTGTCTTGTACTTGGCTTCTTTCTTGGGCTTAGTATAAGGGCTGAGGAGTCATGAGAGGCAAAACAGACTGAAGATAGTGAGCATACAGTTTTGTTTCTCTTTTTCTATCATAAGTAAGACAGATTAGCAAATTTCTCTTTGATGGTTTCATAAGAAAAAACAAATCCATCCTTTTGCCAGAGGAGATACCAGCATTGCAGACAGTGCAGGTCTTCTAGCCAAGGCAGAGGGGTCAACGCACCTTGTCATCGAGGGATTTATCATGTTAAAAAAATGTGTCACCACAACGTGCTCTCTGCGCTGTTTCTTTGGCAACAGAACCGAACTGAGGTAAAAAAATCCAGATGTCTGACTTTTGTGTTCAGACACTATAGATTTAGAACTTTAAGCAAGGAGTATTAGCACAGATTGACTAGTGAAGTCCAACTCTCCCTAGTTCAGGGCCGGTGCTCCTTCCCCTGCACCACCTTTAATCAAATCTCACAATGAAAATCAACCAAGCTCATATTTAATCTTTAACCTACTATTTAATGAATAATAAACAAATAATTTACTTCATTTTTATAATATTAATGTTTAATATTATATAATTTTTATTGTGCCGTGAAGGGTAAGCATTTGACGTGAATGATTGTATGTCTTTTATATAACTGAACTTTTTTTCTTACAGTTTTTCTCTCATTTTGTCAGTTCTTGAATTTTTCTTCTTTTTAAAAATAATATTTTCTTTCCCCTAATTATATGTAAAGACGAGTTCTCAAGTTTTTTCTTTTTAAAAAACTACTTGATTTATTTCCCAATTATATATAAAGGCAAGTTCTCAAGTTTTTTTTTAAATAGATTTTTTTTTTTTTGGTGAGGCAATTGGGGTTAAGTGACTTGCCCAGGGTCACACAGCTAGTAAGTGTCAAGTGTCTGAGGCCAGATTTGAACTCAGGTCCTCCTGAATCCAGGGCTGGTGCTTTATCCACTGCGCCACCTAGCTGCCCCCCAATAGATTTTTAAAATTAATTTTGTTAGTTCTGTTAAATAACAATTAAATAAGCCTGTTAATTTAATGTTAATTTGTTAATTTTGTTATTTCATCAGTATCTTTAGTTAGCATCACTGTCAATGGTCCTTGATGAAGTTCTCCAAATAGCTACGGGTCCTATATTCTTACCTTCCCTTTGTTACTCATCACCACTATCCTGGTCCTGGGTTGAAACTGTGTATGTGTCCAATCATTCCCCAACTACCATCTCCCCTCCCCCTGATCCCTGTTCTGAAGGGTCATTGAGCAATCTGACCACTCCCAGCTTTCTGACTCTGGATTCACTGTCACCGAAACAGGGGCATCTCTAATATCACATGCTTTCCCTGTTTTGATAGAGGCAGGAAGTTGGACAATATGAAGACTTGAGATGGTTTGTTAGTGTTGAGAGCATCAAAGAGAGGAAAGGTCACATAGAAAAGGAAACTCAGACTTCTTAGGATTCCGAATTGTAGAGTTAGAGCTAGAAGGGACCTCAGAAGTGATGTGGTTTAACCTCTTCATTTTGCAGATAGGGAAACTGAGGCTTAGAGTGGTTAGGTGACCTTCTTAAGGTCAGAGAGCTAGTAAATATCTGAGTTGGGATTTGAATCCAGGTCCTCTGACTCTTGAACTTCTCTTCTTTCTCCATTTCCACTTACATTTTGCCACCTTAAAACTTTTTTGCTATTGTGGTTGTTGTTGTTTAGGTGTATTCAACTTGTGACCCCCTTTTGGGGGTTTTCTTGGCAGAGATACTGGAGCAGCTTGCCATTTCTTTTCCAGCTCATTTTACAGACGTGGAGACTGAGGTTAAGAGGTCTAAATGACTTGCCCAAGGTCAAACAGGTCAATAGGACCTTCTGTCCTCTGGACTATATTACACCCTAAATGGATAATAACCCATTCTGGACTTTCATCCAGCACCTCTTGTCCTTTTCACTTGATACCTTGGGAAAACTTCTGCCCTCCACTGCCCACCCCCACTTCTATAGTGACTCCTTCCTTGGGGACTATCATTTAAGAAGGACCCTGATCAAGTTTCCCCTACTCACTCTTGGATTTCCTCTAGACCCGTCACAAGCCACCTTTTCCCATCTTCCTCCACTCCCTATATATGTTGTGTTCCTGTTAGAATGTGAGCTTCATGAAGGGAAGGGTTGTTTATGTCTTTTTTTTTTTTTGGTATCCTCAGTGCTTAGGTCCATGCCTGACACATAGAAAGTGCTTAATAAATGCTACTTCTTTCTTTCTCTTCCTTCCTTTCTTTTTTCTCTTTCACCTGTATATTCATCTTTCTGTCTGTCTGTGCATCTTTCCATCCATGCATCTGCCCATCCATGTATCCATGCATCCATCATCCATCTATCTATCTATCTATCTATCTATCTATCTATCTATCTATCTATCTATCTATCTATCTATATCTATCTATCTACCTACCTTTGTCTATGCATCTTTCTATCCATCTATCTATCTATATACCTCTATCATCTGTCTATCTATCTGTCTATGCATCTTTCTATCCATCCATCC
Organism: Dromiciops gliroides; assembly: GCF_019393635.1. Lineage (NCBI taxonomy): Eukaryota > Metazoa > Chordata > Mammalia > Microbiotheria > Microbiotheriidae > Dromiciops > Dromiciops gliroides. The sequence goes on from NC_057864.1 coordinate 35,755,899, forward strand.
ATCTATCTATCTATCTATATCTATCTACCTACCTCTGTCTATGCATCTTTCTATCCATCCATCCATCCATCCATCCATCCATCCATCCATCCATCCATCCATCCATCCATCCATCCATCTATCCATCTATCTATTTATCTATCCATCCATCCATCTATCTATCTATCTATCTATCTATCTATCTATCTATCTATCTATCTATCTATCTATCTATCTATCATCTATCTATCTATCTCTACCTACCTGTCTATGCATCTTTCTATCCATCTATCTATATACCTCTATCATCTGTCTATCTATCTGTCTATGCATCTTTCTATCCATCCATCCATCCATCTATCTATCTATCTATCTATCTATCTATCTATCTATCTATCTATCTATCTATCATCTATCTATCTATCTCTACCTACCTCTGTCTATGCATCTTTCTATCCATCTATCTATATACCTCTATCATCTGTCTATCTATCTGTCTATGCATCTTTCTATCCATCCATCCATCCATCCATCCATCCATCCATCCATCTATCTATCTATCTATCTATCTATCTATCTATCTATCTATCTATCTATCTATCTATCTATCTATCTATCATCTATCTATCTATCTCTACCTACCTCTGTCTATGCATCTTTCTATCCATCTATCTATATACCTCTATCATCTATCTGTCTATCTGTCTATGCATCTTTCTATCCATCCATCCATCTATCTATCTATCTATCTATCTATCTATCTACCTACCTCTGTCTATGCATCTTTCTATCCATCCATCCATCCATCCATCCATCCATCCATCCATCCATCCATCCATCTATCTATCTATCTATCTATCTATCTATCTATCTATCTATCTATCTATCTATCTATCTATCTCTATCTATCTACCTACCTCTGTCTATGCATCTTTCTATCCATCCATCCATCTATCTATCTATCTATCTATCTATCTATCTATCTATCTATCTATCTATCTATCTATCTATCTATCTATCTATCTCTATCTACCTACCTCTGTCTATGCATCTTTCTATCCATCCATCCATCCATCTATCTATCTATCTATCTATCTATCTATCTATCTATCTATCTATCTATCCATCTGTCTCTCTCATCTTTCTGTCTGCCTATCATTTATATCTCTGATTACAGGCGGTTACCAGTTTATGAACACATTATATTTTAATAATTCACATATAAGTTAATTGTAGGAGAGGGTTGGACAAAGGCGCCATTGGCTCCCACGTCATCGATGGGCACGAATGATGGAAAAGGGTGTGTCCATTGTGGGGGTGACGCAGACAGAACAGGAACATCTGTTTCAGGACTCAGAGAAGAAAAGGTGGCAGTCAGGGCTCCTGTGGGATTGGATGTGGACAAATGCATTATGCATATTATCTTTACTACCCAAATGAAGAGAAATAAAGACCTAAAAGCACAGAAGGTTCACTAGAGAGCACCCCCCTTTTACAGATAAGGACATCTCAAGGTGGGGTGACTTAGCCAAGATTGTACAAGTCGTTAATGAGCAGAGCTGGGATTCTAACCCAGGCCCTCTGATACCAAAAAAACCCAATGAATGCTCTTTCTATTATAGGGTTGGAAGAGACTCAAGCAGAGATATTTACTGTGTGACCTTGGGCAAGTCACTTAACCCTGTTTTCCTCAGTTTCCTCATCTGTAAAATGAGCTGGAGAAGTGTGGGGACCAATTTTTAATTCGGGAGTGTCAGCTAAGCAGCTTGCCGCGATATTGGGGCAAGGAAGGAGACCGGCAGCCTCCCTCAAAACAGAACAGGATTTATTTTAACAAGAATGAACTTAAAAAAAAAAACAAAAAACAGGGGCAGCTAGGTGGCGCAGTGGATAAACCACTGGGCCTAGAGTCAGGAATGGTCATCTTCCTGAGTTCAAATCTAGCTTGAGACAGTTACTAACTCTCTGACCCTAGGCAATTCCCTTAGTCCTGTTTGCCTCAGTTTTCTGATGGTGTCACGAAGAGTTAGACATAACTGAACAACAAATGCTTTTAGTGTGTCCTATCTCATGCATGTGAAAATAAGTTAATGCAGTTAAATCTATTTTAATGTTCTGAATTTAGATGCATTTTAATACAAGCAAAGAGGACCTGAAATTATTTTAATTTTTTTCAAATGCCAGTTCTCACTGATGGAAATTTATCTGATGTTTGGATTTGTGAATTGTACTGAACAACTTGTTCTTAGCATATGTTAGTTATAATGGCCTCATAATAGAGTTTTTCATAAAAATCTTCCTCTTGCATAATTTTCTTTTCTTTTTTTCCTTTCTTTCTTTTTTTGTGGGGCAATGAGGATTAAGTGACTTGCCCAGGGTCACACAGCTAGTAAGCAAGTGTCTGAGACCAGATTTCAACTCAGGTCCTCCTGAATCCAGGGCTGATGCTTTAGCCACTGTGCCACCTAGCTACCCCTCTTGCATAATTTTCACAAATCATTTTGGGGGAGTAATCAATCAGTGAGCGTTAATAAGTGCTTTCTATGGAATCTTACTTGAAATATTTTCATTTCATTTTTATTATTTAATTTAATAATTATACTTTATTTTAACATTCATTTAAAAAATGTTGAATTCCTGATTCTCTCCTTTCTTCCTGCCTTTCATTTTATTCTTAAAACATCATGAATCCAGGGCAGCTAGGTGTCACAGCAGATAAAGCACGGGCCCTGGATTCAGGAGGACCAGAGTTCAAATCCGACCTCAAACACTTGACACTAGCTGTGTGACCCTAGGCAAGTCACTTAACCCTCATTGCAAAAAAAAAAAATCATGAATCCAAACTTTTTTTGGGGGGGTGTAGAAAATTAAGGTCCCTGGAAAACATCTTTTTTTAAATGACATTTTCTATCTCTAAACCCACTCTCTTCTCCAGCCTCAAGAGCCTTTGCAAGGGCAGGGAGGAGGGGATTGCTAGGTCTCACTAATTAAAATCTTTTTTCTGTTGCTTGTTCTTTTTTCCTTTTTCCTTTAGAGTTAGGGCAGGCACCTTGGCCCTTCCACAAGAGGCCTGGATAATCTCCTTCCAATTAGGATAAGCCCCCTTTTGTCACCCTGCTTTTTAAGGTCACTTTAGTCCCCAATTTTGAAATTTCTTGGTTTTTTTTTTTTTAAGTGAGGCAATTGGGGTTAAGTGACTTGCCCATGGTCACACAGCTAGTAAGTTTTAAGTGTCTGAGGCCGGATTTGAACTCAAGTACTCCTGACTCCAGGGCCGGTGCTCTATCCACTGTGCCATCTAGCTGCCCCAATTTCTTGGTTTTTAAAAAAAATAATTTTCTCCTTGGCTACTCTGTGTGTGTATGTATGTGCGTGTGTGTGTACTTGTGTACTTGTACACGTATGCCAACACATAGATTGTCTAGAGATTACAGTCAGTTTAGCAATTTCTAGTGGTTTTAGAAGCTGGTTTCTGAAAGTTGCTTTGCTCTTTTCATTCTGCGCATTTAAAAACAGAACAGAAAAGTTTATAAACACAGTCACACTTTGGTTTCCACATAATGGTAGTACACATCTACACTTGACTTCTTGGAAGGGGTGGTGGTGGTGAGTCAAGAAAAGGGTTTGGGGTTCAGACAGTGGAAGTTGGGGGGGGGGGAGAGAAACAGGTGATGAGTGTGCTTCTAAGAAGCTGTGTGATCGAAACATCCCACTTCTTTCCTAGAAATGGATGCTGCAAGATTCAGGAATATTCCACCTTTCGTTTCCCTGCCGTGGCTGGCTAGCACCATTCTTCCTATGCTTTATAAATTTGAAAAATATCAGTGGGGGATGGGGGGGAGTGGGAAGGGTTTTAAGAGTGGGACATTCCCAAGCTCCATCCCAGATGGGCTGTAGAACTGCTGAGGTGTAATCTGAGACCTTCCAAACATAAGCACATGGAGTATGTATATCCTCGGAGGACTTCTCAGCCCAGCCCTTTCTAGGTGTGTTTTTTGTCTTTTTCATTTTCTCCTGGAGTTTTTATTTTTGTACCAAACCCTCATGTTCCTGAGATTCCAACTCATAAAAGCCAATTAGAGTTAGGCTGTGTTGTCGGATGAGAAACCGCTGGGTCCCCGTCGGTGTAGATCCCTGTGTCCCATGGGGGCCAGAGGGATTTTCAGCTCAAAAACAGAAAAAGAGGCTGTGGGGGCCGGATCCCACAGTCTGTGGAAGTTTGTCCTCCTTTGCAGCTGACAGCATTGCAGAATTCCCTCAGGGACCATAAGAGAAACTGCGCTAGCCGGTGGTGTTGTTCGAATAAAATCCCCCCCTGCTATGGATTGGTCCCAAGCTATACTATTACTCTCCCTTATCCCTTGCATCATGATTACATTTATTATAGCTGAACACACGTTCCTCATTAGTACCCTTGGGTAATATGGGAAATCAGAGGGCTGAAAATTAGGCAGAATAGGTACCAGATGTTTATATTAGCTTGGCATGCATCTGTATTCAGAATACTTGAGGATCATATTTATCGAATCTGAAAATTACTTAATGCTTTGCTTTTCATTGGACAGTGGTCCTCCCCTAGATGATTTTATTCTGTATGAGAGGTGGGACATTACTCCTTATTGTAGGAAGGATTAGGCTTAAAGTGTGGGCAGTAATGGCATCAATTCTCCTCTTTCCCCGCAAAAAAACCCTCCTGCATTCTATCCAGGATCAGGGCTGGTCTGTAATCAGTCCTAAGAAATGGGCGGTGTTCCTGACTGAGGTTGGAAGCCTGCTTTGAATCTAAAAGGCCGGAACAAAAGGGAAAGAGGCCTGTTTTTGTATTTCCTTACTGCATCTGTTGGGAAGGTAGATGAGAGGAGACAGTCCTCAAGGCTTAGTCAAAAGACAGCCAGCCCTGGCATCCAAAACGCTGGGAGAGCAGGATTTAGAGTCAACAAGTCAATAAGCATCTATTAAGTGCTTACTATTTGCTAAGCACTGTGTTATCAATTAAAAAAAACCATTTATTAAACACTTACTATGTGCCAGGTACTGATCTAAGTGCTGGCGATATAGAAAGAGGAAAAAGACAGGTCCTGCCCTCAAGGAGCTTACGATCTAAGGGGGCTGACAACATGTAAACAACTATGTACAAACAAGTTCTAATAGAAAGTAATTAGGAGAGAGAAGGCATTAGAATTCAGAGGGGCTGGGGCAGCTAGGTGGCGCAGTGGATAGAGTACCAGCCCTGGAGTCAGGAGTACCTGAGTTCAAATCTGGCCTCAGACACTTTACACACTTACTAGCTGTGTGACCCTGGGCAAGTCACTTAACCCCAATTGCCTCACTTAAAAAAAAAAAAGAATTCAGAGGGGCTGGGAAAGGCTTACTGTAAAAGATGGGATTTTAGTTGGGGGGGGGGTGTAGCATGGGGAAACAGAGCAGCAGAAACATAGTCCCTCTGGTGAGTTTCTCATCCAACAACACAGCCTGGCTCTGATGGGTTTGTTTGTTTGTTTTTTTGGTGAGGCAATTGGGGTTAAGTGACTTGCTCAGGGTCACACAGCTAGTAAGTGTCAAGTGTCTGAGGTCGGACTTGAACTCAGGTCCTCCTGAATCCAGGGCTGGTGCTCTATCCACTGTGCCACCTAGCTGCCCCATCTGATGGGTTTTTATGAGTCAGAATGTTAGGAACAATGAAGAATTGGTGCAAAAAGTAAGACGTCTAGAAGAAAATGAAAAAGACAAAAACAAAAAGTCTTTCTGTATATAATGTCTCAGGATTAGAGAGATCGTCATTGGAAGCTGAAAGGGACCCGGAGGCCATCTATTCCAACCAGTTCAGGCTCATTGAGGTGAGAAAAAGAAGATGACAATAGCACCCGCCTCCCAGGGTGGTGGTGAGGATAAAATGAAGTAAGAGATGTAAGGTGCTTTGGAAAGTTTAAAGCACTACATCAATGCTAGCTATCACAGGTGGCAAAGCCAAGCACAAGATGGTGATGGTTTTGTATTCTGTCCTGGTGAAACCACATTTGGAGTTTTGGGTCACCAAATAAGCTAGAGACTGTTGCAAAGGAGGACGTTCAAGATGGTGCCGGCCATTGAGTCTGTTCCAAATGAAGATGGGTTGGGGGACCTGGGGTAGTTTAGCCTGCAGAAGAGGCTGGGACTGTCTTTTGCCCTATTTTTTTGTATCCTCAGAACTTTGCACAGTGCCTGGCACATAGTAGGTGCTTAATAAATGCTTATTGATCAATTGGTTTTATTTGTACAGTTATACATGCATGTAATTTCCTCCAATAGATTGTGAGCTCCTTGAGAGAGTGGGTACTGTCTTTTGCCCTTTTTTTGGTATCTGCAGAACTTTGCACAGTGTCTGGCACACAGTAGGTGCTTAATAAATGCTTATTGACAGTAATGATAATTATCTGGAGATTAGACTTATCCTGTTTGGACCCAGAGAGAATAGGACCAGGAGCAATGGGTGGAAGTTGGAAACAGGCTGGTTTTTGGCTTGTTGTCAAGAAAAACTTCCTAAGAATGAGAGCTCTCCAAAAATGTCCGGCTGCTCTGGGAGTCAGTGGGTTCCTTCTCACTGAAGGTCCTCAGGCAAGGTAGTGTTTGAGTCCGAGAGGGGATTCTTTTGGGTGTGGGTTGAAGGAGGAGCTTTCTTCCAGCTCTGAAATCTTGTGATTCAATTACTCAGAAGATTTCCAATAGGCCCTGCTGTCTATGATGAGGAAGGGTCTGAGGGAAGGAGGCTGTGCTGCAAAAGGCAGGGCCGGGGACAGCCCCATAAGCCCACATGTGTGGGCAACAGAGTTGAACAGTGATTGGTGGAGAAGCTTTTGTGCCACCCCACCTCCCTCAAAAGGGGAGGCAAATTTGGGACCCGCTTTTCCCAGTTCCTGAGGTTGCTTGGTTAGTGACTGACCTTGGGGCACCAAAAACCCCTCCTGGTAAAAATGAGGAGACATTCTCCCTTGTTGTCAAACGGGGGTCTGCAGTGAAGACTGGTGTTTATAGAATAAATAGCCTGACTTGCTATTATATGGTTGGTCCATGAGGTCGGGGGATGGATTTCAGGGGGCTTGAGAATGGGAAACAATCATAGCTTTATCTGAATAGAATTGGTTTCCTTCTTAATCCTATGTATTTCAGTGTATACAGTTAATAAGATGATTCTGAGAAAAGACCTCACCAGACTGCCAAACGATTCCATGCAAAAAAAAAAAAAATAAAAGAATTTGAATTGCTGTTCTAGACCTTCTTGAAAAAATGGTAGTGCCATCGTTGCAAGGTGAGGCCAGGGACAGGAGGGGGTTTGAAGGGTACCTAAGACCAGGATGTGGTCACAAGAGAATCAGAGGCTGCTCTGAGGCTGGGGACTGCTCTAAAGGAAAGCAAAAGTAGACAGGATGAGGTTGAGAGCAGGATGTGTGTGTGTGTGTGTGTGTGTGTGTGTGTGTGTGTTTTGGGGGGGTGTGGGAAAAGGCAATAGTTTAAATACCACCTGGAGAGGTGTAGGGCAATGTTTCATATTCAGGAAGAGTGGAGAAAAACAAGTGTATTTCCTGCCTTCGATAGTTTTTGAGGGTGGGGGGAGCCCCATGGGAGTGGTTGCTCAGCAACTAGAAGTGCCACCTCCCTCATTTTAGGATGATCTCTCTTCTCTGAAGTGGAACTGAAGATCTGGTACAAGTGATGGTGATGGAGAGGGGAGAGAGAGAGAGAGAGAGAGAGAGAGAGAGAGAGAGCGAGCTCGGGAGGGAGAGCGAACAGAGCTGTGAGGAAGGTATGGCAACCTACAAATATGCAAATAATCTCATATTGATAAAGATGATAAATACAAAGAAATGTGGAAAGAATGAGCAGGGGGAAGAAAGAGCCAGAGGAAGACCCTCCACTTCCAAGCTGTGGCAAGAATAGCAGCAGTGCCCTTCTGGGTTACATAGGCAGAGTTGAGATCTGAAGGCAGGATCCAGTGCTTTTGAAACCCAGGCTGTGTCTTGTGCCAGGAATGCAATCCCTCCTCACCTCCATGTCTCAGTACCAATTTCCTTTAAGACAATTCAAGTACCTTCTTTATATGAGGCCTTCCCTGATCTCTTTAAGCTTTCTCACCCCTCAAACTTTTAATTATTGGGGTAGCTAGGTGGTTAGAGCACTGGCCTTGAAGTTGGGGGGATCTGAGTTCAAATCTCACCTCAGACACTCATTAGCTGTGTGACCCCTGGGTAAGTCACTTAACCCCAGTTGCCTTAAACATCTCCAGTCGTCCTGATACATGTCTTGCCACCGGACTCAGATGGCTCTGGAGGACAGAGGGAGGCTGGTGACCTTGTACAATCCTCCCTTACTGAAATCCAATTCATAATTAATTAAATTAATTAAATCCAATTCATGACTTACAAGTCATGACCTCACCCCAATGTCGTGGTCCTCTTCAAGAACAAAGGACAAACAAGAACAACCTTTTAATCATTAAGTAGATATTTAGTATGTAATTTTCTGTGTACATACAATTTCCCCCAATAAGATGTGAACTTCTTGAGGGCAGGGGTATTTATTTTACTTTTGTCTTCATACCTCCTGTGCTTAGCCCAGTGCCTGGCACATAGTAGGTGATTAATCAATGCTTGTTCATTGATTTTGTTGAGATTGTGACTAAGTAAATAATAATAATAATAACAATAACAAAAATGAAGGTGACAAGCACCTCCTTTCTCCCTGACTCCCCTCTCATTACATTTTTATTCCACACCTGGGACAGGTACAACCCATGTCTAGAGGCAGGGCTTTTAAAAAGAGGCCATGTAGAGAATCATGGATTCAAGTTAAGGATCTGCCGATATAATTTGTCTCACTGGGGGTCTTTGCATACCCCCCCTCACAACTCTACTCCTATCATAATTTTGGTAAAATCTTATCACCCAACTCTGAAGGAGCTGATTGAGAGGCAACACCATGATGTAGATAGCTCAGCCATGTCTCAGGGAGACCTGGATTCAAATCCTGCCTATGACACACAATGTTGTGTGTGACTATGGACAAGAAGCATGACCTTTAGTATTCTATAAAATTCTCTGAAACTGTAAGGGATGGGTAAATCACCAACCTATATTGGTGGAGGGAGCTTTCACACCTAGGAGTCCCTACAGAGATCAAGACAAAAATGAAGGATCAGAGATTTAAAGCTAGAAGGGGGCTAAGAGATCATAAAGCCAGGGGGCAGCTACGTGGTGCAGTGGATAAAGCACTGGTCCTGGATTCAGGAGGACCTGAATTCAAATATGACCTCAGCCACTTGAAATTTACCAGCTGTGTGACTCTGGGCAAATCACTGAACCCTCATTGCCCTGCAAAAACCAACCAAACAAGAGATCACGGAGCCCCAGCTCCTTCTTTTATTTTATTTTTAAAATTTTAAACAAGAAGTTTATTTAAACAACAAGATGTTTGACTTGAAGGGAAAACTATCTAGGATCAATTTCTTTATAGTAATTTATCCCTACTGAGAAACAGAGATTGCCCTACATGTAACAGCTACGTACAAAAAAGTTATAAAATCATCCTTGGTTTTACAGTGATAAAAGAAAAACATTGAAATTATCCAATCAAATAAGGTATGTAAGGATTGTTTTTGTTTTTGTTTTTGTTGTTGTTGTTATTGTTAAAGTGAAAGCAAAATAACTTACTGGAATATAAAGATGACAGATTGACAGCATGCCACTAAAGGAGAAAAGGGATATTTTCACAGAACCAGTTTGTTTTTTTCCCTCCCCATCTCCATTTGATGTTGATCAAAATATACCATCGGCCATTTAGTTAAAAAAAAAAATACGCATTATTCCTGTGCAGGTACACCAGTTACTTTATGTACAATAAAGGAATGGGGGAAGGGGATCAAAGAGGAGAGAAAACTGTACTGCAGTAGTCAGGATGTGGAGGAGCCAAATCTTGGTTTTCTAATTGTGAATGTATCGTTTTCCTTGGGAGCACAGTTCTGGAGTAGTTGCAGGTTCTCTTTTTAGAAAACACCACCTGTCTGCTGCTGGAATACATCCATTGTATCTTCATCCCCCTTTTCCCACTGTGCAGGTGTGTCTGTTTCATTGATTGGTTGGTTGCCCATCGAATCGGAATCTCATCTGCCTCATTGACAAACCCTGTTGTTCACAATAGGCTTTCATTAGTTTACTAAGTGGTGTGTGCCCTGCCACCTTCAAATTAATGTGGTCCTTGTTTTCAGTCTTGACTCCTTCCTTTGGTTTTTTGTCAGCCATGGCGAGTCCGGGGGTCTCCTCAGCTGCCGCTTCACAAAAGAGGCACCAGGATGGTTGGCTCCAAGGGAAGGAGGCGGGGTGAGAAGCAGCAGCGGGAGGAGCAGGAGGAGGAGGGGGAGGAAAGTGATGGTGGTCCCCTTCCTTTATTTTTACAGATAATTAAACTGAGCTTAAATGACTTGGCCAACATTACACAATTAGTAAGAGTCTGAGGTGGGATTCAGACTTCAGTCTTCCTCACTCCAACTCCACTGGGCTATTCATTACACCAAATATCTTCTTTCACATGCGTTATTAGTAATGTTCCAAAACAATAAATCAGTGGGTTGGCATCAGAAATTAAATGGGAATATTTGGGGAGTCTTGAGGAATATGACCTATGAAGGCCAGCAGACAACACAGAAAAAGTTTAGGAACTCAGAAAGGCATATGTGTGTGTGTGTGTGTGTGTGTATAATAGCAACATATTTTATCTTTTAGTACCATAATGATTCAGACTTCTTCTCTGTGGCATGAAGGGAAGACCAAAGCATCTTATGTGGATTTTCCAGATTGCAGGGGTGCTATAACCCCCCTCCCCCCACTTGTGGAAGGGATAATAGCTGTATATTGAAAATAAAGACAATTTGCTGGGAGAGGGGAGAGGAAGGGAGTGAGGCACTAACTAGGTCAATGTAAATTATAAATCTCTGTCTAGATTTGCGTTCTGATAAATGCCTGTCCGAGCTGTAAAACATTTCTCCCTGTGCCTTGATTTGTTTATTTAGCGTGGATAGGATGATGGCAAATTGATGACATTGAGAAGAAAATGCACAGCTCATCAGAGACATCGCATCAACCCCATGGAGGCACCAGAGCTGCATGGGGTGGGCAGTACTTTTCTCTGTAGCCCTCCAGTATCAGACATACCAGACCTCCCATGGGCCCTGGCAAAGGAGAGTGGATTGGAGAGCTGTGGGGAAAATGTTTGCTTATGCTAATGTTTGCCTTGTTCTATTGACCCACTCGAGGGAGGCTAACTCTGCCACCACGCTGGGTTCTTGCTGCCATTCTCTGTTTCTCTGTCACCTCACGCTGTCTCTCAAAAAGAGCCAGCGGCGTGACCCAGGTCACCGCTGAGTATTGGAAAAAAGACATAGGCCTCATGGCGTAAACCAGATAGCTGTTATCGGGGTAGATAATTCTGGTTGGTTCTGAAATAGACTTGGCAAAAAACACCGTGTTTGCTTATGGTGTTAAGGCACTGGGTCAGTGCTGGCTGGGCACCTGAGTTGCCTTTGAGTTGTAAGTGAGACCAGTGTTGAAGCAGATAACTTAAAATCATAAGCTTCAGGTTCATACGGGCATCTAGAGCTGGACAGGGCTAGGGTTCTTTCTAAAATGGTGGTCAGGGGAGGGGAGTCCCTAATGAGGGAGGCTCCCAGGGCAATCAGTCTCATGAGTTCGCTAGCACCTTTTGCACGAAAGAAATGCACTCTTCCAAACTTCAGTTCTGTAATAGATTTGTGATCGCCTCAGTGTGGATTTGTGTACCTCCTTCCATTGGCATAGATTACTACCTATTCACCCCTTCCCATCTTTGTGTGATCTTTATCTTTGCTTTGTGACTATCCTTGTAGAGATTGTCCCCAACAGGTTAGATACCTTCTTTAGGCCTTTTTATAGATTTTGTGGAAACTAGTGGAACAGCAGCTGTGTACCTAATTAAATTTACCAAATGAATGAATGAATTTGAATACATTATGTCAATCAGTGAATACATATACTTGTTTCTAGGGTTTTTAAAAAATGTCCTTTCCTGGGGGTGGGGCAGAATTCGTTTGATGTTTGGGAGGAAGCTTCTGCAAATGTCAAATGGGGAGTGTCCTTGCCCAGAGGAATTTTACAGAGTATTGTGAGCCAAAAGGGGGATTAAAAAAATCACTCAAAAGAAATGAAACATATTGGTTTCTTAGAAAAATAGTTTAGCCATTCTCTCTCAATGTTGGAAATAAGAAACCTCCATTGTCATTCTTGGCAGTGGCAAGAGGACCCCCAAAAGCAGATTCTTAATTCCTGGAAGATGCACGTTTCTGAGTTTGGATGAGTTTTGATGTTTCTGAGTGACACATGTATGTGTTGTTTTTTTCCTCTCTGCAGGTCCCGTGCCTCAGACAGAATGCGTGCTGTCTTCTGTCAACTCCTCACACCCTGTCCAAGCCTTGTTGGAGAGTTTCACTGTCCTGTCTGGCTGTGCAAGCCGGGGCACAACCAGTCTGCCTCAGGAGGTCCATATCCTGAATCTCCGGAATTCCGATGAAGGACCTGGGCAGCCTGAGAGAGAGGTAGGATGGATGTGTTCCCTGTCAAAGCCTCTGTGCCTTTAATTAGCAAAGCAAAACCCAAAGCCAACAGGCCGCTTTTTTAAACTAGGGGGCCTCCTTCCAGTGCTGTGGTGAACCAGGGTTACTTAGATATGAACGAGAAGTTCTTTAGGGGGAATTCTGATCTGGGGAAGAGCGGGCTAGAGAAATAGAGAAGCATTTCAAGAAGGGAATTCCTTAGAGGCTTGTTGAACTTCAAAGTCTCCCTCTTTGGTGATTACTTGGAATCTGCCTCAGTCTCTGAAAGATTTTTCTTTAGAAGTTCATCTTTCAGAGGCATTGGCCTTCAGGTATAGTAATACTACTACTACTACTAATAACTGACTTTTATAAAGTTGTAAAGTGAGTTTCTTATAGGATCTCATTTGGCCATTTTATTCTGTCTGTTTTTATGTATGTGCTTGTCTCTTCTGTTAGAAAGTAAGTACCTTGGGCAGCTAGGTGGCCCACTGGCCCTGGATTCAGGAGGACCTGAGTTCAAATCTGGCCTCAGACACTTGACAATTAATAGCTGTGTGACCCTGGGAAAGTCACTTAACCCCCATTGCCCCACCAAAAAAAGAAAGAAAGAAATTAAGTACCTTGAGAGTAGGGGTTATTTCATTCTTCTTGTATCCTTCAGGGCCTAGCTAGGGGTTACAAACACAGGAGAACATTAGCGCTGTTCCTGGGACACTGGCACATGGCTTCATAAATGCTGATTGTCATTGTCAATCCAGTGAGGTAGGTCCTATAGGAATTATTATCACCATTTTACAGATGAGACTGCAAGAGGTCAAATGACTTTCAGGAGGTCACATAGCTAGTGTCAGGGGTGGGATTCAAATCTAGTTCTTCCTGAAGCCAAGAAGACACTCTATCTGCACTCCCTCTGTATAGATCAGGGGTTCTTAACTTGTTTTGTGTGTATTGGGCTCCTTTGGCAGTGATGGTAAAAGTGTATGTACTCCTTCTCAGAATCATGTTTTGTTTTTTAAAATTTATACTTGAAGGGAATGCTAAATTTTAGTTAGAGGTTGATGGAAATAAAGATGTGACCTCCCTGTTTCTAGCCCCCATCTAGATTTATGGACCTCTTTAAATTGATCTGTGTGCCTGGTCTATGGACCCCAGTTTAAGAATCCCTGCTATGAAATTGTTTCTAAGCTATTGTATTCCAGGAATATGGTAATCATCTGGGGTGGAAATAGCCTCTTCTTTTTGCTATTTTCTTTCTTTCCTTTTTTTTTTTCTTTGGTGGGGCAATGAGGGTTAATTGACTTGCCCAGGGTCACACAGCTAGTAAGTGTCAAGTGTATGAAGTCAAATTTGAACTCAGGTCCTCTTGAATCTAGGGCCAGTGCTTTAT